>NC_134353.1:914553826-915153826 GCF_048569485.1 Anomaloglossus baeobatrachus | reverse complement strand
GTGTGCAGAGGACAGGAGGGTACAGTGCCAGGATTGTGGGTATGGGTAGAGGAATGGAAGCCTGCCTTTCTATTCCCTCCTAATGGGGAAATGCAGCGACGAAATCCCTGACCTTAGCTACACAGACGCTGTCGCTGTTTTCAGGACCTGTCACCTTAACTCTGACCCTGCCCGTACGAGCCCTTAAAAGGACTGATGGAAAGTGCTATCCCTATGCTGTCCAGCGCTGTGTATGGAGCGCATACAGCTGTATCAGCGATAGGACTCAGGACGGAGCTGCCCAAGTGATGTCTGACACCAAGGACACAGAAGAGATAATGGCGTCCTGGAGGAAAATGTCCGGTTTTATAATGCAGGGACATGTGACATGGACATCCTATCACACATGCCGTTGCTTCTCTGGCTAAAAGTCCACTTAGCTGTGTGTGTGTCTGGGATTGGCTGACATGCTGGCCCGCCCCACAAGACGCGCGCGCTTAGGGAAGGAAGACAAGGAAAAAAAAAAAACTCCAACTCATTATAACTAAGCCATTATACAAACAGGAGTGATCTGAAGGTGCTGTTCACGCACACTATACACTGAAATGTCATAATAGTGTGAGTCACAGAGTGACTTACACTATTACAGCGGAAAGCCAGCTAGGAATTTGCTGTTTTTTTGCTGCTAGAACCGTTCTCGAACGTTTCTAGAACTATCGAGCTTTTGCAAAAAGCTCGAGTTCTAGTTCGATCTAGAACAGGCCTCAAAATCACTCGAGCCTAGAACTGGAGAACCACGAACCACGAACCGCGCTCAACTCTATTACTCAGTGTTTGCTAGTATAATGGCTTAGTAATAATGAGTTTGAGTGTGCAATGCAGTGGTGCTGCAAATAGATTTGCACTAGTGGGACACTAATGGAAGTCCAACAGCCACTTTTAGGATGCCACTAAGTTTACTCATTGTTTGCTAGTATAATGGCTTAGTAACAATGAGCTTGAGTGTGCAAAGGGCAGGAGGGTACAGTGGCAGGGTTGTGGGTGTGGGTAGAGGAAAGGAAGCCTCACTTTCTATCCTTCCCAATGGGGAGATGCAGCGAGGAAGTCCCTGACCTTAGCTACACAGACGCTGTTATCTGTAGCTGTTAAAATCTGTTTCCACGGATCTGACTGTCACCTATGGCTTTGAGCCTGCTGTTATTAGCCCTTACAAGGACTAACAGAAACTTCTATCCCTATTCTGTATAGCGCTGTGTGTAGAGCGTACACAGCAGTATCGGAGACAGGAACTACGCCAGCGGTGACTGACACCAAGGACGCAGAAGAGAGAATGGCGTCCGGACAGGGAGATACCCGTTTTTATAATGCAGGGACATGTGACATGGACATCCTATCACACATGACGTTGCTTCTCTGGCTAAAAGTGCACTTAGCTGTGTGTATGTCTGGGATTGGCTGACATGCTGGCCCGCCCCACTACACGTGCGCGCTTAAGAAAGGAAGACAAGGGAAAAAAAAAAAATGGCGATCGCCAGCCAGATAGTAATTAGCTTGGCTTTTTGCTGCTAGAACCATTCTCAAACGTAACTAGAACTATTGAGCTTTAGCAAAAAGCTCGAGTTCTAGTTCGATCTAGAACAGCCTCCAAAATCACTCGAACCGCGAACTGGAGAACCACGAACCGCGCTCAACTCTACTAATAACTTCACTATTGCTATACCTCTCTGTTACACGACTAGGGTGCACCACTGACAGCCTCCATCACCCCCATTTTTTCTTGTGCTTTTTATCTTCCCTTTGGCATTCCCTCTATTATACAGGCTTATGTATCTGGGCTTTTTTGTACCCATACCCATTTACTTTTTGGAGACTGACATTGGTGCACCCTTTTTCTTTTTTTTTTTTCTTAATTTCTGCTTTTTGGGGGCCCCCTCCCCCTTTTTCATTCTACCTCCACACGATTATAAAGGACCTCTCTAGGGGCACTTCAGATTGTACTAACTCTCCATTATTTGGGCTTTCCTATTACCCCAAAACTCAATTTTGAGTGGCTTAGACACAACCATCATATATTCAATCTTTTGGTGGGGTTCATTACCTAAGATACTTACCTGATTATTGGCACATACTTTCCATCTATAGGCCATAATATCAAATGTGGGGTTATTATATTGGCGGCTAGGGTCATTCTACCACAGTTGTGTTCTATATTACGTTTATACTTTTAACCACCTATGACTTTGTTATTCCATTCTTATTGCTCTACTTTACATTGCAAAAATTGTGATTCTCTGTGAGATTAATATTTTTAACAAAATTTATTAAGGCTCAGTCAATATAAAAATTAGGACACAAAGGTTAAGAAATATCTATTTTCTTAAGTACCAGTGCCAGTAAAAGTGCTGAGTGGAAGACAGTCTCCGTGAGGGTAACCCCCAATGCACGTTTCACAAAGGTTATAGCTGCTTATTCATGGGGAAGTGTGTTCCTGTATCCTGACAGGCTCTGCCCCATATATATGGTAAGCATACCCTATGTATATATCAAAATGTCCCGTAGGTATTCTGTTTATCTAATAATCGTTTCTGTGTTACCCAGTTTCTCTAATGGCCAAAATGAATTTTCGGTCACGTGACGAAATGTATCTGCGTTAATTTAATGACACATTCAGAGATGATGGTGAGAGAGTGTGATGATGGCACAATATGTTTAGAGGAGAAAATCATAAAATACAAAAGCCTTTTATTAGGTTCCTTTGCTGAACCTTTTTTTAACTATGCATCAATGAAGATTTTGTATATATTTTTGACTGATAAAAACTCCTTTTCTTCTTTGTTCCACTGGTATGCATGGAGTGTATAGGAACATGTCTACATGCTCTGGTCTTTCCCCCATCTACATTGAGGCTGGTTGACACAATATGAGGTTTTAATATTAGAGGACAGGACTATTCCAAATTGGGTACACCTCATCCATTTAGGCTGGCTTTTACCCTTTTTTAAAAAATAAAAAACAGTGTTTATTAGTAACCTATGTTATTTGTATGTATTTTAACTATTTACGTAATGCAGGGTATATGCTCATTTTGTTTCTATCTTAGATTTTTGAAGTCATGTGAGTGGAGAGATGGCTGTCACACCGGGGTCCATGAGGAACAGAGGTGGGTTCAGCTCTGGAGGGAACTAAACACCTCTGAGTGAGCATACTGTCTGGGTGAATTCAATTGAAGAAGCACGCTTTTAATATAGGAGTTTTAAACATCTTAACAGGCATCTATTACTATGTATCTAAACAACAGTATAAGCTGCTGCATCACTGCATTAGGGCACAGTGAGACATCCATTTTTCATATACTGTCTGTATATGTCCTATTCATGATTTTCATGGATAGAACACAAACTCATTATACTCCCTGAGCCTGTTCACAGATCCACGTTTTTTTTGTGAACTATGTGTAATCAAAAAGTGAAAGACATGGCCATTTTTTCCAAGAATCGCAAACAAAAAGTATTTTTATAATTCTATGGGTCCATGAAAATTTTCGGCAGCAGAGAGAGATAGCATCGATGCAAAGTCCTTGTGCTGTTTGTGATCGCTGTGAATAGGAACAGCTTTGTAACCTATACTTTTTTTATTCCAAACATGACAATCACTGATAAAACACATGATAAAAATTGACATTTTTGACATGATTTTTTTTGCATACATGAAAAATCATGGATGTCTGAATGTATGGGGTGATTTCATCTCCTTCAACAATAGTGAAACCGGTTAGCTCAAGGTTAGTTCCTACCAGGGGAGTCCACTGTACGACCCAGTAGAACCACTCCCAGACGCTTGCCGCCCCTCAGTGACTGTGACAGATTAAACCTCTCTATGTGCCACAAGGCCTCAATAAATGGAGGCAGAACATGGATCCCCGTTTTTGGGCTGTGAATTTAGTTTACATAGCTTTCCACAGGTGGGTGTTTAGACAGTTAGGCCAGGGTCCTGCTCTACCCCATCTATTGAGGCCTGACGGCACTTAGATAGGTTTAACACAAGAGATAGAGCCATCCTGTTTGGGAACAACTTGCAACGGTGGAATGGCTTTCACGCTTTTTTAATCAAAACAATGCAGATTAAGTATCCTATGATTTTTACATGTACTATTACTTTTTACTTATTTATCTACTGTAGGGTATTTGCTCATTTTGTTTTTATCCTAGGTTAGAATAGTAGGTTAGAATAACTGCTTTAATATTTACAATATACAGGGATTGTCAGGCGTAGCCCCAGGTTGCCTAAATGCCCGGCAGCCAGGAATAGTGGAGATGGCTCTGATGAAGTGATGAGTCTTTCATATCCAGCACAGGTGTGCTCAGATGTAGCAGCACAGAGGTGGGGATTCTAACATGGCAGCACGCAGGTAGTAGCTCAGATGCGGAAGCATGGAAGTTGTAGTTCAGAAGTGGCAGCACGGAGGTAGTGGCTCAGACGTAGCAGCACAGATGTGGTGGCTCAGATGTAGCAGCTCAGATGTAGCAACATGAAGGTAGTGGCTCATGCATGGCAGAGCGGAGGTAGTCATGGTAGCAAGTTCTGGAAAGAGATACAAGTAAGCAGGGACGAGTCACTGGCACAAAACACAAGGGTGCAGGGTCATATACAATATAATCAATAATAGGACCTGAAAACTAGCAACACACTCCCCTAAGGTGCCTACCCTAATGGGACAGAGACTTAAACACCTTCAGGGTAATAGCTGACTTCAAGGATCACTTCCGGATAATGGGACACTGGCCCTTTAAGAAAGGGGGTGTGGCCATGTACGCACTCTATGGGAACTCCCAGAACACTAACGTGTGGCCTGGAAGCAAGAGGAGGCACGGCAGACCCCGGGGCAGGACCAGGGTGCATGGAACTGCGGACAGGTAAAGAGAGCGGTACTCCAGCCTGGGAGTGGGAGTGTGCTGGGGGGGCCGCATTGGGACCGGGCACTACATAATGCAAGGGATAGGACAATGCTGATTGGATATACCTTGTCATGGTGGCATGGCTTTTAAGTTTTTTTTTAATCAAAATAGTGTCAACCCTGTGTTATTAACAATATTTATTACTATTTATTTACTTACTGCAGGGTATTTCCTCATTTTGTTTTTATCCTATGTAATGTCTGTTAATGGACATACTGTGAATGTGCACCTACTTGTTGCACTTGTACCAACATATGTTCAGGCTTATTTCTGTGGTTTAGTTTACTACTTCATAGATCTCATGTCGTTCATAGAACTAGTCCACCTAGCTCAGAGTGTAACTGCAAAAGCTGTCATTTCTACAATAGTCATAGGGAATTTTATGTTGGTATATGCAACGGATGAGTACTTCTTTGACTGTGTGAAGGAGGACTTTATGTTGATCTAACAGTAGATGGCGGTGTTGTGTAAAGTTTTCTTACTAACTCTATTGTAAAAAAATCTCTTGTTCTTTCTGGTTTCACTTTCTCTTCCTGATGCAATGCTGTATGACTGTACATATTTTATCTTATGTTCCTGAAGTAAAGAGCTTGTCATCCCATGTAATCTGCTCTGTGAACTTTCTTCTGCAACTGGGAAGCTAGAAGCTGTTAAACACTTTAATCACAAAAAGAAGATTTGATATGAATTTCCAGGGATAATAGATTAATAATTACTGTATTCAAGATTCTTATTTCTTTCTACATGGACTTCCACATATTACAGCAATAACCACTAGAGGCACTTTGAGGTTTGACCTTCCTTTACATTTTGTGTTCAAAAATAGAGCTTGAATTAAAAAAAACATCACAGCACATCGCTAACGTAAATTCTACCAAAATTGTGTTTCAGCACCAATACTTTTAAATTAAAGAAAAGAATTTGATGAATGTTCTGCTTTGTACTCAGCTACTGATCCATCAAACTTTATCCTTTCGGTACATTTCAAATGTAATTTCTCTTAAGACGAAAACATGCTAAATAAGACCCCTCAAGATTAGATTGTGTACGGAGAAAGAAGTAAACAAGCAGTAACATTTAGTTAAAGTATAAAGCAGTAGCTGGGACGATACATTTGCATTCAAGACTTTAATTGAAACACAAAATCGAAAGGTCGAAGCCATGTAGAATGTAGAAGCTATTTTTAAGAAGTCTTGTCGAAGAGAATTGTTTTGAAATGTATTCCTAACTTATCAAGTGAAGAAAAATGTTTTACTAGTGCATATTTTAGGCAAATGTAATCATGAGGAAGGTTTTTCCAATTATTTTAGACCTATATACAATGATAAGTGTTTTCCATATTATTAAATATCATATTCATTGAAAAGATCAAAAATGGACAATGTTTATCACTTCCTAATTAAAGGGTTTTTCTCATCATCTCGTTAAGTAGCTAAAATTGAAAAGTACAGTACTTGTAAAACCATTCAAATTTGCTATTTACTTCTTATTAACAATCCTGCCTTCATTGTGAGATACCAAGATTTTTACTGTGTAAGAGATCATACAGATTTCTCTTGACCCTGGTTTGAAATCAGTGTGAAAGAGGGTACAATCCAATCATATCGATTTACATGGTGTTATGCTTGTTGGGCGAGCAGGGATTTTTAGTAAACCCACTAGGACGCAACACACAGAAACCCATAGGGGCTTGACTTCGGACTTTAGCCTGGTTTTCTCCAGAGCCTCTAATGGTAGAGGTGTTATGCTGCAGGGATTGGTCTGGGTGCTACTTGGGAGACAGGTGTTGTGTCTGCTGGTCAAGGGGTATGAGAGCAACAGTCACTGGCAGTAGATGAAAACGGCAACAGGTATAAAGGCTCAGTCCGTGATGGATTGATGGACGGATGGATAGATGAATGGACGGCATCAGCTGGTAATGATACTTAGCGGTAGAAGGTATCTTGGAAGGCGGCCAAGGTGGCGGCTCACAGCAGCAGAAGCAGGGAGATATAATGGCAGTAGCACTCTGTAATACAGAGACTGGTATAAGCAACAGAACTAACACAACTTAAACAGCAGCAGCACAGTGCTAGTGAACCTGACTACAGCAATGAGTCTAGAGGCCGCTTTACATGCTGCGATATTGTTACCGGTATCGCTAGCATGCGTACCCGCCTCCATCGGTTGTGTGACACGGGCAAATCGCTGCCCGTGGCACACAACATCAATCAGACCTGTCACACTACTTACCTGTCTAGTGACGTTGCTTTGACTGGCGAACCGCCTCCTTTCTAAGGGGGCGGTTTGTTCGGCGTCACCGCGACGTCACTAAGCGGCCGTCCAATAGAAGCGAAGGGGCGGAGGTGAACGTGACGTAACATCCCGCCCACCTACTTCCTTCCGTATTGCGGGCGGCCACAGGTAAGGTGAGGTTCCTCGTTCCTGCGGTGTCACACATTGCGATGTGTGCTGCTGCAGGAATGACGAACCACATCGTACATGCAGCAGCAACGATAATTAGGAATAGGGGGGCATGTCACCGATTAGCGATTTTTAACGTTTTTGCGACGATTCAAAATCGCTAATAGGTGTCACACGCAACGACATCGCTAAAGCAGCCGGATGTGCATCACAAATTCTGTGACCCCAACGAGATCGCTTGAGTGATGATTTCGTAGCGTGTAAAGCGGCCATAGGTGTAACTCATTATTCAGGAAACTGATCAAATCCCAGAGTTGCCTTAAATACCTACGGCCTCCTAGGTGACCTGGGAGGTACTTCCGGGTTTAGGAGGACTCTGGCTCTTTAAGAAAAGGGGCAAGGCCGTAGGCCTGAACTAAGGGCAAGGGCTGGGAGCCTGTTAGGAGTAGAGATGCTCCGGGGAGCTGCAGCATGGGATAGAGAAGGGACCACAACAGCAGGACACATGGACAAGTGAGGGAACTGATGACCATGCTGGAGGAGAGGAGCAGGAGAATGAAAGGTTGCCGGCCTAGGTGTTAAACATGGTTTATCTCTACATGCTATATTGAATAGAGTAATAATGTCTTCTTCAATATAAAATGGAGACCCCTGTGAATATTTGAAATTCTCTTTCTCATTCCCTGTAGAAATTTTTACAATTCTAAATTATAAAAAATGCAAAAATAAAGCAGAAGATCCACTAAAAAAAAAATACAGTTATGGATTAGGTATGTGAGGGCATGCATATAAAAATTCTATAGATTTTGAAACAATGTAAAAAACTAGATATATTCAATTTCTTTAATAATGTTATTTTAAACCAGAATTACTATGGAACATTAAAAAACAATAGATGGAGAAAAAATTATTAACACCTGGGTATAAATATAAAATTGCATGAAGCGCTGTTAGAAAAGCTTTCCAAGAGATGACATCTTTCATTCGATATCAGCATAGGTAAGTGCCTTGTTTGCCAATTAACCTCTTTGAACTTCCATAACATGATAATTTTGTTCTTAGGATAATTGCATAAATATACGTGATTTCCATAAAAAATTACAACTTTTATTTTTCTAATGGAAAACAAGTCATTTTGCAAACAAATAATCAAGCTGATTGACAACTTGGCTTACTGTAAATTTCATGGAAAATTGGAGAATAAAAGTAAATAAAAAAAGTAAATAATGTAAATCAAATAACTAAAATAGCCAACAATTCAAAGGGTCCAATCACTGGTGGAGTCCAGTTGTAAGTTTTCAGTTTAATCACCGATAAAATATGCTCTTAAAAATACTTTTTTATTAATTCTTTTAAAAGCCTTCAAGAAGTCAATTTATTTCCATATAATCTATGAACACATAAGTATCCAAAACTAGAAGGGGTGAGATATCTGGGTATTCCCCTGATCTCGCCCTATCCCGCCCTATTTTGCAATAGAGATTTTAAAAACCCTAAGGTTTGAGTGTTGCCCCTATTCCATGATGGCTTACCCTATGTACCCTCCTTTTTACCTATCAATGTAATAGAGGTGCAATTTTAACTTACAATGCCCAGGTGAAGGTCTATCCCCTACCAAGGCAATACCTCAGTGGGTATCTAACTAGATATATGATGAGATGCCACAAAAAATGGCCACAAAAAAAATATGGCCACAGAAAATTCCTACTAAGTTGCCTATGCAAATGATACACAGCCACCAAATACACAAAAACATATTCGGAGGTATTAATCCTTAATTACTCACAATAGAGAATTCCATCCTAAAGTCCACTGCCAACAATTGATTTAAACACTGGACTCTATCAATTGGAAACCTACAGCACAAATGCAACTGCAGAAACAGATATGGGCATCGCTGTAGATTTGCAATTGACAGATTGTGTATTGTTAACCAGGTATAGTGCCGCCACCAGGTTTGAACCGTTATCGCAAACGGCCTTCCTTGGCTCCAGGTTTAGTGGAGACAGCCATTGATCAAACTCAGCCTAGATAGTGGTCCACAGCTCTGCAGCTGTGTGACTGCACTCTTCAATGCATATTACTTTCAGCACTGCCTGAATGCGAAGACTTACACACAGGATGTGGCATGACTTTTCAATTTTAAGAATCAAGAGATGCATAAGTGACAGGATTAGACCTCTTGCTACCACACCCCTGCCAGTACAGACCAGGCACAACTTGGAGACCCATCTTGGAGTGTTGAGATTTAAAAATTATTCAGGCAGACAGCAGAACAGTGGCATCAATTGCCCCCCCCATTTTCCCATAGTGTATTTGCACAGCAGGGAGGTATGGTCCATGCAACAAACAGGATATGGCCTGAAATTTCAATTTTAAAAATAAAAGGTGGGATGAGTGACAGAATTAGGCTTCCTGCTCCCACACCTCTGCCAGTACAGACAGAACCCAATTTCGGGACTCATTTTGGAGACTTGCGATTTAAAAACCATTCAGGCAGACAGCAGGATAGTGGCATCAATTGCCCCCCATTTCCCCATAGTTTCTTTGCACAGCAGGGCAGTATGGTCCATGCAATACACAGGATGTGGCCTGAGTGTCTCATATGGGTCAAAATCACCAGGTATAGTCACTTCCATAGCAGCTGATGGGATTTCACTCACCCTGACTGTGCGAGTAAACAAGTGGAGGTTTTGCGGTCGTTGTTGCATTTTGAAAAAGTGAAAATTTTGGTGCTAAGGCAACATTTTTGTGAAAAAATTGAACATTTTCAATATGATGACCTAATACTGTGAAGTTCCTGTGGGTTCAAAGTGCTTAATATACCCCTAAATAAAATCCTTGCGGGGCCTAGTATCCAAAATGCGGCGACATGCAGGCGAGCTCCATTGTCTAGGTGCAACAGGGACTCTTCAAATGCAACATGGCGTCCGCTAATGATTCCAGACAATTTTGCAGCCAAATGGTGCTCCTTCCCTTCATGCATCCAAGCAGTTGATTTCCACTACATATGAAATATCAGTGTACTCAAGAGAAATTGCACAATAAATTGTATGGTGTATTTTTCCTGTTACCCTTGTGAAAAAAGATATCTGGTTGAAGTTAATTTTTTTGGTAAATTTTTATTTTATTTCCAAGGCTCAACATTATAAAATTCTGTGAAGCACCTGGGGGTTCAAGGTGATCACTAAACATTCAGATACATTTCTTGTGGGGTCTTGTTTTTAAAATGGGGTCACTATGTGGGGTGTTTCTGCTGTTTAGGTGTCTTACGGGTCCTACAAATGGAACATGGTGCACACAATCTATTCAAGCCAAATTTGCTTTTCAAAATTCAAATGGGGCTCCTTCCATTCCAAGCCCTCCAATTTGTCCAAACAGAGGTTTCTGTCCACTTTTGGGGTATCAATGTACTCATAAGAAATTGGGTAACAAATTGTAGGGTAGAATTTTGGGTGTTGCCTCCTGAAAAAGTGAGAAATTTGGTGCTAAGGAAACGTTTTTTGTGAAAAAAAAGAACATTTTCAATATGATGACCTAATGTTAGCAAATTCTGTGATGTACCTGTGGGTTAAAATGCCCACTGTACTCCTGAATAAAATCCATGAAAGGTCTAGTTTCCAGAATGGAGTCACTTGAGGAGGGTTTCTGCTGTTTAGGTACCTTTGGGCCCCGGCAAGTGTAACATGGAGTTGTCAATCTATTTCAGCTAAATAGATTGACAACACCAAATCTTGGCGCTTTACCTGGCTCATCCTGCCCTTTTTTAAAAAAATACCCTCTTTTTTCCAATTTATTAATCCACGCCATGAAGTCTCATGACGATTCTGGATCCGCTACATGCTGATGTAACAGTACACAGGCACATTAGAAAACATGGCCACCTGCTGCGGCTTCAGGAAGACACTGACTGAGCCACAACCATGAGTGGTGACATTACTTCTCACCGCCAGGTCCCCTTTCTGCCATCAGTGTTTTCCAGAGTGTGCAGTGATCAGTCATATTGTCGGTCACTGCAGACTCTGACTGTTGCAGAGCTAGGATCATCGTGGGACCTCATCTTGAATATGTTAGACATGTAGGGGTGTTTTGGGAGTCAATAAATTGGAGAAAGAGGGTTTTTTGCTTTGTTGAATAAAGGATTTTTCTCTGTGTTTTATGTTTATTTCTTTTTACTTACAGGATTAGTAATGGGGGGTCTCATCAACCTTTCCCTATTCCTAATCTATGGCTTTGTTACAGTTGTGAGCTGTCATTAACTCCTTATATTACCTTGATTCCTTGATTGCCACCACACCAGGGCAATCGGGAAAAGTCAGGTAAAATGCCAGGACTGTATAACATAAGGAACCGTAGATAACAGTAATAGGCAACAACTCGATGGATTACTATATTCAAGAATAGAAGAGTCTTTATATTTACCAAAGTATGAAAATACCCAAAAGACACCATAGTTCAAATGTATAAACATTTTTATTTTTATAAATGCATAGGGTATACATAACAATAATTAAAGAAGAAAAACCGGAGTGAGTAAGTGAGTGATAGAGGGGAAGAAACCCCACGTGACCCAGGGAAGGATATCAAATCTCACATAGGATCTGCAAATATATTTGATATATGCTAATAGGTAACCTCATGCAAGTGCAAAAGGAATGCTAGCACAAACAGACCCAATGTCTAATGTATAGCCAATCAATAAAGGAGCTTACCTAGCAAGCAGATCACCAATTTGTCCTGGTGTACACGTGGGGACCGGCGTCCCAACACGTGTTTCGTCTAGTGCTTCGTCGGGGGACAATAAACTAAAGTGCATGGTGTGGGGTTTAAAAAGGACCCTGATTGTCATAATCCCGCCTTTGCAACGGCGCGTCATGGTGTGACTCACCGCTACGGACCGCGCCATGGCACAGCATCGGCAGCGAAGACCCGGCGGAAGAAAGACTTCCGGTGACGTCACCAGCTCTTCCGGTTCTTCGCTGCTACGAGCGTCACCACAGACGCGAAAAGAAGGGGGCGGGTATCGCACCAGCAACACGTCAAATGCACCTCCCATCAAGGAGATGGCAGGTGCAGCTCAGTCAGTCAAGTCAGACACAATGCGGTTTTAAAATATAGGTATACCATAGACGCCTATATATAGTTAGAGCAGTAAGTATCTGCTTTTGCCAGTTTTATAAGTAAGGACAGGAAGGAATTAGATTGATAGAGATTAAGATATTTAGAAGAGAGAGGAGCAGACGTCTGCAAGAATATATAATAGAAATATAGACATAGATAAGCACTAGAGTTGAGTGCGGTTCGCGGTTCGAGGTTCTCCAGTTCTAGGCTCGAGTGATTTTGGGGCCTGTTCTAGATCGAACTAGAACTCGAGCTTTTTGCAAAAGCTCGATAGTTCTAGAAACGTTCGAGAATGGTTCTAGCAGAAAAAACAGCTAATTCCTAGCTGGCTTTCCGCTGTAATAGTGTAAGTCACTCTGTGACTCACACTATTATGACATTTCAGTGTATAGTGTGCGGGAACAGCGCCTTCAGATCACTGCTGTTTGTATAATGGCGATCGCCATTTTTTTTTTTTCCTTGTCATCCTTCCCTAAGCGCGCGTCTTGTGGGGCGGGCCAGCATGTCAGCCAATCCCAGACACACACACAGCTAAGTGGACTTTTAGCCAGAGAAGCAACGGCATGTGTGATAGGATGTCCATGTCACATGTCCCTGCATTATAAAAACGAGTATCTGCCCGTCCGGACGCCATTATCTCTTCTGCGTCCTTGGTGTCAGACATCACTGGCGCAGCTCCGTCCTGAGTCCTATCGCCGATACTGCTGTTTGCGCTCCATGCACAGCGCTGGACAGCATAGGGATAGCACTTTCCATCAGTCCTTTTAAGGGCTCGTACCGGCAGGGTCAGAGCCATAGGTGACAGGTCCTGAAAACAGAGACAGCGTCTGTGTAGCCAAGGTCAGGGATTTCGTCGCTGCATTTCACCATTAGGAGGAAATAGAAAGGCAGGCTTCCATTCCTCTACCCAGAGACCCACAACCCTGCCACTGTACCCTCCTGTCCTCTGCACACTCCAACTGATTATAACTAAGCCATTATACTAGCAAACACTCAGTGTACCTAGTGGCATCCTATACGTGGCTATTGGACTTTTGTCTAGTCCCACTAGTGCAAAGACATTTGCAGCACCTCTACCTGCATTGCACACTCCAACTCATTATAACTAAGCCATTATACTAGCAAGCACTCAGTGTACCTAGTGGCATCCTAAACGTGGCTATTGGACTTTGCTATAGTCCCACTAGTGCAAAGACATTTGCAGCACCTCTACCTGCATTGCACACTCCAACTCATTATAACTAAGCCATTATACTAGCAAACACTCAGTGTACCTAGTGGCATCCTAAACGTGGCTATTGGACTTTTGTCTAGTCACACTAGTGCAAAGACATTTGCAGCACCTCTGCCTGCATTGCACACTCCAACTCATTATAACTAAGCCATTATACTATCAAACACTCAGTGTACCTAGTGGCATCCTAAACGTGGCTATTGGACTTTTGTCTAGTCACACTAGTGCAAAGACATTTGCAGCACCTCTGCCTGCATTGCACACTCCAACTCATTATAACTAAGCCATTATACTAGCAAACACTCAGTGTACCTAGTGGCATCCTAAACGTGGCTATTGGACTTTTGTCTAGTCCCACTAGTGCAAAGACATTTGCAGCACCTCTACCTGCATTGCACACTCCAACTCATTATAACTAAGCCATTATACTAGCAAACACTCAGTGTACCTAGTGGAATCCTAAACGTGGCTATTGGACTTTTGTCTAGTCACACTAGTGCAAAGACATTTGCAGCACCTCTGCCTGCATTGCACACTCCAACTCATTATAACTAAGCCATTATACTAGCAAACACTCAGTGTACCTAGTGGCATCCTAAACATGGCAATTGGACTTTGCTATAGTCCCACTAGTGCAAAGACATTTGCAGCACCTCTACCTGCATTGCACACTCCAACTCATTATAACTAAGCCATTATACTAGCAAACACTCAGTGTACCTAGTGGCATCCTAAACGTGGCTATTGGACTTTGCTATAGTCCCACTAGTGCAAAGACATTTGCAGCACCTCTACCTGCATTGCACACTCCAACTCATTATAACTAAGCCATTATACTAGCAATTGATGCTGCCAGTTTAAGGGCCGTAGTTGCATTGTCAGGGATATTTATTCTTTATTATTCTGCTGTTAATAAAGCTAGACCACCGCTGCAATCTACACCACCTCTCAATTTTTACTACCACATTTTCTGTGCACAATCTTGTCGCAATCAACATGAGTGGCAAAATGACAGATGCTGGTGGAAAGGGGAAGAGGCGTGGTGGAAAAGGAAAAAAAGGGTTTGTCCGTGGGGAAGGTGGCAAAGCTCCATTATCATCTGCTGAAGATAGACCATCTACCAGCAAAAGTAAGATGTCTACTACTTACCGTGGACAATCCGATGTGCTCCCTTTTTTACGGACACAAACAACAGGAACAAAGGTAGATGATGGCCAAAAAAGGAAAATGCTTGAATGGATCTCAAGTGGTCCAACAAATGCCCTCTCAGCCACTTCAAGTACTGCATCCAAAAAACACCAGTCCTCTGAGTTGTCATCCCAATCAAACTTGCTTTCTCCCAGCTCTGAAGTCTCCATCAACCCTGCACAGTATGGTGGAACTGAGATGGCTGAGTCTGCAGAGCTGTTCAGTCACACTATAGCCTGGGAATCAGAGGTCTGCTCCCAAGCTACAGTGAGTACAGAACAGGAAATGGTCTGCAGTGATGCCCAGAATCTTTGTGACTCTGATTCAGGCCGTGAGGACCAAGTTTCTGAGCATAATGTTGACCCTTTGTCACAAACTGTAACACCTGTGGTTATAGAGGAACATACTGATGAAGATGAGACGCAGATACCCGATTGAGATGACAACTTAAATATTCGGTCAGGGCAAGAAGAGGCTCGGTCTGAGGGGGAGAGGAGTGCAAACACAACAATTGATGATGAAGTTCTAGATCTTACCTACTGTCAACCCACAGTCAGACACTCGAGGAGGTCAACAGAGGTGGTGGAGGAGGATGCAACTGATGACGAAGTTACCTTGCGCCTTCCTGGACACAGTCGGAGTACTGGTAGCACGTCTACAACTGCATCCTCAGCCACCACTCTGCCTCTGAGCATTATTCGGGGTGGATCAACAGGTCGCATGGCCTCTAAGCCTTGCCTAGCCTGGTCCTTTTTTGACATAGAAAAAGATCGCCCAAATTATGTGATCTGTAAAATTTGTCATGGTTCTCTTAGTAGAGGTCAAAACCTCAGCAGTTTGACAACTTCTTCCATGAATCGTCACATGAATAAATATCATATGGCCCGGTGGGAAGCTCACCGTGCTGCAATGCGGCCTAGCGGAGCGAACCATCCACCGCCTGCCCCTTCCAGTGCATCCGCGCGCTCGTCATCTTCTAGGACTGTGGGGACAGCTGTCACACCTGTTTTTCCACCCACAACTTCCACCACTGTAACCGCAACAGGCAGTTTGCTTGGTAGGTCGTCAGTTGGTTTGGAAGGGGAAACAAGTGAGTGTGTACAGCTCTCTCAGACATCGATAGCACCAACGTTGGATGAAGGCAACATCATGTCTCCGCCTGCACTTTCCTCACAAACCTGCATTTTTCCAGGGACACCCTACTCAACACCGTCTACACACAGCAGCCAGATCTCTGTCCCTCAGATGTGGTCAAATAAAAGGCCACTTCCTGCGACCCATGACAAAGCTAAGAGGTTGACTCTATCCCTCTGTAAGCTGTTGGCTACCGAAATGCTGCCTTTCCGCCTAGTGGACACACAGGATTTTAGAGACCTTATGTCTGTCGCTGTGCCCCAGTACCAGATGCCTAGTCGCCACTACTTCTCTAAGAAAGGTGTGCCCGCGCTACACCAGCATGTCGCACACAACATCACCGCTTCCTTGAGAAACTCTGTGTGTGAACGGGTGCATTTCACCACTGATACTTGGACCAGTAAGCATGGACAGGGACGTTACATGTCGCTCACTGGGCACTGGGTAACTATGGTGATAGATGGTGAAGGGTCTGCTGCACAAGTCTTGCCGTCCCCACGACTTGTGTGTCAATCCTCTGTCTGTCCAAGTTCCGCCACTGCTTCTGCATCCTCCACCTCATCTGGGTCCTCCACCTCCACCCCAAGCCTGCCTGGTCAGGCCATCAGCATTCTCACTGCGCAGAAGGAATCACGCACCCCTCATTACTATGCTGGTAGCAGAGCGCAACGGCATCAAGCGGTCTTTAGCTTGACATGTCTTGGGAATAAGAGTCACACAGCTGAGGAGTTGTGGTCAGCTCTGCGGTCCGAGTTTAATAAATGGTTGTCTCCACTCAACCTGCAGCCTGGTAAGGCCGTGTGCGACAATGCTGCAAACCTGGGTGCGGCCCTTCGCCTGGGCAAGGTGACACACGTACCTTGTATGGCTCACGTGTTGAACCTTGTCGTCCAGCAATTTTTAACACACTATCCCGGCCTAGATGGCCTTCTGAACAGGGCACGAAAACTGTCTGCTCACTTCCGCCGTTCAAGCGCCGCAGCTGAGTGACTTGCATCGCTCCAGAAGTCTTTCGGCCTGCCGGTTCATCGCCTGAAATGCGATGTGGAGACACGCTGGAATACAACTCTCCACATGTTACAGCGACTGTGGCAGAACCGTCGAGCCCTGGTGCAATACGTCATGACGTATAGCCTGGGCCAACGAGATGCAGAGGTGGGGCAGATCACCCTGATGGAGTGGTCTCAGATCAAGGACCTATGCACCCTTCTGCACAGTTTCGACATGGCGACGAAAATGTTTAGCGCTGACAATGCCATTATCAGCATGAGAATTCCAGTCATTTACATGCTGGAGCACACGCTAAACACTATTCGGAGTCAGGGGGTGGGACAACAGGAAGGGGAGGAACTACAGGAGGATTCATATGCGCAAGGGACAACAACATCACCAAGGTCCAGACGTTCATCATCACCAACGCGGCAGGCATGGGACCATGGGGGACAGGGATCAACAAGGGCGCATGGTAGCAGGCGAGATGTTGAGGAAGGTGCAGGAGAACATGAAGAAATGGAGGACGAACTGTCCATGGACATGGAAGACTCAGCAGATGAGGGAGACCTTGGACAAATTTCAGTTGAAAGAGGTTGGGGGGAGATGTCAGAGGAAGAAAGAACGGTTAGCACCTCTATGCCACAAACACAGTGTGGACTTGGTCCGCATGGCTGCGCAAGACACATGAGTGCCTTCTTGTTGCACTACCTCCAACATGACCCTCGTATTGTCAAAATTAGAAGTGATGATGACTACTGGCTTGCGACACTATTAGATCCCCGGTACAAGTCCAAATTTTGTGACATAATTCCAGCCATAGAAAGGAACGCACGTATGCAGGAGTATCAGCAGAAGCTGTTACTCGATCTTAGATCGGCTTTTCCACCAAACAACCGTGCAGGTGCAGGGAGTGAATCTCCCAGTTGTAACTTGACAAACATGGGACGGTCTCGTCATCTTCAACAGTCTACCCGTACCAGTAGGACCGTATCTGGTGCTGGTAACAGCAATTTTATGGAATCTTTTCATAATTTTTTTAGACCCTCCTTTACAAGGCCACCAGAGACAACAAGTCTGACACATAGTCAACGGCTGGAGAGGATGATACAGGAGTATCTACAAATGAACATCGATGCCATGACTTTGCAAATGGAGCCTTGCTCATTTTGGGCTTCAAATCTAGAAAAATGGCCAGAGCTATCCAGTTACGCCTTGGAGATTTTGTCGTGTCCAGCTGCCAGCGTTGTCTCTGAACGTGTCTTCAGTGCTGCTGGGTGTGTGCTGACAGATAAGCGCACGCGTCTGTCCAGTGACAATGTGGACAGACTGACGTTCATCAAAATGAACAAGTCATGGATCCAGAAGGAATTTACTACCCCTGTGTCATCCTGGGGAGAGTAAATGCTTGTGGATTTGGAATGTGCTTGATGCAAATCTAGCTGTGAAGTGTACAACTGGGGCACAACTGCTGCCACTGAAGGGGTGGGTGTGTCTGGGGCCCAATTTTTGGAAAAAAGGGAGACTCCGCTTGGAGTAACCCTTGCTTACATTGTTTTTAAAAGGAGCGAAGATGAACAAGTCATGGTTCAGCAAAGACTTTGCTACCTACCCTGGTGTCATCCTGGGGACGGTTAATTATGGCGTTTTTTTGAATGTGCTTGATGCAAATGTAGCTGTGAAGTGTACAACTGGGGCACAACTGCTGCCACTGAAGGGGTGGGTGTGTGTGGGGCCCAATTTTTGGAAAAAAGGGAGACTCCGCTTGGAGTAACCCTTGCTTACATTGTTTTTAAAAGGAGCGAAGATGAACAAGTCATGGTTCAGCAAAGACTTTGCTACCTACCCTGGTGTCATCCTGGGGACGGTTAATTATGGCGTATTTTTGAATGTGCTTGATGCAAATCTAGCTGTGAAGTGTACAACCAGGGCACAACTGCTGCCACTGAAGGGGTGGGTGTGTGTGTGGCCCAATTTTTGGAAAAAAGGGAGACTCCGCTTGGAGTAACCCTTGCTTACATTGTTTTTAAAAGAAGCCAAGATGAACAGAGCTGGGATCAGGAAAAACTTTGCTACCTACCCCGGTGTCATCCTGGGGACGGTTAAGTATGGCATATTTTTGAATGTGCTTGATGCAAATCTAGCTGTGAAGTGTACAACTGGGGCACAACTGCTGCCACTGAATGGGTGGGTGTGTGTGGGGCCCAATTTTTGGAAAAAAAGGGAGACTACGCTAGGAGTCACCTTGCGGTGTTTTACATGATTTTAGAAGGGCGTGAAATGCCTATATCTGTGTGTCCTCCTCTTTTTCCTTGTCCAGCTGTTTTGTTTTCGCATGAGTATATGTCCTTGTCACTTTCCCATGTGTTTGTGTTGTGTTGTGAGTTGTTTGTCACCTTTTGGACACCTTTGAGGGTGTTTTCTAGGTGTTTTTATGTGTTTGTGATTGCCTGCCATTGTTTCCTATGCAGTTCGAGTTTGGTTCGTCGAACGTTCGACGAGCCGAACTGGAACTGGACCTCCGTTCGGTGAACCGACCTCGAGCCGAACCGGGACCGGTTCGCTCATCTCTAATAAGCACATAGCAGTGTCAGCATAAATATAACTATAAATAATCGATGTCTGGTTCCTCCATAAATCCAGAGCCTTTCGAGCTCTCCCTTTCATATAGTTCCACTGGCCATATCACCACGTTCCCACCTTTGTCGGCGGGTTTGATCACTACACCATCAAGAGACTCAATCTCCCTCAGTGCCACCTGTTGTTGTCTGGTGAGATTATTTTTACCACCCTTCTGTGGGAGTTGCTGAATATCTCTTGACACCAATTCACCAAAAATCTGGATCGGGGGGCATATTGACAAAGGTGGAAACGTGGTGGATTTTGGCATAGTATGGCGTGGAAAATTACCTGGTGGGTGGTGGGCAGACTCCTCCTCCAGCTCCTCGAGCGCAGCTATACCCTCCTGTTCACGGATTAAAGTACTAGGTTCTCCTGTAATTTTCTTAGAATGTAATTTATGTAGTACCAGCTTCCGCAGAAACAAATGGAGGTCCTTACTCACTGAAAAGAGATTGAAGTTAGTTTGGGGCACAAAAGACAACCCCAACTTCAACACCTCAGTCTGCATAGGGGTGAGGACATGTTTGGATAGATTAATTACCTCCATATGTCCTTCACCCCCTTTCTTCTGGGCTGGAGGAGGAGCCGCTCGTCCACCACCCAACACCAAGGTCTATTTGTTTCGAGCATTAGTTGCTCTTGTGTTGGGTCTTACATTCCTGGTATTATCCGATGTAGTATCCTCATCTAATGAGGACATAGATGAGGCTGAATTCGACATGGATGAGGCCTGGTGTTTTTTCTTAGGGAAGGGAGTACCCCACCAACGGAAAACCTGGCCATTTTTATAATCTGTAACATCTCGCTGATATTTTTTGGCCTTGGTGTTCAGAATCTCTTTTTCCCATTTAGAGAACTCCTTATCAAGTGAATCATTGTATTTAGACAATGAAAAGAGGGAGTTTTCCATCCGTCAATATATCTCCTGAAGCACATCTGGCGTAATTTATTACGCCACGTGTGGCTGTAGCAAGATATATGTTGGGCTGACTTCCCGTGAGCTCCGAATCCGCACGAGGGAGCACGTGCGGGATGTTTTGGCAGCCAAGGAGGTCACCAACCCCGAATCCCTAAAAACGATGCCCCGACACTTCAGGGAGGTTCACAACTGTGACCCTACATCCTTGCAGGTCCGGGGTATCGATAGGGTACATCTAGGGATTCGGGGGGTGACCTCAAAAAACGTTTGGCACAGGTGGAGTGCCGCTGGATTTTTGTTTTGGGCACCCAGGCTCCATATGGGCTCAATGAACGGCTCTCTTTTGCTCCGTTCCTCTAATTCTTTATTGTTTTATTCCTTATTCTAAACATGTTGTGTCTTTTAATGAATTCCATTCAGGAATTTTTTTAGAATGGACTATAATCCATCTATGAAATTTAGGTCTAGATAGTGGTTGATCCACTACGTGGATCTAAATAAATAAATAAAGATATTGAGCTGTCTCTTTTATATAATAGTACGTATGTTCATGCGGTACGTTTTGGCTACCCTAGTATGACTCTTTTAACAGTGTGTTTTTTATATTGTTTAGTTCAAAAAGGACCCTTCTTTCTGTCAGAAAACCCCCCCTGTTTTGCTATCCTGCTCCCGGTTCAGCCTGGTCTGGAAGGAATGGAGGCCTACGTGGCAATTATGCCCTATTAATGAGCTCGAAAGGCTCTAGATTTATGGAGGAACCAGACATCGATTGTTTATAGTTATATTTATGCTAACACTGCTATGTGCTTATCTATGTCTATATTTCTATTATATATTCTTGCAGACGACTGCTCCTCTCTCTTCTAAATATCTTAATCTCTATCAATCTAATTCCTTCCTGTCCTTACTTATAAAACTGGCAAAAGCAGATACTTACTGCTCTAACTATATATAGGCGTCTATGGTATACCTATATTTTAAAACCGCATTGTGTCTGACTTGACTGACTGAGCTGCACCTGCCATCTCCTTGATGGGAGGTGCATTTGACGTGTTGCTGGTGCGATACCCGCCCCCTTCTTTTCGCGTCTGTGGTGACGCTCGTAGCAGCGAAGAACCGGAAGAGCTGGTGACGTCACCGGAAGTCTTTCTTCCGCCGGGTCTTCGCTGCCGATGCTGAGCCATGGCGCGGTCCGTAGCGGTGAGTCACACCATGACGCGCCGTTGCAAAGGCGGGATTATGACAATCAGGGTCCTTTTTAAACCCCACACCATGCACTTTAGTTTATTGTCTCCCGATGAAGCACTAGACGAAACACGTGTTGGGACGCCGGTCCCCACGTGTACACCAGGAAAAATTGGTGATCTGCTTGCTAGGTAAGCTCCTTTATTGATTGGCTATACATTAGACATTGGGTCTGTTTGTGCTAGCATTCCTTTTGCACTTGCATGAGGTTACCTATTAGCATATATCAAATATATTTGCAGATCCTATGTGAGATTTGATATCCTTCCCTGGGTCACGTGGGGTTTCTTCCCCTCTATCACTCACTTACTCACTCCGGTTTTTCTTCTTTAATTATTGTTATGTATACCCTATGCATTTATAAAAATAAAAATGTTTATACATTTGAACTACGGTGTCTTTTGGGTATTTTCATACTTTGGTAAATATAAAGACTCTTCTATTCTTGAATATAGTAAATGCCAGGACTGTAGCATGTAATGGATGCAACAATTTTGGGCGGCTGCAGGCTGCTATTTTTAGGCTAGGGTCGGCCCAATAACTTGGGCCTTTCCGTCCTGAGAATATCAGCCCCTAGCTGTCGTCATCTTTATCTTGGCAGAGTATCAAAGTTGTGGGGAACTGTACGTTTTTGGCGTTTTTTAAAAAAATATTTCAATAATTATATAAAAAGCAGCATTGGGTCCTTCTTATTTTGATACATGCCAAGATAATGAGCACTTCTGTGAGCTGCAGCTTGCAGCAGTCGGCTTTATCTGTGCTGGGTATCTATATATGGGGATCCTATGCCAATTTATTTAATTTATTTATTTATTCGGCAAAGCATTTGGGTGGGGTAAGCAGTGTATATGCATGAGAGCTAAAGAGCGAACCCAGAAGTAGTGTGACAGGTACGGGGATTCTCAGTAAGCCATTTATGTTTTCAATACACTTCCCAATCACAGTAATGCCATTTCAAACACAGAGAAAGACTCAAAGAACTGTAAATAACGTCACGTGTGGCTCTGTGGGCTTCTCTATAATGCCTTGCAGCTTTCGCAATACAGGCTCAAGTGCAGTGGCGTAACTAGAGTTGGATGGGCCCCGGTGCAAAGTTTAGACCTGGGCCCCCCCTCCACATACACAGACACTTAGGGTAAGGCATACCTCCCAACTTTTAAAGAAGGAAAAGAAGGACAAAGTTTGCGGCGCGCGTAGCGCGCCGTGGCAAATTTTTAGGCCTCGCCCCCTAACCACACCCATTTCACAGTCACGCCCATATCCACTCCCCATCCACACCCATTCAGCATGGACACGCAGGCAGCCGGCGGGCCTCCAGCATGGACACGCAGGCAGCCGGCGGGCCTCCAGCATGGACACGCAGGCAGCTGGCGGGCCTCCAGCATGGACACGCAGGGAGCCACAGTGAGGCGGCCAGTCGCCCACACAGTGAGGTGGCCGGTCGCCTTCACAGACAGGCGGCAGGGGGGCGCCCGCACAGAAAGGCGGCAGGGGGGCGCCCGCACAGACAGGCGGCAGGGGGGCGCCCGCACAGACAGGCGGCCGGGGGGCGCCCGCACAGACAGGCGGCCGGGGGGCGCCCGCACAGACAGGTGGCCGGGGGTCGCCCGCACAGACAGGCGGCCGGGGGGCGCCCGCACAGAAAGGCGGCCGGCCGACCGCACAGACAGGCGGCCGGCCGACCGCACAGAGAGGCTCCGGCCGGGGGTGAGGGGGGGGAGGGAGGGAAATCAGCGCTGGGGAGATTTTACTGTACCAGCAGCAGCACAGGCAGCGCTCCTCTCTGTTATGCCACGTCTACTGGGATGGTAGGAGGGAAAAGCAGGGAGGCGGAGAGAGAGTGGGTGGGTGGAGCCCGGGAGCCGGCCGTCCCGATCGTGGCAACGGGACAAACAACGTAAAGCGTGAAAGTTCCGCTGTATCCGGGACGGTTGGGAGGTATGGGGTAAGGGATAATGACACTGACACTCGGGGTACAGGATAATGACGCTGACACTTGGCTCTCACCCACAGCACCCTGAAATCCCTCTATCAGCACCCAGCTTTCCTATGTTCTGATATTTATCTTGTCCTCAGCACCCAGCTTTCCCATATCAGAGCATGAGAAAGCTGGGTGCTGAGAGATGTATATCAGAACATGGGAAAGCTGGGTGCTGAGAGATGTATATCAGAACATGGGAAAGCTGGGTGCTGAGAGATGTATAGCAGAGCATGGGAAAGTTGGCTGCTGAGGGAAAGAGCCTTTTTCCCTCAGCACAAAACATTTCCATCCCATACTTGTATCTTTGTCCCCCCCTGTATAAAGTTCTCAAAATACTATAACAGCCCCCACATAGCCTTCCAAATAATTGTATAAAGGGTCTCACATAACCCTTCATATATTAGAATGCAGATACATAGCCCTCCATATATTATAATGCACCCCCATAATCCTCCATGTATAAAGTAGCCCTTCAATTATAATGTATTTCCCATAGTTCTCCATGTATTAAAATTCACCCCATAGTTCTCCATATATTATACTGCACCACATAGTCCTCCATGTTTTATAATGCACTTCCATAGTCCATGTATAAGGTAGCCTCCATAGTCCTCCATATATTATAATGCAGCCCCCATAGTCCTATATGTATTATAACACAACCCCATAAAACTTCAGATGGTATTATGCAGCCCCATACTCCTCCATGTATAATTCACCCCTATATTCCATGTATAAGGTGTCCCTTCATTTTGTATTATACAGCCCCCCCCGACCTCCATTTTAATGCAGCCCTATAGACCTCCAGTATAATGCAGCCTCATAGACCTCTATGTATATTACACCTCTATATTCAATATATAAGGTGTCCTTCATGTTTATTATGCAGCCTCACCAGGCCTCCATATATAATAATGCAGCCAACCTCTCCAGGCCTCCATGTATAATATAGCAGCCAGCCTCCCAGGCCTCCATGTATAATATAGCAGCCAGCCTCCCCAGGCCTCCATGCATAATAATGCAGCCAGCCTCCCCAGGCCTCCATGTCTAATAATGCAGCCAGCCTCCCCAGGCCTCCATGTATAATAATGCAGCCAGTCTCCCCAGGCCTCCATGTATAATAATGCAGCCAGCCTCCCCAGGCCTCCATGTATAATAATGCAGCCAGCCTCCCCAGGCCTCCATGTATAATAATGCAGCCAGCCTCCCCAGACCTCCATGTATAATAATGCAGCCAGCCTCCCCAGGCCTCCATGTATAATAATGCAGCCAGCCTCCCCAGGCCTCCATGTATAATAATGCTGCCAGCCTCCCCAGGCCTCCATGTACAGTATAATGGAGTCTCCCCAGGCCTCCATGTACAGTATCAGGCAGCCTCCCCACCCCAGGCCTCCATGTACAGTATCATGCAGCCTCCCCACCCCAGGCCTCCTTGTACAGTATCAGGCAGCCTCCCCACCCCAGGCCTCCATGTACAGTATCATGCAGCCTCCCCACCCCAGGCCTCCATGTACAGTATCAGGCAGCCTCCCCACCCCAGGCCTCCATGTACAGTATCATGCAGCCTCCCCACCCCAGGCCTCCTTGTACAGTATCAGGCAGCCTCCCCACCCCAGGCCTCCTTGTACAGTATCAGGCAGCCTCCCCACCCCAGGCCTCCATGTACAGTATCATGCAGCCTCCCCACCCCAGGCCTCCATGTACAGTATCATGCAGCCTCCCCACCCCAGGCCTCCATGTACAGTATCATGCAGCCTCCCCACCCCAGGCCTCCATGTACAGTATCATCCAGCCTTCCCACCCCAGGCCTCCATGTACAGTATAATGCAGCCTCCCCACTCCAGGCCTCTGACCACCGTGTACTCATATATATATATAAAAAAAAAAACCAAGTACTCACCGCTCTCCTCCTTCCACTGCTGCTCTGTCCTGACGTCTCCTTGTTCCACTGATGCTGTACTCCCTGCTCTTCTCCTTCCACTGCTGCTCGTCCTCCCGGTGCTGCGGTCGGCGTCCTCTCTCCCTGCGCTCTGTGCACTCAGCACAGCAGTCGCACAGGAGTGACGTCACCGCACAGGCACAGGGGGAGAATGATGATGCAGAGCGGCGCCGGCCGCTCTTTGCTTCATTATTACTGTGCGCGGTGACGGGGGAGGGGGGCCCCGGTGCCGCCGCTGACATCGGGCAGGAGGGCCCGGTGTCGGGGGCGGCAGCGGGTCATATAGTGGGCGCGTGCACTGTGATAGATCAGCGCAGCTTCTCTCTCACTGAGAGGAGCTGGCTGCTGATCTGCCGGGTCCCCGCGGGCCCCAAACCTCCCGGGCCCGGTCGCGATCGCGACCGCTGCGACCGCGGTAGTTACGCCACTGCTCAAGTGTAGTCAATGCTTTTACAATGACTATAACAGATGAGGGTCGATCAAGGAGTATTATTATAAGAATTTACAAATTAGGGATTGGGGGTCAAAGTGCACATCATAATGCAGATATGGATATAAAAGGCATAAACCTAAATGTGTTGTAGTCTTTTGTGGATGAAAAACATTCAAATTTTGAATTGTGGTCTAAGTCTATGAATATAAATCAAAAGATTCAAGTATTGGAGGTGCAGAGACTGCATAGTCAGTGCAACTGTAATATCATTGTTCTATGATACACTGCAGTGATAAAACCTTAACAACAGCAGTTGTTCTTATTCTTTAAACACTCCAAACAAGTAGGGCAGTTTAACCACTTCACGACCAATGACGTTCTATTACATCTTTGGTTGTGTCCCCCGAGTTAATGTGTGCTTTGGCGGCGAGCCCGGGGTGAGTTGATCAGCAGACCTGTGCAGCTAACAGGTATGGGTGGATCATAGATCCACCACACCTGTTAACCCCTTAGATCAGGAGCACAATTTAAAACACTGCAGCATGGATCACTATGTTCCCTGCAGCCATTGGTGGACCCTTTATACGATCACGGGGTGCCAATGTGTTACAATGACAGAGCGGAGTCAGATGATGACCTCTGATGTTATCATGAGTCACTTCCTGTGAGAGGCGACAAAGCACCGCAACTCCCAGAATATCAGCATTTCTCCTGATCAGAGCGATACTGATGCATCACTCTGATCAGGAGAAGTGATCAGATTGAGGAGTGATAAAGTCACCTAGGGGGACTAGTAAAATTAAAAAAAGTGAATAAAATAAAAATAAAAGTTTAAATTATCTCCCTTTTGCCCCATGAAAATAAAACAATTAAAACAATGTAAGAAATACACATATTTGATATCACCGCATTTAGAAATGCTCGATCTATCAAAATATAAAATCAGTTAATCTGATTGGTACATGGTGTAGCGAGAAAAAAAATTCCAAACGCCCAAATTATGTATTTTTGGTTCCTGCAACTATTAAAATGCATTAACAGGTGGTAAAAAAGTTCTATCTACAGAAATATTGTGTAATTAAAAATGTTAGCTCAAGAAGCAAAAAATAAGCCATCATTGAGCCCAAGAGCCCTAAAAATGATAAATCTACGGGTTTCGGAAAATGGCGACAACAGAATACTTATTTTTTTGGACAAACTTCTGAATTTTTTTTCACCACTTACACAAAAGTGAATGTACCCCTGTTTGGTATCTGCAAAATAATACTGACCTAAGGCATCATACTGATATGTTAGTTTTACCATATATTTAACATTGTTATTAAAAAAAAGCATAAAACATTATGGAATTTCACTTTTTTTTGCAATTCAAACACATTTAGATTTTTTTCTCTGTTTTCCAGTACATTATATGGTAAAATGAATAGTGTAACTCAAAAGTACAACTTATCCCACAAAAAAGTAAGTCCTTATATGGCAATATTGATGGATAAATAAAAAGGTTATGGCTCTCGGAAGAAGGGGAGAAAAAAAACAAAAAAGAAAAATGGAAAATTGCCCGGGGGTGGAGTTAATACTCCTCCGTCTTAATTTTGCCACAAAAGAAGAATCCAAAAACTAAGGCTTCTTTTGCACAGAAATTTGACTTCCTCGATTATAAGATGGACAAGCAACCATTTTTTTAAATCCAAAAAAATTAGAAATTTAAAAAATGTGCATTTTTTTATATTTTTGCACACTTGTTGTTATAAAAGTCAATATTACACCAGTGCATGCCACCCAAATAGTGCTGTTAGTTACCATCTTTAATTAATTGGCTAGATAGTTTAAAGTCCCTTGGACATTAACAAGTCTGTGTTTGTTTGACGCCCTGGACTAGCCAGGTAGTCACAGGTAGGCCCTTACACAAACACCTTCCCCCCTTAATTGGGTGACAGCAGCCAACCTACAAAACCATTGTCACCTTCCTCAGGGTTTGATGTTCACATCAGGGGGCGGAGCCAGGCGTTTGGCCACGCTCACCGAGGAGTTCACAGGCTCTGAGGCAGGAAAAACAGTTAGATCAGTCTGAGTAGTGAAGTGGAGTGGAGTTCAAGTGCAGACCTGTGTCCAGTTCTGCCCCAGTCTAACACCAGGTGTCTGGCTTGGAGCCCAGTCACCTCTGGTAAGGAGGCAGATGGTGGTGGCCGCCTGCAGTAGCTGGGATTACAGCCGGTGGAACCGTAAGGGACTGGGACCGGGTAGTGGCCCGCCGGTACCAAACCGGGGAACCGATTGGAAACCGGAGCACCAGGAGGGGTATTCAGACCCAGTACGAGACCCAGAAACCACTGGACCGAGTCAAATCCACTGATTGTGGACTGGACTTTAGGTCCATTCCCACCTAAGACCCGGCTGAAGACAACAGCCCAACCATAGGGATAGAAAGCCACCGCCCAGGCATCGAGATCCCACAGGCCAGCGTCTGCGGGCAAACGAGCTCTACCGGCACACACAAGGCTGGGGAGCGGACTACCGTTGCTCAGGCATAGGAGTCATCATTTCTACCAAAAGTGAGGTGTAGGAGAAAGGCGGAAGCCACCAACCTGAAAAGGGGAAAAGCGCAGCCTGCAGCAGGCACCGTCCACCATCTTGTTTGGTTTACCAGAGACTCCAGCATGTTTGTAATAGTGAGTACATCAGTGCCTGTGGGCCACGCACCACGCCGCACCGTACCGACACGCCAGCACACTTCCATTCCCCCGCCTCAGCACCTCCCTCGGGCCCCCGGGACCATCAACCCCCTACCCATGGAGGGGTCAACACCAAGATGCGCAACACTGTTCCCGGGAGCCTAGTCAATGGCAGCGGTGGTGTCCATCCATTCACCACAACCCGTGGGTGGCGTCACAAACTTAATCCCCAAACAACCGTGGCCCCGGCCGTGGACCTCTCCACTGAATACCACCCCTCACGTAGCACCAGCATCCTCCTTTCAGAGCAACGTGACCCCCCTGGGTCCGGTAGGAGCTCGAGCCACCCACCAGAAACAAGCCCGGATCCGAGCAGCTCGGCTGTGGCCGAGCGCGGGGCGGTAGATTTGCAGTGCTCAAAAGGGGTTCAATACTGGCCTCTTTCAAACAGCCATGATAAACACACACATTTTTCCATGGACGTGTAAAAGGTGCATATGGCCCTTGGTGTGCTGTGTTTTTGGCACACGAGTGTTCTCCGTGTGCTATCCATGATAATACATGGAGAACCAGAACTTTATGCTCACCTGTCCCTGGCCTGGCTGCTCTTTGTGTTGCTGATATTTCCCGTCTTCCTGTCTCTGGCGCTGCTGACTCCCGACTGTTGTTACTTCCAGGTCTGAAGGGCAGTGAATATTCATGAGCATAATGAGCTGGCCTAGAAGTAACAGACAGCAGAGGCAGAGAAAGCAGCACTGGAGAACATGACTATGGAAAATCATTTTTTTTTCACAGGCATGTGTTTTCTTCGGTACGCGTCACACTGATGTCACATGAACCACATCAGTGTGCGGGCTGTGTGACATCCATGGTACCGGAGAAAAATAGACATGTCTATGTGTGGAGCACACGGACAGACGTATGCTCTACATGGACTCATGATCCGTGTGAAAACACACACGTGTGCACAAACCCATTTATTTTAATGGGTTTACGTGTCCGTGTCTCCGGCACTGGAAACACGGACGTGTGAAGGATGCCACGAATGTAGGAGACTTCATAATGTCATGTATGTATTTTCCAGGCAACCAGTGGCTTTGCAGTGTTGCGAATCACAGGGAATAATTGACAGCAAATCCATTTTTTTGTGGAAAATTTGGTAAAGTTGGTGAATATAAATTTCAAACAATTCGCTCATTAATATTAAAAGTATTCTATATTTCAGGGAATCAGGATTAAGATTTCTGGAAAAAGATAATTCAGTGAAGGAAATAAATTCCATAATGTAACATTATTAATCTGTGTCTGTTTTTCAGGTTACGCATTAATCACTGTCTGTTTTATATTGCTCATTGCTAGGCACCGGCCACTTTCACGGGTGAGATGTTGTATTGACACCTTCTATGAGAATATGTGATCCCACATGTGACACTACATCTATGTATATGTTGACTTTCCTGTCATTTTCCAGGAACCTCACAAAGCTAATAAGGAGCTTTCACTGAGAAAAATGATAATGAATTTCCAACGCAATATACTGTGATGTGATTTACATTGCGATGTCTGCTGTGATTAACCTTTAGCATGTCAAGGTGTTCTTCACAGACACACTTACATTAATTAGGACGGTCATTATAATGGTGCACTGAGTGGGAGATCTGGATACAATTAAATTACAATGTGTGAAAAAGAACAGAATTCTGTGTCACACCTTCAACTTTCAATACATTGTATTCTATAAAGAGGATTTCTTTTCAAGATAAAAAAATAAAATCATGCAATAAATCATTATAATAATAATAATAATAATAATAATAATAATAATAATAATAATAATTATTATTATTATTATTATTATTATTATTATTATTATTATTATTATTATTATTTTCCTTACAGAGATTTTCATGTGTTCCTGTTTTGTTACGACATTCATTTAAAAAACAAAATCACAGCAGGAAGTGCAGCCATATTGCTTGCCACTGGTAATTTAAGGGCACGTTACACGCTCCGATATATCTTACGATATGTCATTGGGGGTCACGTCGGTAGTGACGCACATCCGGCATCGTTTGACATATCGTAGCATTTGACAGCTACGAGCGAGTGTGATCGTGCAAAAATACTCACCTTATCGTTGATCTTTGACACGTCGCTCATTTTCTAAAAATCGAACGTCCTTCTGTGCGCCGGTTGTTCATTGTTCCCGAGGCAGCACACATCGCTCCGTGTAACACCCCGGGAACGATGAACTCAAGCTTACCTGTGTCCCGTCGACAATGCGTAAGGAAGGAGGTGGGCGGAATGTTTACGTCCCTCTCATCTCCGCCCCTCCACTTCTATTGGCCGGCCGCTGTGTGACGTCGCTGTTACGCCGAACGTCCCTCCCCCTTCAGGAAGTGGATGTTCACTGCCCACGGTGAGGTCATTTTGAAGGTAAGTACGTGTGACGGGGGGTTACGACTTTGTGCAACACGGGCAAGAAATCGCCCGTACTGCACAAACGACTGGGGCGGGTGTGATCGCAGAAATTGCAGCATGTAAAGCAGGCTTTACCCTTGCAGAAACTGAGAGTCAATTGCTATGTTATAGGTTTTGCATTATAACAGTATTTTTCTAAGTTTTGGAGAAGATACTGTTTTTGTGATAACCAATATGGCAGCTGTGATGACTGTCAAACGGTGGCTCTGGACAAACTTGTATACATAGAGAGGAAGTCAGATAGGCCGAGATCATAAACCAGGAGGTCATAACAGTACACGAAGGCAGACAGAGATGAGGTCAAGATAAAAACCGAAGATCAGGGTTTCAGGAGAGCACATACAAAATACAGGGAGCAGGCGGGGACATGGTCAGGAGGAAGTCCGAGGTCAGAAGCCGGGAAGTCACAACAGAAACAGGGGAGGACAGCCAGAGATTGGTAAACAACAGTCCGGAGTCAAGCAACCAAGACCAGAACACTGAGCACCACGGGAGCCAACAGAAGAGGAATCACCGGGAGCGAGAAGCATCTGCAAAAGCAACTCCCACGACCAGCGTGAAACCCAGTGCTGTGAAACAATCAGCAGAGCAGTCATCCTGCAAAACGCTCTGCATCATAAGCAAATATATACCAGCTCTGCATCACAACCAAATATATACCAGCTATGCAGGAGAGCATAGCAGAACAATATAGAATGTTCTGCACATAGAAAGCAGCAGGTCCTCTTGTCATTTTTGCAAAAGTGCCTATCGCAACTGAATTGAAAAATAGCAATATCCATTAAAAAAAAAGATAATTTCCGAGCTGTCGGTTTTGCCCAAGCTGTTGTTTTCCACCACATATAGAGTACTGGCATACTCAGGAAAAATCGCACAACAAATGTTATGATCCATTTTCTCCTGTTACATTTGTGAACATGCAAAAATTGGGGCTAAAACAACATTTTTGTAAGGAAAATATGATTTTATATTTTCTCGGCTCAACATTTTAAAATTCTGTGAAGCCCCTGGGGGGAGTTCAAGGTGCTCTCCTCACATCTAAATAAATTCCTTGAAGGGTGCAATATCCAAAATAAGGTCAGTGTGTGGAGGGGTCGAACAAAACAGCTGAATTTTGACTCATTGCAAAAAAGTCTGCAGTTCTCTTTTATATTGCTGTCAGCTCTGTTCAGCTCCTGTCCCCCCACTCTTGCTGACATAACCTGACAGCTAAAGGTATTACTTTTTAATTACAACTCTACAGTGAGATCCATAGGGAGAGTAGACTGTCTGTCATTACATATCTCACACAGTAGAAAACATGTTCAAAGTTATTGTGGAGGCATGTTTGTTTTTCCCTGTATGTTGCTGCCTGTTTGTGAATGGTCAGTTTCATGCTGAGGAAGAAGTACATGACCCCAGTGAAAAATCTCTGATAACACACCTTGGACCTAATAAAAAAGATAACCTAAACATAACAAGCTAATTGTCATGACCCGTGCCTGATTCAGCTGTTACTGAGTCACTGCTGGTATTCCTTCTCAGGGTTTCAGGTCATGAGGGGTTAATCCTTGCTACCTCGCTCTGATCTACTGGCTGCTATATAATGGCCTTCACCTCCAGTGCTTCGCCAGTGATATTTCTGCCTCAACTGTGTTATGTTCTCATTAGTGAACTGTGTTCTGCACTGTCCTATCCTGACCTCTATTTCCTCCCTGACCTGATCTGACCTTCATCTTCCCCCTGACCTGATCTGACCTCTGTCTCCTGCCGGACCCGACCTGACCTCTCTTGTCCTTGTCTTTACCTCTGTTCCCCTCCTTTCTCCAGTCCTCTTCTGTTCATCCGTGCTTTGCCTTTTGCCCGACCTCTGACCTTTTGCCCTGTTCCTCTCTTCTTCTCCCTCCTTCCCGTGCCTATTTTTGTGACTTCCCGGTTCGTGACCTTTTGAATATCACCTGACCACTTTTTGCCTTCTCCAGTACCATTGACAAGACCTCTTGTTGCATACCCTGCTTGCTGACTACTCTACTGCCCTCTAGTGGGCTTTCCAGCTTACTGTTCATTTAGGTGAGCTGCAGTGCTTCCCTTTGGGGCAGCGTTACATTAGTGCAGGCTTGTTTTCTACCCCATCGCCCCCTGGTAGTTGGTCTGCTAACTACTCCCTGAAGCAACACTCCCTGTTTGCTTCAGTGTCTCCCATAGTACAGTGTGACACTAAAGGGCGCTTTATATGCTGCGACATTGCTAGCGATGTCGCTAGCAATAGCACCTTCCCCCGTCGTTTGTGCATCATGGGCAAACCGCTGCCCGTGGCGAACAATATCGCTAGGACGCGTCACACGTACTTACCTTCCTAGCGATGTCGCTGTGGGTGGTGAACAACCTCTTTTTCAAGGCGGCAGTTCGTGTGGCGATGTCAATCAGCGGGCCTCCAATAGAAGCGGAGGGGTGGAGAGCAGCCGCATTCACGTCACTCCCACCTCATTGCCGGAGGATGCAGGAACGCTGTTGTTCGTCATTCCCGGGGTGTCACACGTAGCGATGTGTGCTGCCTCAAGAACGACGAACAACCTGCGTCCATCACAAGCAACGATATTTGGAAAATGAACGACGTGTCAATGATCAACGATTTGGTGGGTATTTGTGATCATTAGCGGTCGCTCGTAGGTGTCACACGCAACAAAGTTGCTAACGAGGCCGGATGTGTGTCACGAATTCCGTGAGCCCAACGATATCTCGTTAGCGGTGTCGTTGTGTGTAAAGCGGCCTTTACACAGTTGAAACCAGAAGTTTACATACACCATCTAAAAAGACATGTATGCATGTGTTTCTCACTATCTAACATGAAATCTTAGTAAACCTTTCCTGTTTTAGGTCAATTAGGAACCAACATTGTTTATATTTGCCAAATACCAGAATAATTAGAGAATGTTTTATGCCATTTTTATTACTTTGTCATTATTCTAGAATTCGGGAAATTTACATAATTTTGGTTCCTAATTGACCTAAAATAGGAAAGGTTTATTCTGACTTCATGTTAGGTAGCGAGAAAAACATGCAGATGTGTCTTTTTAGATAGTGTATGTAAACTTCTGGTTTTGAATGTATCTCCGCAATGGAGGGAAGAAATTAAACAATAAAAATATATAATTTATTGATCCCTGCCGTCACAATTCCATAATGAGTCAAGATTAAAATGCTCAATCTAATGAAAGGTCCATTTTAATATAATACCATATTTGAAAAAAATATAAAAAATAATCTATTATATAAACAGTTAAAGTAATAAAATATTTACAAAAATTATATAAGTAAATATTGAAAAATAAAGTAAAATTATTATTCTTATATGTTTTGTGCCAATAGATTATCACATCATAGATCTTATGAGACTGATTCATCATGGGATAGAAAAATAAAAACTTGCAGTTGCGCAAAACTTTACAACTTTTTGTATTTCAATGTCAGAGAGGTCAACTATTTAAAAAGTGTAAGAAAAAAGTGAGTGAATCATTTTCGAATCCTGAATTTGGGAGACACAGTCAAATAACACTGCAAATCTTTTTTGTTAAGTTTGAGATTTTGAAGTATTTTTTTACACAGCTAAGATTAACTAGTAAAGTTGAGTTTAAAAAAACTTCAACCTCTCTAATACTTACCCCATATCAACTATCTTTTTAAATCTGGTACTTGGGGTGGTTTTCACTGGGCCATCTATGCATCTTTTGGCATCCGGCAACTTTGGTGTCTCCATGGCAGACTAAGCCATTACATCAGAGCCTTATGGGATGTTGTCAGCCTCGGGAAATGGAAAAGATGGTAGACACCATAAAACCAGACCAAAGATGACGATTGAGGCTGTATGGCAGGAGAGGTGAGGGCTAAGTAAGTACAATTTTTATATATTTTGGTTTTACAATTGTTTGTTATGCTCCATGGTCTGCAAAAACCTCAAAGCATAGTAATGTATTTATGGTTTGTTGCAAGTAAAGCAAATTTGGTGGTCATATTATTTCACACTACTAAATTTCAATTACAGATTCACTCATCACTAGTGCGATGCTTAGAAGAAAGTGCATGACCTGCAATGGCCAACTTTTATTGTTATGCCACAAAAGAGTCACAAGTTATTGCAAAAATAAATTCCATTTGGTGACTGGATATATTTGTGATTCTGGAACATGATCAGCTGAAAGATGTGACAAATTCATTAAGGGGGATGCTGTGATGGGAAGACAAGGATAACACAGGGACCCCTAAGCTGTTCCTAAAACTGGGGACCCTATGCTGTCCCTTATCCCAACAGTAGACTTGAAGGTAGGCAGGGTCGAGCCACCAACATGGCCCTGATGACTATGACCCCCCAACTTAGGGAACTGAAGGGGACAGAGATCCCAAAAACCCACCAACACAGCAACAGATGGGGGTAAATCAAAACTCACACACACACCAAAAACTGCACCAGGAAATAACCAAAAGTGCACAGGTAAGGGTACAAATAAAAGGAGGTAGTAAAAATAACTGACTGCAATTACAGCAGGTAGCAACTGACCAGTCCTCTTTGCTCCTGGGCTAGCTCCAAATGAGTTGAATATCCATCAATCTCTCCAGGAAGCAGAGGGATTATATACATGCTGATAATGATAAGTCTGCTGCAGCACCAGAGAAGAAGTTAACCCTAAAGTGCCCAAAAGAAACCAACACTTTAAAAGTGCATGTTCTCAGATGGTAATAGAGATCTCTGATCCTGAGCCTGTTTTATACACGTGACAGATGCTCCTCCTAATTAATTTTGGGAACCCTCCTCCAGTGCTCTGTTGATCACAATTGATCTGAAAAAAAATCTAGCATTGATGAATTCCCTCAATGGCTTTTAGTATACTCCCTATTTTATTTATCCTATATAGATGGCAGTAAATATGAATTATAGCTATAAAAAATACAGTGTGAACAATGGACCTGTTAAATCATCAGCATGCTTCTGAGGTTTCCATAGCTGATTTAGGCATTTCTAAAGAAGGAAATCATATTCTTATATTTCATAAACAACATAAGAATTGCAATTAGAAAATATAGTTACCATGTAAAAAAATATATTTTGCTTGTCTTATAATGATAAACTACTTCACCTTGCGTCCATATGTTTATATGTAACATTTACATTTTGCAATTAAAATAAATTATTAGAATAGACACAACAAATACTAATGGCATACATCACAACAACAAAATGAATCATTAAGCTTTCTTAATTAAAAACACATTTTCTTTCCTTGTAAGCATAGCATTTACCATTAAATGTGTCCAAATTAGATTCTAATTGACCAGCTAATTTATCAGGAAATCAGCAGGTCACAGATGTAGAAAATGACCAAGAAAACTTGTGTTGGCTTTGTAAATATCATAAAGTAATAACTAAATAACTCACAAAATATATAATAAAAAAGTAATAATGATGGATAATAATAATAATAATAATAATAATAATTATTATTATTATTATTATTATTATTATTATTATATTTCTTTAGGTATTTAAAACAATGTCCTATCTTTTTAATAAGATATTATTGTTTCATCCTTTGGTATATGACCACCAGGACCTAGCCTATTAACAGTTTTTTTCTAATGAAAGACAACCAAAGGACTGGGCACATCTAAAAATGATTGTTTGGAACAATTATATTTTTAAACCATAGGTTAACTACCTGCCTGGTGAGTAGTGTGTAGCACTGGTATTTAAAATTTAACCTTTATTGGTTTATGATTAAAATAAATTATAACACCTAAATAAGTGATATCACAAGGTAGTTGAACACAACGTACGTAGAGTTTACCACTTTCAGCTCAACATGCCTCTGACAACACAGCCTCCCTTTCCCCTGATGAATCGCTTTTGAGGAAATGCGTCGGGAAGGAGGACGTTGAGTTTCTGGTGTTACCTTAGGGGTATTGTGTGGTGCGTTGTGAGCCGCCCCCCCACACTTTTAGTGAGGTAACACCTGTATCAATGGTGAACAGTGGGATGGACGGTGAGCATAGATACCACTGCCACTATTGACTGCACTATTTGCACTTTTTGAGCACTATTTTCACTTAAGCCGTTTTTATCTTTATCTTCCCTGAATATACCCCACTGTTTTTGTGACCTGCGGTCAAGGGTCAAATTGCACATAGCCACCTTTCATAAGAGTATTACTCATAGGGCAAGAGTACAATATTGGGAGATTAACGGTTTTGCACAATGTCACTTTAATTCTATTTGGATGGTTATATTTGAACTAGGCTTGTGAAGGTTTTTTGATTAACTCCTGTATGTTCAATCATGTACATCCAAAAGGTACGTTGTGTTCAACTACCTTGTGAGATCACTTATTTAGGTGTTATAATTTATTTTAATCATAAACCAATAAAGGTTAAATTTTAAATACCAGTGCTACACACAAATCACCAATTTGGTATTAAGACTTCTATATAACTACCTGCCTGTTTTACATGTCTTTAGCTCAGAGCAGTTCCAGACTAATCTTGCTGGTGATTCTGGTGCTTCATATCAACAGAGCAGCTCTTTCTCTTCCAGACTACACTGTTGATATGGTGTGACTGCTGACATTATCATAATTGACCCGTTGGCTCCCCGCAGTTAGACATCGGAGAGCTGGCTATTAATCAGCATGACATTGGCAGTCATGCCCCATCAAAGAGGAGGATGCTGCTCTCTTGACTAGAGTTGAGCGCGGTTCGAGGTTCTCCAGTTCTAGGCTCGAGTGATTTTGGGGGCTGTTCGAGATCAAACTAGAACTTGAGCTTTTTGCAAAAGCTCGATAGTTCTAGATACGTTCGAGAACGGTTCTAGCAGCAAAAAGCAGGGCTTTTTACAGCTACAGTGTGCAGGAGCCATCGCTGGCAGCCTGCCAGAAGCTGGTAACCAAGATAAACATCGGGTATCCAAGCAAAGCGCTTTGGTTAGTAACCCGATGTTTATCCTAGTTACGTGCAGGAAGCCCACACTTCCCCGCTCAGCTCGCTCCGCCCCCTCCTGCCCGCGGCATGTATTGTACACACACACACACACACACACACACACACACACATGGTCCCGCTCGGCTTACCTGCGGTGATGAAGTCCCGCCATCCCGACCTCAGCGCTGTCACTGTCCTCCATGGCCGCCGCTTGTCACATCACCTTCTCTCGCTTCCGACCCGAGACTGACTAGCGGTGACGTCACGGGCCTCTCGCGATACTTGGTGTGAAGGCGCCGGTCATTGAACTCAGTGACAGGTGCTGTCAGTGTGCTGGAGATCAGCGCAGGTAATGTACCTCGCTGACAGCAGCACTTGTCATGCCCTGCAGTGACCTGGGCTGACCCATTGATGTTAACTCAGGTCACTGCACTGCTCTCCCAGCCAATGGGGAACATCCTGCTCTTCATTGACTGGGACAGTGTGGATCGTCATGGCAACCCCTTGGATTACACCAGACCTGGATTTGTTTTTCATTCTAATAAATTGGTTAAAGAGGGAATGTTTTGGGGAGTGTTTTTTCAAATAAAAATGTGTTTGTCGTCTATTTTTTTTTATTACTGACTGGGTTGGTGATGTCGGGTATCTGATAGACGCCTGACCTCACCAACCCCAGGGCTTGATGCCAGGTGACATTACACATCTGGTATTAACCCCATATATTACCCCGTTTGCCACCGCACCAGGGCGCGGGATGAGCTGGGGCGAAGCACCAGGATTGGCGCATCTAATGGATGCGCCACTTCTGGGGCGGCTGCGGCCTGCTATTTTTAGGCTGGGGAGAGTCCAATAACCATGGACCTCCCTAGTCTGAGAATATCAGGCCCCAGCTGTCTGCTTTACCTTGGCTGGTGATCCAATTTTGGGGGACCCCTACGTGTTTTTTTTTTTAATTATTTATTTAATTTAAAATAACAGCGTGGGGTGCCCTCAGTTTTGGATTACCAGCCAAGGTGAGGTTGCCAGCTGTGGTCTGCAGGCTGCAGCCATCTGCTTTACCCTAGCTGGCTACAAAACTAGGGGGAACCCTACGTCATTTTTTTTTTCATTTTTTTGGCTAAATACAAAGCTAAGCAACCCTTAGTGCCACATGAAAGGCACCAAACGGTGCTCCACTTTTTCTCCACTTTTTCTCCATTTTTTCTCCACTTTTTCTCCACTTTTTCTCCATTTTTTTCTCCATTTTTTTCTCCACTTTTACTCCACTTTTTCTCCACTTTTTCTCCACTTTTTCTCCATTTTTTTCACTACTTTTTCTCCACTTTTTCTCCACTTTTTCTCCACTTTTTCCTCCACTTTTTCTCCACTTTTTCTCCACTTTTTTTCCATTTTTTCTCCACTTATTCTCCATTTTTTCTCCACTTTTTCTACATTTTTTTCTCCATTTTTTCTCCACTTTTTCTCCACTTTTTCTCCACTTTTTCTCCACTTTTTCTCCACTTTTTCTCCATTTTTTTCTCCACTTTTTCTCCACTTTTTCTCCACTTTTTCTCCACTTTTTTCTCCACTTTTTCTCCACTTTTTCTCCATTTTTTCTCCACTTATTCTCCATTTTTTATCCACTTTTTCTCCACTTTTTCTCCACTTTTTCTCCACTTTTTCTCCATTTTTTCTCCACTTATTCTCCATTTTTTCTCCACTTTTTCTACATTTTTTTCTCCATTTTTTCTCCACCTTTTCTCCACTTTTTCTCCACTTTTTCTCCACTTTTTCTCCATTTTTTTCTCCACTTTTTTCTCCACTTTTTCCTCCACTTTTTCTCCACTTTTTCTCCACTTTTTCTCCACTTTTTTTCCATTTTTTCTCCACTTATTCTCCATTTTTTCTCCACTTTTTCTACATTTTTTTCTCCATTTTTTCTCCACCTTTTCTCCACTTTTTCTCCACTTTTTCTCCATTTTTTTCTCCACTTTTTTCTCCACTTTTTCCTCCACTTTTTCTCCACTTTTTCTCCACTTTTTCTCCACTTATTCTCCACTTTTTCTCCACTTATTCTCCACTTTTTCTCCACTTTTTCTCCACTTTTTCTCCATTTTTTTCTCCACCTTTTCTCCACTTTTTCTCCACTTTTTCTCCACTTTTTCTCCATTTTTTTCTCCACTTTTTCTCCATCTTTTTCTCCATTTTTTTCTCCAATTTTTCTCCACTTTTTCTACACTTTTTCTCCATCTTTTTCTCCACTTTTTCTCCACTTTTTCTCCATTTTTTTCTCCACTTTTTCTCCATCTTTTTCTCCACTTTTTCTCCACTTTTTCTACACTTTTTCTCCATCTTTTTCTCCATTTTTTCTCCACTTTTTCTCCACTTTTTCTCCCCTTTTTCTCCATTTTTTTCTCCACTTTTTCTCCACTTTTTCTCCATTTTTTCTCCACTTATTCTCCACTTTTTCCCCACTTTTTCTCCATTTTTTTCTCCACTTTTTCTCCACTTTTTCTCCATTTTTTCTCCACTTATTCTCCACTTTTTCTCCACTTTTTCTCCACTTTTTCTCCATTTTTTTTCTCCATTTTTTCTCCACTTTTTCTCCACTTTTTCTCCACTTTTTCTCCATTTTTCTCCATTTTTTTCTCCACTTTTTCTCCACTTTTTCTCCACTTTTTCTCCACTTTTTCTACATTTTTTTCTTCATTTTTTCTCCACTTTTTCTCCACTTTTTCTCCACTTTTTCTCCATTTTTTTCACTACTTTTTCTCCACTTTTTCTCCACTTTTTCTCCATTTTTTTCTCCACTTTTTCTCCACTTTTTCTCCACTTTTTTTCCATTTTTTCTCCACTTATTCTCCATTTTTTCTCCACTTTTTCTCCATTTTTCTCCATTTTTTTCTCCACTTTTTCTCCACTTTTTCTCCACTTTTTCTCCACTTTTTCTACATTTTTTTCTTCATTTTTTCTCCACTTTTTCTCCACTTTTTCTCCACTTTTTCTCCACTTTTTCTCCATTTTTTTCACTACTTTTTCTCCACTTTTTCTCCACTTTTTCTCCATTTTTTTCTCCACTTTTTCTCCACTTTTTCTCAACTTTTTTTCCATTTTTTCTCCACTTATTCTCCATTTTTTCTCCACTTTTTCTCCATTTTTTTCTCCATTTTTTCTCCACCTTTTCTCCACTTTTTCTCCATTTTTTCTCCACTTATTCTCCATTTTTTATCCACTTTTTCTCCACTTTTTCTCCACTTTTTCTCCACTTTTTCTCCATTTTTTTCTCCACCTTTTCTCCACTTTTTCTCCACTTTTTCTCCATTTTTTTATCCACTTTTTCTCCATCTTTTTCTCCATTTTTTTCTCCACTTTTTCTCCACTTTTTCTCTATTTTTCTCCATTTTTTTCTCCACTTTTTCTCCACTTTTTCTCCACTTTTTCTACATTTTTTTCTTCATTTTTTCTCCACTTTTTCTCCACTTTTTCTCCACTTTTTCTCCACTTTTTCTCCATTTTTTTCACTACTTTTTCTCCACTTTTTCTCCACTTTTTCTCCACTTTTTCTCCACTTTTTTCTCCACTTTTTCTCCACTTTTTTTCCATTTTTTCTCCACTTATTCTCCATTTTTTCTCCACTTTTTCTACATTTTTTTCTCCATTTTTTCTCCACCTTTTCTCCACTTTTTCTCCACTTTTTCTCCACTTTTTCTCCATTTTTTTCTCCACTTTTTTCTCCACTTTTTCCTCCACTTTTTCTCCACTTTTTCTCCACTTTTTCTCCACTTTTTTTCCATTTTTTCTCCACTTATTCTCCATTTTTTCTCCACTTTTTCTACATTTTTTTCTCCATTTTTTCTCCACCTTTTCTCCACTTTTTCTCCACTTTTTCTCCATTTTTTTCTCCACTTTTTTCTCCACTTTTTCCTCCACTTTTTCTCCACTTTTTCTCCACTTTTTCTCCACTTATTCTCCACTTTTTCTCCACTTATTCTCCACTTTTTCTCCACTTTTTCTCCACTTTTTCTCCATTTTTTTCTCCACCTTTTCTCCACTTTTTCTCCACTTTTTCTCCACTTTTTCTCCATTTTTTTCTCCACTTTTTCTCCATCTTTTTCTCCATTTTTTTCTCCAATTTTTCTCCACTTTTTCTACACTTTTTCTCCATCTTTTTCTCCACTTTTTCTCCACTTTTTCTCCATTTTTTTCTCCACTTTTTCTCCATCTTTTTCTCCACTTTTTCTCCACTTTTTCTACACTTTTTCTCCATCTTTTTCTCCATTTTTTCTCCACTTTTTCTCCACTTTTTCTCCCCTTTTTCTCCATTTTTTTCTCCACTTTTTCTCCACTTTTTCTCCATTTTTTCTCCACTTATTCTCCACTTTTTCCCCACTTTTTCTCCATTTTTTTCTCCACTTTTTCTCCACTTTTTCTCCATTTTTTCTCCACTTATTCTCCACTTTTTCTCCACTTTTTCTCCACTTTTTCTCCACTTTTTTTCCATTTTTTCTCCACTTATTCTCCATTTTTTCTCCACTTTTTCTCCATTTTTCTCCATTTTTTTCTCCACTTTTTCTCCACTTTTTCTCCACTTTTTCTCCACTTTTTCTACATTTTTTTCTTCATTTTTTCTCCACTTTTTCTCCACTTTTTCTCCACTTTTTCTCCACTTTTTCTCCATTTTTTTCACTACTTTTTCTCCACTTTTTCTCCACTTTTTCTCCATTTTTTTCTCCACTTTTTCTCCACTTTTTCTCAACTTTTTTTCCATTTTTTCTCCACTTATTCTCCATTTTTTCTCCACTTTTTCTCCATTTTTTTCTCCATTTTTTCTCCACCTTTTCTCCACTTTTTCTCCATTTTTTCTCCACTTATTCTCCATTTTTTATCCACTTTTTCTCCACTTTTTCTCCACTTTTTCTCCACTTTTTCTCCATTTTTTTCTCCACCTTTTCTCCACTTTTTCTCCACTTTTTCTCCATTTTTTTATCCACTTTTTCTCCATCTTTTTCTCCATTTTTTTCTCCACTTTTTCTCCACTTTTTCTCTATTTTTCTCCATTTTTTTCTCCACTTTTTCTCCACTTTTTCTCCACTTTTTCTACATTTTTTTCTTCATTTTTTCTCCACTTTTTCTCCACTTTTTCTCCACTTTTTCTCCACTTTTTCTCCATTTTTTTCACTACTTTTTCTCCACTTTTTCTCCACTTTTTCTCCACTTTTTCTCCACTTTTTCTCCACTTTTTCTCCACTTTTTTCTCCACTTTTTCTCCACTTTTTCTCCACTTTTTTTCCATTTTTTCTCCACTTATTCTCCATTTTTTCTCCACTTTTTCTACATTTTTTTCTCCATTTTTTCTCCACTTTTTCTCCACTTTTTCTCCACTTTTTCTCCACTTTTTCTCCACTTTTTCTCCATTTTTTTCTCCACTTTTTCTCCACTTTTTCTCCACTTTTTCTCCACTTTTTTCTCCACTTTTTCTCCACTTTTTCTCCATTTTTTCTCCACTTATTCTCCATTTTTTATCCACTTTTTCTCCACTTTTTCTCCACTTTTTCTCCACTTTTTCTCCATTTTTTCTCCACTTATTCTCCATTTTTTCTCCACTTTTTCTACATTTTTTTCTCCATTTTTTCTCCACCTTTTCTCCACTTTTTCTCCACTTTTTCTCCACTTTTTCTCCATTTTTTTCTCCACTTTTTTCTCCACTTTTTCCTCCACTTTTTCTCCACTTTTTCTCCACTTTTTTTCCATTTTTTCTCCACTTATTCTCCATTTTTTCTCCACTTTTTCTACATTTTTTTCTCCATTTTTTCTCCACCTTTTCTCCACTTTTTCTCCACTTTTTCTCCATTTTTTTCTCCACTTTTTTCTCCACTTTTTCCTCCACTTTTTCTCCACTTTTTCTCCACTTTTTCTCCACTTATTCTCCACTTTTTCTCCACTTATTCTCCACTTTTTCTCCACTTTTTCTCCACTTTTTCTCCATTTTTTTCTCCACCTTTTCTCCACTTTTTCTCCACTTTTTCTCCACTTTTTCTCCATTTTTTTCTCCACTTTTTCTCCATCTTTTTCTCCATTTTTTTCTCCAATTTTTCTCCACTTTTTCTACACTTTTTCTCCATCTTTTTCTCCACTTTTTCTCCACTTTTTCTCCATTTTTTTCTCCACTTTTTCTCCATCTTTTTCTCCACTTTTTCTCCACTTTTTCTACACTTTTTCTCCATCTTTTTCTCCATTTTTTCTCCACTTTTTCTCCACTTTTTCTCCCCTTTTTCTCCATTTTTTTCTCCACTTTTTCTCCACTTTTTCTCCATTTTTTCTCCACTTATTCTCCACTTTTTCCCCACTTTTTCTCCATTTTTTTCTCCACTTTTTCTCCACTTTTTCTCCATTTTTTCTCCACTTATTCTCCACTTTTTCTCCACTTTTTCTCCACTTTTTCTCCATTTTTTTTCTCCATTTTTTCTCCACTTTTTCTCCACTTTTTCTCCACTTTTTCTCCATTTTTCTCCATTTTTTTCTCCACTTTTTCTCCACTTTTTCTCCACTTTTTCTCCACTTTTTCTACATTTTTTTCTTCATTTTTTCTCCACTTTTTCTCCACTTTTTCTCCACTTTTTCTCCATTTTTTTCACTACTTTTTCTCCACTTTTTCTCCACTTTTTCTCCATTTTTTTCTCCACTTTTTCTCCACTTTTTCTCCACTTTTTTTCCATTTTTTCTCCACTTATTCTCCATTTTTTCTCCACTTTTTCTCCATTTTTCTCCATTTTTTTCTCCACTTTTTCTCCACTTTTTCGCCACTTTTTCTCCACTTTTTCTACATTTTTTTCTTCATTTTTTCTCCACTTTTTCTCCACTTTTTCTCCACTTTTTCTCCACTTTTTCTCCATTTTTTTCACTACTTTTTCTCCACTTTTTCTCCACTTTTTCTCCATTTTTTTCTCCACTTTTTCTCCACTTTTTCTCAACTTTTTTTCCATTTTTTCTCCACTTATTCTCCATTTTTTCTCCACTTTTTCTCCATTTTTTTCTCCATTTTTTCTCCACCTTTTCTCCACTTTTTCTCCATTTTTTCTCCACTTATTCTCCATTTTTTATCCACTTTTTCTCCACTTTTTCTCCACTTTTTCTCCACTTTTTCTCCATTTTTTTCTCCACCTTTTCTCCACTTTTTCTCCACTTTTTCTCCATTTTTTTATCCACTTTTTCTCCATCTTTTTCTCCATTTTTTTCTCCACTTTTTCTCCACTTTTTCTCTATTTTTCTCCATTTTTTTCTCCACTTTTTCTCCACTTTTTCTCCACTTTTTCTACATTTTTTTCTTCATTTTTTCTCCACTTTTTCTCCACTTTTTCTCCACTTTTTCTCCACTTTTTCTCCATTTTTTTCACTACTTTTTCTCCACTTTTTCTCCACTTTTTCTCCACTTTTTCTCCACTTTTTTCTCCACTTTTTCTCCACTTTTTTTCCATTTTTTCTCCACTTATTCTCCATTTTTTCTCCACTTTTTCTACATTTTTTTCTCCATTTTTTCTCCACCTTTTCTCCACTTTTTCTCCACTTTTTCTCCACTTTTTCTCCATTTTTTTCTCCACTTTTTTCTCCACTTTTTCCTCCACTTTTTCTCCACTTTTTCTCCACTTTTTCTCCACTTTTTTTCCATTTTTTCTCCACTTATTCTCCATTTTTTCTCCACTTTTTCTACATTTTTTTCTCCATTTTTTCTCCACCTTTTCTCCACTTTTTCTCCACTTTTTCTCCATTTTTTTCTCCACTTTTTTCTCCACTTTTTCCTCCACTTTTTCTCCACTTTTTCTCCACTTTTTCTCCACTTATTCTCCACTTTTTCTCCACTTATTCTCCACTTATTCTCCACTTTTTCTCCACTTTTTCTCCATTTTTTTCTCCACCTTTTCTCCACTTTTTCTCCACTTTTTCTCCACTTTTTCTCCATTTTTTTCTCCACTTTTTCTCCATCTTTTTCTCCATTTTTTTCTCCAATTTTTCTCCACTTTTTCTACACTTTTTCTCCATCTTTTTCTCCACTTTTTCTCCACTTTTTCTCCATTTTTTTCTCCACTTTTTCTCCATCTTTTTCTCCACTTTTTCTCCACTTTTTCTACACTTTTTCTCCATCTTTTTCTCCATTTTTTCTCCACTTTTTCTCCACTTTTTCTCCCCTTTTTCTCCATTTTTTTCTCCACTTTTTCTCCACTTTTTCTCCATTTTTTCTCCACTTATTCTCCACTTTTTCCCCACTTTTTCTCCATTTTTTTCTCCACTTTTTCTCCACTTTTTCTCCATTTTTTCTCCACTTATTCTCCACTTTTTCTCCACTTTTTCTCCACTTTTTCTCCATTTTTTTTCTCCATTTTTTCTCCACTTTTTCTCCACTTTTTCTCCACTTTTTCTCCATTTTTCTCCATTTTTTTCTCCACTTTTTCTCCACTTTTTCTCCACTTTTTCTCCACTTTTTCTACATTTTTTTCTTCATTTTTTCTCCACTTTTTCTCCACTTTTTCTCCACTTTTTCTCCACTTTTTCTCCATTTTTTTCACTACTTTTTCTCCACTTTTTCTCCACTTTTTCTCCATTTTTTTCTCCACTTTTTCTCCACTTTTTCTCCACTTTTTTTCCATTTTTTCTCCACTTATTCTCCATTTTTTCTCCACTTTTTCTCCATTTTTCTCCATTTTTTTCTCCACTTTTTCTCCACTTTTTCTCCACTTTTTCTCCACTTTTTCTACATTTTTTTCTTCATTTTTTCTCCACTTTTTCTCCACTTTTTCTCCACTTTTTCTCCACTTTTTCTCCATTTTTTTCACTACTTTTTCTCCACTTTTTCTCCACTTTTTCTCCATTTTTTTCTCCACTTTTTCTCCACTTTTTCTCCACTTTTTTTCCATTTTTTCTCCACTTATTCTCCATTTTTTCTCCACTTTTTCTCCATTTTTTTCTCCATTTTTTCTCCACCTTTTCTCCACTTTTTCTCCACTTTTTCTCCACTTTTTCTCCATTTTTTTCTCCACTTTTTCTCCACTTTTTCTCCACTTTTTCTCAACTTTTTCTCCACTTATTCTCCACTTTTTCTCCACTTATTCTCCACTTTTTCTCCACTTTTTCTCCACTTTTTCTCCATTTTTTTCTCCACCTTTTCTCCACTTTTTCTCCACTTTTTCTCCACTTTTTCTCCATTTTTTTCTCCACTTTTTCTCCATCTTTTTCTCCATTTTTTTCTCCAATTTTTCTCCACTTTTTCTACACTTTTTCTCCATCTTTTTCTCCACTTTTTCTCCACTTTTTCTCCATTTTTTTCTCCACTTATTCTCCACTTTTTCTCCACTTTTTCTCCATCTTTTTCTCCATTTTTTCTCCACTTTTTCTCCACTTTTTCTCCACTTTTTCTCCATTTTTTTCTCCACTTTTTCTCCACTTTTTCTCCATTTTTTCTCCACTTATTCTCCACTTTTTCTCCACTTTTTCTCCACTTTTTCTCCATTTTTTTCTCCACTTTTTCTCCACTTTTTCTCCATTTTTTCTCCACTTATTCTCCACTTTTTCTCCACTTTTTCTCCACTTTTTCTCCATTGTTTTCTCCACTTTTTCTCCACTTTTTCTCCACTTTTTCTCCATTTTTTTCTCCACTTTTTCTCCATCTTTTTCTCCATCTTTTTCTCCACTTTTTCTCCACTTTTTCTACACTTTTTCTCCATCTTTTTCTCCATTTTTTCTCCACTTTTTCTCCACTTTTTCTTCCCTTTTTCTCCATTTTTTTCTCCACTTTTTCTCCACTTTTTTTTTATTTCATGAAATAATTAAAAAACAAATGACGTGGGCTTCGCCCAATTTTTGTTTCCAGCCGGGTACAACTAGGCAGCTGGGGATTGGAATCAGCAGCACAGGTTAGCCCGAGGTTTCTGGGCGCCTCTGCTGCGGATTTCAGTCCGCAGCCGTCCCAGAAAATGGCGCTCTCATAGAAGCGCCATCATCTGGCGCTGTATCCAACTCTTCCAACAGCCCTGGAGCCGGGTGGCTTGTTGGGCAATCATGAGTTAATACTGGCTTTGTTTTACTAGCCAGTATTAAGCCAGAGATTCTTAATGTCAGGCACGTTTGACCCGGCCATGAAGAATCTCCAATAAAGGGTTAAAAAAAAACACCACACAGAGAAAAAATACTTTAATAGAAATAAATACACAGACACATTAGAGACTCCATCTTTATTACCCCCTGTCAGCCCTCCACGATCCTGCTCTTCTGTCTTCTTTCTTTCTAGTGTAGTAGTAGTGACGATTGTAGTGAGGATGAGGTTCACCAGCTCATCACTTGGGGCTGGGGAACCTCATCCTCACTACAATCCTCACTACAATCGGGAAGCAGCGTGCAGCCTTCACTCCGTGAGTGATCAGTGCTGGCTGTCAGCGGTAACAGCGGTAATGCTGACAGACGTGTTACCATAGCAACGGTGCTCTCGGAGCCGCGGTTAGCGGTGACGTCACCGCTAACTGCGTTGCTATGGCAACGGTGATCTCCGTTAATGACCGGCTGTGTCAGCCGGTCCCTAACGGAACGGGGAGTCGACCGTGTGCTAGAGCATGTCACCGGTACACGGCGATACACATATGTGCACCGTGTACCGGAGAGATGCACTCACAGGTCCTACATGACGCGTCATAGTCATGTGATCAGTCTGTAGCCAATGAGATAATAGCCACGTGACTGGTCACATGGCTATTTTGACGTCACGATAGGTCCTGCATCTCTGCTGGCAGTGCCGTCACCGGGAGGATTCAGCGATCATCGGATGGAATAGCGGCAGGAGACAGAGTGCAGAAGGGATCGCGAGGACCGGTAAGTGTTATGGCAATGTTTATTAACTGTTTGTGTACATTTATAATGCATTTTTATGTGTTTGTGATTGCCTCCCATTATAGCCTATAGGTTCGAGTTTGGTTCGTCGAACGTTCGACGAACCGAACTCGAACGGGACCCCCGTTCGGAGAACCGACCTCGAGCCGAACCGCGACTGGTTTGCTCATCTCTACTCTTGACATCAACAGAAGCCGTAGATCCACCAGGCACGATCTGTAACTGTTCTGTACTGGTAGAGATCTGCACCAGGTAGGATAGGCAGGTAATTAACACCCACTTGTGTGCTGGTTGACGTTTCTTTAGTAGCTTCTTTTTATTTGCAGACCACCTTTTAGTTGTGCCAAAAACTGTAACATATCATCATGTGTACATGGTGGGCCATACGTATGGATACACCCTGGGTGGGCCATAAGTATAGATACACCCTGATAAACCCATGGCGTCACCTGGCCTCAAATGTTTTGCCTCTCCCATGTACTAATATGCCACAAACGGTAAGGTGATATCAGCAACTACTTCAATTTTATCAGGGTGTATCCATACTTATGGCCCATTCAGGGTGTATCCATACTTATGGCCCACCCTGTATATGCTGCCATTATCATTATGAGCACAGGTCCTGGGTAAACCTAAAGATCATTTAACCAGACAAACCTTTTGCTTGCTCAAACTGTGACTGAATTATAAACCAAAATCAATGAAGACAGGAGTATTAGAGCAAAAAAAACAAAAGAAAGAACTCCTAAAATAGATATTTATTAGTATTCAATATTAAAATCATTAACAATAAAAAGCTATATTGCTTCTCAATGTCTACTCAGTATAGACCGGTCACTTGAGGTGGGTGTGGAGAGTTTTGGGGGTTTTTTTCAAACTGTGACTGACAATTTGAAACTTTCTTTCTATATTCATGTCATATAAGTTCCCTTTAAGGTTATATTCAGAAATGTTTTTTTTTATTTTTGAAGCTCCAAAAATCCACCTCCCAAAGCTTCAGAGCAGAAATGTAACAAAAGAAGAGTGGAAACTCACCAAATACTCCTCAAAAATGCAAAACTCCTTGACAACATGGATCTTATCATTAAGTACTCCAAAAACTCAGCTAATACATTCCATTTGCACATAGCCTTTGAGGGTTTTTCCCCTAAAGACGTTTTGAAAAATTAATAGTGGAAAAAAGTACGGCACTTATTTTAAACAGATCTTGATAGACTCCCTCCAACCTAGTCACTGTCAAACTCAAAAAGCTACATTAATCATTTCAGGATAAAAGCAATTCCAAAACTCTTCAAAGCTATTTCAAAATTACTACCAGGAAAAGAACTGTAAAAAATGTCTTCAAAAAAGAAGAGTTTCCATTTAAAAAATACATATTTTTTTTAAAAGCCTCAAAAAACTAAAGGTGATGTCCACTATTTGGACAACCCCTTTTTATTTCCCACTTTTGTACCCATTAACATAAATAAGGTTATACTCACCTGCTGTGCTGATACTGTTCCAGCGGTGTTGATGCTTGCTCTACTGGGGCTCATGTAAAGTTGGGATGTAACGCAAGCTCTGTGACCAGTCACCTGCAGCTTCTCTCTCCTAGCCATCAGATGAATAGCAAATTATGAGGAAGTGAGTAGCAGCCGCATCTCTCGTTTCTTCTTGACTAATTATACATCTGAAGGCCGCAGCAGGAAGTTGGGAGTAATTGTTTGTATGGCTTGCATGACATCACAACTTCCCATGAGCCACGATAAAGCAAATGTTGGTACTGATGGAACAGCATAGGCACAGAAGGTGACTGTCAGGCTTCCACTAGGGGGCGCAGGGACTTAGTGGAGATTGAACTCCAAAGTGCAGTAATACAAAAGCCCACCAGAGGTCGCCAGAACAAGAGTAAGGCGGACTTTACACGTTACGACATCGCTGGCATCGGCTAGCGATGTCGAGCGCGATAGCACCCGCCCCGGTCGCACATGTGATATCTGGTGATCGCTGCCGTAGCGAACATTATCACTACGGCAGCTTCACACTCACATAACAGGTCGGCAACGATGCGGTGACCGCCGAACAATCCCTCCTTCAAGGGGGAGATTTGTTCGGCATCACCGTGACGTCACCGCGACGTCACTAAGCGGCCGGCCAATAGAAGCAGAGGGGCGGAGATGAGCGGGACACCTACATACTTCCGCATTGGCGGTAGACGCAGGTAAGGAGATGTTTGTCGTTCCTGCGGCTTCACACACAGCGATGTGTGGTGCTGCAGGAACGACAAACAACATTGTATCTGCAGCTGGAACGACATTATGAAAATGAACGACGTGACACAGATCAGCGATTTTTGACTATTTTGCACTCGTTCATCGTCGCTCCTAGGGTTTACACATTGCGATGTCGCTACCGGCGCCGGATGTGCGTCACAACAACTGTGACCCCGACGATATATCGGTAGCGTTGTCACAACGTGTAAAGCCCGCCTAAGAGTAGTCAGACAAGCCATAGTCAAACCGAAATGTCACATCAATACAGGGGAGTGAGCAAGCTATAGTCAAATGGAAGCAAGGGGGTCAGAAGCTGAGAAGTCACTTAAAGAGCTAAAGAGGAGCACAGATGTAGTGAGGGTACATTACCGAGGTCAGAGGCCGAGAGAGCACGTACAAAGTTGGGAGTGGAAGCAGAGACACGGGACCATGTCAGGTAGACAGGGCGGACAGACAGTACGGGAGGAACGGAGGTCAGGGAAAGGAAAGTTGGTAGCGGGACGGATCAGAGGAAAGTCACAAGAAACAGTGCATACACTGCAGAGCAGGCACTATTACTGGTAGCGTCCTGAAGGAGCCCACACCATAATAAAGCGGTGAGAGTCCCAGAGTGAGGCATGGCCGAACAGACCCTCCCACCTGACTTAACTCTGTCAGAGCCAATCAATAGTCATTCCAGTGACTATAAGCTTCTTTTTTTAATAAGGATGGAGAAGGAGTTGTCAAAATAGTGGATAACCCCTTTAATGTAAATAAAATAGTAATAATTAAAAAAGAAAAATAATAATAATACAGATTTGGCTAGGAAGAGCATTGCAGATCATTAATTCTTTTTTAATAATTTAGAATTTCATAACAATTTAGTCATAGCTTCCAATAAAAATGAATCGGCTATTTCATACCTCTTTCACAAGCTTCAAAAAAGTATGCACATATTTTTTGTCTACATTGCATGTTCAGTCATCTCATGGATGAAGTCCTAGATTAACCCCATTTAATGACAATGGGGATCATTTTTGTTTGGATCACCACCTACATAAACATTTTAGCGTCTTCCTTTGGTTTCTTACATGGATCCTCACATAAATACATGTTAAATTTGCTTCAGTTAGACAGTTCTTCAATGTCTGAGCATTAACAAATTATGGTAGAAGTTGTACACCTGCCCAACACATATTGTTGGTATTCTCTAAGGGTAGGCTATTAAAGTTAAAGTCCTGCTAAACCACTTCAAAATATTAAGTGTAATGCTACCACCATGGGGTGCAGGTACACAGGAGTGATGTAGAGCTCCTAGGTGTAATGTGGCATTTGCCCATTAGATGTCACCAGTATCTAGACGGGGAGGTAGCAGGATGGTCGTACACACTGAGAGTCAGAGCCGAAAGGTCATGTTAGTGCAAAGGAGGAAGAGGAGCTGAAGTCACATGGAAGCCTAAGGTCGGTAACTGGGAAATAACGTCAGATACAAATGGGGAGCAGAACAGTAGTCAGAGAGCAAGCTGGGGTCAAAAGCCTAAAGGAAATGTCAGTACAAAAGGGGGGAAGTGGGTCTGAGGGAACAAGACAAATGGAGGGTCAGGACATCAGGGAGCACAGACAAGACGGATGGAACAGTGAACAGGGAAAGGTGTTGGGGTACCAGGACAAGGATCAGAACGAACCCACGGGAACCAGAAGCTCACACTGCAGAGTGAGAACTATCACTCACGAAGTACTAGTGGAAACAGCAAAAAGATAAACCAAGGCGATTACCAGAACGAGGCACAAAACAAGATCTGCTACAAGCAACCAAGCAATAGACAAAACCCAATGGCTCTGCAAGGAGCATCGCCAAATGTGAATCGTGACATTAAGTCATTTTGTGTTGCATCCATAGGGCAAATTATTTTTTACAAATATAGTTTACACTAAATGTAGTTCTTATGAGCTTTCTTATTTTTGCTTTTATTATTCCATACAAAAAAACCCTAAGTCTTCTTCAACTAATTTTAACTTTTAGGTTAGTCTAAATGGAGAAAAGTATGTAAAGGTGCATGACAGTGTGAGATAAATGACATTTTTGCGATATGGAGGACACTCTTTGTTAAAAGCTTTATACTGCCTTGAAGGCATATGTTATCTTATGGTAGCACATGTCTTGTTTTCTATTTAAGTTACTCAACGTCCATGAATATCAAATATGTTTTATCAACACCACATTTTTCCAACTATTCCTTCAGGGAGAAAAATATTAGAAAAGAATTAAAAATTCAAAGGAGATGTGGATAAGGAATTGGAAGATAGGGAAGAAGGGAAACGCCATAGCCGGCAATAAGGTAGATTACAGTTATGATATTAGTGGAGATGTTAGGGGGAAATATAAAGCTGGTTTTGATGTAATTATCACATAATGCGTGAAAGAGAGAAATCTTTGATTGTATCGGTGGAGCATAAAAGCATTAATGTTTGACTAAGCCATGCAGCTTAATCTCTAATGCGATATGAATTCATGATAAATAATATTACAGCTGTATTTGATTCATTGTATTTGTAAGAACTTCGATCTGATCTTACAGAAGTCAGACTACAGTATTTTTACCTATCTGGTACTTTACTACTGCTACATTTATTGTAAATTTGATTTGAACATCTTCAAGAATTCTCAATTTCTCATATTTTTATGATTATAATGGTGTGTTTTCTTTCCGAGACACTGCCACTTTCATTCAAGAGCTATAACTCGTATTCCACCTTAGCTTCACTTAGTCATCTTTTGTTTTCCGGAACCTATTTCATGATGGCAAATTAGAGAAGAGCGGATCTAACAAGATTTAAATTTGGCGAATTGTGTGGATTTTTACCAGGAAATTAATTATTCTCTTCAAATTCAATGTTCTTTTTTGTGCTCTGGGTTCTGAAAACACTATGGAATAAAAAAACATAAAATCATTAAAATGAAAACTCATATCACGCTAGCCTCCACCGTGTCCCACAATCCGGCTGCGGATTCAACTTTCACTGAGTGCAGCAGGGAGCTCTATTGTGACCTCTGTTGACCTTACTGCCGGATTGTTGGATTCCTGTGGAGCCGTGTCCTGCAATCCAACAGTTCGACTATCCAGCAGCTGTGAGGCCCAGAAACCTTAAAAGAAGCCTTTAAGAAAGCCTTTAACTTTTTTGGCGTTCCAAACTGTTGTGACATCTGGAGGCTGTGAGCTCAGCCCTCTGAATACACGTCACAATTTTCATATTTATATATTTAAAATATTTAGAAAACCACGTACCATTCCCTTTGCATTTCATAAATACTTGCTACGTTATGTTTGTACAGTGTATCACATGCAATCCCAATAAAATACATTTAAATTTGTGCATGTAATGTGACAAAATGTGGAAAAGTTCCTGGGTGTGAATACTTTTTCAAAGCACTGTAAACTCTTAAGGGGGCTTTACACGCTACAATATCACTAATGAGATGTTGTGGGGGTCACGTAATTCGTGACGCACATCCGGCCTCGTTAGCGACGTCGTTGTGTGTGACACCTACGAGCGACCACTAATGATCAAAATTACTCACCTAATCATTGATCATTTCCCAAATGTCGTTGCTGGTTCAGGACGCAAGTTGTTGGTCATTCCTGAGGCAGCACACATCACTATGTGTGACACCCCAAGAACGACGAACAACACCGTACCTGCATCCTCTGGCAACGAGGTGGGCATGTAGTTAATGCGGCTGATCTCCGCCCCTCCGCTTCTATTGGACGCCTGTCATGTGACATCACTGTGATGCCGCACGAACCGCCCCCTTAGAAAAGAGGCTGTTCACCGGCCACAGCGACGTTGCTAGGAAGGAAAGTCCATGTGATGGGTACTAGCAATTTTGTCCGCCACGGCCAACAATTTGCCAGTGACGCACAAACGATAGGGGCGGGTGCTTTCACGATGTCACTGTGTGTAAAGTAGCCTTTAGGAGACATCAAGGTGTTAGACACATCTTTTCAGGACCATTCATCTACTTGCAATTTGCGACAAATTCACCAGGCATTCTTCAGCCTTTCAGCTACTTCTCATCTCCTTCCCATGGCTGTGCTGTTGATAAGTCTTCTACCCTTTACAAGTCTTCAAGGCAAGTAGTAATCTTGCATTCTTCTGGTATAACCTGTTTGTTGTTTACAGTTCCTCTTCTTAAGGCATCTGTCTGACTTGTCTTCTTAGGTTTGTTTTTGGTTTGGTTACACTTAGGGTACTGATGTGTAGCTGGAGACATGGCAGCCATGTTGGAGGTGTGCATCATCCACGCACTGCCATGCCACAGGAAAATGGGCTGAGTGTGTGTGCTGCTGTTTCCGTTGCGTCCCATCTCTGCAGAACGCATGCTGCTGCTCGATATGGAAAGCCAGGACCAGATGGAATAGAGATGATGAGGGAGACCAGAGTAAATAAATAAAAATTTCTTTACTGAACAACTTGAAGTACATACATCAGGAACTTCATGGTTACACATTGGGGTACATTACATGTTACATTCTGGGAACCTCCATATTTCCATGTGAGGACTACATGGGTTGAGGTGCAATCTCCAGCTACTTTCAGCTGCAAATTGCATAGTAAGGACCTCCTTAGCTGAGGTTTGTTGATACAATACCACAATACTACTCTCAGAGCACGTTCAATTAGGGCCACATGCTCCTTGTTGTTCCAGTGCATCTTCAATTCCCCATAGGAGAACTCATGTCCAAGCCTGACTATCTTCTCTTCTATGAACCTTATCTAGTATAGATAATATTTGCTTTAGATTCTCTTGCCTGAGATAGAGAATCCATCTCCCTATCATTCCTTGCTTTAAGCTGGGTTCACACTAAGCGACAGCGACGTCGCTGTTACGTCACCATTTTCTGTGACGTAACAGCGACCTTGTAAGTCGCTGTTATGATCGCTGCTTAGCTGTCAAACACAGCAGACGCAGCAGCGATCATAACGTCGCTACATGTGCAGAGAGCAGGGAGTCGCGCTTAGCGCTGGCTCCTTGCTCTCCTAGGTACAGTACACATCGGGTTAATTAACCCGATGTGTACTGCAGCGACATGTCACAGTGCAGAGAGCAGGGAGCCGCGCACACTGCTTAGCGCTGGCTCCTTGCTCTCCTAGCTACAGTACACATTGGGTTAATTACCCGATGTGTACTGCAGCCACATGTGCACAGAGCAGGAGCCGGCGCTGGCAGCAAGAGCGGCGGAGGCTGGTAACGAAGGTAAATATCGGGTAACCAGGGAAAGGTCTTCCCTTGGTTACCCGATGTTTACGCTGGTTACAGCTTACCGCAGCTGCCAGACGCCGGCTCCTGCTCCCTGCTCGCTTCATTTCGTCGCTCTCTCGCTGTCACACACAGCGATGTGTGTGTCTCAGCGGGAGAGTGACGACCAAAAAATGAAGCTGGACATTCAGCAACGACCGGCGACCTCACAGCAGGGGCCAGGTCGTTGCTGGATGTCACACACAGCGACAGTGACGGGACGTCGCTGCAACGTCACAGGAAATGGTGACGTAGCAGCGACGTCATTGTCGTTGTCGTTGTCGTTGTGTGTGACACCAGCTTTAGGCCACTGGCCCTGGCCTGAGATAAGAATACCGACTTCTTCTCAATCCTTGCTTTAGGCCCCCTTCTTTGAGTTCAGGACGCTGTCTGCTACTTAGTCCTCATTTCCTTCGAACGTATTATCCTATATGGCCCCAATTTCTTGGCATACAAACACTCATGTCATAGCAAGTCTTTGAGCAGCAAAACCATAGGTCTTTTCCATTCTCAATACTTGTCTCTATCTAGCTAACAACAGGAACTGCATTCATTGTGCCCACGTAACTCCTCCCATCCTGGGCTAGACATTTAAACTATGACAATGCATTATATATATCTTCAATGACATATGAACAGCTAATCCACTTCTTTATAGATGGACTGGAACTTTGGCACACAGCTTCCAATTGCATGTGTCCCTTGCACAGAGCTTTTCATCACATTGGTCCCCTGGACACGGCAGCTCTATACATGGCTCCCCTGCACACAGCTCCTGTGTACACAACTCACATAGCTTAACTTTAGAACAGTTCTGCCCCTTTTTGTATGAAATGGAATTACTTTGCACATCCACTTCATATCCAAGTTGAAACTGTGTTAATGGAAGCAGCTTAACCAATGAGAGATCTTTATTTTGTAGGTTCCTCGTTGTGACGACTCGGAATTACACAGCCACTAATGAACCAAAAAACTGAGCTCACAATGGCATCTACAGTATATGCATGCAGATCATCCACATCAACAGAAATACAGATGTAGTGCAATACACCGTCACAAGAACAAGAATTCTACGGTATTGAATGCAGCAATGCAGTTACTTTTGTGCATTGCCGGGATTGATCCTTTCCTCTGCTAGTCGTCAGAAATACAGGTGATATGACACCTACTGATAATACACTAATAGCCCATTCAATCTCAAAACCCCGAATCATGCAATTATTATGCTAACAGGACTGTAAACCAGAAACGCTATATAAAATAATTTCTACAGTGAGATCAGGAGAATTAATCAATGCAAATTTTATGGAAACTTCAATATGTCTATAGAGTTTGGTAACTAAATTTTTATAGTTTCTTACTATAGAAATGGCTATAATTATTTATGTACACGAGCCAGGAAAAAGTCATAAAATATGGCAAGAAAATGTTTCATTCAAAATTTTATCTCTTCCACCAAGTGTTTATCTATTCTAAAATGCTCTAGTTTCTGCTCAACTTACAAAGCGTCCATCACAATAACCAGCATTAACTTCAGTAATAATGTTATTAAATTTACCCGGTATACTGAGACTATAACATAACATTAATATTTCACAATATTTATGACTAGGGATGATCAGACGTGTGGAAGTTTGGGTTCACCGAGTTCGGCCGGGCTTTAGTTAAACAACTTGACCTGAACCTCAAACTCTAGATAAGTCAATGGAGAACCAAACTTTTTGTCAGGGTTCCACCAGGGGGTGCAGAAGCCAAGTGGACACAACTGTCCCTAAGGCCCCCTTCACATGTCCGTGATACACGTGCGTGTTTGGTCCGTTTCCGTATATACCGGAGACACGGCCAAACGTGCACCAATGTTAATCTATGATTGTGGTCACACGTGCGTTATTTCATTATGTCCGTGTGTGCGTGTCCGTGATCCGTATGTGTTTGCGTTTTGCACGGATGCATGTCCGTTATCTGCACGGAGCACGCACACGTGGACACAATGAAAGTCTATGGGTATGTGCACACACGTTAGTAAACACGTATGCATCTACCTATAGTCCGTGTCCGTTTGGTGTTTTTATTTCTAGTGATGTCGGCTATTCTTTCTATTTCTGTGTATGTCGGTCAATCTCCCTGAGTCCGTCGGTCGGTCTCTCTGTCTCTCGGTCGGTCTCTCTGTCTGTCTGTCCCTCTCTCACAGTCTGTCGGTCAGTTTCCCCCCCTCTCTCATACTTACCGTTCCCCGATCACCGGCCCGGCTCTGCACGGCTTTCACACTGCTGCGGCGGCTTTTACTATTTTGAAAAAGCCGGCCGCTCATTAAACAATCTCCTATCCCCTGCTTTCCCCGCCCACCGGCGCCTATGATTGGTTACAGCGAGACACGCCACCACACTGAGTGACAGGTGCCTCACTGCACCCAATCACAGCAGCCGGTGGGCGTTTCTATACTGTGCAGTAAAATAAATAAATAAATAATTAAAAAAAAACGGCGTGCGGTCCCCCCCAATTTTAATGCCAGCCAGATAAAGCCATACGGCTGAAGGCTGGTATTCTCAGGATGGGGAGCTCCACGTTATGGGGAGCCCCCCACGCTAACAATATCAGTCAGCAGCCGCCCAGAATTGCCGCATACATTATATGCGACAGTTCTGGGGCTGTACCCGGCTCTTCCCGATTTGCCCTGGTGCTTTGGCAAATCGGGGTAATAAGGAGTTAATGGCAGCCCATAGCTGCCACTAAATCCTAGATTAATCATGTCAGGCGTCTATGAGACACCCTCCATGATTAATCTGTAAATGACAGTAAATACACACACACACCAGAAAAAATCCTTTATTAGAAATAAAAAACACACACATATACCCTGGTTCACCACTTTAATCAGCCCAAAAAAGCCCTCCATGTCCGGCGTCATCCAGGATGTTCCAGCGTCGCATCCAGCTCTGCTGCATGGAGGTGACCGGAGCTGCAGCAGACACAGCCGCTCCTGTCACCTCCACGCAGCTAATGAAGACAGCCGCGCGATCAGCTGAGCTGTCACTGAGGTTACCCGCTGTTACTGGATCCAGTGACAGCGTGTAACCTCAGTGACAGCTCAGCTGATCGCGCTACTCACCTCATTTGCTGCGTGGAAGTGACCGGAGCGGCCGTGTCTTCTGCAGCTCCGGTCACCTCCATGCAGCAGCGCTGGATGCGACGCTGGAGCATCCTGGATTCCGGCGGACATGGAGGGCTTTTTGGGGCTGATTAAAGTGGTGAACCAGGGTATATGTGTGTGTTTTTTATTTCTAATAAAGGATTTTTTTCTGGTGTGTGTGTTTATTTACTGTAATTTACAGATTAATCATGGAGGGTGTCTCGGGGAGACGCCTGACATGATTAATCTAGGATTTAGTGGCAGCTATGGGCTGCCATTAACTCCTTATTACCCCGATTTGCCAACGCACCAGGGCAAATCGGGAAGAACCGGGTACAGCCCCAGAACTGTCGCATATAATGTATGCGGCAATTCTGGGGGCTGCTGACTGATATTGTTAGGGTGGGGGGCTCCCCATAACGTGGAGCTCCCCATCCTGAGAACACCAGCCTTCAGCCGTATGGCTTTATCTGGCTGGCATTAAAATTGGGGGGGACCGCACGCCGTTTTTTTTTAATTATTTATTTTACTGCACAGTATAGACACGCCCACCGGCTGCTGTGATTGGGTGCAGTGAGGCACCTGTCACTCAGTGTGGGGGCGTGTCTCACTGCAACCAATCATAGGTGCCGGTGGGCGGGGAAAGCAGGGAATAGGAGATTGTTTAATGAGCGGCCGGCTTTTTCAAAATAGTAAAAGCCGCCGCAGCAGTGTGAATGCCGTGCAGCGCTGCGCCGGGGATCGAGGAACGGTGAGTATGAGAGAGGGGGGGAAACTTCAGTCACTCGGGGGATTAGCGGTCACTGGTGAATCCTTCACAGGTGACCGCTAATCAGTACTCGACACAGACAGAGCCGCGGTATGAGGATAAAGTCGGGTGAAGTTCACCCGAGTTCATTCTCATCGCGCAACTCTGTCTGCTGTCAGCCGACAATTATAAACGACATTGTGCATCACACACACGGACATTCCACACGGACATTCCACGTACACATACACGTTAATTCCACACGCACACACGGACGTTCTACATACAAACACGGCTAGCATACGCAATTCACACAGGTGCCACACGGACCATAAAAACGGACACAAAAACGGGACACGGACCCGAAAAACGGCCCGTAACACACGTGCGTGTTTTTCACGGACGTGTGAAGGGGGCCTTAAGCAGATGTAAGGGTCACAGGGACGCACACACAGAGAACGAGTAGTCAGCAAGCAGAGTCAGTGCCAGGAGGTCACGTCAGAACAGAGGGAATGAGCAAGCCATAAACCGGGTGGAAGCTCGAGAGTCAGGAGCCAAGAGAGCACATAGATACCAAAGCAGGAAGCAGAGACAAGGTCAGCTAATGTCACCGAAGTCAAAAGTCAGGAGATCAGTCAGAGCAATGGAGGGGACAGGGACCAGGACCTGGGTCAGGAGACAGGAAAGACAAACAAAACACAGGAGATGGAGGTCAGGAAAAGGTCAGCTGGGTAGCAAGACATATCAGGCAACTCACAAAACCATAAGCGCATACTGTAATACAGGAGCTATCACTGGCGACACTCCGGGGGAAATCACGCCAACATAAAGCGGCATGAGTCCCGGAGCGAAGCACCACAGAGCAATCCTCACCCACCAAAGTTAACCCTGCCGGGACTAGCAGCAGTCATGACACTTCTGTGCTGTATAATGGCTGTAAAATGGTCATAGTAAGGGATAGGGGGCTGCAAAATGACACAAAATTGGGCCAATTGCCCTGAAAATAAATGTGGATAGGGAATAAAAAAAAAATTAAGTGGGCTCCCACTTATTTTTGATGACCAGTATGGGTATAGCAGACAACTGCGAGCTGCAGCCCTTAGCTGTCTGCCTTTAATTAGATGGTTATTTAAAATAGTGGGGACCCCATGCTGTTTTTTTAATGATATCATAATAAGTATGGATCCATATTGTAACAAACTATTTCCTCAATTTATCAAAATAAATAGAAAGGTAAGTTTAAATATCATTATTATTGATGATATAAATTAATGATTATTTTTTTTCTTTTACTATTTTACTTAGTCCAACTATGGGACTTGAATATTTTAAACTTTGATTTTGAAACTCTTTACAATGTAGAAATCATACGGTAACAATATGCATTATTATTATTATTATTATTATTGTTTTGTTTTTTTTGTTTTTTTTTTTAAAGAATCTACATAGATTTCTGAAATTTTTCAAACATATTGTTCTTTTCAGTTGTAACATTACATTGACTTATTAAGAATTTCTAATTATACAGGCCAGATTTACTGAAGACAAATTATATTGTAGTGCATGCAAGAAATTGTTCAATTCCAGCTCCATGCATTTGTATTCAGTCGAGCTGCCTGTTAGCCATTCACGTTGCATGCTTTGATGATTGGGGTATGTACTTTACTAATCAAGCTGTGAACTTTCGAAGCTTGTGTTGTATCTATAATCACGTAGTATTCTCAGCTGATTAAGTTGCACATAGGGGATCAGAGCTGTTACATGCTATGCTGATGCAATTGGATTTTTTCTCCCACCGCATAAAATTACACAGTATTTCCAAACTGATCCAGAATGTAAATGCTTCCAGTAAGTTTCCAACATCTTCGATATTCCCACCCACATAGTAGAGTATGTATATTCACAGTGAATGCATGTTGTACAATATCCGAGCCACATTTTTAAGAAAATATCTAGTGACTAAATAAAATGGAGAAATGAGATGTACCTTGATTTGTATTTCATTTATCTCTTTTATTGCACTTTAGAAAAAGAAACTTGTTTAATTGAAAAATACAAAAAGCACAGGATTGTTACAGTTAGCACAAAATAAAATAAATAAAGGAAAGAAAAGAAATTAGCATCAATTTTTGGTCAATTGTTCTACATGCATCGACCAAAACATGTATGTAAATACTACAGATGAGCGATCCCGACCTTCAAAGTTTGGTGCTCGAATCGAACCAGTGTCTAGTGCTCGAACCTGAATATGGTCTTTTAAAAAAGTTTGTGTCCAAGTTTAGCTGCCTCTCACATTCAAGCCCCTCAATCAAGCATTGTGGTGCTGAGGTACGCTCAGTGTTTGGACCAGAGTGATACACTTCATTAACTAGGGGAAAAACGTTTTCAGATGCAGTGTCCAAAAAAGAAAGGAAACCCTGCCCTTCCTACCATGGAAATACTCTGTTTATGGCTGGCTGTATGTGGGTGGACAGCCAAACTGTCCAATCATTGTTATTTCCATTACACTCGTAACTCAAGCCCATAAGTTTGGGTCCCCATTATTTTAAATGGGGCTTCAAGCTCTGGGACTAGAGCAAGTTCAGTCTAAGTCTGAGTCCCGAAGAAGAGTAGATAATCACGGCACTTCTGCAGGTGGGGCACAAGTAGGTTCCTAACCAATCATAGATGAGAATAAAACTTGGCCCTCAGATATGGCAATAAAATGGTTGATTAACTGAAAGAACTGAAGGACCAGCACCGGTATTTTGGTCATCACAGACCTTTATCAGTGTGCCCTTACTGTGGTCCTCAGAATCTCCTGGAACTGTGTTCAGAACTATCTGAAATCGCGATATCCACCACTGTGTTAAGCTGGGTCCTGAAATAAATCTGTAACTAAAGTCCAGTTGAGCCCGGCGAATCTGAACATACACGGGTCCGGTCATCTCTGGTAAATATGAAATATAATGACAAATCGAACATAGATCTCATGTCAACTGTCTACGAATAGTGTATCCACCAACTCAGAGATGACTCATTAATAGAGATGTGTGGAACCATGTATGTTTGGGTTCACCGAGTTGGGTCAAACTTTAGTTAAGAGTTTCAGGTTTCAGATCTTAATGTGCTGTGCACCAAGTGTACCATGGCACCATGATGCTCAATTGTGTGGTTAGCATTTAAACAGCATCGAAACTTGGACACAGACTTTTTTTAAAAGGTCTCTTACCACTACAGAAATACCAAACATATGGATGCTAAATGCGGTTAGGGCATGTTGTGGGCTTCAGAAGGGAGGGGATGTTTGGGCTTTAGAGTGTGGATTTTTTTTTATGGCAGGAGCCATGTCAGTTTTCCATCAATGAGGAACCATTCACTATAATGATGCCGATGGGATTAAATTGGAATCTGTCAGGTGTCTGTTCCGGTTGCTTCACATTTTTTTAGGCATCCTCAAAACCATTGAACACACCTAAAAAGAGCAGGACAATAGATCATATAAAGACCAAAGAGACTTTATCTTCCTCATCATAGTGCATGATTCTGGATTCATAGTATGGTAAAAATGATAAGCCAACTATAGTCTTTGGGTGAGACCAATGACAGCAAAGCTTTTTAAAGCATTGCTACTTTTACATAATAAAAACTAAATAAAAAATAGTATTGCATCATCGTTTTCAGAGAGCTGTAACTCATCTAAATTTTGCACTACCGTTTAGTTCCGTGACGTTTATAGGATGAGTTGATGGTTTTCCGTGATACCATTTTTTATACATACAACATTTTATTCACTTTTTATCTTACTTTTTCTATGACAGTCTAAAGAAAAAACGTTTTTTTGGCATGATTTTGATTTATTATTACAATATAGGTTAAGCAATTTTGATGTTTTATGGTCTTGATTCCAATTATTGACACTTTTTTAAACTTCACAAAAAGCTGTGTTTTTTAAAGGCAAAAAGTTTTATTCAATGATTTTTTTCTGCTTCTGTTTTTTTTTACATTTCTACAAAATTAATTACTATTTTATTTTTTTACTATTTTACTTAGTCCAACTATGGGACTTGAATATTTTAAACTTTGATTTTGAAACTTTTTATAATGAAGAAATGTTATGGTAACAATAGCAACACACAACAATTAAGAAGACAATATTGTATTTTATATGTGCATATATTTATATATACAGTGCACAGCATAAATGAGTACACCCTATATGAAAAGTAAGATTTTAATCAATATCTCCCTGAATACAAACACACTTTTAATTAATTTAATTTTAATTTAAACATTATTTTAACCCTTTAAATGAAAGTAAAGTTAATAATATAACTTTCATTGCAAAGTCTTAAGCGGGATTTACACGCAACGTCATCGCTAAAGAGATGCCGTTGGGGTCACGGAATTCGTGACACACATCCTGCCTCGTTAGCGACGTCTTTGTGTGTGAAACGCAGGAACGACCGTTAACAATCAAAATTACTTACCTAATCGTTGATACGTCGTTCCTTTCTCGAATATCGTTGCTGTTGCAGGACGCAGGTTGTTTGTCGTTCCTGCGGCAGCACACATCGCTATGTGTGACACCGCAGGAACGAGGAACATCACCGTACCTGCGGCTGTCCGCAATGAGGAAGGAAGGAGGTGGGCGGGATGTTCGGCCCTCTCATCTCCGCCCCTCCGCTTTTATTGGGTGGCCGATTAGTGACGCCGCTGGGACGCTGAATGGACCACCCCCTTAGAAAGGAGGTGGTTCGCCGGCCACAGCGACGTCGCTAGGCAGGTAAGTACGTGTGACGGGTCCTAGCAATGTTGTGCACCATGGGCAGTGATTTGCCCGTGATGCACAACCGACGGGGGCGGGTGCTTTCATCAGCAACATCTCTAGCGATGTCGCTGTGTGTAAAGTGCCCTTTACAGTGTTACTCAGATTAGGTGATACAAAAATTAATACACTCAATTTAAGAACAATTACATATAGTACTTTATATGACCTCCATAATTTTAATAGGTAGTGCCAAGCCTGCCAGGCATGGAATGCACAAGTTGGCGACATATTTAACATTTACCTTTTTTCCATTATTAAAGAGTGACTTCTTTTAGAAGCTGGATGCTGGATGGAAATTTATGTTTATGTGTTTCTTCTGAATTCCCCATAGATTGGATTCAGATCAGGAGTCACTTTGCCACTGAATCACTTTTATCCTCTTCTTCAGGGATGCAACATATATGTGTTTTGCATCAATGGCATGTTGGAAAAATGCACATCTACCAAGGGCACAGAGTGATGGCGGCATCTTCTCATTCAATATAGACCAAGACAGCTGTGAATTCATGATATCATCAATTACATTTCAATCCGATACTAGCAGCACTCAGCAGCTTCACATAAGGACACTGCCACAGCCATGTCTCATTGTAAGCACTAGGCATTTTTCTTTGTACTCCTCACCAGGTCCAGCTCCTAGTTTTCATGGGGCCCGGGCAAAAGAGTTTCATTTGGCCCTATTCACATGTGGACATGCACATAATTAAACAGTACACAAACAGGGATACATACATAAACATTGAAGACAATGTTTGAAGACAAATTCATAATGTCACGGTGTACTCTAAGATGTACAATAGCAGTACAGCGCAGTAATGTGGGACAGAGAGGATTCCTGAAACTACCTGAGAAGGTAGTTAGCTGGTTAACCATTAGAGTGGAGAAAACGTATGAAGAGATAATTCCCTAGCAGAGGTAATACTAGTCAAGCCCACCAGATGGCAGTAGAATCGTCAGAAAGCCGTATCACAACATAAGGTCTTGTAAATACGCAGGGGCAAAGTTTAAACGTAGTCATGGGAAGCAAACAGTCAGTAGCCGGTAAAACAAAACTCAGAAGCAAGGTAGAATGGGAAGACAAGAACGAAATCAAGGTAAACAGATGAGGAATGAACATGGAGACAGATGAGTAGGGAGCTGAAGGGAGACAGCGGGAGAGACACTGACAAGACAGAAACATAGAACAGAGGAGGTTAACAACAGATCAGGTGAACACGGAGGTCAGGAGGGGGCAGGTCAGACAACAAGTCACTCACAAGCAGAACACAGCAGAGAAAGAAATATCACTGGCGTAGTCCCAGAGAAACAGTGCACTAATAAAGTAGCCTGACCTCCAGAATGAGGCAGGAAGGATTAACCCCTAACGTGACCTGTATCAGAAGTGAAACTAAAAAAAAAGGCTCAGCTGCAGCTGAGCCAGGAGTAAGTCGTGACTAGAGTTGAGCGCGGTTCGCGGTTCTCCAGTTCGCGGTTCAAGTGATTTTGGGGCTGTTCTAGATCGAACTAGAACTCGAGCTTTTTTGCTAAAATTTGATAGTTCGAGATACGTTCGAGAACGGTTCTAGCAGCAAAAAGCAGGGCTTTTTACAGCTACAGTGTGCAGGAGCCATCGCTGGCAGCCTGCCACAAGCTGGTAACCAAGATACATATCGGGTATCCAACCAAAGCGCTTTGGTTAGTAACCCGATGTTTATCCTAGTTACGTGCAGGAAGCCCACACTTCCCCGCTCAGCTCGCTCCGCCCCCTACTGCCCGCGGCATGTACACATGTACACACACACACACACACACACTCTGCACACATGGTCCCGCTCGGCTTACCTGCGGTGATGAAGTCCCGACCTCAGCGCTGTCACTGTCGTCCATGGCCGCCGCTTGTCACATCACCTTCTCTCGCTTTCGACCCGAGACTGACTAGCGGTGATGTCACGGGCCTCTCGCGATACTGGCTGTGAAGGCGGCGATCATTGAACTCAGTGACAGGTGCTATCAGTGTGCTGGAGATCAGCGCAGGTAATGTACCTCGCTGACAGCAGCACTTGTCATGCCCTGCAGTGACCTGGGCTGACCCATTGATGTTAGCTCAGGTCACTGCATTGCTCTCCCAGCCAATGGGGAACATTCTGCTCTTCATTGACTGGGACAGTGTGGATCGTCATGGCAACCCCTTGGATTACACCAGACCTGGATTTGTTTTTCTTTATAATAAATTGGTTAAAGAGGGAATGTTTTGGGGAGTGTTTTTTCAAATAAAAATGTGTTTGTTGTCTATTTTTTTTTATTACTGACTGGGTTGGTGATGTCGGGTATCTGATAGACGCCTGACCTCACCAACCCCAAGGCTTGATGCCAGGTGACATTACACATCTGGTATTAACCCAGTATTATAGTTGTACCTGGCTGGACACAAAAATGGGGCGAAGCCTACATCATTTGTTTTCTAATTATTTCATGAAATTCATGAAATAATAAAAAAAGGGCTTCCCTTTATTTTTGGTTCCCAGCCGGGTACAAATAGGCAACTGGGGGTTGGGGGCAGCCGTACCTGCCTGCTGTACCTGGCTAGCATACAAAAATATGGCGAAGCCCACATAAGTTTTTCAGGGGGCAAAAAACTTCTGCATATAGTCCTGGATGGAGTATGCTGAGCCTTGTAGTTCTGCAGCTGCTGTCTGTCTGTATGGAGAAAAGCAGGCAGCAGCTGCAGAACTACAAGACTCAGCATACTCCATCCAGGACTGTATGCAGAAGTTTTTTGCCCACCAAAAAAATGACGTGGGCTTCGCCATATTTTTGTATGCTAGCCAGGTACAGCAGGCAGCCACGGGCTGCCTCCAACCCTTAGTTGCCTATTTGTACCCGGCTGGGAACAAAAATATAGGGAAGCCCGTTTTTTTTAATTATTTCACTTATTTCATGAAATAATTAAAAAAAAAACGACGTGAGCTTCGCTCCATTTTTGTGTCCAGCCGGGTACAACTAGGCAGCTGGGGATTGGAATCCGCAGCACAGGTTAGCCCAAGGTTTCTGGGCGCCTCTGCTGCAAATTGCAGTCCGCAGCCGCCCCAGAAAATGGCGCTTTCATAGAAGCGCCATCATCTGGCGCTGTATCCAACTCTTCCAACAGCCCTGGAGCCGGGTGGCTTGTTGGGTAATCATGAGTTAATACTGGCTTTGTTTTACTAGCTAGTATTAAGCCAGAGATTCTTAATGTCAGGCACGTTTGACCCAGCCATTAAGAATCTCCAATAAAGGGTTAAAAAAAAGACACCACACAGAGAAAAAATACTTTAATAGAAATAAATACACAGACACATTAGAGACTCCATCTTTATTACCCCCTGTCAGCCCTCCACGATCCTTGGTCTTCTGTCTTTCTCGTTGAACAAATACAGCTCTGCTACATCACTGCTGCATGAGGGAAGACGCTGCTTCCCGTGCAGAAATCACTCTGTGAAGGGTGCACGGAAAGCAGCGTGCAGCCTTCACGGAGTGAGAGATCAGTGCTGCTGGCGGTGACAGACGCGTTACCATAGCAACAGGGCTCCGATCTTGTGATTCCCGGAGCCGCGGTTAGCGGTGACGTCACCGCTAACTGCGTTGATATGGCAACGGTGATCTCCGTTAATGACCAGCTGTGTCAGCCGGTCCCTAACGGAACGGGGAGTCGACCGTGTGCTACAGCATGTCGCCGGTACACGGCGATACACAAATGTGCACCGTGTACCGGAGAGATGCACTCACAGGTCCTACATGACGCGTCATAGTCATGTGACCAGTCTGTAGCCAATGAGATAATATCCACGTGACTGGTCACATGGCTATTTTGACGTCACGATAGGTCCGGCATCTCTGCTGGCAGTGCCGGTCACCGGGAGGATTCAGCGATCATCGGATGGAATAGCGGCAGGAGACAGAGTGCAGGAGGGATCGCGGGGACCGGTAACTGTTATGGCAATGTTTATTAACTGTATGTGTACATTTATAATGCATTTTTATGTGTTTGTGATTGCCTCCCATTATAGCCTATTGGTTCGAGTTCGGTTCGTCGAACGTTCGACGAACCGAATTCGAACGGGAGCTCCGTTCGGCGAACCGACCTCGAGCCGTCTCTAGTCGTGACACATAAAAACAGAAATAAATATATATAAAGGGAAGCTGGCAACAATCCTCGTTTACCTCTCCCCAGGTTGTCTCCTGTCCAGCTTCTTTTGGGCATGTGGCTGTGCAGGGTGCACTGCTTGATGGTCATCACTTTAATAGACATAGCCACGCGTACTGCAGTTGTGCAGCCATGTCTGATAGCAGTGACAAAGTGAACAAAGAAACAAATTTGTCTAATGAGATATATTACAAAGTTGCTTATTTTTATATGTACTATTGATTTATGAAATAAAAATGACTGTTACAATTTAAGTATCTTTGCTACAGCTAAACCCCATAAGGAGACAGCTACTGTATGCACAGTGCATTAACATAGAAAGATTTTTAGCATTACATAGAGGTCATCACAATGAATAGTGGTGTGATGCTACAACTAGGAGGTGCAGGAACACAGGGTGGATGTAATGCTCCTAAGTGCAGTTTAGCGCAAGCCCACTAGAGGTCACTACCACCAGAGTAGGAATGTAATAGAGAGGTCGGTTAGTCGAAAGTGAGGGTGGGATGTCACGTCCAGGACAGAGAAGCAAGCAAAGCCGAACTCAGATGAGAACCGGGAGTCGAAAGCCAGGAGATCACATAAAGAGGTGAAGGGAAGTAGAGCCATAGTCAGATCACAAACCAGGGTGAGAAGCCAGGGAGACAAGTAAGTATAGAGGAGAGAGTGGAGCAAGGACAACAAGCGGAGAGAGGAGAGGGAGACCGGGAAGTCAAACATGGCGGGACAGACTGAGCACAGGGTAAGGAATATTGGGTAGCGGGAGATTTGGAAGACAAACAAGATGGGATGAATGGAGGTCAGGGGAAGGAGTACTGGGTAGCAGGAGACTGGGAAGACAAACAAAGCGGGACAATTGGAGGTCAGGGGAAGGAGTACTGGGTAGCGGGACAAGATCAGACAAACTCACGGAGACCAAGAAGCACACACTGCAAAGCAGGAACTATTACTGGCAGTATTCCGAAGGAAACCACTCCAAGGTAAACCAGCGTGAGTCCAGAACGATGTAGAACAGAATAGGCTCATACCAAATGACCTAACCCCCGGAGGATACCGACCGCAGGATAACAAACACATACAGTGACTCTACATGAGCAGAGAGTGAGTCATGACAAGTGACCCATGTAAGACAAAAGAACTGGAGCAGTCTACAGAGCAGTCTACAATCTCCAGGCTGCTGATAAACTCTTTAGTATGAACCTTCACGTAATGGAGCTTGAAGAGTATTGTTGTTTATTATATCTCTATGCCCTAGTGGGGTTATTGCACATGGGGATTTTATCATTAGACAACCGCTTTGAAAGTCACACGTTGTCACTGCCCTTACAGTCCCTTTGAAGGTATCAACTGCCATATTTGAGGCCTAGAATTGATTTACTATTTAAGACTATTTTTCATAGACATGGTACAAGCCAGATATCGAGACTATTGTGCCCTTGAGTGAAGGAATTATACAGCATTTAATTTACAAATGTACTTGGTTGTCTGAATCGGGATTCCATATTGACCTCTAGAGCAAATTATAATCCATTTTAATTTTCTTTTATTCAATGTAGGAGAAACTTCTTACTGAATGCGAAAGGGAAAATCCCACAGGAAATAACAGATTTTGTATACTTCATTAAGATTTTTTTTTTTTACTTGTTATTAATATTTTTATTGCTCTCTGGACGATCTAAATAAATGGGACCATTTTGATAATTGGTTCACAGATCTAAACATGCTTTATTGCATCTAATAAATTGAAATCTTGTACGGAATGGAGTCGAGAGAAGCCGAGAAAAATAAAAGCCTTGCTCCTTGTACATTCCCATTAAAAATAAGTAACTGGAATATTATAAACACGTTCTAAAAATCAACCAGCCTCAAATATTGCTGCTCGGATGAACATGAATGGCTTTAGGAAAAAAAGAAATTCCAATATGATTACAATTCTTTTAATTTTAATAATTTATTCTTTCTTTAAAAACCTTAGCACATGCATGACTAATACATCTGGTGTATGCACCTGAAGCAAACACAAATATATTTTCTCTAATCCATTTCTTTGCTTCCAAGCAAATACATCTGATTCAATATTCTGGAATTAATCCTGTCAAATTGAAAGTTTTATTTAATCACACTGCACCGTAGTTGAATTATAGGCCAGAAGTAATGGAACCAAGGGGGGACTTTTATGTTCCATATTAATAGCTGTCGAGTCCATATGCAGTGCCTAAGTTTTTAATCCCCAAGAACAAAATGTCCAAAGGTTAGCTGGTGATTAATATATTGATTTATGGGTAACAACTACTAAAGTGGTTATCCATGACTGTTTTTTAAAACATGCCCTGAAAATAAAAAGAAGACATGCTTAGATACTCAACCACCATTGTTCTTTTCCTCGAAAATCCCCATTCATTTTTCTTTTTCCGCAAAAAAGTCAAGTGACCATGATACTCTAATAATCTCCCGCATCTTGTAATAATGTTCCCCATCTTGGCCCCTTTCTTTTCCAATGTTTTCCATCTTGTTCCCTTCCTTTTATCATCTCCCCGTTCCTGGCCCCTATCTGGTAATATTGTTCCCCATCCTGGCCCCTTTCTTTTATAATGTTCCCCATCTTGACCCCTTTTATCATGTTTATCTTCCTGGCCCCTAACCTGTAATAATGACCTCTGTCCTGGTCCCATCCTGTAATAATGCCTTCCATCTTCTAATAACGGCCCCATGCTATAGTAATGTCCTCTGTCCTGGGCCTCAATTCTGTAGTAATGCCCGCTTTCCTATAAAAATGACCCCCATTTTAGCCCTGACCTATAATAATGTTTACATTTTTAATAGTGTTCCCCATTTTGTTACCTCTCTTTTATAATGTTCCCAATCTTGATCCCTTCCTTTTATCATGTCCCTCTTTGTGGTTCATATGCTGTAAAAATGTCCTCCTTCCTGGTCCCATCCTGTAATAATGCCTTCCATCTTCTAATAACGGCCCCATGCTGTAGTAGTGTCCTCTGTCCTGGGCCTCAATTCTGTAGTAATGCCCAATTTCCTATAAAAATGACCCCCATTTTGGCCCTGACCTATAATAATGTTTACATTTTTTAATAGTGTTCCCCATTTTGTTACCTCTCTTTTATAATGTTCCCCATCTTGGTCCCTTCCTTTTATCATGTCCCTCTTTGTGGTTCATATCCTGTAAAAATGTCCTCCTTCCTGGTCCCATCCTGTAATAATGCCTTCCATCTTCTAATAACGACCCCATGCTGTAATAATGTCCTCTGTCCTGGGCCTCAATTCTGTAATAATGCCAACTGTCCTATAATAATGACCCCCATTTTTTCCCTCTCCTATAATAATGTCCACATTTTCTAATAGTATTCCCCATTTTGTCCCCTCTCTTTTATAATGTTCCCCATCTTGGTCTCTTCCTTTTATCATTTCCCTCTTTGTGGCTCCTATCCTGTAAAAATGTCCTCCTTCCTGGCCCCATCATGTAATAATGCCTTCCATCCCCTAACAATGGTCCCCGATGCTGTAATATTGTCCCCTGTCCTGGGCCTCAATTCTGTAATAATGCCCTTTGACCTATAATGACCCCCATTCTGGCCCTCTACTGTAATAATGTCCCCTGTTCTAGGCCTCAATTCTATAATAATACTCCATGTCCTATTGAAATGTCCCCAATCTTGGCTCTCTACTGTAATAATGTCTTCCATCCAAGCCCCATTTATAATAATGTCCCTTTTCTGTAATAATTTTCCCCATCCTAATATAATGTCCCCATCCTTGTCCCCTTTCGTTTTTCTCCTGTAGATTTTAAAAAGAATAAAACAAATATTCTTAGCTTTACCTGATCCTACAAACAGCGGCATCCTCTTCTATAATTAGCTCAGAAGCCGGCAACTGACTTCCGCATGTTGGCGCAAACTGTGCATGATGTCACTGTCATGCACTATCCATCACTCTGATTGGCAGGCGGCATGTGTTGCAGTGCACAGATTCGGCAGGTCTCTTCACAGCAATACATTTCAGTGTAATATACATATGGGATGCACATCCAGGTGAAATTGGCATCAGCTGGCCTTATTCCTGCACAGGCTTGGTCATGGTCCCATCCTCTTTGACCACAATTGTTAAGCCCCTGGCCACAGATTGACTACAGTGGTCTTTTTTTGTTCATGATAAAAGATAAAGTGCAGACACTTTTTCTTTCGGTTGGATGGCACGCAACTGCTGCCACTATTTAATGGCCATATGATATTCCCAGCTGGAAGAAGAGCACAAGCGGAGGACATGAGCAGCACAAGTAGGGAGGTCCAAAAGGTAAGTGTTTTTCTTCTAACTAAGCACTTACTGATGGAGTGAAAAAAGCTATGTAAATTTTAATGCGGTATGAATAAAGATGAATATCTTTATGAGGAACCAATTGGGATGATGAATTATTTGTTTTTCACACTAGTAGTTTCTGTGAACAGAAAGAAGAGAAATTCTATCTTCAAGTTTGGGGAGCTTAAAATAATTGATTTATTTATGTCCCCAGATTATTATCTACTAAACATGCAATTTTGGAGATACTTTCTCATACCTGCAGATGAAGGGCAAAACTGAGTGTGCTCAATGATACTATGTACCAAGCCTTACATTTTTATGTTTTGGAGTGGGGGAGTGAATCAGAAAAAGGATTTTGGTATGAATCCTCTTGAAGTTTTGTACTCACTAGTAGAGTTGAGCGCGGTTCGTGGTTCGAGGTTCTCCAGTTCGAGGCTCAAGTGATTTTGGGGCTGTTCTAGATAGAACTAGAACTCGAGCTTTTTGCTAAAGCTCGATAGTTCTAGATACGTTCGAGAACGGTTCTAGCAGCAAAAAGACCAGCTAATTAGTAGCTGGCTTTCCGCTGTAATAGTGTAAGTCACTCTGTGACTCACACTATTATGAAATTTCAGTGTATAGTGTACGGGAACAGCGCCTTCAGATCACTGCTGTATGGATAATGGCGATCGCCATTTTTTTTTTTTTCCTTGTCTTCCTTCCCTAAGCGCGCGCGTGTAGTGGGGAGGGCCAGCATGTCAGCCAATCCCAGACACACACACAGCTAAGTGTCCTTTTAGCCAGAGAAGCAACGGCATGTGTGATAGGATGTCCATGTCACATGTCCCTGCATTATAAAACCGGACATTTTCCTCCAGCACGACATTATCTGCCTTCTGCGTCCTTGGTGTCAGACATCACTGGCACAGCTCCGTCCTGAGTCCTATCGCCGATACTGCTGTATGCGCTCCATACACAGCGCTGGACAGCTTAGGGATAGCACTTTCTATCAGTCCTTTTAAGGGCTCGTACCGGCAGGGTCAGAGCCATAGGTGACAGAGTTTAAAACAGAGTTTAACAGCTACACAAGATGACAGCGTCTGTGTAGCTAAGGTCAGGGATTTCCTCGCTGCATTTCCCCATTAGGAGGGATAGAAAGGCAGGCTTCCTTTCCCCTACCCAGAGACCCACAACCCTGCCACTGTACCCTCCTGCCCTTTGCACACTCAAACTCATTGTTACTAAGCCATTATACTATCAAACACTGAGTGACTTAGTGGCATCCTAAAAGTGGCTTTTGGACTTCTGTATTGTCCCACTAGTGCAAAGATATTTGCAGCACGTCTGCCTGCATTGCACACTCAAACTCAATGTTACTAAGCCATTATACTAGCCAACACTGAGTGACCTTAGTGGCATCCTAAAAGTGGGTGTTGGACCTCTGTATTCTCCCACTAGTACAAAGATATTTGCAGCACGTCTGCCTGCATTGCACACTCAAACTCATTGTTACTAAGCCATTATACTAGCAAACACTGAGTGACCTTAGTGGCATCCTAAAAGTGGGTGTTGGACCTCTGTATTGTCCCACTAGTACAAAGATATTTGCAGCACGTCTGCCTGCATTGCACACTCAAACTGATAGTTACTAAGCCATTATACTAGCAAACACTGAGTGAACTTAGTGGCATCCTAAACATGGCTGTTGGACTTCTGTATTGTCCCACTACTGCAAAGATATTTGCAGCACGTCTGCCTGCATTGCACACTCAAACTGATAGTTACTAAGCCATTATACTAGCAAACACTGAGTGAACTTAGTGGCATCCTAAACATGGCTGTTGGACTTCTGTATTGTCCCACTACTGCAAAGATATTTGCAGCACGTCTGCCTGCATTGCACACTCAAACTGATAGTTACTAAGCCATTAAACTGGCAAACACTGAGTGAACTTAGTGGCATCCTAAACGTGGCTCTTGGACTTCTGTATTGTCCCACTAGTGCAAAGATATTTGCAGCACGTCTGCCTGCATTGCACACTCAAACTGATAGTTACTAAGCCATTATACTAGCAAACACTGAGTGAACTTAGTGGCATCCTAAAAGTGGCTTTTGGACTTCTGTATTGTCCCACTAGTGCAAAGATATTTGCAGCACGTCTGCCTGCATTGCACACTCAAACTCATTGTTACTAAGCCATTATACTAGCAAACACTGAGTGAACTTAGTGGCATCCTAAACGTGGCTGTTGGACTTCTGTATTGTCCCACTAGTGCAAAGATATTTGCAGCACGTCTGCCTGCATTGCACACTCAAACTCATTGTTACTAAGCCATTATACTAGCAAACACTGAGTGAACTTAGTGGCATCATAAAAGTGGCTTTTGGACTTCTGTATTGTCCCACTAGTGAAAAGATATTTGCAGCACGTCTGCCTGCATTGCACACTCAAACTCATTGTTACTAAGCCATTATACTAGCAAACACTGAGTGATCTTAGTGGCATCATAAAAGTGGCTTTTGGACTTCTGTATTGTCCCACTAGTGCAAAGCTATGTGCAGCACCTCTGCAGGACACCCTCCTGCTCTTTTTTTTAATAAGCTATAATGATAGCAAAAAATACTGCCATTTAGTGGCATCATAGAACTGGATGTTGTATTTCATTATTGTCCCACTGGTGCCAAGCGATTTCTAGCACCTGTGCAGGACACCCTCATGCACATTTTGCTATGCTAATGTTATAGCAAACTCAGGAAATTCATTCCTGCATTTGATAAATCGGAGGGATAGAAAGTGAGGCTTCCTTTAGCTTTTCCTTCTGTTCATAGACAGCATCTCCAAGTCCACACCCAAAGAGCAATTTCTCCTCCTCGTGTAAGTGTGGAGAGGCAGCTAGTGCGCATGCGTGTGCCGATTTACCCCAGCTGCAGCCTAACTACAGTGTTTCACCTAGTGAGTATGCTCAGCCTGACTGTGCCATTCCTGAGGCTAAGTCTTCATTTCGGGATACAGCGCATGCTCCCACACTTAGTGCGAAAAGCCTCTTTGCACAGGTACTTGCATTCCGTGCCGGGTCTAAGTCCTGTTTTGTGCCTAGACACCATGCTAAAGCTGATAGTCTTTTTTCAGAGACTGTATTTCATGCTACTGACCATGGTCAGGCACTTACTGCATCAGAGACTAGGTCCGGTAATGAACTCTTTGGCCCTGCCCCTGATGTGGAGGGCCCATATAGACCACAGGGCATCAGGTGTCCTGACGATGTGGCCAGGCCACTCCCAAATGGCTTGCAGAGGCCCGCCCCTATGACTTGTCACCTCATTATTGATGGTCAGATGATGACTGGTGAGGTGTTTGTGTCGTGGCAGCCATGAGGTCATTATTGAAGTTGCGGTTCCAAATAGGACTCTAGTTATGCCACTCATGACGTGTCATTCTGCTTTTGTCTCCAGGAGGTGCATTGTGGTCCACCCTGGTTTGGGGCGGACCCAGGTTATAAAACGGGCTGGAGCCAACAAGGAGGTGCGCAGTCTTCTATTATGCTCCGAAAGAGCACACCTCCATGTGTTGAACCCGTTGCGGCTTTAGGCCAGAGGTAGGCAGGGATAGGGCGTCGATGCAGGCCGCCATCACAGTTGGTAACGCAGAACGGTTAAGACCAGCTCCTGTCCTACAAGTCCTGCTTGTGCAGCCCAGTGGCATTAACAGGCCTGCTGCTGCTGATGCGCCTGCTGTCCACAGGTGTGGCCCCAATGCACATGGTCAGCGTACTCAATGGCCCCTGTTATGTTAACAGGGAGTTCCTGGGCTGGGTGGGCGTGTGGACCCTGTGACACTAACAGGGCTTCCAGTCTCAAGATCCGAGTGGCGTCTAACTCGGTTCAGGCAACTATTAGTTTCATAGCCACACAGATCTGTATCCTCCACTTAACCTTCCAGTTGCCAACCTCTCCTTTTCCATCTGGGAGCACGGTGGACATTGACTGCTGATGGGGATATATACCTTTCTCTTTCTTTTCTTATTAATTTTCGTTATATAGCGGTAACATAGTATATACCCCCTTATCCAAATCTGCCAGTCCCACCGTAGCAGATGGTGTTTCTTCATCAAATGTTACTTTTGCTTAACCAACAAACCCACGGACAAAAACTTTTTTCCCCTTTCCAACACACCTGTTCCCCTTTCCACCAGCATCTGTCCTTTTTCAACTCATTTGGTATATGACCAAAAGTGCAACTCTGCAGGGACACCGTACTCAATGCCATCTCAGCCCAGCAGCCAGCCCTCGGTCCCTCAGATGTGGACAAGTAAAAGACCATTTCCTCCTATCCATGACAAAGCGTTGAGATTCACTCTGTGCAGCACTGGTGTTTAGTGGAAAAGCAGATCTAAGAATCCGTACCACCTTCCACAGATACTCCTGTATACGTGCGTCCATTTCTATGGCTGGAATTATTTCGCCAAATTTTGTCTTGTACCGGGGATCTAACAGTGTGGCAACCCAGTAGTTAGCATTACTTGAAATTCGTACAATCCGAGGGTCATGTTGTAGGTAGTGCAGCAAGAAGGCGCTCATGTGTCTTGTGCATCCAGGAGGACCAAGTCCTTGGTGTGTTGGTGGCAGAAAGGTGAGAATCGTGCCTCCTTCCTCTGCCCTCTCCCCCCAACCTCGCTCAACCGAAATGTGAGCAAGCTCTCACTCATCTGCTGAGTCTTCCATGCCCATCACCAGTTCGTCCTCCATTTCTTCATGGGCTCCTGCACCTTCCTCAACAATTTTTGCTGATACTATGCGCCCTTGTTAATCCCTATCCCCCACCATGACTGCCGCCTAGGTGCCGCTCACCGTATGGACCTTGTAGATCTTATTATCCCTTCTGCATATGACTCCTCCTGTACTTCCTCACCTTCCTCTTGGACCAACACCTGACTCCGAATAATGCTTACAGTGTGCTCCATCTTGTAGATGACCAGAATTGTCACGCTGAGAATGGCATCGCCAGTGCTAAACATCTTCGTCGACATTTGTAAACTGTGTAGAAGGGTGCATAGGTCCTTGATCTGACACCACTCCAGCAGCGTGATCTGCACCACCTCTAGATCAAGTTAGCCCAGGGTATATGTCAGACCGTATTTCAGCAGGGCTCTGCGGTGCTGCCACAGACGCTGCAACATGTGCAGATTCCAATTCCTGCGTGTCGGAACATCGCATTTCCGGCGTTTAACCGCCAGACCCTAAAGGCCCCATCACACACAGAGATAAATCTTTGGCAGATCTGTGGTTGCAGTGAAATCATGGACATATTGTTCCATTTGTACACAGCCACAAACCTGCCACTGATTGTCCACAATTTCACTGCAACCACAGATCTGCCGCAGATTTATCTCTGTGTGTAACAGGGCCTTAAGACTTTCGGAGCGATGAAAGTTGTTGAGCTGCTGGGTGCGAAGGATGAAAGTGAGCACATAGCAGCGTGCCCGCTTCACAAGGCCATGTAGGCCGGGATGGTATTTTAAAAATTGCTGGAGAATCAGATTCAACATGTGAGCCATACAAGGCACGTGTGTCACATTGCCCTGACGAAGGGCCGCAGACAGGTTTGCATCATTGCCGCACACGGCTGTTAAGTCACAAACGTAGTACACTCAATCAATTTGTACTACGGTCGCCAGGTGACAACGTGTTCCTTTCGTGCATAGTGCTGATGATGGGAAAGGAGTCGATGCCAGCGACGCAGGTGGACGCAGGTTATGCTCACCCACTTGGCTGCGTTACCTTGACAGATGCAGAACCACAGGCTGAATGTAGGTGGTGGGTATCTCACAGATGAAGTACCATCATTCAGCTACAACCAATGGGAATACACCACACCCTTTTTTAGGCCCCTCCTGTCTGCAGACCACTGCCAGACAAAGCTATGAACCTCTTGTTACTGTTACCCCCAGTTCAGTTTTATGAGTTTGTGTGCTTGTTACATGACTACTTTTCTTGCTTGCTGTTTATGTACCTCGTTGGCCGATCCGCATTTCACTTCTGCTTGTTTTCTGATTAAGTCCTGGCCATCCCATTCTGTTCCTCTTCCTCAATTAATGTTTTTGACCCTGCCTGACTACTATTCTCTGGAACTGCAGCCTTCCACAGGTATTGATCAACTTGGGCCCTGTGTAATTCCAAATCACTGTATAGGGGTTAAAGGGTTTCAGGGTTCTGGGGGTCCAGCTTGGTGAGTGGCTAGCCTCTAGCCTATCCTTTACAGCCCATCTGAGTGTGTCGATCCAGGCAGGCGTTACACCGTGCCCTCTGCAGAAGGCCATGCAGGCCTTGATAGTGTTTTAAAAATTGCTGGACAACCAGGTTCACCACGTGAGCCATACAAGGCACGTGTGTCACATTGCCCTGAAGAAGGGTCGCAGACTGGTTTGCATCATTGTCGCACCCGACCTTCCCTGACTGCTGGTTGAGTGGAGACAACCATTGATGAAACTCGGTCTCACTCTCCAGAGCTAACCGTCCACAATTCCTCAGCGGTGTCTCACATTTCCCCTACATTTCAAAGTAAACATTTGACCGCCTGATGGCCTTGAGCTGTGCTGCCAGCATAGTAAGGAGGTGTGTGGGATTCCTTGGGCGCAGTTATAAAGGAAGGGTGGCCTGACCACACAGGGTTTGGGCCGAGGTGGAGGACCCACACGAGGTTGAGGAGGCAGAAGCAGTGGAGGAACTTGTACATACAGAGGAAGGATTGACACACAACTCGTGGGGACGGCAAGACTTGTACAGCAAACCCTTCTCCATCTCTCACCATAGTTACCCAGTGCCCAGTCAGCAACATGTAACTCCCCTGTCCATGCTTACTGGTCCAAGTATCGGTGGTGAAATGCACCCTGTCACACACAGAGTTTCTCAAGGAATCTATGAGGTTGTGTGCGACCTGCTGTGGTAGTGCGGGCACGCCTTTCTTGGAGAAGGAGTGACGACTGGCCATCGGCTCTTGGGGCACTGCAATAGGCATAAGGTCTCGAAAATCCTTGGTCTCCAAAGGGTGTAAAGGCAGCCTTTCTGTTGCCAACAAGTTGCAGATGATGAAACTCAACCTGTTAGGCATGTCATGCCCTTCGAAAATCATGTAAAACACAGCGAGGGGACTCCAACCACAGTCTCCCTCGTTTCCACTAATTGGGCCACACACACCCCACTTGACTGGCATCACTTGATCCCCCTTTTCAAAATGAAACAGATGCTTTGCATGAAGCACTCTCAAAAATACACGTGCCTTTCGCCTCCCCTGAATGACCCAGGGGAAGAAAAGTCCTCTGAGAGCCATGACTTGTTTATCATGGTTCTTTTTTCAAAAGCGAGGGCACTCCAACCACAGTCTCCCTCGTTGCCACTAATTGGGCCACACCCCCCCCACTTGACTGTCATCAGTTGACCCCCCTTTTGAAAAAGAAAAAGATGCTTTGCATGAAGCACTCTCAAAAATACACGTGCCTTTCACCTCCCCTGGCTAACCCAGGGGAAGAAAAGTCCTCTGAGAGCCATGACTTGTTCATCTTGGTTCTTTTAGAAACACAGCGAGGGGACTCCAACCACAGTCTCCCTCGTTGCCACTAATTGGGCCACACCCCCCCCCACTTGACTGGCATCAGTTGATTCCCCTTTTGAAAAAGAAAAAGATGCTTTGCATGAAGCACTCTCAAAAATACGCGTGCCTTTCGCCTCCCCTGAATGACCCAGGGGAAGAAAAGTCCTCTGAGAGCCATGACTTGTTCATCATGGTTCTATTTTCAAAAGCGAGGGCACTCCAACCACAGTCTCCCTCGTTGCCACTAATTGGGCCACACACCCCCCACTTGACTGGCATCAGTTGACCCCCCTTTTGAAAAAGAAAAAGATGCTTTGCATGAAGCACTCTCAAAAATACGCATGCCTTTCACCTCCCCTGGCTGACCCAGGGGAAGAAAAGTCCTCTGAGAGCCATGACTTGTTTATCTTGGTTCTTTTAGAAACACAGCGAGGTGACTCCAACCACAGTCTCCCTCCTTGCCACTAATTGGGCCACACACCCCCCACTTGACTGGCATCAGTTGACCCCCCTTTTCAAAATGAAAAAGATGCTTTGCATGAAGCACTCTCAAAAATACGCGTGCCTTTCGCCTCCCCTGGCTGACCCAGGGGAAGAAAAGTCCTCTGAGAACCATGACTTGTTCACCTTGGTTCTTTTAGAAACACAGCGAGGGGACTCCAACCACAGTCTCCCTCGTTGCCACTAATTGGGCCACACACACCCCACTTGACTGGCATCAGTTGACCCCCCTTTTCAAAATGAAAAAGATGCTTTGCATGAAGCACTCTCAAAAATACGCGTGCCTTTCACCTCCCCTGGCTGACCCAGGGGAAGAAAAGTCCTCTGAGAGCCATGACTTGCTCATCTTGGTTCTTTTAGAAACACAGCGAGGGGACTCCAACCACAGTCTCCCTCATTGCCACTAATTGGTCCACACACACCCCACTTGACTGGCATCAGTTGACCCCCCTTTTCAAAATGAAAAAGATGCTTTGCATGAAGCACTCTCAAAAATACGCGTGCCTTTCCCGTCCCCTGGCTGACCCAGAGGAAGAAAAGTCCTCTGAGAACCATGACTTGTTCATCTTGGTTCTTTTAGAAACACAGCGAGGTGACTCCAACCACAGTCTCCCTCGTTGCCACTAATTGGGCCACACATACCCCACTTGACTGGCATCAGTTGACCCCCCTTTTCAAAATGAAAAAGATGCTTTGCATGAAGCACTCTCAAAAATACGCGTGCCTTTCACGTCCCCTGGCTGACCCAGAGGAAGAAAAGTCCTCTGAGAACCATGACTTGTTCATCTTGGTTCTTTTAGAAACACAGCAAGGGGACTCCAACCACAGTCTCCCTCGTTGCCACTAATTGGGCCACACACACCCCACTTGACTGGCATCAGTTGACCCCCTTTTTCAAAATGAAAAAGATGCTTTGCATGAAGCACTCTCAAAAATACGCGTGCCTTTCGCCTCCCCTGGCTGACCCAGGGGAAGAAAAGTTCTCTGAGAGCCATGTCCACATTGTCAGTGGACAGACACGTGTGCTTATCTGCCAGCAGATCCCCAGCAGCACTGAAGACAGGTTCCGAGAGAACGCTGGCTGCAGGACACGACAAGATCCCCAAGGCGTACGTGGCAAGCTCAGGCAGTTTATCCAGATTGGAAGCCTAAAATGAGCAGGGCTCAAGTTGCACAGTAATGGCATCGACGTTTCCTTGCATATACTCATATATCTGTGTGTCCTCCTCTTTTTCCTTGTCCAGCTCTTTTGTTTTCGCATGAGTATATGTCCGTGTCACTTTCCCATGTATTTGTGTTGTGTTGTGAGTTGTTTGTCACCTTTTGGACACCTTTGAGGGTGTTTTCTAGGTGTTTTTCTGTGTTTGTGATTGCCTGCCATTGTTTCCTATGCGGTTCGAATTCGGTTAGTCGAACGTTCGACGAACCGAACTCGAACGGGATCTCCGTTCGACGAACCGAACTCGAGCCGAACCGCGGCCGGTTCGCTCATCTCTACTTACTAGCAACAACCTATAATGAAGTGTGACATACAGTGCTGGCCAAAAGTATTGGCACCCCTGCAATTCTGTCAGATAATACTCAGTTTCTTCTAGAAAATGATTGCAATCACAAATTCTTTGGTATTATTATCTTTATTTAATTTGTCTTCAATGAAAAAAAAAAAAAATTGTCATAAAGCCAAATTGGATATAATTCCACACCAAACATAAAACAGGGGGTGGACAAAAGTATTGGCATTATTTGAAAAATCATGTGATGCTTCTCTAATTTGTGTAATTAACAGCACCTGTAACTTACCCGTGGCACCTAACAGGTGTTGGCAATAACTAAATCACACTTGCAGCCAGTTGACATGGATTAAAGTTGACTCAACCTGTGTCCTGTGTCCTTGTGTGTACCACATTGAGCATGGAGAAAAGAAAGAAGACCAAACAACTGTCTGAGGACTTGAGAATCCAAATTGTGAGGAAGCATGAGCAATCTCAAGGCTACAAGTCCATCTCCAAAGACCTGAAAGTTCCTGTGTCTACGGTGCGCAGTGTCATCAAGAAGTGTAAAGCCCATGGCACTGTGGCTAACCTCCCTAGATGTGGAAGGAAAAGAAAAATTGACAAGAGATTTCAACGCAAGATTGTGCGGATGGTGGATAAAGAACCTCAAATAACATCCAAACAAGTTCAAGCTGCCCTGCAGTCTGAGGGTACAACAGTGTCAACCCGTACTATCCGTCAGCGTCTGAATGAAAAGGGACTGTATGGTCGGATACCCAGGAAGACCCAACTTCTTACTCCAAGACATAAAAAAGCCAGGCTGGAGTTTGCCAAAACTTACCTGAGAAAGTCTAAAACATTTTGGAAGAATGTTCTCTGGTCAGATAAGACAAAAGTAGAGCTTTTTGGGAAAAGCCATCAACATAGAGTTTACAGGAAAAAAAAGAGGCATTCAAAGAAAAGAACACGGTCCCTACAGTCAAACATGGTGGAGGTTCCCTCATGTTTTGGGGTTGCTTTGCTGCCTCTGGCATTGGACTGCTTGATCGTGTGCATAGCATTATGAAGTCTGAATATTACCAAAAAATTTTTCAGCATAATGTAGGGCCCAGTGTGAGAAAGCTGGGTCTCCCTCAGAGGTCATGGGTCTTCCAGCAGGACAATGATCCAAAACACACTTCAAAAAGCACTAGAAAATGGTTTGAGAGAAAGCACCGGAGACTACTAAAGTGGCCAGCAATGAGTCCAGACCTGAATCCCATAGAACACCTGTGGAGATATCTCAAAATGACAGTTTGGAGAAGGCACCCTTTAAATTTCAGGGACCTGGAGCAGTTTGCCAAAGAAGAATGGTCTAAAATTCCAAAAGAGCATTGTAAGAAACTCATTGATGGTTACTGGAAGCGGTTGTTCGGAGTTATTTTGGCTAAAGGTTGTGCAACCAAGTATTAGGCTAAGGGTGCCAATACTTTGTCTGGCCCAATGTTGGAGTTTTGTGTGAAATGATCAATGATTTGATTTTTGTTTCATTCTCTTTTGTGTTTTTTCATTGCAAGCAAAATAAATGAAGATAATAAGACCAAAGAATTTGTGATTGCAATCTTTTTCAAGAAGAAACTGAGTATTATCTGACAGAATTGCAGGGGTATCAATACTTTTTGCCAGCACTGTATTAGCTGGATGGCATTGACAGAAAACATGTTAGCTGATGTCAATCTTAGTATTACACTGATGAGCAAAAGGGTAACAATGATTTGAATTTGTGTCTGTCAGGCTCCATATCTCACCATCCACTACAGCTTCAAACGCGAGACTACCTTCATTTGATATATACTCATCTTAGCTATCGCATAAGTCAATTTAACTTGCAACTATTTAGCATATTAGTTATGCAGATTAATATCGTCACTACATTGTTACTGTTTTGCTCCTGGTGGTGGAAAAATCTTTTTCTTCCTGTATACTACAAATTACATCCTGTTCTCACATTCCATAGTCACTGAATGTGTTATTAGGTTGATTCGAAAGTGAAATAACACTGATTCAAAACATGGAGCAGCCATGAAGAAGATTTTCCAAGAAAAGAGAAACAGCATCATCCAGCTCATCAATAGCAGTCTCTCGGCCAAGAAAATTGCTTAAGTGCATCACGTGAGTGCCATAACAATTGGTAGAATACAACAGGAAATTTGTCCATATATTCAAAATCCAAGAGGTACATTATATCCAAGTCAACAAGTTGGCTCATCATAAGGTCTATCAGTTCTGGCTTTACAAACATGGCAGTGAAGCCAATAGTATGCTTCATAATAGTGAGATGACAGATATCCATGCAAGCACCATGCAAAAACATGTTACATAAGTCTACATGGTGGCCTGGATAAGGTGAAGAAATCTCAACTTCAATATTGTCATGGTTCGCCTCCCTGTCCACATGGCTAGGGGGCGGAGCCTTCTCTCGAGCCTCACTTCCAGACCCTGGATGCCTTAAAAGCTGGCATTTCCAGTGAACCAGTGCCGGCTATAAGATTAGCACTGCTTTGCCTGTGATTGCTGGTCCTGTGAGTGATATCCTGATCTGTCTGTTCCTGTGCCCCCGTGCCCTTGTCTGTGTTCCATCCCCTGGTCGTCCCTCCTGTCCTCTGTCCCCTCTCCTATTTCCCCACTCGGTTGCTTCCTCGGTACTGACCTTGGCCTGACTTTGACTCCGCTTTTGCTCGTCCCTCCGGTCCTGCTTCTGCCCGTACGGTGTTTGACCCAGCCTGTGTGACTATTCTTTGCATGCTCTACAGCTCTGCTTCTCAGCTGTGCTTTGAGGTAATGCATGAGAACGCTGTGAATTCACTTCCTAGTTCTCATTGCTCTGTGTAGTGTATTATGCTACAGAGCTCTGGCTCCCCCTGGTGGCAGCATTACAGTATAGCCGGCCGGCCGGGGAACTGGTTCCATTACCTGTTCCGGAAAGACCATGGACCCACTTGTCCATAGATTTCATTACGGACCTCCCTGTCTCAAATGGTATGACTGTGATCTGGGTGGTGGTGGATCGTTTTAGTAAACAGGCACATTTTGTTCCCCTCTCCGGTCTACCTTCTGCTGCGGCCCTTGCCAACCACTTTATTGACCAGGTGGTTTGGTTACATGGGATGCCCCTGAATATTGTTTCTGACAGGGGGGTACAATTCATTTCTCGGTTTTGGAGGGCCTTGTGCAGCCGGTTGGGAATTGAGTTGTCCTTCTCATCCGCCTATCATCCCGAGTCCAATGGGCAGACGGAAAGGACAAATCAGACCCTTGAGCAAATCCTGCGGTGCTTGGTTTCTGCTCAGCAGGAGGATTGGTGTACGTTTTTGCCCCTTGCGGAGTTTGCATTCAATAGCAGAGTCCATCAGTCTACGGGAACTTCTCCCTTCTTCTGTAATTACGGGTTTCACCCTCACTTCGGGACCTTCTCTAGAGTGGATTCGGGGTGTCCAGGGGCCGACTCCATCGTTCAGCATCTGGGGGAGGTGTGGAAGGAGGTACGGCGGTGCATCGTGATGGCTCAACCGTCCCAGAAACGCCAAGCGGACAAACGCCATTCTCTGGGACCCCCCTTTCATGTGGGAGACAAAGTGTGGTTGTCCACTTGGAATATCAGGCTCAGGGTTCCATCTGCTAAGTTGGGTCCTAGGTTTATAGGGCCCTATGAGATCATCGAAGTGATCAACCCGGTGGCCTTTCGGTTGCAACTGCCCCAGACCTTGCGTATTCCCAATGTGTTTCATACCTCCTTGCTTAAGCCATTTGTTCCTTCGGTGGTGGATTCTCAGACCCCTCCGGCTCCGATACTGGTGGACGGCGAGGAGGAGTATGAAATTCAGCGTATTATCGACTCTCGTTGGGTTCGTAGTTCCCTCCAGTATTTGATTCATTGGAAGGGTTACGGTCCGGAGGACCGGTCCTGGGTGCCGGCTCGATCCGTGCAGGCCGATTGGTTAATTGCAGCTTTCCACCAAAAGTATCCTGGGAAGCCTGGGGTCCGGTGGCCCCCCCTTGAGGAGGGGGTACTGTCATGGTTCGCCTCCCTGTCCACATGGCTAGGGGGCGGAGCCTTCTCTCGAGCCTCACTTCCAGACCCTGGATGCCTTAAAAGCTGGCATTTCCATTGAACCAGTGCCGGCACTAAGCTTAGCACTGCTTTGCCTGTGATTGCTGGTCCTGTGAGTGATATCCTAATCTGTCTGTTCCTGTGCCCCCATGCCCTTGCTGTGTTCCATCCCCTGGTCATCCCTCCTGTCCTCTGTCCCCTCTCCTATTTCCCCACTCGGTTGCTTCCTCGGTACTGACCTTGGCCTGACTTTGACTCCGCTTTTGCTCATCCCTCCGGTCCTGCTTCTGCCCGTACGGTGTTTGACCCAGCCTGTGTGACTATTCTTTGCATGCTCTGCAGCTCTGCTTCTCAGCTGTGCTTTGAGGTAATGCATCAGAACGCTGTGAATTCACTTCCTGGTTCTCATTGCTCTGTGTAGTGTATTATACTACAGAGCTCTGGCTCCCCCTGGTGGCAGCATTACAAATATCATCATAAGAAGAGTCGTCTCGAGTTTGCAAAAAAGTATGAAACGTGGACAGTAGAAGGCTGGAAACAGGTGATTTGGAACAATGACATAAAAGACTATAGACTAGACTCTGATGGGTGCAATTAAGTGTGGAAGAAATAAGGGAAAAAGAGTCTAACAAGTAGAGAAATTGAAAGAGCTGTCAAGTTTAAAGGAGGAAGCACACTTGACTACTATGTGGGTATGAAAAGGACGACATAATATTATAGAAAGACAACAATCCAAAGCATATGTTAATAGTAGTGATGGGTGATCCTGAGCTGTAAAGTTTGTGGATTGTACCGACCACATAATGATCGTGTACACTATCCCAAACACAAGCTTTCCTGGGAAGCTCGTGTTACAGATTGGGCCCAGTTCGGGTCCAGGGGCTGTAAAAAAAAAAAGGCACATTACTAAAAAACATTATGATCATACTTACAGGTCCCACGATGCGTTCTGCAGACTCTGTCTCCTGGCCACTTCTGCTTCCGTGCCCAATCATTGCTGTGCCCCCCCGGTAAGCACCACTGCCTAAAAGACCTTCCATGATGTCATAGACATGTGACCAGTCTGGTGTGAATGTTGTGCAGGCATTGGCTAACAGACTGGTCACATGACTAGGACATCATCGAAGGTCCTGTTAACTGAACTTTCACTGTTACTGTGTGAGTGTTGCATTGCATCATGGCACACACTCTCCCAACAGGAGTGGGTCAGCTGAATGTCTTTCCATGCAGCTGAGGTGCTCCTGTCCTTAGAGCATCAGGCCGTGCGAGGTGATGCGATGAGCGATGCAAGTGGAATAACCCCCTCACTGTCAGCCTGCTTCTCGCTCTGTACAGAGCAATGAAGCAGAGCTGACATGGCTCTCTCTATTTCTCACTTTGTATAGACGCTGTCTGTACAGAGTGATTAAGCTGGCATTGCTGTCCATGTGAACTACGTCGGACTAAGGATTTTTTTTCTAATAAAGATGGAGTCTCTAAATGTTTTTTTATTTTATTTCTAATAAAAAAAATGTTTCTATGTCTTGTATTTTTTTTTTACTGTTTGCTAGAGATTCAAAAATTAATGGGCTTCCCTGTATTTTGATTTCCTGCCACCGTGAAGCCAGGCAGATTGAGGTGGCAGAGCTATATATATATATATATATATATATATATATACACGCTGAGCGTGCGAGGTTCTGCAGCAAAGTGTGCAGGGTTTAAAGATAAGTGTGGCATAGTTTCAACACAATTACATAGTTTGACACAAGAACATAGTTTGAATTTATCCTTATACGTTTCCCATTGGGTTTTTTTTATTTTTTTCTCTTTGTTTTTCTACTTTACTGTTTATCCCCATTTGATAGGTGCTCCATGGACAATGCTACCAGGTGTGTATCTTGTCAGATGTATGCATGCCTTGAGCAGCCGTTTGAGGGTGAATATGTCTGCACTCATTGCAAGCATGTTGCGTGTTTGGAAGCCAAGGTAACTGATCTAAATACGCAGCTTGCAACACTCAGGGGCATTGCAAACCTGGAGAGGAGTTTAGAGCTCACTGAGCTTTCTCTGGCTGGGGCCAGTGATATGGAGGAGGGTGGAGGTGGAGAAGATCAGGACCCAGAGGTAGGTAGTTGGGTAACAGTTAGAAGAAGAGGTAGGGGAAAAAGTGTCAGGGAGCCTAGTCCTGACCTGGCACAACCTAGTAAATATGCCTGTTTGGCTGATATTAGGAATGAAGGGCCAGGACTAGGGTCACTACAGCAGGACGTTGCTCCTAGCAACCAGGAAAACAACTGCTGTAGGAAGGAGGGAAATAGGAGTGCAGCAAAGCCCAGACAGATGTTAGTGGTAGGGGACTCTATAATTAGGCGGACAGACAGGGTCATCTGTCGCCGAGACCGTGAATGCCGAACAGTGTGTTGTCTGCCGGGTGCTCGGGTTCGGCATATTGTGGATCGGATAGACAGATTGCTGGGTGGGGCTGGGGAAAACCCAGCGGTCATGGTGCACATTGGTACTAATGACAAAGTTAGAGGCAGGTGGAAGGTCCTTAAAAATGATTACAGGGAACTAGGAGAGAAGCTGAAGTCCAGGACCTCCAAGGTGGTGTTTTCAGAAATACTACCGGTGCCACAAGCGTCACTAGAAAGACAGCGGGAGCTTAAGGAGATAAACACGTGGCTTAGAAATTGGTGCAGGAAGGAAGGGTTCGGGTTCATGGAGAACTGGGCTGACTTCTCAGCCGGCTGCAGGCTCTACGGTAGGGACGGGCTGCACCTCAATGGGGAAGGTGCAGCTGTGCTGGGGGAGAAAATGGTCAGACGGATGGAGGAGCTTTTAAACTAGGATCTGGGGGGAGGGTAGTGGAGCAAAAAAGGGGATAGATAGAGCAGATAGAGACAGTGAGATGGTAGGGGTCAATGAAGGATTAGGGGGGGATGGGACATGCAAGGAACGTAGGGAGGCTAGGAGTAATAAAGGTGTTAATAGGATTAAATGTCTACTGGCAAATGCAAGAAGTCTTGCAAACAAAATGAATGAATTGGAGACTCTTATGTCAACCATGGATTATGATGTGGTGGGCATTACGGAAACCTGGCTGGATGAAAGCCATGACTGGGTGACAAACATACAGGGTTATAGTACATTTAGGAGGGACAGGAAAGACAAAAAAGGTAGTGGGGTGTGTATATTTATCAAATCTAACCTAAAACCTGTGTTGAATGATGACATTGGGGGGAACAGCAACAATGTAGAGACAGTATGGGTAAATGTACATGGGGAGGAGAATAATGGAAAAATGCTAATTGGAGTTTGCTATAAGCCTCCTAACATACTTGAACAAATAGAGGGTGAAATGCTGGAACAAATTGAAAAGGCAGCTAATAATAATAATCGGGTTCTTATTATGGGGGATTTCAACTATCCAGACATACAGTGGGACATAGAATCTTCTGGTTGTGCTAAAAGCTGTAAATTCTTATCTACTATTCAAGACAATTTCCTCTCTCAGATGGTAGATGAACCGACGAGGGGAGATAATTTGCTAGATTTGGTCCTGTCAAATAGACCGGATACAATTTCAGATCTATAGGTCCGGGAGCACTTGGGCACCAGCGATCATAATATGGTAAGCTTCAACGTAATATTCAATAGAACATTTCAAAGGGGAAATGCTAAAACCTGGAATTTTAGGAAAGCTGATTTCAACAAATTAAGGGAAGAGCTTAAATGTGTAGATTGGGACAAAGTCATGGTAACTGGGGATACTGAACATAAATGGGGAAAGTTTAAGGATATATTGCTAGAGTCCTGTAAAAAACGTATACCCTCTGGTAATAAAACGTCCCATAATAAAAAGAAACCACTATGGATAAATAAGACTGTACAAAGTATAATAAAACAAAAACAAAGGGCGTTTAAAATCTTGAAGGCTGAGAATACAGAAATAGCATTGCAGGAGTATAAAGATATCAATAGGCAATGCAAAAAAAGAAATCAAACAAGCAAAACTAGCTACTGAAACAAAAATCGCCAATGACATTAAAATAAATCCCAAAATCTTTTATAAATACATTAATGCCAAAAGGAAAACAAAGGATAGTATTGGCCCCTTAAAATATAATAACAAGTTAGTTATAGAGGACAAACAAAAGACTGAGATATTAAATAGGCATTTCTCATCTGTGTTCACCAAGGAACTGACTGTACCAGGGATCATTCAACAAGTGAAAAATCAAAGTTCACCACCCGATATAATTAATTTAACACAAGAAGAAGTACGCCTACGTCGGAGTAAATTAAACATTGACAAATCCCCAGGGCCAGATGGCATTCATCCACGAATATTGAGGGAATTGAGCTCCGTAATTGACAGACCTCTGTATCTCATCTTGTTAGACTCGCTTGTAACAGGGTTGGTGCCTCAGGATTGGAGGATTGCTGATGTGGTACCGATATTTAAGAAAGGTAAGAGGGTAGATCCAGGCAACTACCGTCCAGTAAGCCTGACATCAGTAGTATGCAAAGTTTTTGAGGGCATTTTAAGGGATGACATGCAAAAATATGTTGCAGAAAATAATATAATAACTGACAGACAGCATGGATTCATGAAAGATAAGTCGTGTCTAACCAACCTGTTGGGGTTCTATGAGGGGGTAAGTGCAAACCTGGATATTGGTAATGCAGCTGATGTGATTTATTTGGACTTTGCAAAGGCATTTGATACTATACCACATAATAGCCTTATACTAAAGCTCCAGAAGCAAGGACTGGGGGAAACTATATGCAACTGGGTAAGGAATTGGCTAAAAGATAGGAAACAAAGAGTAGTCATAAATGGAACATTCTCTAAATGGGCCCTAGTCAGCAGTGGGGTGCCGCAGGGATCTGTGCTAGGACCAATTCTTTTTAATTTCTTTATTAATGACCTTGTGGATGGGATTGATAGTAAAGTGTCAGTCTTTGCTGATGACACCAAACTATGTAGGATATTAAAAACTGACCTTGATAGTATAATATTACAAAAAGATCTAGATAAGATGTCAGAATGGGCAGATACTTGGCAAATGAGATTTAATGTTGATAAATGTAAAGTAATGCACCTAGGACGGAGTAATCCCATAACTGCGTATACATTAAATGGAAGTAAACTCGGGACTACAGAACAGGAGAAGGACTTGGGTATTCTAATTACAAATAAGCTGAGCAGCAGCACTCAATGTCAAGCAGCAGCTGCAAAAGCAAACAAGATTCTAGGGTGTATAAAAAGAGAGATTAGATCCCGGGATCCCAACGTATTGTTACCTCTCTATAAATCACTTGTGAGGCCACATCTGGAATATGGACTCCACATTTTGAAAAGGACATTCAGAAGTTAGAGTCAGTTCAAAGGCAGGCAACTAGACTACTACAAGGAATGGAGGCCGCCTGTATGATGACAGATTGGAAAAGGTAGATATGTTTAGCTTAGAAAAAGACGTCTCAGAGGAGATCTCATTTATATGTATAAATACATGTGTGGTCAATATAAAGGACTGCCACATGACTTATTTCTTCCGAAAACAATACTAAGGACCAGGGGGCACTCACTGCGAGTGGAAGAAAAGCGATTCCGGCAGCTAAATAGGAAAGGGTTCTTTACAGTTAGAGCAGTCAGACTGTGGAATACCCTACCACAAGAGGTAGTAATGGCAGATACTATAACAGCTTTTAAAAAAGGGCTGGATGATTTCCTCAGTACACACAACATTGTTGGTTATAAATGACTAAGTGACCAAATGTAGAACTGGTGGAGGAAGGTTGAACTAGATGGACCTAGGTCTTTTTTCAACCTTAGTAACTATGTAACTATGTATATATGTATGTACACAATGTATAGTTGTAGTCATATGCTAAGTAGTTGCAACTCAAATTTATCTACGAGATAGCCAAGATGATTGTATATAAAATGAAGGTCGTCTCACACTCAAAGCTGTAGTGGATGGTGAGATATGGAGCCTGAAGGTCAAAGATCAAAACACTGTTACCCTTTTGCTCATTAGTGTAGTTATGGAGGCATGTTTATGTAGCGCCCCATGGGGCAGGTGTTTTCACCTACTCGTAGCCAGGCCGGGGGTGCAGATCCCCTGCATTGTCACGGGGTGGCTTGGCCCGGTTCCGTTGCCCCAAGGCATACAAGAAGGGAAAGATGCCGGCGGACAGGAGGCGGGAATGGAGGATGAGGGTGGTAGTGGGAGGTGGAGGCCGGGGGTGACAGTTAGGAAAGTCTATTAGGATGATTGTGACTCCACCTGTGGTACGCGGCCAGGTATGCATCCGCCATTGCAGGGTCTCTCACTGGGGCAGATGTTGGGGTGCAGTTAGGATGGTGTCACTCCCAACAGGCGGAGCTGGATTACCCCGGGGAGGATGATGGAGGATGGGGGTGGTATTAGTCCCCGCTGGAGCCTCATCACTGGGCGTCAGCGCCGGTTAAAGGAGAGGCCGAGACAGGGGCTGCGGTTCCAAATCTTTTTACTCAGAAGTCTTTCAGACATTGCCCAGGGTACTGTTCTCTGCCATGATGGGCTCCAGCCGATCCCGGATCCATCAGCGGTCACCGCCGGTGGCTGTGAAAGTCTGTTAGTGAAGTGTCCCTCGGTTGCTATCTGGAACCTGGGCTGAGCCTCCTGCTCCAAGCCGCGGGCCCATGAAGAGAGAAAACACTAATTCCAGTTGTCAGTGCTAGGTGTTATGCCAAGCTGTGCCCAGGAAGGTTCTGTCTGAAGTGTGATGGTTGCGCCAACTTCTACCCCATATGGTTCCCGCCCCCAGGGGTTGTCCTAGCAACTGGGAAAATCCCATGCTTCGTGATGGTTAATTATTCTGTCTGCCCTAGTCCAAACCCTGTGAGTCAGCACCTTACTGTTGTATACGTGTGTTTTGTGAAGGCACCGGCAGGTTAACCCCCTCCTGACCCGGGATAGATATTACCCCTGAAAAGTGGTGAAATACTCTGTGGCGCCTGAAGCCCAAGGGCACCACACTTAAACACCCTTTTAATAGTATAGCATTTTATATGGAAATAAATTAATTCATTGCGAATAATATATAAAATAAATAAAGTTATAAACACCTTCCCCCCAAAAAAATGGTGATGATTATTATTGCAGATGGAGCAAGACAGTTTATCATTAGTGTGTCTCTGCCTTAAGTCAAACTACCTAAAATGTATTCACTGACTTTGATACAAGTAACATAACTCTGGACTTGTGAGGATGCATACATTAATTACAAAACAGCGGGAAGGAGAAAATTCTCTTTCAGAAACATTTTGTAATGCTCAGGGTCTAGGAATAATCTTTTGTTCTGCTTCATTTTTCTAGTTTGTGGACTGAAATTGTCATTTATAGACTTTCAAGGGCAAGTTTTCTCCTACGTACAAGAGTTTTATATTTAGAGTCCTCTTTTTATACTCTCAAATTATTTTTTTCCATTTTTTTTACAGCTTGGTGCTGCCATCCTCTCAATAAATGATGATTGGCACTTCTGCGATTGCAGTTGTGGTGCCATCATTAGCGCCTGTATTATAAGCAGAGATTTTGTACTTAAAGCCTATAGGCATATGAGCAAAATCAAACAGCACTGAGATCTGCCAGACAAGGTGTCAAACAAAATCAGTCTTAATGCTACCTAAAGGAAAAAAAACAGTTCTTCTCCCTACAAAATGTACTGATGTACATAAAACGAGTAGCAAGAACACTTATAAGAATTAAAATGTATAGCGTGAAGTAAAATACCAATGTTTTCCAAGCGATTCGAAACTACAAATCACAAGCTCTGGTCATGCAGTTTATCGATGGTTGCAAAGTCTGAAGTTGGAAGTCTCTTTTCTAATTCCGCTTAAAACATTAACCAAAGAATTTCAAAGAGGCTAGACGGCTTTAAGGGGAACCTGTCACCAGATTTGGCCCCTATAAGCTGCGGCCACCACCAGTGATCTCTTATATTCAGCATTCTAGAATACTGCATATAAGAGCCCAGGCCGCTCTGTATAACATAAAAAAACCCACCTTTTATTATACTGCTCTGCTGGGCGTTCCGACCCAATAAGCGTCTCTGCTCTCGATCTGACGTCTCTGCTCTTCCTTCCTCATTCCCTGCACCTTGTGGATGACGCATCCTATGTCAGCCACACAGAGGCCTCCGCTGCGCTTCTGCACCCGTGCACTTCTCTCTACCCTGCTGAGGGCAGATCAAAGCATAGTACTGCGCATGCATGGTCTTTTACCTTTCTGTGCATCTGTGCATTACACTACTTTAGCAGGGCAGAGAGAAGTGCACATGCACAGGAGCACAAAGGATAACGTAGGATGCTTGATCAATACGAAGGAGAATGGCGATGGAAGGATGAGAGGAGGCGCTGGACCAAGATCAGCGACTCCCATCGGACCTGACCACCCTGCAGGTGAGTATAATAAAATATTGTTTTACATTATAGAGAGTGGCCTGGGGTCTTATATATAGTATTCTAGAATGCTGTATATAAGAACTCACTGGTGGTGGCTGCAGTTTATAGGGGATTAATCTAGTGATAGGTTCCCTTTAAAAGGGTTTTCCGGTCTATTGCTAAAAGTCTTCAGTTTCTCTATGTGACTGCAGCCTTCTGAATACTTGTTGTTGTATTGAATCCATGCATTGAGTAAACTGGAGAATGTTTACTCGGAATGTGGCCGGAAGTATGCAAAACCCATAACTATGTTCACGTGACTGCCCATTCCTGATAGTGTGCACACCACACATTATGAGGATTCAAGAGTCTGCAGTCACATCGAGTAACTACAGAGTTTTAGGAAAAGACTATAACATCCTTTAAATACAGGACAATACTTTTAAAGGGTCTTGGCTTATATGCACATCATAAAAATACTTTGCAACCAATGGTTAAAGGTAATTTGTGGAGAAATACTTTTACCAGATTATGTGTATTATTTCAATTTACCCTCATTTACCTTAACACAGCCCTTATTCAAGACCTGACATACAGTGGCATGTAAAAGTTTGGGAACCTCCGGTTAAAATTACAGTTATTGTGAATAGTTGAGCTGGTTGAAGATGAAATGATCTCTAATAGGCATACAGTTAAAGATGACACATTTCCTTTGTTTTTTTAGGCAAAGGAAACATGTTGTTTTCTTAATTTACATTTTAAAACTAACAAAAAAGGAAAATGGGTTGATGCAAAGGTTTGTGCACCCTGCATGGTTAGTACATAGTAGCACCCCCTTTTTCAAGTATCACAGATCATAAACCCTTTTCATAGCTAGCCAAGAGTCTTTCAATTCTTGTTTCGTGGATTTTGATCCATTCTTCCTTAGAAAAGTCTTCCAGATCTGTGAGATTCCTGACTCATCTTGCATGCACTGCTCTTTTGAGATCTAGCCACATATGTTCAATAATGTTCAGATCAGGGGACTGTTAGGGTCATTATAAAACCTTTAACTTGCACCTTTTGAGGTTGTCTATTGCAGAATTTGATGTGCGTTTAGGATCATTATCCATTTGTAGAAGCCATCCACTTTTCAACTTCAGCTGTTTTACAGATGGTGTTATTTTTGCATCAAGAATTTGTTGAAATTTCATTGAATCCATTCTTCCCTCTACCAGTGAAATATTCCCCATACAATACAACCCAAAACCATGATTGATCCACCCCAATGCTTAATGGTTGGCGAGATATTCTTTTCCTGAAATTCTGTGCCCTTTTTTCTCCACACATAACTTTGATCACTGTGGTCAAGTAGTTCTAATTTAACGTCATTGTTCACAGGACTTGGTACCAAAATGCATGACTCCGGAATGTCTGACTGAAGGCCTTTGACCTTCCCCAACAACCCCCTACCCCCCTAGGGTTCCTATCTAAAATAAACACAAACACTGTGTGACGTTGGAATATAAAGGCCACAGCAGCCCCATTTATTCATAACATAAACATCAGCCATGTAACAGTACAACTCTTCATTGAAGAACCCGAAAAGGAAGGGGGGGGTACCTGAAGGTTAACCAAAATGTTCTTTGCAACATCAGCCTGTCTCCTGGCCCTCAGCCGCAACACACCGACTCGAGAGCCCAAGCCAGATGTTGCCCCCACTATGTCCCGCTGAGACTCAACCCAGCAAGGACCCGTTTACCAAACAATTGCACCGCTAGAGGTAACCCGCTCCGGCACTGGGTTCCGTCCTCTCCTCTGTGCAAACCCCCACCTTCAGACACCCCCCTCCTTTCCGCCGCTGCGACAAATACGATCTTCCTTCTTGTCTTCATCAATGTCGAATCCTCAATTAGGGCGGGCGGGCGGGAACGATTCCAGTCACCGTCCAGGTAGGAATGACCCACCCCCCCTCTGACCTGCCCTATATACTACCCCCTATAGCCACCACCCCCTGACCAATCAAACTGACCCCTGATCCTAACTGCCCCTTAGCACCACCCCCAAATTTCGCGCCCAAACTGACTTCCTCCATTAACCCCTTGTTAACCCTCTGGCCTGGCATCCCTCCTAGTCATGTAGCCCTCCCTTAAGCCCCTTCGGGTCAGCAGTCCGGGCTCTTCCTTGACTCCGGAATGTCTGACTGAAGGCCTTTGACCTTCCCCAACAACCCCCTACCCCCCTAGGGTTCCTATCTAAAATAAACACAAACACTGTGTGACGTTGGAATATAAAGGCCACAGCAGCCCCATTTATTCATAACATAAACATCAGCCATGTAACAGTACAACTCTTCATTGAAGAACCCGAAAAGGAAGGGGGGGGTACCTGAAGGTTAACCAAAATGTTCTTTGCAACATCAGCCTGTCTCCTGGCCCTCAGCCGCAACACACCGACTCGAGAGCCCAAGCCAGATGTTGCCCCCACTATGTCCCGCTGAGACTCAACCCAGCAAGGACCCGTTTACCAAACAATTGCACCGCTAGAGGTAACCCGCTCCGGCACTGGGTTCCGTCCTCTCCTCTGTGCAAACCCCCACCTTCAGACACCCCCCTCCTTTCCGCCACCGCGAGCTCGCATGACCCCTTGTGCGCGCGAGTCCTCCCACACCAACAAAGCCTTCTCAAGCCCCTCCATCAGCCCTAAGGCCCAAATATCATTTCCCACCGAATTTAAATGGACCCCGTCCCGGCGCAACAAGTCGGCGGACGCCGCTTCCAACTTCGGGTGCCGAACAGAGACACCCCCAACCCGGGAAATGAACCGCCCAATCTCCCGATTCACTTTACTTCGCGCCCGGTTTACTGCCTCCACCGACCTGGCGTGCCGCCATGTCAGCCGCGCAACCATATCCGACCAGACAATTACTAGACCCGGGTGGGAAGACAGGAGCCGCAGGCAGTCACATTTTATGTCTTGTATCAGGTCCCTGGAAGCCCGGAGACCGAGGTCATTCCCACCCGCGTGTAGTACTACCACGTCCGGTGCTCTGTCCAGCTGCGAATGGTGGCGCCAGGTAGGCAACACCTCACTCCACAGCATGCCCCTGACCCCGATCCATCGCACAGTAGCCTTTACTCTGGGAACCCCCAACTGGCGGCCGTCCGGTCGTATTCCCGCACGAAACGCCCCCCAATACACGTATGAGTGGCCGAGCACCCACACCAACAACGGTAAACCTACAAAACAAAAGGTGACAACACAGAGGGGGTGGGGGGGGGGGGGGCACAAGGAAGAAAATGGGTAATGATTACCAAACAAATACCGCCCCCGACCCCCCCCCCCACCAATATCTCACAACAAGTTCGGCCGGACGTAAGATCTAAACCTGGCCGAGTCCCATCGTCCAATCTTACGGAGAGCCTGCGCGCCCAGACCCCAACGAGCCGCCTGAGTCGCAGCCCCAATCCGAAAGGAATGCGACGCGAACTCAGCCTCGTTGAGACCGCAACACTGCAGGCACCTCCGAAAGATGCAGACAAATTGGTAACTCGACAAGGCTGACCCGTCCTGGTGGGACAAAAGGGACCCCGGGCGAGCTCCCCTCACTTCTAAAAACGCCGACAGCCATCTCACAGGGCACTCCGCTAAACCAGGTACACCCCATAGTTCCACCATCCGACCTCTACCCAGCTGGTCCGTCTTTGACCGTCTCAAGCAACACCGCACCACATCCATACCGCATTCCACGTCCTCCAGCAACAAACCTCCGTGACTCCTCGTGTTTCTGCTCACCAGTTCACTAATTCTAAACGCCCCAAAGAAGGCCAAAACAAAAGCGGTCCCAAACAACTGGCATTCATACTCCGAACAGCACACCCGAGGCAACACCGACAACAGCTTGCCCAGCAGCTCAAAAGATACTGGGCGCCGAAGGTCTCGGCGCGCCCCCGCCCTCCGGTAACCCTTCATCACCTGGCGCACCCAGAAATCCCTCGTAACGTCCTTCCAGCCCAATAACTTGAAAAAGAAGGAAATGCCCGCTAACCTGCCCGCCACGGCCGACCACGAAAGGCCTTCTTCCTTAGCCCTGCCCAACATGAACAAAACTAAATAAACTCTGTCACCTTCAGATACATGACCTCCCACCTCATCAACCAACTCGAGCCAACGGTCCCACGCTGAATTATAGCTGCGCCACGTACTGGGTGCCACCGAATGTCGGATCAATTCCCAGGCCGGCTGCAAACCAGGTCCCACAACCAGACGGGCCATACGGTCTCCTGCTGCTCCGCGTCCGGCGCCAGCATTCGAAAGCGGTCCCACTGGAAGCGAGATAAAGCATCAGCCACAGAATTCAGCACCCCCGGCACATGTACAGCGCAGACCCACAAGTTCAACTCCAGACATTTCAGCACCAAATGACGCAAGAGGTCCACCACCGGGGGGGAATCAGCTGTCAACTTGTTAACACACTGAACAACCCCCAGGTTGTCACACATGAAACGCACCTTCCTGTCTTTCAAATCCTGTCCCCAAACCTCTAAGGCCACGACAATAGGAAAAAGTTCCAACAGGGCCAAATTCCTAGTCAGACCGCAAACCCGCCACGAATCAGGCCACCTGCCGACACACCATCTCCCCCCAAAATATGCGCCAAAACCACTGGATCCCGCCGCGTCCGTATACAGCACCAACTCCTCATTTGACACCACCTCACGAAGCCACAATGACCGTCCGTTGTACCGCTGCAAAAAACGGGACCACACTCTCAGGTCTGCCTTATGCTCCACCTTCAAATGCACAAAATGCAAAGGGTGCAACACACCGGTGGTGGCTTGAGCCAAGCGACGGGAAAAAACTCTCCCCATCGGCAATATTCTACACGCAAAATTCAACTTCCCCAACAGGGACTGCAAGTCCCGTAAACGAATCTTCTTGGCCTCAATGGCCCCTTGAACACAACGCCTCAAATCCACCAGCTTGTCCTCCGGCAAGCGGCACTCCATGGCAACCGTATCCAGCTCGATACCCAGGAATTTCAAAACCGTAACCGGACCCTCCGTCTTCTCCGGCGCCAACGGAACGCCAAACCGGCGAGCAACCTGCTCCACTGTCCGAAGCAAAAGGGAACACTGCGAGGATCCCGCAGGCCCCATGCACAAGAAGTCGTCCAAGTAATGCAACACTGAATCTAGACCTGCCTCCTCCTTAATTACCCATTCCAAGAAACAACTAAACTTCTCAAAATAAGAACATGAAATTGAACAGCCCATAGGCAAACAACAATCTACATAAAACTTGTCCTCCCACCAACACCCCAACAGGTGAAAACTGTCCGGGTGCACCGGCAACAGGCGGAAGGCCGCTTCTATATCCGTTTTCGCCAAAAGCGAACCACAGCCCAACTTCCTTAACCATTCCACAGCCTTATCAAAACGGACATACGAAACCGAAACCAGCTCAGGATCAATACCATCGTTCACCGACCGGCCAGTAGGATAGGACAAATGGTGGATGAGCCGGAACTTGTTAGGTTCCTTTTTTGGGACCAACCCCAACGGGGACACAACCAAGTCCGGCAATGGAGGGGCATCAAAAGGCCCCGCCATCCGTCCTAGCTCCACCTCCTTCCGTAACTTATCCGCAACAACCTCACCATGTAGGCGAGTCGACTGCAAATTTTTTAAACGAATCTCTCCCGTCTTAACCACTGACGGTATCTTGAAACCAAAACTAAAACCGTCACTCAACAATTCCGCCGACACCCGATCCGGGTATCTACTTAGAAACGGCGCCATCCGATCTACCCTCACCGGGGTCCTCCCTTTTTGACGAAGACTCAGCGGCCTTTCCTTTTCCCTTCCGGAAGCACTTAACGTGGCTGTGGGCGCCACCACAGCCCGAACACTCGTGCTTGAATCGGCAGGAAGACCCAAACCGGCAGTCCTTCTCATTAAACTGCCAGCAAACGCCCTTTTTGGGCCCCGACGAGGTGCCAAATGATCCCCCGCCGGTGCCCCCTGGAAAGGACTGTGATGCCGACTTCGGCGCAGCCATCAGCCGCATCCATAGACTAATTTCTTTGTGGTCCCACCGTAAACTGGGTCTGACCGCCTTCCTCTGGCGAAACTGCTCGTCATATCTTAGCCAAGCAGTCCCCCCATAGGTCCTATACGCCTCACAGATAGAATCCAGATAACAGAAAAGCGCCGTACAGTTATCCGGAGCCTTTTCCCCCACCACACCGGCCAGTATCACAAAGGCCTGCAACCAGTTCTGAAAAGTGCGGGGAATAAGGCGATAACGCCGCCGTTCTTCCTCGTCCTTTTTGCTCTCATCCGGTTTAACCCGATCCAGATTAAACTTTTCCAACGGAAGCAATGAGAATATTTCAACATATTCATCCTTCCATATTTTCTCCCTGGTCTCCTGCTTCAGATGCGCCCCCAACGGGCCATCAAAGCAAACATACACTTCCCCTCTCGCCTTGTCATCCAATCGAACAATGTCCACTGCAGCCGCAGCTGCGGCAGCGGGAGCCGCAGCTGGGGCCGCGGGAGCCGCCACCACCGGCTCACCAACCGCATTGCCACTAGCAACCCCTCCAACCGCAGGAGTCGCAACCTCCTGCCCCGTCGCTCCCTGCCACACCAAGCTAGGGCCCCCCACAGGGGCAAACAAACCCCTAACCAACCTCAACAACTCGGATGCCACACTGCCGTCACCCGTCACCACATTCACGACCCGCCCGCCACTCGGGCCACCAAGTAAACCACCCGTACCACCAACCACATTCACGCCCTGCACGCCATCCATATCACCAGACACACCATCCATAGCCAAACCAGGTGTACGAGAAATAGAAGAAACCGTGGTCTTACCAGGCTGACTCCGAGAAGATCCCGAAACAGCCGTCACATGTCCTCCGCGTCGCACTCCAGCCGCCTCGCCGACCTCCACGATCTGGTCCCCGTTGCCGTCCTCCGCGACGTCCTCCTCCAGGGTGGCCTCATCGTCCTCACTGGACCCAGGCCCAGGGAGCCCGCCGTCCGGCAGACTCGAGCTTAGGCCCCGTCCGCCCGCAGCACCATCCATCCTCCGCGACGATCCAGACGCTGGCTCCGCCACATAAACACCGCCTGGGGCATGCCGTCCGGCATCCCCGCGTGCTCCGGCTGATCCCGACGCCGTTCCATCGCTGTCCCGCCGCTGCGGTCCCAGGCCGGGCCCCGCTGATCCGGGCCGTCTCCGTACGGACTCCCCCGCCGACACTGGGACCCCATGCTCCTGCATGGGCCCCGCTCTGCTCCTAGACCTTGCCGCCGCCGCCACTGTGGCCTCATCTGCGCCCCGCGATCCCGCTGGCCCACGCAACCCAGCTGGCCCCCGTGACCCCGCTGGCTCATACGACCCCGCCGACCCACGCGACCCCGCCGACCCACGCGACCGCGCCGGCCCACGTGACCGTGGCGGGTCAGGTGACCGCACCGGGTCAGGCGAGCCTGCCGGATCGCGGGGACGCACCGGGACGGGTGAGTACGTGGGGTCACATGACCGCGCCCGGTCAGATGACAGCGCCCGGTCAGGTGACATCGCCGCCCCACGTGACCGCGCTGCCCCACGTGATCGCGCCGCCCCACGTGACCGCGCCGCCCCACGTGACCGCGCCGCCCCGCGACCGCGGCGGGTCAGGTGAGCGCGCTCGGTCAGGTGAGGCCGCCGGAGCACAAGGGGACGCCGGGTCACGCGAGCGCAGCGGGCCACGTGACCGCGCCGGGTCAGGTGACCGCGCCGGGTCAGGTGACCGCGCCGGGTCACGCGGCCGCGACGCGTGCGTTACTGCCGTGCGCCGCGACCCGGAAGAGGAGGGGAGGCCGGCCGTGTCGCTCACCGCCCCGTTGCCTTGGCGCCCGCGGCCCGACTTCCGGCCGGGGCCTCGCGACGTCCCGGCTCCCGGATCCACCGCCGCACATCCACTCGGGCTCCGTCTCCGCTGCCGGCTCCTCGGCGTCATCTCCGGGCTGAGGCGCTCCGGGGGCCGAGTTCTTCGCTGCCGCTTCGGAGGCAGGGGGGTCCCATCTTCCTCGCCGACGCCGGACCATCGCAGGAGCTGCTCGTCCATCCAACGCTGTCCACGCTGCTCCGCCATCCTCTTCATCTGTGCCATGAAGTCCTCCATCTTCGGGATCCAGCCACAACGATTCCAGTCACCGTCCAGGTAGGAATGACCCACCCCCCCTCTGACCTGCCCTATATACTACCCCCTATAGCCACCACCCCCTGACCAATCAAACTGACCCCTGATCCTAACTGCCCCTTAGCACCACCCCCAAATTTCGCGCCCAAACTGACTTCCTCCATTAACCCCTTGTTAACCCTCTGGCCTGGCATCCCTCCTAGTCATGTAGCCCTCCCTTAAGCCCCTTCGGGTCAGCAGTCCGGGCTCTTCCTTCAGACTTGTTCTTTTACATACTTCTGATTAGAGATGAGCGAACCGGTCCCGGTTCGGCTCGAGGTCGGCTCGCCGAACGGAGACCCCGTTCGAGTTCGGTTCGTCGAACGTTCGACGGACCGAACTCGAACCGCATAGGAAACAATGGCAGGCATTCACAAACACATAAAAACACCTAGAAAACACCCTCAAAGGTGTCCAAAAGGTGACAAACAACTCACAACACAACACAAACACATGGGAAAGTGACAAGGACATATACTCATGCGAAAACAAAAGAGCAGGACAAGGAAAAAGAGGAGACACAGATAAAGGCATGGCACGCCCTTCTAAAATCATGTAAAACACTGCAAGGTGACTCCAAGCGGAGTCTCCCTTTTTTCCAAAAATTGGGCCACATAGACACTCACCCCTTCAGTGGCAGCACTTGTGCCCCAGTTGTACACTTCACAGCTAGATTTGCATCGAGCACATTCAAAAATACGCCATAATTTACCGTCCCCAGGATGACACTGGGGTAGGTAGATAAAGTCTTTGCTGAACCATGACTTGTTCATCTTGGCTCCTTTTAAAAAACACAGCAAGCAAGGGTTACTCCAAGCGGAGTCTCCCTTTTTTCCAAAAATTGGGCCCCACACACACCCACCCCTTTCAGTGGCAGCAGTTGTGCCCCAGTTGTACACTTCACAGCTAGATTTGCATCAAGCACATTCAAAAATACACCATAATTAACCGTCCCCAGGATGACCCAGGGTTAGGTAGCAAAGTCTTTCCTGATCCCAGATCTGTTCATCTTGGCTTCTTCTAAAAAACACAGCAAGCAAGGTTTACTCCAAGCGGAGTCTCCCTTTTTTCCAAAAATTGGGCCCCACACACACCCACCCCTTCAGTGGCAGCAGTTGTGCCCCAGTTGTACACTTCACAGCTAGATTTGCATCAAGCACATTCAAAAATACGCCATAATTAACCGTCCCCAGGATGACCCCGGGTTAGGTAGCAAAGTCTTTCCTGATCCCAGATCTGTTCATCTTGGCTCCTTTTAAAAAACACAGCAAGCGAGGGTTACTCCAAGCGGAGTCTCCCTTTTTTCCAAAAATTGGGCCCCACACACACCCACCCCTTCAGTGGCAGCAGTTGTGCCCCAGTTGTACACTTCACAGCTAGATTTGCATCAAGCACATTCAAAAATACGCCATAATTAACCATCCCCAGGATGACCCCGGGTTAGGTAGCAAAGTCTTTCCTGATCCCAGATCTGTTCATCTAGGATCATTTTTAAAAACAATGTAAGCAAGGATTACTCCAAGCGGAGTCTCCCTTTTTTCAAAAAATTGGGCCCCACACACACCCACCCCTTTCAGTGGCAGCACTTGTGCCCTAGTTGCAAACAGGATGTTTTGATTTGCATCAAGCACATTCCAAATCCACAAGCATTTACTCTCCCCAGGATAACACAGGGGTAGTAAATTCCTTCTGGATCCATGACTTGTTCATTTTGATGAACGTCAGTCTGTCCACATTGTCACTGGACAGACGCGTGCGCTTATCTGTCAGCACACACCCAGCAGCACTGAAGACACGTTCAGAGACAACGCTGGCAGCTGGACACGACAAAATCTCCAAGGCGTAAGTGGAGAGCTCTGGCCATTTTTCAAGATTTGAAGCCCAAAATGAGCAAGGCTCCATTTGCAAAGTCATGGCATCGATGTTCATTTGGAGATACTCCTGTATCATCCTCTCCAGCCGTTGACTATGTGTCAGACTTGTTGTCTCTGGTGGCCTTGCAAAGGAGGGTCTAAAAAAATTATGAAAAGATTCCATAAAATTGCTGTTACCAGCACCAGATACGGTCCTACTAGTACGGGTAGACTGTTGAAGATGACGAGACCGTCCCATGTTTGGCAAGTTACAACTGGGAGATTCCCTCCCTGCACCTGCACGGTTGTTTGGTGGAAAAGCCGAGCTAAGATCGAGTAACAGCTTCTGCTGATACTCCTGCATACGTGCGTCCCTTTCTATGGCTGGAATTATGTCACAAAATTTGGACTTGTACCGGGGATCTAATAGTGTGGCAATCCAGTAGTCATCATCACTTCTAATTTTGACAATACGAGGGTCATGTTGGAGGTAGTGCAACAAGAAGGAGCTCATGTGTGTTGCGTAGCCATGCGGACCAAGTCCACGCTGTGTTTGTGGCATAGAGGTGCTAACCGTTCTTTCTTCCTCTGACATCTCCCCCCAACCTCTTTCAACAGAAATTTGATCAAGGTCTCCCTCATCCGCTGAGTCTTCCATGTCCATGGACAGTTCGTCCTCCATTTCTTCATGTTCTCCTGCACCTTCCTCAACATATAGCCTGCTACCATGCGCCCTTGTTGATCCCTGTCCCCCATGGTCCCATGCCTGCCGCGTTGGTGATGATGAACGTCTGGACCTTGGTGATGTTGTTGTCTCTTGCGCATATGAATCCTCCTGTAGTTCCTCCCCTTCCTGTTGTCCCACCCCCTGACTCTGAATAGTTTTTAGCGTGTGCTCCAGCATGTAAATGACTGGAATTGTCATGCTGATAAGGCATTGTCAGTGCTAAACATATTCGTCGCCATGTTGAAACTGTGCAGAAGGGTGCATAGGTCCTTGATCTGAGACCACTCCATCAGGGTGATCTGCCCCACCTCTGCATCTCGTTGGCCCAGGCTATACGTCATGACGTATTGCACCAGGGCTCGGCGGTGCTGCCACAGTCGCTGTAACATGTGGAGAGTTGAATTACAGTGTGTCGCCACATCGCATTTCAGGCGATGAACCGGCAGGCCGAAAGACTTCTGGAGCGATGCAAGTCGCTCAGCTGCGGCGCTTGAACGGCGGAAGTGAGCAGACAGTTTTCGTGCCCTGTTCAGAAGGCCATCTAGGCCGGGATAGTGTGTTAAAAATTGCTGGACAACAAGGTTCAACACGTGAGCCATACAAGGCACGTGTGTCACCTTGCCCAGGCGAAGGGCCGCACCCAGGTTTGCAGCATTGTCGCACACGGCCTTACCAGGCTGCAGGTTGAGCGGAGACAACCATTTATTAAACTCGGACCGCAGAGCTGACCACAACTCCTCAGCTGTGTGACTCTTATTCCCAAGACATGTCAAGCTAAAGACCGCCTGATGCCGTTGCGCTCTGCTGCCAGCATAGTAATGAGGCGTGCGTGATTCCTTCTGTGCAGTGAGAACGCTGGTGGCCTGACCAGGCAGGCTTGGGGCGGAGGTGGAGGACCCAGATGAGGTGGAGGAGGCAGAAGCAGTGGCGGAACTTGGACAGACAGAGGATTGACACACAAGTCGTGGGGATGGCAAGACTTGTGCAACAGACCCTTCAACATCTATCACCATAGTTACCCAGTGCCCAGTCAGCGACATGTAACGTCCCTGTCCATGCTTACTGGTCCAAGTATCGGTGGTGAAATGCACCCGTTCACACACAGAGTTTCTCAAGGAAGCGGTGATGTTGTGTGCGACATGCTGGTGTAGCGCGGGCACACCTTTCTTAGAGAAGTAGTGGCGACTAGGCATCTGGTACTGGGGCACAGCGACAGACATAAGGTCTCTAAAATCCTGTGTGTCCACTAGGCGGAAAGGCAGCATTTCGGTAGCCAAGAGCTTACAGAGGGATAGAGTCAACCTCTTAGCTTTGTCATGGGTCGCAGGAAGTGGCCTTTTATTTGACCACATCTGAGGGACAGAGATCTGGCTGCTGTGTGTAGACGGTGTTGAGTAGGGTGTGCCTGGAAAAATGCAGGTTTGTGAGGAAAGTGCAGGCGGAGACATGATGTTGCCTTCATCCAACGTTGGTGCTATCGATGTCTGAGAGAGCTGTACACACTCACTTGTTTCCCCTTCCAAACCAACTGACGACCTACCAAGCAAAGTGACTGTTGCGGTTACAGTGGTGGAAGTTGTGCGTGGAAAAACAGGTGTGACAGCTGTCCCCACAGTCCTAGAAGATGAAGAGCGTGCGGATGCACTGGAAGAGGCAGGCGGTGGATGGTTCGCTCCGCTAGGCCGCATTGCAGCAAGGTGAGCTTCCCACCGGGACATATGATATTTATTCATGTGATGATTCATGGAAGAAGTTGTCAAACTGCTGAGGTTTTGACCTCTACTAATAGAACCATGACAAATTTTACAGATCACATAATTTGGGCGATCTTTTGCTATGTCAAAAAACGACCAGGCTAGGCAAGGCTTAGAGGGCATGCGACCTGTTGATCCACCCCGACTAGTGCTCAGAGGCAGAGTGGTGGCTGAGGATGCAGTTGTAGACGTGCTACCAGTACTCCGACTCTGTCCATGAAGGCACAAGGTAACTTCGTCATCAGTTGCATCATCCTCCACCACCTCTGTTGACCTCCTCGAGTGCCTGACTGTGGGTTGACAGTAGGTGGGATTCAAAACTTCATCATCAATTGTTGTGTTTGCACTCCACTCCCCCTCAGACCGAGCCTCTTCTTGCCCTGACCGAATATTTAAGTTGTCATCCCAATTGGGTATCTGCGTCTCATCTTCATCAGTATGTTCCTCATTGTCTATAACCACAGGTGTTACAGTTTGTGACAAAGGGTCAACATTATGCTCAGAAACTTGGTCCTCACGGCCTAAATCAGAGTCACAAAGGTTCTGGGCATCACTGTAGCTTGGGAGCAGACCTCTGATTCCCAGGCTATAGTGTGACTGAACAGCTCTGCAGACTCAGCCATCTCAGTTCCACCATACTGTGCAGGGTTGATGGAGACTTCAGAGCTGGGAGAAAGAAAGTTTGATTGGGATGACAACTCAGAGGACTGCTGTTTTTTGGATGCGGTACTTGAAGTGGCTGAGAGGGCACTTGTTGGACCACTTGAGATCCATTCAAGCATTTTCCTTTTTTGGCCATCATCTACCTTTGTTCCTGTTGTTCGTGTCCGTAAAAAAGGGAGCACATCGGATTGTCCACGGTAAGTAGTAGACATCTTACTTTTGCTGGTAGATGGTCTATCTTCAGCAGATGATAATGGAGCTTTGCCACCTTCCCCACGGACAAAACCTTTTTTTCCTTTTCCACCACGCCTCTTCTCCTTTCCACCAGCATCTGTCATTTTGCCACTCATGTTGATTGCGACAAGATTGTGCACTGAAAATGTGGTAGTAAAAATTGAGAGGTGGTGTAGATTGCAGCGGTGGTCTAGCTTTATTAACAGCAGAATAATAAAGAGTAAATATCCCTGACAATGCAACTACGGCCCTTAAACTGGCAGCATAAATTGCTAGTATAATGGCTTAGTTATAATGAGTTGGAGTGTGCAATGCAGGCAGACGTGCTGCAAATATCTTTGCACTAGTGGGACTAGACAAAAGTCCAATAGCCACGTTTAGGATGCCACTAGGTACACTGAGTGTTTGCTAGTATAATGGCTTAGTTATAATGAGTTGGAGTGTGCAATGCAGGCAGACGTGCTGCAAATGTCTTTGCACTAGTGGGACTAGACAAAAGTCCAATAGCCACGTTTAGGATGCCACTAGGTACACTGAGTGTTTGCTAGTATAATGGCTTAGTTATAATGAGTTGGAGTGTGCAATGCAGGCAGACGTGCTGCAAATATCTTTGCACTAGTGGGACTAGACAAAAGTCCAATAGCCACGTTTAGGATGCCACTATGTACACTGAGTGTTTGCTAGTATAATGGCTTAGTTATAATGAGTTGGAGTGTGCAATGCAGGCAGACGTGCTGCAAATATCTTTGCACTAGTGTGACTAGACAAAAGTCCAATAGCCACGTTTAGGATGCCACTAGGTACACTGAGTGTTTGCTAGTATAATGGCTTAGTTATAATGAGTTGGAGTGTGCAATGCAGGCAGACGTGCTGCAAATATCTTTGCACTAGTGGGACTAGACAAAAGTCCAATAGCCACGTTTAGGATGCCACTAGGTACACTGAGTGTTTGCTAGTATAATGGCATAGTTATAATAAGTTTGAGTGTGCAATGCAGGCAGACGTGCTGCAAATATCTTTGCACTAGTGGGACTATACAGAAGTCCAATAGCCACGTTTAGGATGCCACTAGGTACACTGAGTGTTTGCTAGTATAATGGCTTAGTTATAATGAGTTTGAGTGTGCAATGCAGGCAGACGTGCTGCAAATATCTTTGCACTAGTGGGACTAGACAAAAGTCCAATAGCCACGTTTAGGATGCCACTAGGTACACTGAGTGTTTGCTAGTATAATGGCTTAGTTATAATGAGTTGGAGTGTGCAGAGGACAGGAGGGTACAGTGCCAGGGTTGTGGGGCTCTGGGTAGAGGAAAGGAAGTCTGCCTTTCTATTCCCTCCTAATGGGGAAATGCAGCGACGAAATCCCTGACCTTAGCTACACAGACGCTGTCTCTGTTTTCAGGACCTGTCACCTATGGCTCTGACCCTGCCGGTACGAGCCCTTAAAAGGACTGATAGAAAGTGCTCTCCCTAAGCTGTCCAGTGCTGTGTATGGAGCGCATACAGCAGTATCGGCGATAGGACAAAGGACGGAGCTGCGCCAGTGATGTCTGACACCAAGGACGCAGAAGGCAGATAATGGCGTCCTGGAGGAAAATGTCCGGTTTTATATTGCAGGGACATGTGACATGGACATCCTATCACACATGCCGTTGCTTCTCTGGCTAAAAGTCCACTTAGCTGTGTGTGTGTCTGGGATTGGCTGACATGCTGGCCCGCCCCACAAGACGCGCGCGCTTAGCGAAGGAAGACAAGAAAAAAAAAAAATGGCGATCGCCATTATACAAACAGCAGTGATCTGAAGGCGCTGTTCACGCACACTATACACTGAAATTTCATAATAGTGTGAGTCACAGAGTGACTTACACTATTACAGCGGAAAGCCAGCTAGGAATTAGCTGTTTTTTTGCTGCTAGAACCCTTATCGAATGTTTCTAGAACTATCGAGCTTTTGCAAAAAGCTCGAGTTCTAGTTCGATCTAGAACAGGCCCCAAAATCACTCGAGCCTAGAACTGGAGAACCTCGAACCTAGAACCACGCTCAACTCTACTTCTGATGCTGAATTTTATGGGGTAGATGCAGGAGAGGTTTTCTTCTGATAACTCTTCTATGAAGGCCATGTTTGTGCAGGTGTCTCTGAACAACTCCAATGCACCACTACTCCAGAGTCTGCTACATCTTCCTGAAGGATTTTGCAGTCAAGTGGGTGTTCTGATTTGCCTCTCCGGCAATCATATGAGCAGCTCTCACAGAAATGTTGCTTGGTCTTAAAGACCTTATCATGACCTCCACTGTTCCTGTTAACTGTTATTTCATAATTACATTTTGAACAAAGGGAAATGGCAACTTGAAAACACTTTGCTATCTTCTTATAGCTTTTTCCTGCTTTGTAGGCCTCCACCATTTTCAGTTTCAGAGTGCTAGGCAGCTGCTTAGAAGAACCCATGGCTTCTGTTTTTAGCACAAGGTTAGAGGAGGCTGACTTTTTATAAAGTTGTGAAATTTGTGTCACCTGGCCTTTCATTACAATGATAGTGAACAAGGTATAACCCTAACAAGCTAATTAAGGTCTGAAACTGTGGTTAAATTTATCTGAGCACACATATCTCCAAGGGTGCCCAAATGTTTGCATCGGTCCATTTCCCTTATTGTAATTTTTAAAATGTAAAAGATAAAAATAATATATTTTTTTTGCCTAAAATACAAAGGAAATGTGTCATCTTTAACTTTATGCCTTTTAGAGATTATTTTGTCTTTAACTTGCTTAACTGTTCAGAATAACAGTAATTTTGACCAGGGGTGCACAAATGTTTGCATGGCACTGTAACCCACAGACAGGTGTGGTATTGTACAGACGTCTAGAAGAAAGCAGATATGTTGTCTTATCTGGATAACTTCTACTGGGTTTTCCCCATCTCCAAGATCCTATCCCAATATGTAGTAAGTGTACTAATATCAATGAGTAAATACCTCCAATTAAATAAGTAACATAGGTCTCGTGATTAGCCATGTCTCTTACCTCATGTGCAGGGCATTAGAGTATAGTTTAGCTATCCATAGTTATGAACCCTTGCAATGAACTGTCACTACATGAGTGGTTGTTTCCATGGATACCTTAGCTGCAATGCCCTGCACATGAGGTAAGTGACACAGCTAATCAGAAGAACTATACTACATTTCTAATTCTAGGTATTGCTAAAATTATTATTACACCTACAGATAGGATTTTGGACATATTAATAGCTCTTTAAACCCTTTGCTAAAATGTGATCTACATGTATATCACATATATCACATGTTTGGTGCCATTGTGAAAAGCTTTCTCTGGAGCTTAGACAGCATGTAAAACAGAAGGTGCCAACTGTGCTTCACAGCTTGCATGGACCTGGGGCATGCATTTATTTCAGTTGATAGGTGAGGAACTAAGGATGTCTGCTCTGAAAACTCGGCAGCCATCAGGACACGACATGTTAAGGAACAGTGATGCTTTTTCCTGACATGTTAAATATTATTATTCCATGACAATGAAGTGCAGACCTAATTGACAAGTGGCTATTATTTTCCCAGTCTAGAGGATGAATCTCGACAGGAGATGAGCGGATTGGATAAAATTTGAATTCACTTGTTTTTGCAGGTTTTTGTGAGAAATTCAATTAGTAGACAAGTTATTCTCTACGAATTAAATGTGCCTCATTATGCTCTAGTCTCTCCCCAAAAATAGGAGCTCAATTACCTATAGATGTAAAAAAATACAACTAAAACTTTTTACTCACCTTACCACACACCTCTCTGGCCTCTCTGCTCCTCACATCACCTGTTGCACTTATCAACGTTGTTGGCTTTAAAATTCCTGGACCTCACACTTCATTCTGAAAATTCAGGCTCTGATAGTGCAAACGTTCAAGACATGAAGATGGGGGACAGTGAGCAGTTGAGAGGTTCGAGAGGTAAGGATAAGGATTTTTTGGTGACACTTTATGGTCCTCTGGCCTCTCTGCTCCTCACATCACCTGTCACACTTTTTTATCAATGCCGTTGGCTTTGAAATTACTGGACCTCAGACCTCATTCTGAAAATTCAGGTTCTGATAAAGCAAACGTTGAAGACATGAAGATGGGGGACAGTGAGGAGCCAAAGGATTGGATAAGGATTTTTTGGTGACACGTTATGGTCCAGCAGTATCCATTTTACTGAATCCACAAGGAAGTTACATTTAAAAAAAAATGGCGAATAAAGATTTATGTAAAATTTGCGAAGAATTCAATTGTACTCGAAAATGTTTGGTCATCTCTAGTTTCATCAAAGTCCAATTGTCAGGGGCTGGAATGGCAATAATGTGGATACGGGCTCCTGGACTGACCCTCAAACTAGGGAGACCCTAGCTATGCCTTATCCCAAAATTAATGAAGCGTGAGAGTAGAAAGAGACCGCACTCAATCCGCTGTGAAGGATTTCTTTATTCAAACACGTGCAGAGTGGAGGGCTGGAGACACACTGTGAGCTGGCTCCTCAAGAATGGACGACAGCTGTTTCGCCCAAATTGGGCTTCCACAGGTCCACTGGTGGACCTGTGGAAGCCCAATTTGGGCGAAACAGCTGTCGTCCATTCTTGAGGAGCCAGCTCACAGTGTGTCTCCAGCCCTCCACTCTGCACGTGTTTGAATAAAGAAATCCTTCACAGCGGATTGAGTGCAGTCTCTTTCTACTCTCACGCTTCATCAATGGACTTTGCCTTATGACCAGCACCCCGCTCTTGGATTGTCGGACCCTCCAGGCTCTCCACCCGAGCACAGGCACAGGCGGTACCGCAAGCGATATTGCAGGTAATCTGCGGTGGTGCAGGACTTTGCTTCTCTCCTGCTTTCTTATCCCAAAATTACCTCTGATGGTAAGGACATCTGGGCAGCCATCCTATCCCTGCTCCTAACCAGTCCTGTGAGGTTCGGGATCAGAGTGGTAGCCCCACAAATACTGACAGACAGGGGAAAACCAAAAATAAAACTGACAGCAACCACACAGAGGAAAAGACTATATGTGTTCAGGTCAGAAATAAAGTGCAGGGAGGAAATAAACAATCAACAAGGATATTTCCACCACACACCAAAAAGCATACAACAAATCACCAAATCTGGATCAAGGCACAGGACCGGTGTCGCTGGAGCAGGCTAGAGCTATTATCGACATGTGACCCCAGGTTCCAATATCTTTTAAAGGAAGGAGGCGGCTGTGATAGGTCTTCCATTATCTGTGCTCACAGCAACAATTCACAGATCAGCAGGAATTAACTCCCGCTAGACCGGACACCTATGAGAGCAAAACTGGGCGACGCCCTGCTCTGACTGAGCAACTTAAATGCACCAGGAAATGTATCAGACTCTGCAGTGTGAACAAAGTCTGAAGACGTCAAGCCACATGGTGAGTTAAGAGCAGAACACCACTAATAGTGTCAGTGATGGTTAGACATTCCCAATATGTGTAGGGACATAGAAAGTTGGTTATGTTTATAGACAGGACATAAAAACTGGAGGCGACAAAATGGTGCAAATGGTGTATCATCCTAATGGACTGGGAAAAGAGAAGTTTGGAAAAACTCACCTCGGGGAGTTGTGAGGGTCACAACTACTATAGGAGCATAAATATAACCACGTAGGCTGCCACATACCCAGTAGATCTGAGTTAATAGCAGGAGGGAGGAAAGGGTTAATCGCGCTGCCATGGAGATAAATAGGAGATGAATCCAATGGTTAATCTTTGTGATTTTCATTATTCTATGCGTTTCAGAGTCCAAACTGACTCCTTCATCAGGAAACAAAAAAAACTTGTTGTACATCTGGGGTTTTTGATTCCTGATGAAGAGTCAGTTTGGACTCTGAAAGGCGTAGAATAATGAAAATAACAAAGATTAACCCTTGGATTCATCGGCTATTTATCTCCACGGCAGTGCGATCAGTGCTTTTTTTGCGGCAGTACGTGCCAGTTCGGCATCCCGGAAAATCTGAAGAGCGCCTCTGGCTCTGTCCACATGGCTAATTTGTAAACTATGCAAATTAGCCATGTGGAGCGGAGGCACAAGCCAGAGGCGTATCTAGGGAGGAGCTGGCGGGGTGCTGTTGGGCTTCCTGATGTGGCGGTGTGGAAGTCTGCCGGGGTGGGAGCCACTATTCTCTGAGTGTGGTTGTCACACTGACAGCCGCACTTATAGAATCTGCAGCGCGCGGCTCCCACAGCTCAATTGTCCTTGCATCTGTCAGACGCGAGGACAATTGGAGCGGTGATCCCTGGCGCAGACTTCCAGGTCAGAGCGAGGACTTTCATGTGATCAGGTCAGCTGATCAGACTGCAGACCCGGAAGCCAGCGACGCAGAGCAGAGGTGGCAGAGAAACGCTGATAAGTGCTCCACTGTGGAGCTAAAGACGACACGGAGGAGGAACATTATAGGGTAAGAGGGGAGTATTTATGAAACAGTATGGTGGAGAGAGGGTGGGGGAGGGAACTATCTGTGGACACACTTTGGGGGGACAGAGGGTGGGGAGGGGGCAATATGTATATACACAGTATGGGTGGGGGAGGGAACTGTGGACAGAGTATGTGGGAAGAGAGAATGGGGAGGGGGAAGTATCTTTGGACACAGTATGTTGAGAGAGGATGAGGTTTCATGCATGGGGAGAGAGAGGATGAGGTTTCATGCATGGGGAGAGAGAGGATGAAGTTTCATGCATGGGGAGAGAGAGGATGAGGTTTCATGCATGGGGAGAGACAGGATGAGGTTTCATGCATGGGGACAGAGAGGATGAGGGGTGATGCATGGGGACAGAGAGGATGAGGGGTGATGAATGGGGACGGAGGATGAGGGGTGATGCATGGGGACAGAGAGGATGAGGTTTCATGCATGGGGACAGAAGATGGGGGTGATGCATGTGGACAAGGAGGATGAGGTTTCATGCATGGGTACAGAGAGGATGATGGGTGATGCATGGGGACAGAGAGGATGAGGTTTCATGCATGGGGACAGAGGGGATGTGGAGCAAACTGGAAAGAAATTTTGAGGACACAGAATAAAGAGTGACATGGTATCAGGAGCACGTGGGCAGGATGGGGTGTGAGGTGGAAAAGTATATGGACACACAGGAGGTAGTGAGGAGACAGTAAGGGATGAGAAGAATGTGAGGGGCACAGAATAAAAACTGGGTAGTGGAGGAGGGTGGTATGGAGAGGGGGCAGAATTGGAGGACAGTGTGAGGTTATAGCAAGGAGGGGGAGTGTGATGAAGGCACAGTATAAAGACTGGGCAGTATAAGGTGACACAGTGTAAAGGCCACTGTAAACAGTAGGCTTAGTTTGGAAAGAGGGAATATGTAGGCCATGTACCATAAGAGGGACAGTGTGGGTCATATTTTGTGCAGAGAATACTGTGAGGGGCCATTATTTATTCTGTCGCACAGCGTAGGGCAGATATTTTTAAGTAGAAGTATTATAATTATTCTTCTACTTTTAGGGGCATCGTGTCGGGATGTGTTACAGAAGACCGGAGAAGATGGAAATCTGCAGAGATCAGATATGAATGTGAAAAGTCGTCATGGCGTCAGGACAAGATGAAGAATAGAAAGAAATGACTAGAGACAACATCATCTATAAGGTACCTAAATTTAAATGTTTATTTGTGATACTGACTATGTCTTATCATTAGGCCTTGGTCCCACTTGTGCATTGCTTCTGATGTGAGCGCAATGGGACCCCCACTAATCAGCTGATTATGGTGCAGGTGGCCGGAAATGCTTATTTCTGGATCTGCTCCGTCCTCTGATGGTGTCCGCAGCTGGGTACTGCTCATCCGCCTCATTGATTTTAATAGGAGACTGCTGCCACTATCAGAAGATGGAGCCAGAACTGAGCACTTCCGGCCACCACCGGCACCTAGAGTAGGGAATTGGTGGTGTTGCCAGGTGCTGGACCCCGACCAGTCAGACATTGTGACCTATCCTAAGGAAAGGTCATTAATGTTAAAGTAGTGGTCAATCTCTTTAATAAAGTCTTGTGCCGTCTGACAAGTTAAGGGTTACTATGTTTTTATTTATGTTGTTAGGAGCAATAAAGGGGTTGTTCAAATTTGTGATGAGTCTGCAGTCGCTCTGTGTGTCACTCTGTCACTGCAGCCTTCTGAATTCTCACAGTGTGCACTCTGCACGCTGTCAGGATTCTCTAGTGTCGGCGGTGAGAGTGGGAGGTTATGAAGCTGCAAGTATGCTATTTATGTAGATGTGGTCACTTGCTGAACAGACATGCTCAATGAAAATGAATTGACTGAGGCTGGACACATCAAATCAGAATGTGGCCACAAGTATACAAATCTCATACTTGTGCTCACATGATCGTCTATTCTCTCCACTGGCACCGGCACCCCCCCACTCCTCAGTGTCGACCGGTGGCACCTGATAGCACCCCTCCCCCCGCGCTCCTCAGAGATGCGTACCAGAAAATATTTTTTTACAAAAAAAGCACTGAGTGTGATTAACCCTTTCCTCCCTCCTGCTGTTAATTATAGATAGAGACATAGCAGAGAGGTATTTTGGAAACTGTGGGTACATTTAAGAAAAATGGAAGTGCCTATAGCCTCTTTTATTTGGTCTACTCTATACTAAGTTGCATGGAGAACAAAAGCTAGTCTGTCTGAGCTAACCCCACATCAGAGCTATAAGATACGTGAGCATCAGACATGGAATATGGAGCAAAGAAAGAAAGTTGTCTGGTCTGATGGAATACATTTTTTAAATAATTTGTACAGCCTCTTGAATTAATTACCTAAGGAATAGAGGAGATGAGGATGGACTATAGGAAAAAGACAAGTCAATGGAGGAAGTGTGGTGAGTCAATTTTTTCCTGGAAGCTTTGGGTCGTAGCTTTTATATAGGTGTTACTTTGACTTTTCACTTACCTAATCATTGTACAAACAAAGTACATTCTGCAATGGCAGAAATATTCTCTAAAGAAAAGCCCGGACGCCTGCCCTGAAAGGGCTCAAGGGAGGGCAACATGACTGAGGAGGGATGCTAGGCCTGAGGGTTAGCAAGGGGTTAAGGTGCAGGGTAGTTTGTGCGGGAAAAGTGGGAGGTGGAGTTATGGGGCTGTGGGGCCATGTAATTGGTCAGGGGGTTGCTAGTGTAGGGGGGGTATATATAGGGCCGGATTAGGAGGTGGGAGGTCATTCCTACCTGGAAGACGCTTGGAATTGTCCCGCCCACCCGCCCTATTTTAGGATTTCTGGCGATCGACATGGAGAGATGAAGAGGATTGACCTTGTCACAGCAGTTGGCGGAAAGGAGGGGGGTATTTGAAGTCGGAGGATTGCACAAAGAGCGGGGGGGAACCCAGTGCAGGAGCGGGTTACCCCTGGTGGTGCAATGGTATGGTTGGTGGGTCCCTACTGTGCTCGGTCACAGCGGGACATGTTAACGTGGGACCCTGCTGTGCTGGGTCACAGCAGGGCATGTTAATGTGCTGGGTGTCCTCGAGCCGGTGTGGTGCGGCTGAGGGCACATGGTGGAGCAACACTCGGCTGGGTGTCCTCGAGTCGGTGTGGTGCGGCTGAGGGCACATGGTGGAGCTGGTGTTGCAATCATGTACAAAGGGACTCTTCACTTACCCCCCCTCCTTTGCTGGTGGTTATGTTTATGGAGTTATTTACTATATTTATGAATAAAATGTTATTGATTATTTTGGTGTTAATAAACGAGGCTGCTGTGGCCTTTTACATCCAATGTCACGCAGTCTGTGTCTTTTTTAAGTGAAAAGCGGTAAAAGGTGGATAACTGGTTTGGTTCAGAACGGCAAGTTAGGGCCGTCAGTCAGACGTTCCTAAGTCATGGCAGAGTCCTGTTTTATCAAAATAAATGAACTTAGCCAAAGAAACAGTTTTGAAGAATATGACGAAGAGTTGAAATCAAAGCTGAATCCTTTGCAATTTGAATATTGAAGTTAAATAAAATGTAATTTCATATCCAGAATCCGTTGATAACTCTAGCTTTGAGCAATGTTTTAGTTTCTTGCCTTTGCCATGTCCTGTATCTAAAAACCCAGAAGACGGCTGATGGGCTTGTTGATGTCAACCCTGGCACCAAGTACAAGCCCAACCGACCTTTTCTGAGCTGGGCAACTGGTGCAACAAAGCATGGACTCGAGACTGCTACATCTGTAGACTAGAAAAGATGTGATTACAGTATTGACAAGCTGAAATGATCCGATGCAGAGGTATTTACTCTGCACTCGTCCTGTTTCCTTATACCGAGTAGTATAGTATCAGTTTAAATTGCAGGTGTCTGAATAATGTGGCTCAGATCCGGTTACATAAAACTCGCATGCATTTAAATTAAATCTATTTCAGATTTCCCTTTTAGAGAAAAAAAAATCTTTCTTTTAAAGGTGTTATTCCTTTAATATATTTAGATTATAACTATCGATAAGCATATTTCTGTGTGGAAAATAAATATAGATTAAGCCGCGCTCTAATTTATCTGAGAACATCTGGTGTTTAGAAAGAAGAAATCTTTCCGCTTCCATTCCAAGTTTATGTGCTTACAAGACAGGACAGTATGATGAAATGTGAGGCTGGTAATCGCTCTCAAAATTTCAATGCCTTTAAAATTAGATTAGAGGGAGGAATTGACAATTTTGTTGCATTGAGATTTCGAATGGAAAATCACAGGGATGAAATACCCTCATAGAGCACTGCTTGGCTGGTCAGATTTGTCTTAATACTTTTCTTAACTGTTTTTGGTGGATATTTCCATGGGTTACACTTTAATACTGTTCAACGAATGTGGCTTAGGTGGCATGTGTCAAGGGATAAAAGGTGTAGCATGGGCCTAGTGTAAGTATTGGAACTTGGCCCCCCTCATCCACCAGTTTATTGCTTTTTAGGCTGCGGGGGCAAATAACCATGGGCCTCCCCAGCCTGAGAATACCAGCCTCCAGTTGTCAGCTTTATCTTTTCTGGATATCAAAACTGGGGGGGGGAACTGCACACTGCATTTTTTACTGAAATAAATTAATTTTAAAAAACTACATGTGGTCCCTCATATTTTGATACAAAGCCAATATAAGCACACAGCTGGGGGCTGCAGCCTGTAGTTGTCTGCTTTATCTGCACTGGATATCAATATACATATACATGGGCCCCTTTGACTCTGCTATGGTTTATAAACATATTCTGTATCTGCCTCCTCCTTCAGGAAAAAAAACAATTATATAACAGAATTATACAGATACCAAATAATTACACTATATAAATAACAAATACCACCATACTGTTAATAAAGAAACTAAGAATACTTGCATTAATCCTACCAACATTTCTACCGCATAAGCATATAATGCCACTACACCATGACCACATATTACCACCATTACCAGCCAAATAATACTACTATACTAATCAGTAACAAAAACCCACTGTATCAAGACTAATATTAGCACCATAGAGTGACCATATAGTGGAAGATATGAGTTATTGACAGGTGCTATGTGTACCATAGAGGTTAATTACTGTCCTTTATTTCCCCTGTTCATCTACTTCTTTTTCAGACGTCATCACAATTTCTATCATCCATATTTTGTTCTTCAGTATAACACACACAAATCTTAGACACATTACTACAGATGAGCGAACTTGTTCAAAAAAGGTCCACCAACCTCAAATTCATTGCGAGCCTTGGCTCTTTCTGACCAGGGGATTGGATTCACAAACACTTTTCTCGAAAATCAGAAAAGTTCGGCTTTTTTCGTTAACTATTTGCATTTACACTATTGCAGAAACCATCCACATAGGGCCCCATCACAGCCATGTCAAGTATTGGCATGGCTGTGATTGGCCAGGGAAATCATTGTAAAAAAAAATTATTAAAGCAGGACAACTTACCAGTCTCCGCGCGGCTGTAACGTTACTTCCGGGTGCGCTCATTAACCCTCATACATGTTCACTGCTTCCCCCGCCTGCTGGCAGTCTTGACATTTGTGATTAGTTGCAGTCAGACAACGCCCCACTCTATGTGGTAGCTTCTGTGATTGGTTGGAATCACACTTGCTGTCTGAGTACCTATGGTGTAAAAATAAATAAATAAATTGGCGTAGGGTCCCCCCATATTATGATACCCAGCACAGATAAACATACTGCTACCGACTGCAGCCACCAGTCATTTGCATATTTAGGCTGTGTATCAAAATAAGAGGGACCCATAGGCGACTTCTTAAAAAATTATTCATATAAATAATTAAAAGACCGACAGCTGGGGGCTGGTATTATCAGGCTGAAGAGGCCCATTGATATTTGCCCCCCAGCCAAAAAAATAGCAGCCTGAAGCTGCCCAGAATTGTTGTATCCATTAGATGGGATAATCCTGGCACTTTACCTGGCTCATCCCGATTGCTCTGGTGTGGTGGCAATCAGGGTAATATAAGGGGTTAAAAACAGCTCACAGATCCCACTAAGTCCTAGATTAATAATGGGAGGCATCTGTAAGACCCTCATTATTACTAATACTGTAAGTAAAAAAGAAATACCCACAGACACAAAAAAAAATCCTTTATATGAAATAAAATACAAAAAAACACTCTCTTTCTCCAATTTATTGACCATAAACACCCAGTTCCGTTGTAATCCACACAAGGTTCCATGATGATCCAGGCTCTGCCATATACTAAAGTCGTAGCACACGAGCACATTACAGAACATGGCCACTCGCAGTGGCTTCAGGTGCAGTGTCAGCGGTGACATCACTCAGTTTATCTCCAGTCACAACTGAAGTTTTCCACAATACTCAACCTGTGACTGCAGGTAAACTGACCTCAGATGACCTCATTGAACTCAGTGACCTCACCACAGGTGACCTCATTGAACTCAGTGACCTCACCTCAGGTGAACTCATTCAGTTCAATGAGATCTGCATCTCCTGGCTGAAAACCATGTTTTTTTTGCCAAGAAATGCAGATATGGTGCTGAAATTTATACACCATATTCCTCTATCAAATCTACATCTCCTGGCAAAAAAATATTGCATCAAAACTGCTTGATGTGTTATTTTTTTCCAGACGATGCAGATTTGGTGTAGGCATATGGTGTATAAATTTCAGCACCAAATCTGTCTCTCTTGGCTAAAAAAAAGTTGTTTTCTGCCAGAAGACACAGGCCTGATTGAACTTAGTTCACCGGAGTTTTCTTGCAGTCATGGGCGGAGTACCATGGAACCTCCTGCTGTGACCGCACATCAAATCAGTGATAAACAATGAGCAAACAAAAAACACATTTCAAATAAGGAAAATGTAAATATGTACCTAAATTCAAGGAAAATAGCTTAATACAGAAATCAAAGCCTAAGAATGAAAAAGATTCTGTACGACAACAAGCAATTCATAAAAAAGTATAAATCTTTATTGAAGCAATGTTTAAAATATAACATATAAAGATAATACAAACAGTGGTTAGCAGGTGGCGCCAAAGAGTGATATCAAGAGACCTGCAACATAAGATAATAATTGGTGCTAGGATTCTCATCAACCCAAAGCTCCGACAGTGACAATATAGAAAAATCCCAACCAGGTTTTTTTTATAAGTAACAGCAGTGCAGAAACTGCCATCACTGTCAGAGAGAAATAAGGAGAATCCCAGCAAAAAAGTAACAAACATGAAATAAATGGCAGTATATACCTCAAGTGAATAAGAGTGGTAGCCTGGTCCCTACATGCACGTTTCGGTGTACGCCTTCTTCTGGGAATGTCACTGCTCACAGATGCAACTCAGACAGTCTCTGCCGTCAGCTGAAGCCGGCAGTCATGTTCAGTGCCCGCTCCTTGCGACTGTAGTAAGTAATTACTTACAGCAACAAGAGGGAAGCAGTTTTAGTTCTTAGTTTTTTTATCTCACAGACACATGTCTTTTCTCCGGTGCGTGTCACATGGAACACATGCGTGTGGTCCGTTTGCATTACGTGTGACACATTTGCGTTCCGTGTGAGACCCGTGATGCCGGAGAGAAAATGGGCATGTCTTTGTGTGGAGCACACGGACACACGTAAGTACGGAACAGACACACGTTCCGTGCGAAAATACTTACGTGTGTCCAAAACCATAGCAATACATAGGTCTACGTGTGTATGCGTCTCCGGTACGTGAGAAAACTGCAAAACATGTACCAGAGGCACGTGCGTGTGAAAGAGGCCTTAACCTGCCCAGGCCAAAGTATCTAATGCACTGACAGGATGCAGCAAAGCCCCCCAATAAAGATGAAGTCACCACAGTGAAAAACACTAATGAAGCAACCACTCACAAACTACCAATGCATGGAGGTGGTGATTGCTTGGTGATAAAATTGCACACAAAATAGACTTGTATGGGGCACTGTTTATACATGTAGGTGCACAGTGTCTGGCTAGCAGCCTATTAGTTATGCCCTTACTATTAGACTAGGCTGGATGCCCAGCACTATACAGAAAAGGAGACACTAGTTTACAAGGCCAACATTAATGGGCCTGGCTGCATCCTGTATAAAAAAAATTATAATGTGCTGAAAAAAAATATATAAAATATATATGCGGTATTAGTTGATATTTTGGCCAGAATACAGATGCACACAACCCAACAGCAAGGATTCTTTATGTAATCCTAATAGGCCCTTTGGGAATAGAGGCTATTTTCAACTTTAACCCCTTTATTCTATATTGTACAACTTAGAATGTAAAATATGAGAATATAAATTAAACTATAATGTGTCTAATGGACAAAACAGTGTCCCATAAATAAATGACTGATGGCTTCATATTTACATTAAAGGATTTCCCTGGATTATCGGATGAGCTATTTAAAGTTTTCATTATCTATATAATCACAGTAATGTGCTTGCAAAACATATCCAACCGGCCAATCCACATGGAGACATAGAATTGAATGCTAATACAAATACTAGCTAATAAAATAAAATGGACAAACATTTGCTCAGACAGCTCCACAAATGTTTCTAAATTATCCAAGTGTATAAGAACACGGAGAGAAATAAAATGAGCTCCACTAATGTCATCCTGTGGGATTTGCTTGAACAATTTTTCCTAGAAATCTTTACAAATCTGCCTCTCTGTAAATAAAATTCTTGTGAGTTTTATATGAAGTCCGAATGCCGTACGCTATAAAGCCAGGGTCATTAATCCGGAAAAAAAAATTAAAATATCTCCAAATAGGATTCTATCAAGTCACTCCAAATTACACTAATCATAGAGATGTATTAGAGGGGAAAACGGCAGGGCTATCCATTTCCTGATCTTCTACTCAGATTTTGTCCCTAAGGTTGCCTTTCTTCTGATTAAATAAAGGGTAAATTAGGCCATTAATATTATTAAGTGACTGTGATTTAATCAGAGCTGGGGAAGGCCATTAATGGAAAAGAGAACGTACACGTGTTAGACGAGTTTTTTAATCATCCTTTTTTTTTTTTCCTAAAATTAAATGTTCTCATTTACTTTCACCAATGTTTTCTGTCTTGCTAAGATTCATTTTATTTAGGCTTTTAATACTCTAAATTAAATACATACAGGTAAGCCAAGCGGAGTTTAATATTCTGGTCTGTTCTTGTGGCACAACTCTTCGTGGTATCTGATGTTGATCATAAGAAGACAGATAAATTCACTGAGTAGCCCTAAAGGGTTAATCCTAATTTGGGAAATTAGCATTTATGAGCTGATAGCTGAGAGATTGACCATCCAGACTCTAACTGCTCCATTCTAACGGGATACTTTAGAGATCCATTTACAAGATCGGCAGGGATCCTAGTGGTGGGACACCCAGCTATTAACACAATATCAATTATCCTAAAGATAGATAATAATTTACCCAGTTGTGAGTAACCCCTTAAAACGGTTATCTGTTTAGAAACAGCAATTGTCTATATATTCTATAGGGACAATCTGAAATGTAAGAGGGTAGCCCTTCAAGTACTTTTTCATCATCTTTATGGTGGCACTAAGAGCTGGTAATGACTTGTAAGAGGTTCCTCATAATCACCCTGTCTGCTCTGTTACTCTCAGTGTAGTTCTTATCTCACCAAGGCACAATCACTTTCTGGCGGGTGACTCTACTGAGATCCATACAAGCCAAATTCAAGACTCGCATCACCCCCCACTGTCTGTGACAGAACAAGCTTATTGCTTATGCCCACTGGAATTGTAGTTAAGCCAATGCAAAGACCCTCGCTCACGTCAAGCACCTTACATGGCGGAATGTCTACAACATACTAACTGGTACCAAAACTGTGCTTCACATGGTTTTTTTCCTGTCCCTCCGCGCAAGTGTGGGATCTCAGTGTCTGAGTATCTCAGACTAGCCAATCCTGTGTACTTCTCTCATGACAGAGCATTCGTTTCTTCTTTTTTCAGTGACCGTATCCAAACCATTATATATATATATATATATATATATATATATATATATATATATATATATATATGTGGCACCCCTGAGGCTTCCGTCACCACAGAGACATTGCACCTCAGCCAGAGGTGTGATGTCCCATTCTGGGTAAGGAAAGGAGTAAACGCAGGTCCACAGGCAAATTCACACTTCACTCATTGTTAGGCACACACAGGGACCGGGGATAGTGGCAGCTACCCCCCATGCTGCATGCTGGGGGGGCCGTAAGACCCATCCCTTCTCCCATAGGGTGGGGTCTAGCAACTGGGTAAGTGGGAGGAGCCAACAGCTAGATAGAGCAGTGACAGGAAGGTCAATTTAGAGGCAGTTAGGAGGAGAGTTGAGAAGGGAGAGGTGTGAGGAGTGAAACAGAGAGGGAGGTTGAAACCTCAAGAAAGCAAGAGAAAGTGACGCTTCCTGGTGGAGACCCTGGGGCCCATCTAGGCCCAGGTGACACCACAGCAGAAACTACAGAAAGGATTCCAGGGCCACTGCAAGGCTTTCAAGCTTGTGGCCTGTTCCACTAAGTCATCGGGTGGAGGGATCAGGCTGCATACAGGGAACGGTCCCTAGAAACTGGAGGAAGAGAAGTCATTTCCAAAGGTGAACACCGAGGCCAAGGGTGGTTGCAAGCGCCCAGGGTCACATCCCACTGTAGAACCACTGGGAAGAGGGCAGAGTACCATCCAGGCAAGCCTTCTTGTCCAGAACCTATAGTTGAGGCCAAGCCAGGTTTATCCAGAAAAGTCGAGGCTTTGAAGACAGCTGAGGGAAGAGACACAATAGAGGGGTGTACCGGCTTTTATTCCCAGAACTACCCGGGATCGGCGGAGGTCCCTGACAGTGGGTCCCAGCAATCCAAAGGCACCAGTGTGCTGCAGCCCTGGAACTGTGAGTAAACATCTTGAAACTGCACCCCCTGGTGTTGCCTCCATTATTTTTCCTGCATTGCACCATCTACAACACCCTCATAGACTTTAATAGGCACCAACGGTTGCCCCGGGGTACCGCTCCACCTGTGGGGAGCAGAACCATCCCAGCTGCTAATCCATCAGCCCCAGAGGTCCCATCCAGCAGCGGCGGCTCCATAGCTGCATTCCACAGGTGGCATCACGAATAACCTACAAACTTTTATATATATCACCACCACCATCACTGCCGTATTAGTTGACCCCGCCAGGGTCACGGAGTCGGGCCCCGCCAACACTGACTACCCCTGGACTAGCCCTGGGGTGGGCGAGCCATATATATATATACATAGAGAGAGAGTTTATATGTGTATCACAAATGTTTTGAACCTTTTACTTTCAGGCTCCATATCTCACCATCCACTACAGCTTCAAGTGTGAGACTACCTACATTTTATAAACAATCATCTTGGATATCTCAAATATACATTTGACTTGTAACTATTAAGCATATGATTAGGTATGCAGATTCTTCTTATGTCACTGCATTAATTTTTTCTCCTGGTGGTGGAAAAAATCTTTTTCTGCCTGTATACTACAAATTACAAATTTTTCTCACATTTCTTAATAGCTCAGTGTGTTCTTAGGTTTATTCCCAAGCTTAAACCCTTCTTGACCTTGGATGTGCATTTAGGTCCTAGATTGGAGGTACTTACAGACGTACATCATAATAATAATGCTGCCACTGTGGCCATACAAACGGCAATTACATCAAGTACCTGGTGCTTCTAGCAGCATGGGACCGAAACTTGACCCCAGACGGGGTGGCGTCACCACCCTGCAACTACGGTCGCTGTGATTGGCTGTTTAATTCTGAACAGCCAATCACAACAATATCAATGTTTCAAGCAATGAAATTGCCTGAAACATTGAGATCCAGCTATGATCAATACTGCAATAGCACCGATCATAGATCTAGCAATGGCGGTGTCACCCCCTGCAGATCTCATTGGAACAAACATGTTGAGACACTCTATCATTCCAATCAGCGTGTAGAGGAGCAGTTTGCCACTGCAGTGACTGCTCTCTAGAGATGAGCGAACCGGTCGCGGTTCGGCTCGAGGTCAGTTCGCCGAACGGTGGTCCCGTTCGAGTTCGGTTCGTCGAACGTTCGACGAACCGAACTCGAACCAATAGGCTATAATGGGAGGCAATCACAAACACATAAAAATGCATTATAAATGTACACATACAGTTAATAAACATTGCCATAACACTTACCGGTCCCCGCGATCCCTCCTGCACTCTGTCTCGTGCCGCTATTCCATCCGATGATCGCTGAATCCTCCCGGTGACCGGCACTGCCAGCAGAGATGCAGGACCTATCGTGATGTCAAAATAGCCATGTGACCAGTCACGTGGCTATTATCTCATTGGCTACAGACTGGTCACATGACTATGACGCGTCATGTAGGACCTGCGAGTGCATCTCTCCGGTACGTGGTGCACATTTGTGTATCGCCGTGTACCGGCGACATGCTGTAGCACACGGTTGACTCCCCGCTCCGATAGGGACCGGCTGACACAGCCGGTCGTTAATGGAGATCACCGTTGCCATAGCAACACAGTTAGCGGTGACGTCACCGCTAACCGCGGCTCCGGGAGCACCGTTGCTATAGTAACGCATCTGTCAGCGTTACCGCTGTTACCGCTAACAGCCAGCAGCACTGATCACTCACGGAGTGAAGGCTGCACGGGAAGCAGTGTCTTCCCCCATGCAGCAGTGATGTAGCAGAGCTGCATTTGTTGAACGAGAAAGACAGAAGACCATGGATCGTGGAGGGCTGACAGGGGGTAATAAAGATGGAGCCTCTAATGTGTCTGTGTATTTATTTCTATTAAAGTATTTTTTCTCTGTGTGGTGTCTTCTTTTTAACCCTTTATTGGAGATTCTTAATGGCCAGGTCAAACGTGCCTGACATTAAGAATCTCTGGCTTAATACTAGCTAGTAAAACAAAGCTAGTATTAACTCATTATTACCCAACAAGCCACCCGGCTTCAGGGCTGTTGGAAGAGTTGGATACAGCGCCAGATGATGGCGCTTCTATGAAAGCGCCATTTTCTGGGGCGGCCGCGGACTGCAATTCGCAGCAGAGGCGCCCAGAAACCTCGGGCTAACCTGTGCTGCGGATTCCAATCCCCAGCTGTCTAGGTGTACCCGGCTGGACACAAAACTGGGGCGAAGCTCACGTCATTTGTTTTTTAATTATTTCATGAAATAAGTGAAATAATTAAAAAAAACGGGCTTCCCTATATTTTTGGTTCCCAGCCGGGTACAAATAGGCAACTGGGGGTTGGAGGCAGCCCGTGGCTGCCAGCTGTACCTGGCTAGCATACAAAAATATGGCGAAGCCCACGTCATTGTTTTGGTGGGCAAAAAACTTCTGCATACAGTTCTGGATGGAGTATGCTGAGCCTTGTAGTTCTGCAGCTGCTGTCTGCTCTTCTCCATACAGACAGACAGCAGCTGCAGAACTACAAAGCTCAGCATACTCCATCCAGGACTGTATGCAGAAGTTTTTTGCCCCCTGAAAACATTATGTGGGCTTCGCCATATTTTTGTATGCTAGCCAGGTACAGCAGGCAGGTACAGCTGCCCCCAACCCCCAGCTGCCTATTTGTACCCGGCTGGGAACCAAAAATAAAGAAAAGCCCTTTTTTATTATTTCATGAATTTCATGAAATAATTAGAAAACAAATGACGTAGGCTTCGCCCCATTTTTGTGTCCAGCCAGGTACAACTAGGCAGCTGGGGATTGGAATCCGCAGCACAGGTCCTTCATTTCCTTCATTCATCCATCCCCCCCAAATTTGATCACCAGCCAAGGTAAAGCGGACAGCTGTGGTCTGGTATTCTCAGGGTGGGAAGGTCCATAGTTATTGGGCCTTCACAGCCCAAAAATAGCAGGCCGCAGGCACCCCAGACGTGGCGCATCCACTAGATGCGCCAATCCTGGCGCTTCACCCCAGCTCATCCCGTGCCCTGGTGCAGTGGCAAACGGGGTAATAAATCGAGTTGATACTAGCTGTAAGGTCACCTGACATCAAGCCCAGCAGTTTGTGACGTCATGGCGTCTATTAGATACCCAACATCATAAACTGTCAGTACTAACAAAAAAAAAATCGACAAACGAAATTTATTTGAAAAAACAGTCCCCAAAACATTCCCTCTTTGACCAATTTATTGTAAGAAAAAAAATAAAGGGGTCCCACAACGACTCTGGACCATCTAGAATATGGGGGGGAGACACTCAGGGAACGTATCCCCCATTTTCTAGGAGTGCAGACCCTTCATGTGAGGAGTGTGGGTGCAATGAATCTGCACTCACTCTCCCCGGGTCCACAGCAGCAGAGTCCATGTCGTAATGGTTGCTACCAAAGATGCAATGCCCTGCTCATGAGGTAAGGGCATGCCTAATCAGGAGAACTATTCTACATTTCCAAACATTGTTATTGGCTGATATTATTGCTATTCCACCTACTATATATTGGGGATAGGATCTTGGAGATGGAATACCCCTTTAAGTCCAGTTATCCAGCTGAATGAATACTTAACAACAGAGCTCGCTATTTAGATGTGTTTTCTTGTGGCGTATAACGAACTCTCATGTTTGGTAGTCATTCAGCAGGGCAACTATAAAAGCAAATCCCTCCATTTGGAAATGTAGTATAGCTCTCCTGATCAATTATGTTCCTTACCTCATGAGCAGGGCATTGCAGTAATAATAATAATTTATTCATTTATATAGTGTTATTAATTCCATAGCGCTGTATGTCTTTGGAGTGTGGGAGGAAATCGGAGAACCCGGAGGAAACCCACGGAGAACATACAAACTCCTTGCAGATGGTGTCCTTGGTGAGAATTGAACCCAAGACCTCAGCGCTGCAAGACTGCAGTGCTAACCACTGAGCCACCGTGCCGCCCATTTAGCTTACAGATGCATAACCACCAGTCACTGTGTCTGAACACAGGAAGCTGAGCTGACAGCCGCTTTGTGCATGCGGCAGCATCTATTGTGAAGGAGAAGGCCGCGGGGGATCAACGCTGCACAGGTACCGTGGGACACCAGGGAACACCGGTGGGGTTATAGGGGGTGACCTGACAGGGCCTGGGGAGGAGTTTTCTGTCGCATGTGTCATGGCACATGCGACAGAAATCAGAGGAGTAGGGTGAATGCGGCCGGCGCGCTGCTGTGCGCGCGGCCATCTTTTATTTCTGGGAGGGCATCAGGGGGGCACTTTGGCGACACCGGGGGACCGTAGGTGACCGGGGAGGAGATTTATCATGTTTGTTCATGCCAGATGGGAGATAAATAATTTTTTACCGGCGCTGTCATTTACTGTAACGTGATCATCGGTGTACGGTGTATACCTGTGATCACGTGAGCGGGGACCGGAAAAACCGTCCTGAATCATGATCTCCAGGGTCTCAGCTAGCCCTGAAACCCCGGAGATTTTCTGATGCTGGGGGGGCGTTATTCACTTATTTCTGCCTTCTGTTTATAAATGGCAGATCAGAATAAGGCTACATTAACACGACCGATCCATTTTTGCGGTCTGCAAAAAACAGTCCGTGTTTTTTCACGGGTGCATCCGTGTGGCATCCGTTTCCGTTCCGTAGATGGTCCGTATGTCATCTGTTTGTCATCCGTGTGCCTTCCGTTTTTTTTTGTGTACTGCAAAAAAACTGAAGGAGGGTAAATGCATAAATTTACCCAGGATCCATAGCTTCAACCTACATGAGGCGGTCACATGTTCACTCCAGTGCCATTTTCTACTGCTTTTCACAGCGTAGAGCGCTCTGGTGATTTTTTTGTGCTTGTGCACTTCATATCAGTCTTTTCTGTCATTATAATGAAAAACGGTTTAAATGCCGCGCTAAAAACCACTGATGTTGTAGATGAAAAAGATTTCCTTTATTTCATAATTCTACGCGTTTCAGAGACATCTCCGTCTCCTTCCTCAGGAAAATAAATCATATATATATACCTAGTGGCATCCTAAACGTGGCTATTGGACTTTTGTCTAGTCCCACTAGTGCAAAGACATTTGCAGCACGTCTGCCTGCATTGCACACTCAAACTCATTATTACTAAGCCATTATACTAGCAAACACTCAGTGAACCTAGTGGCATCCTAAACGTGGCTATTGGACTTCTGTATAGTCCCAGTAGTGCACAGATATTTGCAGCACGTCTGCCTGCATTGCACACTCCAACTCATTGTTACTTACTAAGACATTATAATACCAAAAATTGAGTAAACTTAGTGGCATACAAGAAGTGGCTGTTGTACTCCATTAGTGCCCCACTGGTGCAAATCTATGTGCAGCACCTGTGCAGGACACCCTCCTGCTCTGTTTTTAATAAGCTATAATGATAGGAAAAAATACTGTCATTTAGTGGCATCATAGAACTGGATGTTGTATTCCATTAGTGCCCCACTGGTGCCAAGCTATTTCTAGCACCTGTGCAGGACACCCTCCTGTTCTGTTTTTAATAAGCTATAATGATAGCAAAAACTACTGCCATTTAGTGGCATCATAGAACTGGCTGTTGTATTCCATTATTGTCCCACTGGTGCCAAGCTATTTCTAGCACCTGTGCAGGACACCCTCCTGCTCTGTTTTTAATAAGCTATAATGATAGCAAAAAATACTGCCATTTAGTGGCATCATAGAACTGGCTGTTGTATTCCATTAGTGCCCCACTGGTGCTAAGCTCTTTCTAGCACCTGTGCAGGACACCCTCCTGCTCTGTTTTTAATAAGCTATAATGATAGCAAAAAATACTGCCATTTAGTGGCATCATAGAACTGGCTGTTGTATTCCATTAGTGCCCCACTGGTGCCAAGCTATTTCTAGCACCTGTGCAGGACACTCTCCTGTTCTGTTTTTAATAAGCTATAATGATAGCAAAAAATACTGCCATTTAGTGGCATCATAGAACTGGCTGTTGTATTCCATTAGTGCCCCACTGGTGCCAAGCTATTTCTAGCACCTGTGCAGGACACCCTCCTGCTCTGTTTTTAATAAGCTATAATGATAGCAAAAAATACTGCCATTTAGTGGCATCATAGAACTGGCTGTTGGACTCCTTTATTGTGCCACTTGTGCCAAGCAATCTCAAGCACCTCTGCATTCTACCCTCATGCACATTTAGCTATGCTAATTTTATAGCAAACTCAGGGAATTCCTTGCTGCATTTGATCATTAGGAGGGATAGAAAGTGAGGCTTCTTTTACTGTCCTGGTACCCACAGAACACGGCCCCTGTACCCATCTGTCCACTTTTGCCACGCTATTTAATTTGCCCAAAGAGCTGACTCTTTTTCTGCCATCCTAAATTTGTCTGGAATACTAAGTTAGTGTTCCTTTGCTGCCAAGCAAGGTACAACACATGTGCATTCTACACTCCTTTCCATTTCTGGAATGCAATTATTAACTGCAGGTAGTCCAGGCAATCTGTGACGAAGGTGCAGGCGTGGATATAATGTAGCCTGCATCCAATGATGGTTCTCTCGATGTCTGACAGCTCAACAATACCTTCTGTTTCCACTTCCACAACAAGTGATGACCTGCCAATCACACTCCCTGTTGCGGGTAAAGGAGTGGAAGTTCAGTGTGAAAAACCATGTGTGACTGCTGTCCCCACAGTCACAGATGATGAAGAGCACGCAGATGCACTTGATGGGGCAGGCGGTGGTTGCACAGGCACGCTAGGCTGCATTGTAGCACAGTGAAATTCACATTGCGACTTATGCTTCATTTTAAGTCGTGTACAGGGTGGGCTCCCCAGTATGCAGCAAAACCAGGCAACAGGAAAAGGACTCTAGGCAGTTGGGTTGATAAATGATTGTTTAACTTTACCAAAACAAACAATAATAACCATGCATACAATTTAAATAATTGAACAATCTATTCTGTTGCCTACTACCTGCTAATCCCTCTGTGTAGCAGTAATTGTGTGTTTGTGCGTGTGTGTGTGTGTGTGTGTGTGTGTGTGTGTGCGAACACGACTTACCAGTGGCGCATCACAAGAGCTTCCAAGTTACCTACCTAAACATAGACAAAACACATTACCCCCCCTGGATACCCTTGTTAGCTGAAGCCTCACAGATAATGCAGATGATAACAGTGTGAATGCAAACCACACAGCTCTGCAACACAGTCATGGAAATCTTGAAAAGCAACAGTCAATGCAAACATGTGTTGCTGTCCCTCTATGATTTAAACTGTATGTGACAATTTGACAGTGCAGAGGCAGCAAGTCTTATTGTCTATAAATAGTCGGCCTACCCAGAACAGATATGTGTTTTGCTAATAAAACAAAGTGTTGCGTGCCCGCATTATTGTCTGGGCACAGCCTACCGTACCCGGGTACTCTGATGTCCAGTTGCCAGAAATACAGACTTTACGCTCCTCTCACGGTAAACAGTATAGACAGCACTGTAAGAATGTTGGTCTGTGGCACAGGATGCTGCTCACTGGCATTACGGGGCTCATCATCAAAGTACAACATGACTCCCCTCACAATTGAACGAAGTGTTTCTGCGGTGGCTCCTTGCTGTAACACACACCTTTAGCTTTTCCTTCTGTTCATAGACAGCATCTCCAAGTCCACACCCGAAGAGCAATTTGATATTGCTATAGTGACCAAACAAAGGCAGATCCAAAATAACAGCAGCCCCTTATGTGTAGTCTGCAACAATGCATGCAATGGCAAATTAGCATGTTGCATTGACAGTGGCTAAAGCTGAGCAATACACCTTCACGCTATCAATTCATATCCATGTGACACTTCATGGAGGAACTACTCAAAGGTGTGAGTTTTTGCCTTCTACTTACAGATTGTTGACAAATCTTACATATTCCATGACTTGGGTGACCCTTTGCGATGTCCAAAAATTCACAGGCTAGGCAAGGCTTACAGCCCATGCGACCTGCATAGCCAACACGACTTCTGCTCTGAGTCAAAGTTGTGGTCCAGGATTCAGTTGTTGACGTGCTTCCAGTACTTTGTCTCTGGCCAGGAAGACGCAACGTAACCTCGTCGTCAGTAGCATCCTCCTCCACCTACTCTGCTGACCTCATCGACTGGCTGACTTTGGTTTGACAGTAAGTGTGGTCTCCAACCTCATCAATAACCCTGTGTGTTTTCATTCCCCTCGTCCTGAGTCCTCCGAGACAACCTCTTCCTGCCCTGACCGAATAGTAAAGTTGTCATTCCAATCAGGTATCTGTGTTCCTCATCATGTTCCCCATTGTCTCCACCAGGAGGATTTACTTTTTGGAAATGAGGGTGTAGATTAGGCTCAGCACCTTCTTCATCGGGGCCTGGATCCCACTCACAAAGCTTCTTGCCATCTGCGCAGATCATTTCCCCTGTCTCATGGAACTCGCTACCTCAACACGTCAGATTATCTGCTACACCCGTAAGCTTCAAACTGAATCTGAAAACTCATCTGTTCAGAAATGACTATAACCTTCAATGACACCACCACCATACGTACTTGACGCTCAACCTAAACCACTCCTACTGTCTCCTCCCAAAAATCCTTTAGAATGTAATCCCGCAAGGGCAGGGCCCTCTTCCCTCTGTACCAGTCTGTCTATAGTTACTTGTATATGTATTCTGTATGTAACCCCCTTCTCATGTACAGCACCATGGAATCAATGCTGCTCTATAAATCAATAATAATAAAAATAATAACTTCCTTGTCTGTACTCATTGCAGCTTTGGAGCAGACCTCTGATTCCCAGGCTATAGTGCGACTGAACAGCTATGCAAACTCAACCATCTCTGTTACCCCATACTCAGCAGGGCTGGTGGAAACTTGAGAGCTGTTAGGAAGCAAGTGCGATTGGATTGACACCACAGAGGAATGGAGTATTTGGGATCTTGAAATTGGGGTGGAGGAGAGGCCACTTTATGGAGCACTTGAGATCCATTGAAGCAGCTGCTGTTTTGGCCTCATCTACATTTGTTAGCGATGGTTGTGTCAGTGAAAAAAAGGATCATATCAGATTATCCATGGGAAGAAGTACACCTGTTCTTTTGGATGGTATTTGTTGTTACAAAATCTGTAACCTGAAGCCTGCTGCGGTTTCATTTGCGCCCAGGCGTCAGCTGCCATTTAGGGCTGTGTCTTGGGTTGTCCAGCTGGCTACTTTCTCCTCCACGTCTAAGTGTGGAGAGGCAGCTAGTGCGCATGCGTGTGCCGATTTACCCCAGCTGCAGCCTAACTACAGTGTTTCGCCTAGTGAGTATGCTCTGCCTGACTGTGCCATTGCTAAGGCTAAGTCTTCATTTCGGGATACAGCGCATGCTCCCACACTTAGTGCGAAAAGCCTCTTTGCACAGGTACTTGCATTCCGTGCCGGGTCTAAGTCCTGTTTTGTGCCTAGACACCATGCTAAAGCTGATAGTCTGTTTTCAGAGACTGTATTTCATGCTACTGAGCATGCTCAGGCACTTACTGCATCAGAGACTAGGTCCGGTAATGAACTCTTTGGCCCTGCCCCTGATGTGGGGGTCCCATATAGACCACAGGGCATCAGGTGTCCTGACGATGTGGCCAGGCCACTCCCAAATGGCTTGCAGAGGCCCACCCCTATGACTTGTCACCGCATTATTGATGGTCAGACGATGACTGTTAGGTGTTTGGGTCATGGCAGCCATGAGGTCATCATTGAAGTTTCGGTTCCAAATAGGACGCTAGTTATGCCACTCATGACGTGTCACTCTGCTTTTGTCTCCAGGAGGTGCATTGTGGTTCACCCTGGTTTGGGGCGGACCCAGGTTATAAAAGAGGCTGGAGCCAACAAGGAGGTGCGCAGTCTTCTATTATGCTCCGAAAGAGCACACCTCCATGTGTTGAACCCATTGCGACTTTAGGCCAGAGGTAGGCAGGGATAGGGTGTCGATGCAGACCACCACCACAGTTGGTAACGCAGAACGGTTAAGACCAGCTCCTGTCCTACCAGTCCTGCTTGTGCAGCCCAGTGGCATTAACAGGCCTGCTGCTGCTGATGCGCCTGCTGTCCACAGGTGTGGCCCCTACGCACACGGTCAGCGTACTCAATGGCCCCTGTGTTGTTAACAGGGAGTTCCTGGGCTGGGTGGGCATGTGGACCCTGTGACGCTAACAGGGCTCCCAGTCTCCAGATCCGAATGGCGTCTAACTCGGTTCAGGCTACTATTAGTTTCATAGCCACACAGCTCTGTATCTTCCACCAACCTTCCAGTTGCCAACCTCTCCTATTCCATCTGGGAGCACGGTGGACACTGACTGCTGATGGGGATATATACCTTTCTCTTTCTTTTCTTATTAATTTTCGTTATATAGCAGTAACATAGTATATACCACATTATCCAAATCTGCCAGTCCCACTGTAACAGATGGTGTTTCTTCATCAAATGTTACTTTTGCTTAACCACCAAATCCACGGACCAAACCTTTTTTCCCCTTTCCAACACACCTGTTCCCCTTTCCACCAGCATCTGTCCTTTTACAACTCATTTTGTATATGACCAAAAGTGCATCTCTGTAGGGACACCGTACTCAACGCCATCTCAGCACAGCAGCCAGCCCTCGGTCCCTCAGATGTGGACAAGTAAAAGACCATTTCCTCCTATCCATGACAAAGCGTTGAGATTCACTCTGTGCAGCACTGGTGTTTAGTGGAAATGCAGATCTAAGATTGCGTACCACATTCTGCAGATACTCCTGTCTACGTGCGTCCATTTCTATGGCAGGAATTATTTCGCCAAATTTTGTCTTGTACCGGGGATCTAACAGTGTGGCAACCCAGTAGTCAGGATTACTTTGAATTCGTACAATCCGAGGGTCATGTTGTGAGTACTGCAGCAAGAAGGCGCACATGTGTCTTGTGCATCCAGGAGGACCAAGTCCTTGGTGTGTTGGTGGCAGAGAGGTGAGAATCATGCCTCCTTCCTCTGCCCTCTCCCCACAACCTCGCACAACCGAAATGTGAGCAAGCTCTCACTCATCTGCTGAGTCTTCCATGCCCATCGCCAGTTCGTCCTCCATTTCTTCATGGGCTCCTGCACCTTCCTCAACACTTTTTGCTGATACTATGCGCCCTTGTTAATCCCTCTCCCTCACCATGACTGCCGCCTAGGTGCTGCTGACCATCTGGACCTCGTAGATCTTGTTATCCCTTCCGCATATGACTCCTCCTGTACTTCCTCCCCTTCCTCTTGTCCCAACACCTGACTCCGAATAATAATTACAGTGTGCTCCATCATGTAGATGTCCAGAATTGTCACGCTGAGAATGGCATTGCCAGTGCTAAACATCTTCGTCAACATTAGTAAACTGTGTAGCAGGGTGCATAGGTCCTTGATCTGACACCACTCCAGCAGCGTGATCTGCACCACCTCTGGATCAAGTTATCCCAGGCTATATGTCATAATGTATGGCAGCAGGGTTCGGCGGTGCTGCCACAAACGCTGCAACATGTGCAGATTCAAATTCCTGCGTGTCGGCACATCACATTTCAGGCGTTTAACCACCAGACCTAAAGACTTCTGTAGCGACGAAAGTTGTTGAGCTGCTGTGTGCGCACGATGGAAGTGAGCACATAGCGAGCGTGCCCGCTGCACAAGGCCATGTAGGCCGGGATGGTGTTTTAAAAATTGCTGGAGAATTAGGTTCCACACGTGAGCCATACAAGGCTTGTGTGTCACATTGCCCTGACGATGGCCCGCAGCCAGGTTTGCATCATTGCCGCACACGGCTGTTAAGTCACCAACGGAGTCCGCTCCGTCAATTTGTACTCCGGTCGCCAGGTGACAACGTGTTCCTTTCATGCATAGTGCTGATGATGGGAGAGGAGTCGATGCCAGCGGCGCAGGTGGACGCAGGTTATGCTCACCCACTGGGCTGCATTACCTTGACAGATGCAGAATCTCTGGCTGAATGTAGCTGGTGGGTATCTCACAGATGAAATACCATCATTCAGCTACAACCAATGGGAAGACACCACACCCTTTTTTATGCCCATCCTATCTGCAGACCACTGCCAGACATAGCTATGAACCTCTGGTTACTTTTACCCCCAGTTCAGTTTTATGATTTTGTGTGCTTGTTACCTGACTACTTTTCCTGCTTGCTGTTTATGTACCTTGTTGGCCGATCCGCATTTCACCTCTGCTTTTTTTCTGATTAAGTCCTGGCCGTCCCATTCTGTTCCTGTTCCTCAATTAATGTTTTGACCCTGCCTGACTACTATTCTCTGGAACTGCAGCCTTCCACAGGTATTGATCACCTTGGGCCCTGTGTAATTCCTAATCCCTGTATAGGGGTTAAAGGGTTTCAGGGTTCTAGGGGTCCTGCTTGGTGAGTGGCTTCCCTCTAGCCTATCATTTACAGCCCATCTGAGTGTGTGGATCAAGGAAGGCGTTACACCGTGCTCTCTGCAGAAGGCCATGTGGGCCAGGATAGTGCTTTAAAAATTGCTGGACAACCAGGTTCAACACGTGAACCACACAAGGCACGTGTGTCACATTGTCACAGCGAAGGGCCGCACCCATGTTTGCATCATTGTCGCACCCGGCCTTCCCTGGCTGCTGGTTGAGTGGAGACAACCATTGATGAAACTCGGTCTCCAGAGCTAACCGTCCATAACTTCTCAGCGGTGTGACTCACATTTCCCATACATTTCAAAGTAAACCTTTGACCGCCTGATGGCATTGAGCTCTGCTGCCAGCATAGTAAGGAGGTGTGTGGTATTCCTTGTGCGCAGTTACAAGGAAGGGTGCCCTGACCACACAGGGTTTGGGCCGAGGTGAAGGACCCACACGAGGTTGAGGAGGCAGAAGCAGTGTATTAACTTCTACATACAGAGGAAGGATTGATACAACTCGTGGGGACAGCAAGACTTGTACAGCAGACCCTTTTCCATCTCTCCCCATAGTAACCCATTGCCCAGTCAGCGACATGTAACGCCCCTGTCCATGCTTACTGGGCTAAGTATCTGTGGTGAAATGCACCCTGTCACACAGAGTTTCTCAAAGAAGCGGTGATGTTTGGTGCGACATGCTGGTGTAGCGTGTGCACGCCTTTGTTGGAGAAGGAGTGGCGCCTGGGCATCGGCTCTTGGGGCACTGCGATGGGCATAAGGTCTCGAAAATCCTCGGTTAAAAAGGTTGGAAAGGAAGCATTTTGGTAGCCAACAGTTTGCAGATGCTGAAAGTCAACCTCTAAGCCATGTCATGCCCTTCTAAAAGCATGTAAAACACAGCAAGGGGACTCCAACCACAGTCTCCCTCGTTTCCACTAACTGGGCCACGCACACCCCACTTGACTGGCATCAGTTGACCCAATTTTCAAGATGAAAAAGATGCTTTGCATGAAGCACTCTCAAAAATACGCGTGCCTTTCCCGTCCCCTGGCTGACCCAGGGGAAGAAAAGTCCTCTGAGAGCCATGACTTGTTCATCTTGGTTCTTTTAGAAACACAGCGAGGGGACTCCAAACACAGTCTCCTTCGTTTCCACTAACTGGGCCACGCACACCCCACTTGACTGGCATCAGTTGACCCAATTTTCAAGATGAAAAAGATGCTTTGCATGAAGCACTCTCAAAAATACGCGTGCCTTTCCCGTCCCCTGGCTGACCCAGGGGAAGAAAAGTCCTCTGAGAGCCATGACTTGTTCATCTTTGTTCTTTTAGAAACACAGCGAGGGGACTCCAACCACAGTCTCTCTCGTTTCCACTAACTGGGCCACGCACACCCCACTTGACTGGCATCAGTTGACCCAATTTTCAAGATGAAAAAGATGCTTTGCATGAAGCACTCTCAAAAATATGCGTGCCTTTCCCGTCCCCTGGCTAACCCAGGGGAAGAAAAGTCCTCTGAGAGCCATGACTTGTTCATCTTGGTTCTTTTAGAAACACAGCGAGGGGACTCCAACCACAGTCTCCCTCGTTTCCACTAACTGGGCCACGCACACCCCACTTGACTGGCATCAGTTGACCCAATTTTCAAGATGAAAAAGATGCTTTGCATGAAGCACTCTCAAAAATATGCGTACCTTTCCCGTCCCCTGGCTGAAGTAGGGGAAGAAAAGTCCTCTGAGAGCCATGACTTGTTCATCTTGGTTCTTTTAGAAACACAGCGAGGGGACTCCAACCACAGTCTCCCTCGTTTCCACTAACTGGGCCATGCACACCCCACTTGACTGGCATCAGTTGACCCAATTTTCAAGATGAAAAAGATGCTTTGCTTGAAGCACTCTCAAAAATACGCGTGCCTTTCCCGTCCCCTGGCTGACCCAGGGGAAGAAAAGTCCTCTGAGAGCCATGACTTGTTCATCTTGGTTCTTTTAGAAACACAGCGAGGGGACTCCAACCACAGTCTCCCTCGTTTCCACTAACTGGGCCACGCACACCCCACTTGACTGGCATCAGTTGACCCAATTTTCAAGATGAAAAAGATGCTTTGCATGAAGCACTCTCAAAAATACGCGTGCCTTTCCCGTCCCCTGGCTGACCCAGGGGAAGAAAAGTCCTCTGAGAGCCATGACTTGTTCATCTTGGTTCTTTTAGAAACACAGCGAGGGGACTCCAACCACAGTCTCCCTCGTTTCCACTAACTGGGCCACGCACACCCCACTTGACTGGCATCAGTTGACCCAATTTTCAAGATGAAAAAGATGCTTTGCATGAAGCACTCTCAAAAATATGCGTACCTTTCCCGTCCCCTGGCTGAAGTAGGGGAAGAAAAGTCCTCTGAGAGCCATGACTTGTTCATCTTGGTTCTTTTAGAAACACAGCGAGGGGACTCCAACCACAGTCTCCCTCGTTTCCACTAACTGGGCCACGCACACCCCACTTGACTGGCATCAGTTGACCCAATTTTCAAGATGAAAAAGATGCTTTGCATGAAGCACTCTCAAAAATACGCGTGCCTTTCCCGTCCCCTGGCTGACCCAGGGGAAGAAAAGTCCTCTGAGAGCCATGACTTGTTCATCTTGGTTCTTTTAGTAACACAGCGAGGGGACTCCAACCACAGTCTCCCTCGTTTCCACTAACTGGTCCACGCACACCCCACTTGACTGGCATCAGTTGACCCATTTTTCAAGATGAAAAAGATGCTTTGCATGAAGCACTCTCAAAAATACGCGTGCCTTTCCCGTCCCCTGGCTGACCCAGGGGAAGAAAAGTCCTCTGAGAGCCATGACTTGTTCATCTTGGTTCTTTTAGAAACACAGCGAGGGGACTCCAACCACAGTCTCCCTCGTTTCCACTATCTGGGCCACGCACACCCCACTTGACTGGCATCAGTTGACCCAATTTTCAAGATGAAAAAGATGCTTTGCATGAAGCACTCTCAAAAATACGCGTGCCTTTCCCGTCCCCTGGCTGACCCAGGGGAAGAAAAGTCCTCTGAGAGCCATGTCCACATTGTCAGTGGACAGACACGTGTGCTTATCTGCCAGCAGACCCCCAGCAGCACTGAAGACAGGTTCCGAGAGAACACTGGCTGCAGGACACAAGATCCCCAAGGCGTACGTGTCGAGCTCAGGCAATTTATCCAGATTGTAAGCCTAAAATGACCAGGGCTCAAGTTGCACAGTAATGGTATCGATGTTTCCTTGCATATACTCATATATGTGTCTCCTCCTCTTTTTCCTTGTCCAGCTCTTTTGTTTTCGCATGCGTATATGTCTTTGTCACTTTCCCATGTGTTTGTGTTGTGTTGTGAGTTGTTTATCACCTTTTGGACACCTTTGAGGGTGTTTTCTAGGTGTTTTTATGTGTTTGTGATTGCCTGCCATTGTTTCCTATGCATTTCGAGTTCGGTTCGTCGAACGTTCGACGAACCGAACTCGAACGGGAGCTCCGTTCGGCGAACCGACCTCTAGCCGAACCGGGACCGGTTCGCTCATCTCTACCCATGACGTCACCGCTAGTCAGTCTCGGGTCGGAAGCGAGAGAAGGTGATGTGACAAGCGGCGGCCATGGAGGACAGTGACAGCGCTGAGGTCGGGATGGCGGGACTTCATCACCGCAGGTAAGCCGAGCGGGACCATGTGTGCAGAGTACAGTGTGCAGAGTGTGTGTGTGTGTGTGTGTGTGTACATGCCGCGTGCAGGAGGGGGCGGAGTGAGCTGAGCGGGGAAGTGTGGGCTTCCTGCACGTAACTAGGATAAACATCGGGTTACTAACCAAAGCGCTTTGGTTGGATACCCGATGTTTATCTTGGTTACCAGCTTCTGGCAGGCTGCCAGCGATGGCTCCTGCACACTGTAGCTGTAAAAAGCCCTGCTTTTTGCTGCTAGAACCGTTCTCGAACGTATCTAGAACTATCGAACTTTAACAAAAAGCTTGAGTTCTAGTTCGATCTAGAACAGCCCCCAAAATCACTCGAACCGCGAACTGGAGAACCTCGAAACGCGAACCATGCTCAACTCTACTGCTCTCCTCCACACAATTCTGGTTTAGAGAGGATAGCAGTCCCCTTGCCGATCTGCACCTCCATTTTGATGGGATTTGTGGTGTCATAAGCGATTTATGTTTATAGCAACACTCCATATGTTCCTGGATCCTGCACCTCCTGCGATAGGTCTGTCCTGCGCTATGGTCCCTCTGATGATCTGGTCTACCCGTTTCTGTGATCTTGCGCCCCTGCTCCTGCAATTTGGGGATCTGGCACCTTTGCCCCTGTGACCCGGTGATTTGGCCCTCCTGCTCTTGCTGTTCCTGCTGTATGATTCTGATCCTGTGAGTGGAAATTTTTTTTTTGTTCCTGTCCCTACTCTTTTGCAGCTGAACAAAATCCCCCATTCCCCCCAAAAAACGCACTTCATCATTTTCTAACTGAACTCCTGTAGACACAGTAGAAATGATGAAATATTGGTGTCTGTTACTTCACATGGGTTAAGGAAGAAGCCCTAATTTCACCAACATTGGAGTGTTGATATTTTATATAAAACTCCAGTATTCTGCATGGTTATGACTCGCAAACATTTTGAGGCCATCCACAAATTTTTACATTTCACTCACAATTAGAATGTCCTCCCTGAGAAGACCCGAATTTTAAGTGGCTTTAAAATTTGTCCGGTCATCAATCTCCTCAGCAATAAGTTTGCTAAAGTGTAGATTCTTCAACGGGAAATCTTCATCGTTGAGTCCCTTATCTACTTTAAGGCATGGCTGAAATTCCGTCATTACCTGCTCAGTAAGAGGGGCCAAGTACAGGATGAAACAAACTGTGCGAAAGTACCTAAAGATATACTCACAGATTAAGAGTTTACAAAGGAAATGATACCTGGAATGCCCACCCACTCTAGGAGTGAGTTGGATAATTGTGTGGGATTTGGTTCACCCACCACTAAATAATGGTTATTACCTATATGTTGATACATTTTATACCAGTATCTCACTGTTCAAATCCCTCTATGGGAGAATAGCCACAGCTTGTGGTAATGTGCACAGAATCCAAAGGAGCCTCCATCGATCACTAATTGGGTAGCTACTTTTCAAGGATGAGAGCAGAGCCCAATGAAGAAACATAATGCATGGGGTCAATTACAAGGACAAGAGGGATGTCCTTTTTGACCACAATACATAGTCCTGACACCACTGCCACCACGGTTTGACGTAGTTCTACATAGCAAAAAACATGTTGTTTGCAGCACCTATTGGACTCTTTTCAAAAGATAAAGCTGCAGGTCAAACAATCAAGGGATCCTCTTGGAATTGTTAACCAAACCTTAATAATAGACAGCGTTTCAGGGGAAATCTTCAGAATATCTTCCTTATTTCATCCCAACAACAGACAGCAACATTTCATCATTGATAAAGCCCTAAAGTAGGGTGTACCTCTACACAAGTCTGCAAACTGGACTGTGCCCGGTGGTACAAAAAAGAAGGGAGAAGTTGATCTCTCTGAACAAGTCCTCCAACCCTACAATGCATTGAGAAAGCTAAGGTATGGTACAAGACGTTGGCCGTGCAGATTGTACAGATGACACTGTACAATAATTTCATGCTCTTACGATATCCAGACCAGACCAATACCTTCCTTTAGTTCCAGGAGATAGTGAGCAAGGCCCTGATGTTTGTAAGTCAGGAAGAAACGGGCCCTAGCATCTATGGAACTGAAGGTGCTTGAGTTGTATCAGGACAATATTTCCCAGGCGAGGTCCCTCAAGTAGCAAAGAGAGGGAGGATGCAAAAAAAGTGCTGAACGTTCTACAGGAGAGGGATAAGGAACTTCACCATTTTCCAATGTGACACCTGCCTCGACAAACCTGCACTGTGTATAAAAGACTGCTTTAGACTCTACCACACACCCATGGACTAAATTAACAGAGCCAAACTGACCTACTTTACACAACTCACATGCCAATCTGATGTACTCCATACAACTTGCACGTGCCAATCTCATGTACTGTACACAACTCAGATATGCTAACACATAAAATTTACATACTAGTTCCCCGCTCCAAAACGTCATTCCTTCCCATCCGAGCCCTGCCGTGCGCCCAAACATTGTTTTCCCACCATGTATGGGGTATCAACATACTCAGGAGAAATCCCTCAGCAAATTTTGAGGTCTGTTTTATCTTGTTGCCCTTGTAAAAATGAAAAAAATTGTAGCTAAAAGAACATTTTTGTGAATTTTTTTTTTAATATTTTCATTTTCACTACTCAACGTTATAAAATTCTGGGAAGCACCTGCGGGTTCATAGAGCTAATCACAAATCTAGATAAATTCCTTGGGGGGTCTCCTTTCCAAACTGTAGTGACTTGTGGGGTGTTTCCACTGTTTAGGAAATTCAGGGCCTTTCCAAACGTGACATGACACTGTGACGCCCTGGCAAAACCAGGGAGTCACAGATACATCTAATCCTCCTTGGTAATTTGATCCCACACTGGTAAAGTTCTACAGACCCACCCCTCCCCCCAGTGTAAGAGCTAAACTGAGCAGCAGGGGAGGGGCTGGTGCAGAGTGTGAGAGGAGATGGAGCAGAGCAGACCCTGGTGTGGAAGCTCCCGGCTGCTGTGGAGTGTGGAGCGAGCTACAGGAGTGCGGGAAGAAACCAAGGTGGCCGGGGCAGGATAGTGGCCCACCGGCATAGTAATCAGGCTCCTGATTGTCGCTGGGGAGTGGGTTCCCCGTTCCAAGCTGAGGAGTTGAGGAGGCTTCCTATAGTAGTGGACATTGAGAGAAAGGGCCCTGCTGTAGTGGGTGTGGGATCCGAACACCCTCCGTACCAAAGGCTACGGACACCGGCAATTTCTGGTTAATCCCTGACTCTGTGTGAGTTTTCTTGCAAAGCCAACTATAAGTAACAACATCCCCCGGTCCAACTGGGCACGCAGGTCTCAGACGGCCGCCCATCTCCCTGCACAACAAAGCCTAACGAACCCCAAGGATCATCACTCCCCTACCCACGGAGGGGTCAATACCAAGCTGCACAACACCGTCCCTGGGAGGCCTAGTCAATGGCAGCGGTGGTGTCCATCTATTCACTACAACCCGAGGGTGGCGTCACGAACTTACATCCCTTCCAAACCACTGCGGCCCCGGCCGTGGAACTCTCCACCGAAGTCCCTACGTGTAGCGCCAATCCCCCTTGCAGAGCGACGTGACCCCAGGTCCGTGAGGAGCTCGATCCACCCACCGTACGAGCACGGATCCGAGTGGCTCGGCGGTCGCAGCACAGCCCGCGGGGCGGTACAACACCCGCTGACCATTATATCAAAATCTGAGCTCCAAGACATCACTCCTTCCCGTCCAAGCCCTGTCATGTGTCCAAACAGTGATTTTCTATCACATATGGTCTGTTAGTGCACTCAGGAGAAATTGACCACCAAACTTTGTGGTCCATTTTAACCTTTTGCTTTTGAGAAAATGAAAAAATTGAAGCCAAAAGAATATTTTTGTTGAAATAAAGTATTTTTTCATTTTCACGGCTCAACATTATACAATTCTGTGAAGCACCTTGCGATTCAAAGTGCTCCATTCACTGATAGATAAATGGGCTGGTCTAGTTTCCAAAATGAGGTCACTTGTGGGGTCACTTGTGTCTAAGGCGGGCTTTACACGCTGCGACATCGCTAGCATCGGCTAGCGATGTCGCGTGCGATAGCACCTGCCCCCGTCGGTGGCATGATATGTGATGATCGCTGCCGTAGCGAACATTATTGCTACGGCAGCGTCACATGCACATACCTGTGCAGCGACGTCGCTGTGACCGGCGAACTGCCTCCTTTCTAAGGGGGCGGTTCGTTAAGCGTCACAGCAACGTTACAGCAGCGTCACTGAACTGCAGCCCAATAGAAAAGGAGGGAAGGAGATGAGCGACCGGAACATGCCACCCACCTCCTTCCTTCCTCCTTTTACGGTGGACGCAGGTAAGGAGATGTTTGTCATTCAAGCGGTGTCACACATAGTGATGTGTGCTGTCGCAGGAATGACAAACAACATCGTTACTGCAGCAGCAACGATAATTGAGAATAGGGGGGCATGTCACCGATGAGCGATTTTGAACGTTTTTGCGATGATTCAAATTCACTCATAGGTGTCACACGCAACGACATGCTAAAGCGGCCAGATGTACGTCACAAATTCCGTGACCCCAACGAAATCGCTTTAGTGATATCGTAACGTGTAAAGCCACCCTAATACAGGGTGTATTAGAGTCCCTCTTCTGTCTAGTTTCAGAGTCCCTCCTTTCATAAATTAAACAAGATGTGTATAACCATGTCATGCCCAGATAAGGTAGTAAAATCTTAAAATTACATTTACCGGTGACTACAGGCAGGTGTAGTATTATTTAGCCATGGACCGACTATTAAGGCTATATTCACATGGCAGTATTTTTAATGAGTTTGATGCAAATGAAAAGGTAAATCTACAGTCCCAGGCAAAGCGATGAGATTTCATAAAGCTTATGCACACAATTATTTATTTTCCCTGATAGAAATGTAAAACTGTTGAATTTTTTAAAGAATGTGAAGTGTGAATATAGCCAAAGAGGTGGGGAGAGAAGTCCATAAAGTAGAAAACCACGGCATACACTATCCAAGATCTAGAAAAAGCTTTTATTCCATATAACATGCAGGTAAAATAGCGGGAAGGAGAGAGCTGGGTGCAGGCCCCCCAAGAACGACAGCCGTTTCGCATCTTGTGTGCTTCTACAGGTCCAAACAAGGTGCAAAACGGACGTCATTCTTGGGGGGCCTGCACCCGGCTCTCTCCTTCCCACTATTTTACCTGCACGTTATATGGAATAAAAGTACTTTCTGGATCTTGGATGGTGTATGCCGTGGTTCTCTACTTTATGGACTTCTGTTCTGGATATCTCCTTTCCTCGTCCATGTGCACCCATTACCATTTCTTCTAAAAGGAGGACTGAGGCTGTTCCAAGGTATTCGCTGTAAGGTATTGCACGGTTAAGTGCAGAACCACTTCTGTTTATTACATTAGCCAAAGAGGTGGGGTAGACCGTTTTTTTCTCTTTATTAATTTTCCTTATATACAGGTCATTGTACAGGAAGGAATGTTTCCTAACATTTAGCCATTCAAAATTAATTTTATGATCGATTTTATATGTTTTATTATCAGTATATAAAAGTGGCACAATACTTTGACATTTTTTTTTTCCCGAGCGGACTTTCAGTCAAAGATGTGTCCAGGCATCTTCCTATGCTGTTTCCATTCAATTTCAGTGATGTTTCAGACTATTTTAGTTATTTTAGGCCCCCCAACCCCAGATCTGATGGGGGAGTCTAGTGTACAAATACTTGAGTTTGCAATTGACTTCCAATGTGCTTGTTACTTGTGATGAGCACCCAAGCATAAGAAATTGCTTGAGTAAAGCCTGGTTTACTTGGTACGATCTATCGTGCAATTTCACAATCGATCGTACCCGCCCCATCGTTTGTGCGTCACAGGCAATTAGTTGCCCGTGGCGCACAAAGTCGTTAACCCCCGTCACACGCACTTACCTGCTGTGCGACGTCACTGTGGGCGGTGAACATCCTCTTCCTGAAGGGGGAGGGACGTTCGGCGTCACAGCGAGGTCACACAGCAGCCGGCCAATAGAAGCAATGGGGCGGACGTAAACATCCCGCCCACCTCCTTCCGCATAGCCGGCGGGTGCCACGGGATGGAGGTAAGCTGCTGTTCATCATTCCCGGGGTGTCGCACGGAACGTTGTGTGCTACCCCAGGAATGATGAGCAACCAGCGCCATTTTAATTAAACGAGATTATGAAACCGAGCGACGAGTACACGACTCACGATTTGTGAGCGATACTGTGTCGCTTGGAGGTGTCACACAGCCCGACGTCGCAAGCGATGCCGAATGTGCGTCACAAAAATCGTGATCGCGGCGATCTATCGCACGCTAGATCGTCTCATGTAGCGCACCCTTTAGGCCGGCGTCACACTTGCAAGTGACTCGTTCGAGTCTCGCATCGGCATCACCCAGCACTGCCGCACACTCTGCGGACAAGAGCGTCTCAGGTACATAGAAATACATGCAGCCTGTCAGGAGAGTGTGCAGTCGTTGTGGGTGATGTCGATACAAGTCACTCGCAATTGTGACTCCGGCCTATTGAGAACTCGAGCATTCTAGTGCTTGCCCATCACTAATTATTAGAGATTGATTGCAAAACTGTCAGTTACCAGCTTGTGAATAAAGGAATCCACTTATTATTTACATTTTTTATTGTTTATGAGCAATACTCTTATCCGTAATATCAAACGTCAGAGATATTGTGTGATATACACTTTCAAAGCTATAGATTAATTAAAAAATATTGAAATTAGTGGAACATGAAGATCTTTACTAAGTGTATATTTTGCTGTATATAATGGTGTAACATATTTTGCTGCAAACCTAAATTAAATCCAACACATATTCAAAGCTTTTCAGTAGCTGTATATTTTCAATAGTTTCTAAAAAGCTTGTTAGAACTAGTGCCAATAGAATGTGGTGCGCGCCTAAGGCATGGCCTCTTAAACCGAGCCAGGGGACCTCTCTGTCACCTGAGCGGAAAGCAGTATTGTTTGTTATAATATTCGACAATAAATATAAAAGGATTTACCTGTCCATACAAAAATGAACACAAAGCAGCTAATAATTTGCCTTCAGCTAGATTTGCCCTGTATGGAGTAGCAGAACAAGGTGAAATCGACCATATTAATAGAAAATAATACCTACAAATACATTATGATTAAGAAGGTCATGTATCCCTAAACTATTTTTTGAATATCCTTTATTAATCGAGGTTTTGAGTGTGTGACTAGGTCAGAAGCAGACAGTTTCTACTCTTATGTTATCACTATTGCTCCCCTGAGTATTCAGATTTTTTCTTTTTGTAAATCCGCCTTAGAATTCCAGAGAAACGGTGTCACACGGTACTCTAAGATGTACAATAGCAGTACAGCGCAGTAATGTGGGACTGAGAGGATTCCTGAAACTATCTGAAAAGGTAGTTAGCTGGTAAACCACTAGGGGGCGTAAAAGGGGAAGAAAAAGTGGAGTAAACGTATGAGCAGGGAATTCCCTAGCAGAGGTAATACTAGTCAAGCCCAACAGATGGAAGTAGAATCGTCAGAAAGCCGTGTCACAACATGAGGTCTTGTAAGTACACAAGGGCAAAGTCTAAACGTAGTCAGAGGGAAGCAAATAGTCAGTAGCCGGGAAATCAGAGCCTAGAAGCGAGGGGGAGTGAGAACACAAGACAGAATTAAGGTAAACAGATAAGGAACAAACAGGGAGACAGCGGGAGAGACACTGATGGAAACAGACAACAGAGGAGGTTAACAGGTCAGGTGAACACGGAGGTCAGGAGGGGACAGGGCAGACAACAGGTCACTCAAGAGCAGAACACAGCAGAGCCAGAAATATCACTGGTGAAGTCCAAGAGAAACAGTGCCCTAATAAAGCAGCCTGACCTCCAGAACGAGGCAGAAAGGATCAACCCCTAACGTGACCTGCATCAGAAGTGAAACTAAAAAAAAGGCTCAGCTCCAACTGAGCCAGGAGTCAATCATGACAGTACCCCCTGCTCAAGGGGGGGCCACCGGACCCCCAGGTTTCCCAGGAAACCTTCTATGAAAGGCACGAGTAAGACGGTCAGCATGGACAGATCGTGCCGGAACCCAGGATCGCTCCTCCGGTCTGTAACCCCTCCAATGTACCAAGTACTGGAGCGAACTACGGACCCGCCGAAAATCGATGATGCGCTCAATCTCATGTTCCATCTGACCATCCACCGAAACGGGAGGAGGGGGATGAGGACACTCGGAAACAGAAGGAACAAAAGGCTTGAGCAGAGATTTGTGAAACACATTAGAAATGCAAAAGGACTGCGGTAACCACAGACGAAAAGCCACTGGGTTGACAATCTCGATGATCTCATACGGACCAATAAATTTTGGACCCAACTTAGTGGAAGGAATTCTCAGACGAATGTTTTTGGTAGACAACCAGACTTTATTCCCCACCTGAAAATTAAATCCTACCGTTCGTCTCTTGTCAGCAGAGCGCTTTTGCCGCCCTAAAGCCACCTCAACATTATGCCGGACCTCCCTCCAAGCCTCCTCCAACTGCTGAACTGCAGAATCAGCCCCAGGACACCTAGACTCAAGTCTGGAAAATTCACTGAAATGGGGATGGTATCCATAGTTACAAAAAAATAGAGTAGTACCCGTGGACTGATGGACCCGGTTATTGAAAGCAAACTCAGCCATAGGCAGTGAGGAACACCAATCGTCCTGCTGAGACGTAGCCAGACACCGCAGAATTTGTTCCAATGACTGATTAGTTCTCTCAGTCTGCCCATTGGTCTCGGGATGGTAAGATGAAGAAAAGGACAACTCAATACCCAGCCGTCTACAAAATGCTCTCCAAAATTTTGAAACGAACTGAACCCCCCTGTCGGACACAATGTTAACAGGGATGCCATGCAATCTAACCACCTGTTCAATAAACAATTTGGACAGAGTCTCAGCATTAGGTAACCCCGACAAGGGAACAAAATGTGGCTGTTTGCTGAATCTGTCCACCACCACCCAAACAACAGTCTTGCCAGCGGAAACAGGTAAATTAGTGATAAAATCCATGGACAAATGAGTCCAGGGCCTATCCGGAATTGGTAAGGGCACTAATTCCCCGGCCGGCCGGTTATGGGGAACTGTAGCACGTGCACACGCATCACAAGCAGACACAAACACGGCGACATCGGAGTACATAGAGGGCCACCAAAACAACCTGGCAATAGCCTTACGAGTAGCTGAGACCCCCGGATGACCACCAAGCACAGAGTCATGAAATTGCTGGAGAACCCGTAGTCGAAACTGGACAGGAACAAACAATTTGGCATCAGGCAATGAAGGAGGGACCAATGCCTGTGCAGCACGAATCTCATCTTCCAATCCGGAGGATAAAACAGCAACGACTACCCTATGAGGAAGAATGGAGGAAGGAGGTTCCAAACTGCGAGATAACGCATCCGCCTTAACAGTCTTAGAACCGGGCCGAAAAGTAATGGAAAAGTGAAAACGGGAAAAAAAAAGTGACCACCTAGCCTGTGTAGGAGTCAACTGTTTAGCAGCAGACTCGATGTAAGACAGGTTTTTATGGTCCGTAATAACAGTGATCCGATGAACAGCCCCCTCCAAAAAATGCCTCCATTCTTCGAAGGCCAACTGTATGGCCAACAACTCTCGATTCCCCACATCATAATTCTTCTCAGCAGAAGAAAATTTTTTGGAGAAGAAGGCACACGGTCTTAAATTAGTTAAAGTAGCGGGTCCTTGGGAGAGCACCGCCCCCACACTCACCTCTGAAGCATCAACCTCCACAATAAACGGCTGAGAGAGGTCAGGTTGAACAAGTACAGGAGCAGTCATAAAACATTCCTTTAACCTCAGAAATGCTTCTATCGCCTGCGGTGACCACTCCCTAAGATCAGCCCCCTTGCGGGTGAGATCCGTGAGTGGCTTGACCACTTGAGAAAACCCTTTAATAAATTTCCTGTAATAATTGGCAAAACCCAGAAAAAGATGCAGACCCTTGAGGTCTCTGGGTTGCACCCAATTATAAATGGCTTGTACTTTTCTGGGATCCATCCGAAAACCATCAGCAGACAGAATAAAACCTAGAAAGGTGATTTCTTGGACACAAAAAGTACATTTTTCAGGTTTAGTAAATAGGGAATTCTCCCGTAAACTAGGAAGTATTGTACGTACATGATCAATATGAGACTCTTTGTTGGACGAGAAGACAAGAATATCATCTAGGTACACAACCATAAAACGGCCAATAAATTCAGAGAAAATATCATTCATAAAATTCTGAAACACTGCAGGAGCATTAGTAAGGCCGAAAGGCATGACCATGTTTTCAGAAAGGCCCTCTGAGGTAAGGAATGCCATTTTCCACTCATCCCCTTCCTGAATGCGAATGAGGTTATAGGATCCCCTCAGATCAAGCTTGGAGAACCATTTAGCTCCAGATAACTGATTATAGAGGTCCGGGATGAGTGGAAGTGGATAGGTATTTCTCACCGTGATCTTATTAAGTTCCCGAAAATCGAGGCAAGGGCGTAATCCACCATCCTTCTTCTTAACAAAAAAGAACCCAGCAGCAACAGGCGAGACAGAAGGACAGATGTGTCCCTTACGTAAACTATCGGATATGTAATTTTTCATGGCAGTGCGTTCCGGGCCAGAAAGATTATACAAACGGGCCTTGGGTAATTTGGCACCTGGAACCAGGTTAATAGCACAGTCGTAAGGACGGTGTGGTGGCAGGACCTTACACTCTTTTTCAGAGAACACGTCTCCAAAATCCTTCAGGTACTCCGGAATACCCTCCAGATTAGTTGAAGACACCTGAACAGTGATAGGACAACCATTAGAACATTTAGGACCCCATTTAACAATATCGCGAGAGTCCCAGTCAATTACAGGATTATGCATGTGCAACCAGGGGAATCCAAGCACCAGTCCCACAGGGAGATTATCCATGATATAACATGAAATAAGTTCCTGATGAAGGGACCCCACTTTAAGCAAAAATGCCTCACAGACAAATTCAACCACATTTCATGACAATGGTGTCCTATCAATAGCAATAATGTGAACCGGAGTCTCTAGCCTAACAGTCCCTATCTTAGCTTTGGAAACCAGACTGGAGTCAATGAAGTTCATGGAGGAACCACAGTCCACGAAAGCAGAGGCTGGAATACAACAGTCTCCTATTACAAGTTCCACCTCAAGCAAAATTTTTTGGAAAGAGGAAAAGGGTACCTGAGGGTCTGGGTGACCTCCTCGAACATCAACCAGACCTAAGCGTTTCTCGACGGTTTAGTGGCAGGAGGACAGGTAGGACAGTCCTTCCTCCAATGTCCCGGACTTCCACAGTAGAAACACAGTTTCCACTCCCGTCGTCGTCTCCTCTCCTTCTCCTTGGAATCTGTGGCACTGACCTCCATGGGCTCCGCAAGTGGAACAACCTCAGCTTTGACCGGGCATAATGAGCTTTCCCGCAGGGTCACTCCTCTCTCCCGCAACCTCCGATCCATCCGTACTGCCTGGGTCATGGCCTCCTCCAAAGAACTGGGTGGAGGATGAAGGGCCAGAGTGTCCTTGAGATGATCAGAGAGTCCTCTCCTAAACTGGCATCTCAGAGCAGAATCATTGCAGGAAACCGTCGTAGATCACTGCCTGCACTCAGAACAATACCACTTTGCAGTGCGTCTACCCTGAGAGAGACCCATGATTAGAGATGAGCGAACCGGTCGCGGTTCGGCTCGAGGTCGGTTCGCCGAACGGAGGTCCCGTTCGAGTTCGGTTCGTCAAACGTTCGACGAACCGAACTCGAACCGCATAGGAAACAATGGCAGGCATTCACAAACACATAAAAACACCTAGAAAACACCCTCAAAGGTGTCCAAAAGGAGACAAACAACTCACAACACAACACAAACACATGGGAAAGTGACAAGGACATATACTCATGCGAAAGCAAAAGAGCTGGACAAGGAAATAGAGGAGGACACAGAGATATAGGCATGGCACGCCCTTCTAAAATCATGTAAAACACCGCAAGATGACTCCAAGCGGAGTCTCCCTTTTTTCCAAAAATTAGGCCCCACACACATCCACCCATTCAGTGGCAGCACTTGTGCCCTAGTTGTACACTTTACAGCTAGATTTGCATCAAGCACATTCAAAAATACGCCCTTCTTAACCGTCCCCAGGATGACACCGGGGTAGGTAGCAAAGTCTTTGCTGAACCATGACTTGTTCTTCTTGGCTCCTTTTAAAAACAATGTAAGCAAGGGTTACTCCAGGCGGAGTCTCCCTTTTTTCAAAAAATTGGGCCACACAGACACCCCATCAGTGGCAGCACTTGTGCCCTAGTTGCAAACAGGATGTTTTGATTTGCATCAAGCACATTCAAAAATAAGCCATAATTAACTGTCCCCAGGATGACTCCGGGGTAGGTAGCAAAGTCTTTCCTGATCCCAGCTCTGTTCATCTTGGATCATTTTTAAAAAACACAGCAAGCAAGGGTTACTCCAAGCGGAGTCTCCCTTTTTTTTCCAAAAATTGTGCCCCACACACACCCACCCATTCAGTGGCAGCACTTGTGCCCTAGTTGTACACTTCACAGCTAGATTTGCATCAAGCACATTCAAAAATACGCCATTCTTAATCGTCCCCAGGATGACACCGGGGTAGGTAGCAAAGTCTTTGCTGAACCATGACTTGTTCATCTTGGCTCCTTTAAGGGTATGTGCACACGTTGCTTTTTTTTCCGCGCGGAAAAAAACGCACCCTCTGGCAGAGGGGAGAATTGTAAACAATGCTTTTTGAGAAACAACGCATCGAAAACGCATGCGTTTTTCATGCGTTTTTCATGCGTTTTTCATGCGTTTTTTTAGGTGCGTTTTTTAAGACTTGTCAGTGTTAATAAAGTTGGTTGAACACAGACCTTTGGAAAAATAAACCTGTGATGTCATTTCCTTCTCCACATTCTGTTTGGATAAATGGGAGGGCTTGGAATGGAAGGAGCACCATTTGAATTTTGGAAAAGTTGAAATAAACTTCGCGCACCAAGCCCCTTAGGTACCTATACGTCAGAAAACCCCCACAAGTGACCCCATTTTGGAATCTGCACCCATCAAGGATTTTATTCAGGAGTATATTAAGCATTTTGAATCCACAGCTACTTCACCCAAAATGTTGCTGTAGCAACAATTTTCTCACTTTTAGGCCCGTTTCACACGTCAGTGAAAAACACTGACGTTTTTCACTGGCGTGTAAAACACGCACATGTCCCTCCGTGTGCCGTGAATCACGGCACACATGGGTTGTCTAAGTGCAATCCGGGCTCCGTTCTCCGTGGCCCGTGATTGCACTTAGAGATTAACTCACCTGCACCCGCTCCCGCTGTCCATGGTGCTGATCGCTCCCACGGTGCAGCATCCGGCCGGCGCTGACCCCCGCAGCAGCTGCTTCCGGGTCGGCTGTGTCGTGCATCATGAATATGCGCGACAATAATGAGCCGGCTCAGAAGCAGCAAGCTGCACGGGCTGCAGAGGACATCGCTGGACGCCGGGTGAGTTAAAATGATTTTTATTTTAAAAGCACGTTTTTTTCTGGCACGTGTTTCACGGAACACACCACTGCGTGGTCCGTGGAACATCAGTGATGCCAGAAAAAAATGGACATGTCTCCGTGCGGCAATCACGCACACGCGGGTACGCCGCATGGAGACACGTGCAGTGAAAAATCACTGATGTGTGAGCAGACCCATTGATTATAATGGGTCTGCGTATGTCAGTGATCCTGGTACGTTTAAAAAAAAGCACAAACGTACCAGAATCACTGACGTGTGAAAGGGGCCTAAGGCTATGTGGCCATGATCCAGCGACACGGCGTCTAGTACAGTGTCAGCCTTTCTGCAGCTGCCCATGCCCACGATTTGGGTTCAGGCTGCTGTGGAGCTCTATGCTACCTGCAGAGAACACTCTCGTCTCCGCAGCATAAATTGACATGCTGAGGCTCGGGAAGCCACGCTACCGGTCAGTTTATGCTGCGGAGAAAAGAAGCACAGTGGGCATGGGATCTCCAAAAATCCTTCCACTGTGCTTCTACTGCACAACGCAGCGTTATGGACGCAGGGAAAACACTCAGCGCCCATAACGCTGCAAACCCTGATTGTGGACACACAGCCTAAAAAGCGTCAATGGATGAAGGGATGTCAAATATATAGAACGTCCCACCCCCGCCTGCATATTCTAAGCTGGCACCTTTAGTACCTTTCATGTGGCACTAAAGGGTGCCTAGCTTAGTATTTATCCAATAAAAAAAAAAAATAAAAAAATGAAAAAAATGGCGTGGGGTCCCCCCTATTTTTGATAGCCAGTCAGGATAAAGCAGACAGCTGTAGCCTGCAAACCACAGCTGGCAGCTTCATCTTGGCTGGTGATCAATTTGGAGGGCTCCCCAGGGTTTTTTTTTTTATTTATAAATAAAGAATAAAAAAAAAAATAACGTGGGGTCCCCCCAAATTAGATCACCAGCCAAGGTGAAGCTGACAGCTGGGGTCTGGTATTCTCAGGGTGGGAAGAGCCATGGTTATTGGACTCTTCCCAGCCTAAAAATAGCAGGCCGCAGCCGCCCCAGAAGTGGCGCATCCATTAGATGCGCCAATCCTGGCGCTTCGCCCCAACTCATCCCGCGCCCTGGTGCGTTGGCTAACGGGGTAATAAATGGGGTTGATACCAGATGTGTAATGTCACCTGGCATCAAGCCCAGCAATTAGTGATGTCACGGCGTCTATCAGATACCCGACATAACTAATTGACAGTAAACAAAAGCAAAAAAAGACAACAAAACATTTTTTATTAGAAAAAACACTCCCCAAATCATTCCCTTGTTCTCCAATTTAATAAAAAAAATGGATCCGCAGAAATCCATTTGGATGTCCCACGTCGCCTCTGGAACTTCTAGAATATGGGGGCACGTTCAGGGAACGTATCCCCCATTTTCTAGGAGGGCAGACCCTCCATTTGAGGAGAGTGGGTGCAAAAATCTGCACCCACTCTCCCCGGGTCACAGCTGCAGACTGCCGAGCAGCCAGCACAGCTCACACTGAACACTGTGCTGGCTGTCAGCTGCTCTGCACATGTGACCGGCCGGCGTCTGCTGTGAAGGAGGAGGGGGCCGCGGGGGATCAGCGCTGCGACCGGACAGGTATGTATGACACCGGGGGGAATAGGGGGTGAATGGGCACGGCCTGGGTGCATTTTTCTGTCGCATGTCTCAAGGCACATGCGACAGATAACATAGGAGCAGGGCGGCCGGTGCGCTACTGTGCGCGCGGCCATGTTGGATTTTCGGGAGGGGGATCGGGGGTCGGGGCGGGCACTTTGGCAACACCGGGGGCTTTGCCAGGAAGTGAGGTCAACAGGAAGCCTCTTGACCTCACTTCCAGGTAAATGCCTGCATTCTGGCGTGCCGACAAAGCCCGCGGACCGCAATAAAAAAGCAGGTCCATGTGGTGTAGCTGCGTTCTGACCTCACATCATTGATTTCAATGGGGGAGAGAACGCAGCCACAACGCACAAAAGAAGTGACATGCTGCTTTTCTTTCCGCACCGATTTTTGGCATCCAAAACGCTGCGGAAAGAAACGCAGCATGTGCACTGATTTTTCAGCTTTCCCATACACTTTGCTGGGAAAGCTGAACACATGCAATTTGCCACTGAAACGCTGCGGTTCAAAACGCAGCGTTTCCGCGGTAAAAAACGCAACGTGTGCACACAGCCTTAAAAACAATGTAAGCAAGGGTTACTCCAAGCGGAGTCTCCCTTTTTTCAAAAATTTGGGCCACACAGACACCCCATCAGTGGCAGCACTTGTGCCCTAGTTGCAAACAGGATGTTTTGATTGGCATCAAGCACATTCAAAAATAAGCCATAATTAACTGTCCCCAGGATGACACCGGGGTAGGTAGCAAAGTCTTTCCTGATCCCAGCTCTGTTCATCTTGGATCATTTTTAAAAAAACACAGCAAGCAAGGGTTACTCCAAGCGGAGTCTCCCTTTTTTTTCCAAAAATTGTGCCCCACACACACCCACCCATTCAGTGGCAGCACTTGTGCCCTAGTTGTACACTTCACAGCTAGATTTGCATTAAGCACATTCAAAAATACGCCATTCTTAACCGTCCCCAGGATGACACCGGGGTAGGTAGCAAAGTCTTTGCTGAACCATGACTTGTTCATCTTGGCTCCTTTTAAAAAACACAGCAAGCAAGGGTTACTCCAAGCGGAGTCTCCCTTTTTTAAAAAAAATGGACCACACAGACACCCCATCAGTGGCAGCACTTGTGCCCTAGTTGCAAACAGGATGTTTTGATTTGCATCAAGCACATTCCAAATCCACAAGCATTTACTCTCCCCAGGATGACACAGGAGTAGTAAATTCCTTGTGGATCCATGACTTGTTCATTTTGATGAACGTTAGTCTGTCCACATTGTCACTGGACAGACGCTTGCGCTTATCTGTCAGCACACACCCAGCAGCACTGAAGACACGTTCAGAGACAACGCTGGCAGCTGGACACGACAAAATCTCCAAGGCGTAAGTGGAGAGCTCTGGCCATTTTTCAAGATTTGAAGCCCAAAATGAGCAAGGCTCCAATTTCAAAGTCATGGCATCGATGTTCATTTGGAGATACTCCTGTATCATCCTCTCCAGCCGTTGACTATTTGTTAGACTTGTTGTCTCTGTTGGCCTTGCAAAGGAGGGTCTAAAAAAATTATGAAAAGATTCCATAAAATTGCTGTTACCAGCACCAGATACGGTCCTACTGGTACGGGTAGACTGTTGAAGATGACGAGACCGTCCCATGTTTGTCAAGTTACAACTGGGAGATTCACTCCCTGCACCTGCACGGTTGTTTGGTGGAAAAGCCGAGCTAAGATCGAGTAACAGCTTCTGCTGATACTCCTGCATACGTGCGTCCCTTTCTATGGCTGGAAGTATGTCACAAAATTTGGACTTGTACCTGGGATCTAATAGTGTAGCAAGCCAGTAGTCATCATCACTTCTAATTTTGACAATACGAGGGTCATGTTGGAGGTAGTGCAGCAAGAAAGCACTCATGTGTCTTGCGCAGCCATGCGGACCAAGTCCACGCTGTGTTTGTGGCATAAAGGTGCTAACCGTTCTTTCTTCCTCTGACATCTCCCCCCAACCTCTTTCAACTGAAATTTGACCAAGGTCTCCCTTATCTGCTGAGTCTTCCATGTCCATGGACAGTTCGTCCTCCATTTCTTCATGTTCTCCTGCACCTTACTCAACATTTTGCCTGCTACCATGCGCCCTTGTTGATCCCTGTCCCCCATGGTCCCATGCCTGCCACGTTGGTGATGATGAACGTCTGGACCTTGGAGATGTTGTTATGTCTTGCGCATATGAATCCTCCTGTAGTTCCTCCCCTTCCTGTTGTCCCACCCCCTGACTCCGAATAGTGTTTAGCGTGTGCTCCAGCATGTAAATGACTGGAATTGTCATGCTGATAATGGCATTGTCAGCGCTAAACATATTCGTCGCCATGTCGAAACTGTGCAGAATTGTGCATAGGTCCTTGATCTGAGACCACTCCATCAGGGTGATCTGCCCCACCTCTGCATCTCGTTGGCCCATGCTATACGTCATGACGTATTGCACCAGAGCTCGGCGGTGCTGCCACAGTCGCTGTAACATGTGGAGAGTCGAATTCCAGCGTGTCGCCACATCGCATTTCAGGCAATGAACCGGCAGGCCGAAAGACTTCTGGAGCGATGCAAGTCGCTCAGCTGCGGCGCTTGAACGGCGGAAGTGAGCAGACAGTTTTCGTGCCCTGGTCAGAAGGCCATCTAGGCCGAGATAGTGTGTTAAAAATTGCTGGACAACAAGGTTCAACACGTGAGCCATACAAGGTACGTGTGTCACCTTGCCCAGGCGAAGGGCCGCAACCAGGTTTGAGGCATTGTCGCACACGGCCTTACCAGGCTGCAGGTTGAATGGAGACAACCATTTATTAAACTCGGACCGCAGAGCTGACCACAACTCCTCAGCTGTGTGACTCTTGTTCCCAAGTTATGTCAAGCTAAAGACCGCCTGATGACGTTGCGTTCTCCTGCCAGCATAGTAATGAGGGGTGCGTGATTCCTTCTGCGCAGTGAGAACGCTGGTGGCCTGACCAGGCAGGCTTGGGGTGGAGGTGGAGAACACAGATGAGGTGGAGGAGGCAGAAGCAGTGGCAGAACTTGTACAGACAGAGGATTGACACACAAGTCGTGGGGATGGCAAGACTTGTGCAGCAGACCCTTCACCATCTATCACCATAGTTACCCAGTGCACAGTCAGCGACATGTAACGTCCCTGTCCATGCTTACTGGTCCAAGTATCGGTGGTGAAATGCACCCGTTCACACACAGAGTTTCTCAAGGAAGCGGTGATGTTGTGTGCGACATGCTGGTGTAGCGTGGGCACACCTTTCTTAGAGAAGTAGTGGCGACTGGGCATCTGGTACTGGGGCACAGCGACAGACATAAGGTCTCTAAAATCCTGTGTGTCCACCAGGCGGAAAGGCAGCATTTTGGTAGACAAGAGCTTACAGAGGGATAAACTCAACCTCTTAGCTTTGTCATGGGTCGCAGGAAATGGCCTTTTATTTGTCCACATCTGAGGGACAGAGATCTGGCTGCTGTGTGTAGACGGTGTTGAGTAGGGTGTCCCTGGAAAAATGCAGGTTTGTGAGGAAAGTGCAGGCGGAGACATGATGTTGCCTTCATTCAACGTTGGTGCTATCGATGTCTGAGAGAGCTGTACACACGCACTTGTTTCCTCTTCCAAACCAACTGACGACATACCAAGCAAACTGCCTGTTGTGGTTACAGTGGTGGAAGTTGTGAGTGGAAAACCAGGTGTGACAGCTGTCCCCACAGTCCTAGAAGATGAAGAGCGCACGGATGCGCTGGAAGGGGCAGGCCGTGGATGGTTCGCTCCGCTAGGCCGCATTGCAGCACGGTGAACTTCCCACTGGGACCTATGATATTTATTCATGTGACTATTCATGGAAGAAGTTGTCAAACTGCTGAGGTTTTGACCTCTACTAACAGAATCACGACAAATTTTACACATCATATAATTTGGGCGATCTTTTTCTATGTCAGAAAAGGACCAGGCTAGGCAATGCTTAGAGGGCATGCGACCTGCTGAGCCCCCCCGACTAGTGCTCAGAGGCAGAGTGGTGGCTGATGATGCAGTTGTAGACGTGCTACCAGTGCTCCGACTCTGTCCAGGAAGGCGCAAGGTAACTTCGTCGTCGGTTGCATCCTCCTCCACCGTTTCTGTTGACCTCCTCGAGTGCCTGACTGTGGGTTGACAGTAGGTGGGATCTAGAACTTCCTCACCAATTGTTGTGTTTGCACTCCCCTCACCCTCAGACCGAGCCTCTTCTTGCCCTGACCGAATATTTAAGTTGTCATCCCAATCTGGTATCTGCGTCTCATCATCATCAGTATGTTCCTCATTGTCTATAACCACAGGTGTTACAGTTTGTGACAAGGGGTCAACATTATGCTCAGAAACTTGGTCCTCACGGCCTGAATCAGAGTCACAAAGGTTCTGGGCATCACTGCAGACCATTTCCTGGTCTGTACTAACTGTAGCTTGGGAGCAGACCTCTGATTCCCAGGCTATAGTGTGACTGAACAGCTCTGCAGACTCAGCCATCTCAGTTCCACCATACTGTGCAGGGCTGATGGAGACTTCAGAGCTGGGAGAAAGCAAGTTTGATTGGGATGACAACTCAGAGAACTGGTGTTTTTTGGATGCGGTAGTTGAGGTGGCTGAGAGGGCACTTGTTGGACCACTTGAGATCCATTCAAGCATTTTCCTTTTTTGGCCATCATCTACCTTTGTTCCTGTTGTTCGTGTCCGTAAAAAAGGGAGCACATCGGATTGTCCACGGTAAGTAGTAGACATCTTACTTTTGCTGGTAGATGGTCTATCTTCAGCAGATGTTAATGGAGCTTTGCCACCTTCCCCACGGACAAACCCTTTTTTTCCTTTTCCACCACGCCTCTTCCCCTTTCCACCAGCATCTGTCGTTTTGCCACTCATGTTGATTGCGACAAGATTGTGCACTGAAAATGTGGTAGTAAAAATTGAGAGGTGGTGTAGATTGCAGCGGTGGTCTAGCTTTATTAACAGCAGAATAATAAAGAATAATTATCCCTGACAATAAAATTACGGCCCTTAAACTGGCAGCATAAATTGCTAGTATAATGGCTTAGTAACAATGAGTTTGAGTGTGCAATGCAGGCAGAGGTGCTGCAAATGTCTTTGCACTAGTGTGACTATACAAAAGTCCAACAGCCACGTTTAGGATGCCACTAAGTTCACTCAGTGTTTGCTAGTATAATGGCTTAGTTATAATGAGTTGGAGTGTGCAATGCAGGCATAGGTGCAGCAAATATCTTTGCACTAGTGGGACTATACAAAAGTCCAATAGCCACGTTTAGGATGCCACTAAGTTCACTCAGTGTTTGCTAGTATAATGGCTTAGTTATAATGAGTTTGAGTGTGCAATGCAGGCAGACGTGCTGCAAATATCTTTGCACTAGTGGGAATATACAGAAGTCCAATAGCCACGTTTAGGATGCCACTAAGTTCACTCAGTGTTTGCTAGTATAATGGCTTAGCAACAATGCGTTTTAGTGTGCAATGCAGGCAGACGTGCTGCAAATATCTTTGCACTAGTGGGACTAAACAGAAGTCTAATAGCCACGTTTAGGATGCCACTAAGTTCACTCAGTGTTTGCTAGTATAATGGCTTAGTAACAATGAGTTTGAGTGTGCAATGCAGGCAGAGGTGCTGCAAATATCTTTTCACTTGTGGGACGATACAGAAGTCCAACAGCCACGTTTAGGATGCCACTAAGTTCACTCAGTGTTTGCTAGTATAATGGCTTAGTAACAATGAGTTTGAGTGTGCAATGCAGGCAGACATGCTGCAAATATCTTTTCACTTGTGGGACGATACAGAAGTCCAACAGCCACGTTTAGGATGCCACTAAGTTCACTCAGTGTTTGCTAGTATAATGGCTTAGTTATAATGAGTTTGAGTGTGCAATGCAGGCAGATGTGCTGCAAATATCTTTGCACTAGTGGGACTATACAGAAGTCCAATAGCCACATTTAGGATGCCACTAAGTTCACTCAGTGTTTGCTAGTATAATGGCTTAGTTATAATGAGCTTGAGTGTGCAATGCAGGCAGATGTGCTGCAAATATCTTTGCACTAGTGGGACTATACAAAAGTCCAATAGCCACGTTTAGGATGCCACTAAGTTTACTCAGTGTTTGCTAGTATAATGGCTTAGTAACATTGAGTTTGAGTGTGCAATGCAGGCAGAGGTGCTGCAAATATCTTTGCACTTGTGGGACAATACAGAAGTCCAACAGCCACGTTTAGGATGCCACTAAGTTCACTCAGTGTTTGCTAGTATAATGGCTTAGTAACAATGAGTTTGAGTGTGCAAAGGGCAGGAGGGTACAGATGCAGGGTTGTGGGTCTCTGGGTAGAGGAATGGAAGCCTGCCTTTCTATCCCTCCTAATGGGGAAATGCAGCGAGGAAATCCCTGACCTTAGCTACACAGACGCTGTCATCTTGTGTAGCTGTTAAACTCTGTTTTAAACTCTGTCACCTATGGCTCTGACCCTGCCGGTATGAGCCCTTAAAAGAACTGATAGAAAGTGCTATCCCTAAGCTGTCCAGCGCTGTGTATGGAGCGTATACAGCAGTATCGGCGATAGGAGCTGCGCCAGTGATGTCTGACACCAAGGACGCAGAAGTAAAAACTGTGGAAAAAGAAAGCGCAATAGGGTCTTACCCCAATATATATAGGGTGAAGCAAAGAATAATCCTACTCACCAATTCGGGTTGTGACAGTCACAACACCTATAGCAGCATGTAACACCAAGTCCCGGCAGCGGTCCCCATGAGGCAGATAACAGAGAGTAGTAGAGAATGGGTTTCACAGCCGCGCCAAAAGACTACTGGATTCTTCTCAGATTAATGTTTCTTTTATTTCATAACAGGTCAAGTCTACGCGTTTCAGGAGAACACAGCTCCCTTCCTCAGGACAAACCAGCAAAGAATCATCAAATCTCAATGATGATTCTTTGCTGGTTTGTCCTGAGGAAGGGAGCTGTGTTCTCCTGAAACGCGTAGACTTGACCTGTTATGAAATAAAAGAAACATTAATCTGGGAAGAATCCAGTAGTCTTTTGGCGCGGCTGTGAAACCCATTCTCTACTACTCTCTGTTACCAAGGACGCAGAAGGCAGATAATGGCGTGCTGGAGGAAAATGTCCGGTTTTATAATGCAGGGACATGTGACATGGACATCCTATCACACATGCCGTTGCTTCTCTGGCTAAAAGTACACTTAGCTGTGTGTGTGTCTGGGATTGGCTGACATGCTGGCCCGCCCCACTACACGCGCGCGGTTAGGGAAGGAATACAAGGAAAAAAAAAAAATGGCGATCGCCATTATCCATACAGCAGTGATCTGAATGCGCTGTTCCCGCACACTATACACTGAAATTTCATAATAGTGTGAGTCACAGAGTGACTTACACTATTGCAGCGGAAAGCAAGCTAGTAATTAGCTGTTTTTTTGCTGCTAGAACCGTTCTCGAACGTATCTAGAACTATCGAGCTTTAGCAAAAAAGCTTGAGTTCTAGTTCGATCTAGAACAGCCCCAAAATCACTCGAGCCGCGAACTGGAGAACCTCGAACCGCGAACCGCGCTCAACTCTACCCATGATCCTGTCCTCTGCCACCATGACCCAGTCCGATTCATCATAAATAAGTCCTAGGGCGTCAAAAAACCTATCCACAGACATATGCTCAGGGGCTGTCGGAGGTAAAGAAAAGGCCCAAGTCTGAGGTCCCTCCCTAAGCAAGGAAATTATTATCCCCACCCGCTGACTATCATCCCCAGAGCAATGGGGTCTAAGAGAAAAAAGTAATTTACAGCTCTCCCGAAACGTGTGAAACCTCTCCTTCTCTCCGGAAAACTTATCCGGGAGCATGACCGTGGGTTCTGGAGAATGGAATGATACATCTACGGGACCGGGCTGTGATTGAGTCATGGAACCCTGGAAAGCCTTTACTGCAGCAGCAAGCTCCCTCTGGAGTCGAGTATGGGAAGAGGCTAGAGCTCTATGCTCAATGAATAAGTCCTGGATCATTTGAGTCAACTTAGACATCTGATCCTTAAGGATACGTAACGGATCCATAGGGGTAAAAATGTAAGGGCCAGTGATAATGTCACGCTGTACTCTAAGATGTACAATAGCAGTACAGCGCAGTAATGTGGGACTGAGAGGATTCCTGAAACTATCTGAGAAGGTAGTTAGCTGGTAAACCACTAGGGGGTGTAAAAGTGGAGTAAACATATGAGCAGGGAATTCCCTAGCAGAGGTAATATTAGTCAAGCCCAACAGATGGCAGTAGAATCGTCAGAAAGCCGTGTCACAACATGAGGTCTTGTAAGTACACAAGGGCAAAGTCTAAACGTAGTCAGAGGGAAGCAAATTGTCAGTAGCCGGGAAATCAGAGCCTAGAAGCGAGGGAGAGTGGGAAGACAAGACAGAATTAAGGTAAACAGATAAGGAACGAACAGGGAGACAGCGGGAGAGACACTGATGGAAACAGACAACAGAGGAGGTTAACAGGTCAGGTGAACACAGAGGTCAGGAGGGGGCATGGCAGACAACAAGTCACTCAAGAGCAGAACACAGCAGAGCCAGAAATATCACTGGTGAAGTCCAAGAGAAACAGTGCCCTAATAAAGCAGCCTGACCTCCAGAACGAGGCAGAAAGGATTAACCCTTAACATGACCTGCATCAGAAGTGAAACTAAAAAAAAGGCTCAGCTCCAGCTGAGCCAGGAGTCAATCATGACACATGGACCTTTTTATTCCTTTCCCAAGAAGCTGCAAAAACCCTAGTACATGCCCTTATTATCTCCCACCTGGATTATTGCAACCTCCTGCTCTCTGGCCTCCCTTCTAACAGTCTCCCACCCCTACAATCTCTTCTAAACTATGCTGCCGAACTAATCTGCCTGTCCCCCCGCAACTCGCCGACCTCTCCTCTCTGCCAATCCCTTCACTGGCTTCCCATTGCCCAATGACTCCAGTTCAAAACACTAATCATGACATACAAAGCCATCCACAACCTGTCTCCTCCTTACATCTGTGACCAGTCTCCCAGTAACTACCTGCACGCAACCTTTGATCCTCACAAGATCTCCTTCTCTACTCCCCTCTCATCTCCTCTTCCCACCATCGCATCCAAGATTTCTCCCGTGCCTCCCCCATACTCTGGAATGCTCTGCCACAACATAGACTCTCGCCTACCTTGACAAACTTCAAAAGGAACTTGAAGATCCACCTCTTCCGACAAGCCTAAAACCTGCCGTAATTCTCAGTCTGATATAACGCCGCACAACCAACCGTAACCTACAGTATCCTCACCTATTCCTTGTAGACTGTGAGCCCTCGCGGGCAGGGTCCTCTCTCCTCCCGTACCAGTCTGTACCTTGTATTGTTAATGATTATTGTACTTGTTCCTATTATCTATAACACTTTCCCATGTAAAGCGCCATGGAATAAATGGCGCTATAATAATAAATAATAATAATAAAAATAGTATAATACTGTTTATTTATGGTCTTAACCAAAGTGGTGTTGCTCACTTGATTCCTTGGAGGCGTGTATGTGGACTTATCTGCATTATTACCCCGCATCAGACCCATATCTCTAAAACCATATGATGGATTTTAAAAATGAAAAAAAGCAGAAAATTTAGGAGAGCAGCAGGAATAAACTAACAGTTCACGAGACGGAGAAATTTAACCGTACCTAGATTTTCTTTGAATAAAGCTCAAGTGTGACTCTAAATTCAAATCAACAACACAGGTTTGCTGTCACGTTCGTGACTATGGTGAACCCAGGGTAGCCTATATTGGCCCTAAAGCTAGGGCCCCTGCACTCACTCTAACCGTGGAGGTAGCATTGATGGTGGGAAGGTCCAGGTCACCACATTAAGGCCTATCTTCTGTCCTCATCCCTGATGTTAGAGAACCTCTCCACAACCCACCACCTGGGGGAATGGTCAAGAAAAGGGGAAAACCTCCATCAACAAATATGGACAAACAGGGGTTCAACATAAACAACTATCACTCGTACAAATGGCAACTAAACAAAGGAGCCTCTACAAGTGCACGAAGAGACAACAACATACGAAGAGTAAAGGAAGGAGACAACTGGGATACTTTCATACAAGACACACTCCTGAAATGCTGCAGCAACCACCTATGCTGCCACCTAAGTACTTCTGGACAAGAGAGAATCACACAGCTCCTTCCACCTCCTGGTCAAGTCTCCAAACGATTAAAGGAAATTCCCGGCACCCTCTGGTGGATGTTGAAGGTATGTCTAGGACCAATTTAGTGAACTGAATATGCTCATCTGTAACAGTTACACACAACAAAGTAAGGGTTTACAATGTCAGGCTGCTACAGAAAAAAATGCAACCAGACACAAGGATGAGCTGATGAGAGAAAAAAAATGTACTGGGTCTGCACTGCCTTGGAGGAATTTGTCACATCAAAAGATACGTGAAGCTGTGTCATGTGGTGTTACAAAGTCAGGCAGAGTCAGCAGCACAGCAGAAAGAATAATTATTTCACTGCTGTGGCTAAAGGACTGCACCACACCCTATACAAACTGCCAAATGTGACAAATTCTTGGTGGCTGTGAGAAAGTCAGCACTGTGAGTGAGCTATAGTGGGAGACTCAAAGGCTGTGCCTGAGTGAAGAAAGTGCTGTTGAAGAAATTGCAAGCAGACTGGCAATAGAGTGTCACAAGAGTCAGCTCATTGCTGAGTCCGCATGCCACATTTTCATTGAGTAGAAAAAGCGGCAGCAGTGAGTGTTCTTGTTTAAGTGGCATCATGCACAGACACAGCATGGTGCTACAACTGTACTTGTAAATGAGCAGAGAATTCGCTTTAGAGAAGAAGGGCTCAAAGTAACTGGAGCTACTCTGATACATATGCCAACTTGATATTGACTTACTATATTATGGAATGTGTCTTGCAAAATACTAACATGCGTTGTGCAGGGCTGCATGTTACAAATCATACACTGTATTAATCTGGTAAATACACAATAATATAGCTGTGGTACATCTTGCATACTTGTCTAAAGGCCACTTTACACTCTGCGATATCGGTACCAATATCGCTGGCGTGGGTACCCGCCCCCATCGGTTGTGCGACATGGGCAAATCGCTGCCCGTGGTGCACAACATCGCCCAGACCCGTCACACTACTTACCTGCCCTGCAACGTTGCTGTGACCGGCGAAACGCCTCCTTTCTAAGGGGGCGGTTCGTTCAGCGTCACAGCGACGTCACAGCTGCGTCACTGAACCGCCGCCCAATAGAAACGGAGGAGCGGAGATTTGCGGGACGAACATCTTATCCACCTCCTTCCTTCTGCATTGCGGGCAGGAGGCAGGTAAGGTGAGGTTCCTCGTTCCTGCGGTGTCACACGTACCGATGTGTGCTGCCACAGGAACGAGGAACAACAGCGTTACTGCTGCAGCAACGATATTAGAGAATGGACCCCCATGTCACCGATGAGCTATTTTGCATGTTTTTGCGACGATGCAAAATCGCTCATAGGTGTCACACGCAACGACATCACTAAAGCGACCGGATGTGCGTCACAAATTCTTGCGCTTGAGCGATGTCGCAGCATGTACAGCGGTCTTAAAGCAACCAGCTGAATTGAGCACCAACTAAGAGAACAAGTGTTCTGCAGCAAGTAGGGTGGTCAATTTGAATACACTTATTTCGTAACCTTCGATCCTCACAAGATTTCCTTGTCTACTCCCCTCTCATTTTCTCTTCCCACCATTGCATCCAAGATTTCTCCCGTGCATCCCCCATACTCTGGAATGCTCTGCCACAACATATCAGACTCTCGCCTACCTTGACAACCTTCAAAAGGAACCTGAAGACCCACCTCTTCTGACAAGCCTACAACCTGCCATAACCCTCAGTTCTCCATAGCATCGCATGACTACCTCCTCCCTCACCTACTGTATCCTCACACATCCCTTGTAGACTGTGAGCCCTCATGGGCAGGGACCGCTCTCCTCTTGTAATTGTCTGTGCCTTATATTGTTTATGATTGTTGTACTTCTCCCTATTATGTATACCCCTTTCACATGTAATGTGCCATGGAATTGTGACGCCCTGGCAAAACCAGGTAGTCACACACTTTTTGGCCCCTGCATAACACCACTCCCACACAGGGTTAAACCAGCCGACAAAACCCTAGTCACCCCCTCTGGGAAGGTCAGACACACTAGTGGGAGGGACCAGGTGGAAGTAAAACGCCCACCTAGGGGTCTGGAGAGCCCGGGGTGGGAAAACAGTTAGTTCAGGAGAGTTGAGTAGAGTGGAGAGTTGAGTTGAGGTTGGAGGTGAAGCTGACAGGTGCCAGGGTCGGAGCCCTGACACCTTGGCTAGGTGGCAGACAGTGGTCAGCGCCAGCAGGAGACGGAGAGTAAGGTTCCGGAGATCCGAGGTGGACCGGGGCAGGGTTAAAGCACGCCGGTACCGACACCGGAGAACTGACCCGGAAACCGTGCACAAAAGGGGGTACTTGGACCCTGAAGCAAGGACCGGCACCAACGGCCTAGCTAATTAACCAATTGAGGGCAGGATTTTAGGTCCTGTCACAACCTAAGTCCCGAAAAGTAGACTTCCACCCACAGAGAGGGATAGGGCATCTGCCAGGGCCCAGTAGATCCCACGGGTCAGTGTCTGACGGGCACGGCTCCTAATGAAAGGACCAGGAGCAGACTCCTGCGTTACACACCGGGAAGTCCACCACAGAAAACACAAAGTGCAGAGGAAAGGGGCATTAACCACCGACCCGGGTGTGGGACCATATACACCCGTCTGCGGCAACCGGCCACCATCACCTTGGTTTACCAAAGGACTTGTGTGATTTATTCAACTGTGAGTAAAATCCCCGGTCTGACTGGGTGCGCCGGCCCCTGCCGTTATCATTCCCTGCACAGAGACATTGTGCCCCGGGGCATCCATCCCTGCCCACGTAAGGGTTAACATCCAGCTGCCAGCTCATTGCCCCGGGAGTCCCACAGCAGTAGCGGTGGTGCTACATCTCACCACACACTGTGGGTGGTGTCACAGACAGTTTTCAACGACACCCGTACAAATAGATCCCCCTTTTTATTCGAAGTATCCGCGTGACCCCCGGGTCTGGTAGAGTCCCTCAAGCCATACCGCAGATTCGGATCCAAGCAGCACGGCTGCTGGTGTGGGGGCAGCACAGAATAAATAAATAAATGGTGCTATAATAATATATAATAATAATAACCAAATACCTTCAAGAAATTGAAATTTTAGTCACCGAATTAGTGCTCACAATGTAAATTCTCTACCAGTATATAGGAGCATATTGACTTATTCATGTTTGTAATAATTGCATGGAAATAACAGGGGAGTTTGAATGTTAAGAGGATTGTTATATGGCCGGGGCCACACAAGGCACTAGTGCGATCCTCGCATGACACTTGGCTCACGTTGGCAGCACAGCGGGAGCCGAATGTCATGCGAGTGTCCCTGCGACTGATATCCGACTGTGCGAGTGGACGTCAGGTGTGGGGGGCGGGCTGGCACTGAGGAGGGGAGGGAGGGATTTATCTCTTTCTCTCTCCTCCATAGCCGGCTATTGCCATTCTCGCACTGCACTCGCGGTACACTGGTGTACTGCGAGTGCAGTGCGATTTTTCTCTCGCCCCATAGACTTGAATGGGTGCGAAAGAAAGAGTCTCGCATTACAGTCGCAGCATGCTGCGATTGTTTTCTCGGTCCGATTAGTTCTGAGAAAATAATTGCTCATGTGCGCTGACACCTAGGCTAATATTGGTCTGGGATGAATGCGATGTTTTATCGCTCTCCACTTGCACCGTTTTTCTTGCCGTGTGGCTTAGGCCTATTAGAAAGTCTCTGGAGTCTGTAAGTAAACCACTGTACCCAGAATAATCCCATTCAAACATCAGAAAAGCGGGTAATCTAATCCTGAAATGTTATTTTACACTTCAGGACATTTTGTTGCCAGTCCCCGTTTTCCTTTTAAATGGTTTGTTTTATTTTGGGATTAGATGTAAAGGTTTTAAAGAGGCTTACGTAAATGTATACAGATAGATTTGTTCCTACATTTTTCAGTACATTTTAAACCCCAAACCAAATTAAGCTACTTGATCAGAGCTAGCTCCAGTCACAGTAATTACTGGTAGATGCCGTGTTTTTCCAAAAATAAGACACTGTCTTGTACTTTTTTTGCCTCAAAAAAAGCACTAGGGCTTATTTTCTAGGTAGGTCTTAAAGTTTACTTTACACGCTGCGATCTCGCTAGCGAGATCGCTAGCGTGCGTACCCGCCCCCGTTGGTTGTGTGACACGGGCAAATCGCTGCCCGTGGCGCACAACCTCGCTTACCCCCATCACATGGACTTACCTGCCCTGCGACGTCGCTCTGGCCGGCGAACCGCCTCCTTTCTAAGGGGGCGGTTCTTGCGGCATCACAGCGACGTCACACAGCAGGCATCCAATAGAAGTGGAGGGGCGGAGATGAGCGTGACGTAACATCCCGCCCACCTCCTTCCTTCCGCATTGCCAGTGGAGGCAGGTAAGGAGATGTTCGTCGCTCCTGCAGTGTCACACACAGCGATGTGTGGTGCCGCAGGAGCGACGAACAACATCGTAACGGCAGTAGCAACGACATTAAGAAAATGAGCAACGTGTCAATGAGCAATGATTTTTCATGTTTTTGTGCTCGTTGATCGTCGCTCATTGGTGTCACACGGTGCGATGTCGGTAACGGCGCCGGATGTGCGTCACTAGCGACGTGACCCCGACGATATATCGTTACCGATATCACAGCATGTAAAGCTGTAAAGCACCCTTTATTCTTGGATAAACATGGTTTGTGGTAAGTTTACCCTCCCAAAAAAGCAGAACCCCCTTCCTAGGAGACTCAAACTTACCAGACCCTGGACGTCTGCGTGGCTTCTAGGTCCTCCCTGTGATCTCCAGTGGGCGCTCCCAGCAGGTATGCTGCACATCGTCCTTGCCTGCTTCTGGCTGACACTCAATACATCAGATCACACACTCATACACACACACACACACATCAGATCACACACATCAGATCACACACATCAGATCACACACATCAGATCACACACAGAATCACCGATCAGATTGCACACATACACATTCACTAGACACTCACCATATCCGGTGGAATACATTGCAGGTCTTGTAAGCATTCCATCCACAGTTCCTTGGAATCCACTGTGCAGCATCTCAGGATTCTGCCGGCCAGAAGAAATCGGTATCACTGGATGTGGTGAGTGTGTGTACAATCTGATTGGTGATTGTGTGTGTGATCTGATGGGTGTGGGATCCCTGCAGGTCCTTCCGCTCGGCGTCTGATGAGAGTGATTACGGGGTCTCTGCTGTCTATAATAAAGTGTCCTGCAGTATTCTTTAACTTTTTTAGCTGCATGGACACTTCATTATTGCACCGCGACTAGGGCTTATTTTTGGGGAAGGCCTTATATTTAAGCCTTGTTCTTAAAATGCTGAAAGACCCTACTAGGGCTTATTTTTGGGGGAGGTCTTATTTTTTTAAAAAAAAACATGGTATCTGATGTGTAAAATATCTGGCACCCAACGTCTGCTGCATGTTGAAGCCGGCAAGTGCCAGTCTCCATGGCCACTGCCCCATGAGTGGCCTTCTGGGTTTTTATACCATGGGTTGAGGATCTAGGGTATGAAGCTCTCCTCATACCAGTAGTCTGGGTTTATTGCCTGCATCTCCTCTATAACAGTCTGGATGAAAAACTATGACAGCAGTTTGACTGTGCAATCTGAACCACTTGCAAACCCAACATGACTCCGGAATGTCTGACTGAAGGCCTTTGACCTTCCCCAACAATCCCCTACCCCCTAGGGTTCTTATCTAAAATAAACACAAACACTGCGTGACGTTGGATATAAAGGCCACAGCAGCCCCATTTATTCGTAACAGAAACATAAGCCATGTAACAATACAATTCTTCATTGAAGAACCCCCCGAAAAGGAAGGGGGGGGTACCTGAAGGTTAACCAAAATGTTCTTTGCAACATCAGCCCATCTCCTGACCCTCAGCCGCAACACACCGACTCGAGAGCCCAAGCCAGATGTTGCCCACACTATGTCCCGCTGAGACTCAACCCAGCAAGGACCCGTTTACCAAACAATTGCACCGCTAGAGGTAACACGCTCCGGCACTGGGTTCCGTCCTCTCCTCTGTGCAAACCCCCACCTTCAGACACCCCCCTCCTTTCCGCCGCTGCGACAAATACGATCTTCCTTCTTTTCTTCATTGATGTCGAATCCACAATCAGGGCGGGCGGGCGGGAACGATTCCAGTCACCGTCCAGGTAGGAATGGCCCACCCCCCCTCTGACCTGCCCTATATACTACCCCCTATAGCACCACCCCCTGACCAATCACACTGACCCCTGATCCTAACTGCCCCTTAGCACCACCCCCAAATTTCGCGCCCAAACTGACTTCTCCATTAACCCCTTATTAACCCTATGGCCTGGCATCCCTCCTAGTCATGTAGCCCTCCCTTGAGCCCCTTCGGGTCAGCAGTCCGGGCTCTTCCTTGACTCCGGAATGTCTGACTGAAGGCCTTTGACCTTCCCCAACAACCCCCTACCCCCTAGGGTTCTTATCTAAAATAAACACAAACACTGCGTGACGTTGGATATAAAGGCCACAGCAGCCCCATTTATTCGTAACAGAAACATAAGCCATGTAACAATACAATTCTTCATTGAAGAACCCCCCGAAAAGGAAGGGGGGGGTACCTGAAGGTTAACCAAAATGTTCTTTGCAACATCAGCCCATCTCCTGACCCTCAGCCGCAACACACCGACTCGAGAGCCCAAGCCAGATGTTGCCCACACTATGTCCCGCTGAGACTCAACCCAGCAAGGACCTGTTTACCAAACAATTGCACCGCTAGAGGTAACCCGCTCCGGCACTGGGTTCCGTCCTCTCCTCTGTGCAAACCCCCACCTTCAGACACCCCCCTCCTTTCCGCCACCGCGAGTGCGCATGACCCCTTGTGCGCGCGAGTCCTCCCACACCAACAAAGCCTTCTCAACCCCCTCCATCAGCCCTAAGGCCCAAATATCATTTCCCACCGAATTTAAATGGACCCCGTCCCGGCGCAACAAGTCGGCGGACGCCGCTTCCAACTCCGGGTGCCGAACAGAGACACCCCCGACCCGGGAAATGAACCGCCCAATCTCCCGATTCACTTTACTTCGCGCCCTGTTTACTGCCTCCACCGACCTGGCGTGCCGCCATGCCAGCCGCGCAACCATATCAGACCAGACAATTATTAGACCCGGGTGGGAAGACAGGAGCCGCAGGCAGTCACATTTTATGTCTTGTATCAGGTCCCTGGAAGCCCGGAGACCCAGGTCATTCCCACCCGCGTGTAGTACTACCACGTCCGGTGATCTGTCCAACTGCGAATGGTGGCGCCAGGTAGGCAACACCTCACTCCACAGCATGCCCCTGACCCCGATCCATCGCACAGTCGCCTTTTCCCTGGGGACCCCCAACTGGCGGCCGTCCAGTCGTATTCCCGCACGAAACGCCCCCCAATACACGTATGAGTGGCCGAGCACCCACACCAACAATGGTAAACCTACAAAACAAAAGGTGACAACACAGAGGAGGGGGGGGGGGGAGGCACGAGGAAGAAAAAGATGGGTAATGAATACCAAACAAATACCGCCCCCGACCCCCCCCCCCACCAATATCTCACAACAAGTTCGGCCGGATGTAAGATCTAAACCTGGCCGAGTCCAATCGTCCAATCTTACGGAGAGCCTGCGCGCCCAGACCCCAACGAGCCGCCTGAGTCGCAGCCCCAATCCGAAAGGAATGCGACGCGAACTCAGCCTCGTTGAGACCGCAACACTGCAGGCACCTCCGAAAGATGCAGACAAATTGGTAACTAGACAAGGCTGACCCGTCCTGGTGGGACAAAAGGGACCCCGGGCGAGCTCCCCTCACTTCTAAAAACGCCGACAGCCAACTGACAGGGCACTCCGCTAAACCAGGTACACCCCATAGTTCCACCATCCGACCTCTACCCAGCTGGTCCGTCTTTGACCGTCTCAAGCAACACCGTACCACATCCATACCGCATTCCACGTCCTCCAACAACAAACCTCCGTGACTCCTCGTGTTTCTGCTCACCAGTTCACTAATTCTAAACGCCCCAAAGAAGGCCAAAACAAAAGCGGTCCCGAACAACTGGCATTCATACTCCGAACAGCACACCCGAGGCAAAACCGACAACAGCTTGCCCAGCAGCTCAAAAGATACCGGGCGCCGAAGGTCTCGGCGCGCCCCCGCCCTCCGGTAACCCTTCAGCGCCTGGCGCACCCAGAAATCCTTCGTAACATCCTTCCAGCCCAGTAACTTGAAAAAGAAGGCAATGCCCGCCAACCTGCCCGCCACGGCCGACCACGAAAGGCCTTCTTCCTTAGCCCTGCCCATCATGAACAAAACTAAATAAACTCTGTCACCTTCAGATACATGACCTCCCACCTCATCAACCAACTCGAGCCAACGGTCCCACGCTGAATTATAGCTGTGCCACGTACTGGGTGCCACCGAATGTCTGATCAATTCCCAGGCCGGCTGCAAACCAGGTCCCACAACCAGACGGGCCACACGGTCTCCTGCTGCTCCGCGTCCGGCGCCAGCATTCGAAAGCGGTCCCACTGGAAGCGAGATAAAGCATCAGCCACAGAATTCAGCACCCCCGGCACATGTACAGCGCAGACCCACAAGTTCAACTCCAGACATTTCAGCACCAAATGACGCAAGAGATCCACCACCGGGGGGGAATCAGCTGTCAACTTGTTAACACACTGAACGACCCCCAGGTTGTCACACATGAAACGCACCTTCCTGTCTTTCAAATCCTGTCCCCAAACCTCTATGGCCACGACAATAGGAAAAAGTTCCAACAGGGCCAAATTCCTAGTCAGACCGCAAACCCGCCACGAATCAGGCCACCTGCCGACACACCATCTCCCCCCAAAATATGCGCCAAAACCACTGGATCCCGCCGCGTCCGTATACAGTACCAACTCCTCATTTGACACCACCTCGCGAAGCCACAATGACCGTCCATTATACAGCTGCAAAAAACGGGACCACACTCTCAGGTCCGCCTTGTGTTCCACCTTCAAACGCACAAAATGCAAAGGGTGCAACACACCGGTAGTGGCTTGAGCCAAGCGACGGGAAAAAACTCTCCCCATCGGCAAAATCCTACACGCAAAATTCAACTTCCCCAACAGGGACTGTAAGTCCCGTAAACGAATCTTCTTGGCCTCAATGGCCCCTTGAACGCAACGCCTCAAATCCGCCAGCTTGTCCTCCGGCAAGCGGCACTCCATGGCAACCATATCCAGCTCAATACCCAGGAATTTCAAAACAGTAACCAGACCCTCCGTCTTCTCCGGCGCCAACGGAACGCCAAAGCGGCGAGCAACCTGCTCCACTGTCCGAAGCAAAAGGGAACACTGCGAGGATCCAGCAGGTCCCATGCACAAAAAGTCGTCCAAGTAATGCAACACTGAATCTAGACCCGCCTCCTCCTTAATTACCCATTCCAAAAAACAACTAAACTTCTCAAAATAGGAACATGAAATTGAACAGCCCATAGGCAAACAACAATCTACATAAAACTTGTCCTCCCACCAACACCCCAACAGGTGAAAACTGTCCGGGTGCACCGGCAACAGGCGGAAGGCCGCTTCTATATCCGTTTTCGCCAAAAGCGAACCACAACCCAACTTCCTTAACCATTCCACAGCCTTATCAAAACGGACATACGATACTGAAACCAGCTCAGGATCAATACCGTCGTTCACCGACCGGCCAGTAGGATAGGACAAATGGTGGATAAGCCGAAACTTGTTAGGTTCCTTTTTCGGAACCAACCCCAACGGGGACACAACCAAGTCCGGCAATGGAGGGGCATCAAAAGGCCCCGCCATCCGTCCTAGTTCCACCTCCTTCTGTAACTTATCCGCAACAATCTCACCATGTAGGCGAGTCGACTGTAAATTTTTCAAACGAATCTCTCCCGTCTTAACCACTGACGGTATCTTGAAACCAAAACTAAAACCGTCACTCAACAATTCCGCCGACCCCCGATCCGGGTATCTACTTAGAAACGGCGCCATCCGATCTACCCTCACCGGGGTCCTCCCTTTTTGACGAAGACTCAGCGGCCTTCCCTTTTCCCTTCCGGAAGCACTTAAGGTGACTGTGGGCGCCACCACAGCCCGAACACTCGTGCTTGAATCGGCAGGAGGAACCAAACCGGCATTCCTTTTCATTGAACTGCCAGCAAACGCCCTTTTTGGGCCCCGGCGAGGTGCCAAATGATCCCCCGCCGGTGCCCCCTGGAAAGGACTGCGATGCCGACTTCGGCGCAGCCATCAGCCGCATCCATAGACTAATTTCTTTGTGGTCCCACCGTAAACTGGGTCTGACCGCCTTCCTCTGGCGAAACTGCTCGTCATATCTTAACCAAGCAGTCCCCCCATAGGTCCTATACGCCTCACAGATAGAATCCAGATAACAAAAAAGCGCCGAACAGTTATCCGGAGCCTTTTCCCCCACCACACTGGCCAGTATCACAAAGGCCTGCAACCAGTTCTGAAAAGTGCGAGGAATAAGGCGATAACGCCGCCGTTCTTCCTCGTCCTTCTTGCTCTCATCCGGTTTAACCCGATCCAGATTAAACTTTTCCAACGGAAGCAATGAGAATATTTCAACATATTCATCCTTCCATATTTTTTCCCTGGTCTCCTGCTTCAGATGCGCCCCCAACGGTCCATCAAAGCAGACATACACTTCCCCTCTCGCCTTGTCATCTAATCGAACAATGTCCACTGCAGCCGCAGCTGCGGCAGCGGGAGCCGCAGCTGCGGCCGCGGGAGCCGCCACCACCGGCTCACCAACCACATTGCCACCAGCAACCCCTCCAACCGCAGGAGTCACAACCTCCTGCCCCGTCGCTCCCTGCCACACTAAGCTAGGGCCCCCCACAGGGGCAAACAAACCCCTGACCAACCTCAACAACTCAGCTGCCACACTGCCGTCACCCGTCACCGCATTCATGACCTGCCCTCCAACCGGGCCACCAAGCAAACCACCCGTACCACCAACCACATTCACGCCCTGCGCGCCATCCATATCACCAGACACACCATCCATAGCCAAACCAGGTGTACGAGAAATAGGAAAAACCGTGGGCTTACCAGGCTGACTCCGAGAAGATCCCGAAACAGCCGTCACATGTCCTCCGCGTCGCACTCCAGCCGCTTCGCCGACCTCCACGATCTGGTCCCCGGTGTCGTCCTCCGCGGCGTCCTCCTCCAAGGTGGCCTCATCTTCCTCACTGGACCCAGGCCCAGGGAGCCCACCGTCCGGCAGACTCGACCTTAGGCCCCGTCCGCCCGCAGCACCATCCATCCTCCGCGCCGTCCGCGACGATCCAGACGCTGGCGCCGCCACGTAATCACCGCCTGGGGCATGCCGTCCGGCATCCCCGCGTGCTCCAGCTGATCCCGACGCCGTCCCATCGCTGTCCATCCGCTGTGATCCCAGGCCGGGCCCCGCTGATCCGGGCCGTCTCCGTACTGGCTCCCCCGCCGACACTGGGACCCCATGCTCCTGCATGGGCCCCGCTCTGCTCCTGGCCCTTGCTGCCGCTGCCACTGCGGCCTCATCCGTGCCCTGCGATCCCGCTGGCCCACGCAACCCAGCTGGCCCCCATGACCCCGCTGGCTCATGCGACCCCGCCGGCCCACGCGACCCTGCCGACCCACGCGACCGCGCCGGCCCACGCGACCGCGGTGGGTCAGGTGACCACACCGGGTCAGGCAAGCCTGCCGGATCGCGGGGACGCGCCGGGACGGGTGAGTACGCGGGGTCACATGACCGCACCAGGTCAGGTGACCGCGCCCGGTCCGGTGACAGCGCCCGGTCAGGTGACCGCGCCGCCCCACGTGACCGCGCCGCCCCACGTGACCGCGCCGCCCCACGTGACCGCGCCGCCCCACGTGACCGCGGCGGGTCAGGTGAGCGCGCTCGGTCAGGTGAGGCCGCCGGAGCACCAGGGGACGCCGGGCCACGCGAGCGCAGCGGGCCACGTGACCGCGCCGGGTCAGGTGACCGCGCCGGGTCAGGTGACCGCGCCGGGTCACGCGGCCGCGACGCGCGCGTCACTGCCGTGCGCCGCGAACCGGAAGAGGAGGGGAGGCCGGCCATGTCGCTCACCGCCCCGCTGCCTTGGTGCCCGTGGCCCGACTTCCGGCCGGGGCCTCGCGACGTCCCGGCTCCCGGATCCACCGCCGCACGTCCACTTGGGCTCCGTCTCCGCTGCCGGCTCCTCGGCGTCATCTCAGGGCTAAGGCGATCCGGGGGCCGCGTTCTTCGCTGCCGCTTCGGAGGCAGGGGGGTCCCATCTTCCTCACTGACGCCGGACCACCGCTGGAGCTGTTCGTCCATCCAACGCTGTCCACGCTGCTCCGCCATCCTCTTCATCTGTGCCATGAAGTCCTCCATCTTCGGGATCCAGCCACAACGATTCCAGTCACCGTCCAGGTAGGAATGGCCCACCCCCCCTCTGACCTGCCCTATATACTACCCCCTATAGCACCACCCCCTGACCAATCACACTGACCCCTGATCCTAACTGCCCCTTAGCACCACCCCCAAATTTCGCGCCCAAACTGACTTCTCCATTAACCCCTTATTAACCCTATGGCCTGGCATCCCTCCTAGTCATGTAGCCCTCCCTTGAGCCCCTTCGGGTCAGCAGTCCGGGCTCTTCCTCTTATGTGAATAGGATTATGTCAAGGTTCTTACTCTTTGAAAATTAATAGTGAATGTTTCCATTCACTACCAGCAGTCACAAAGTGTAAGAATAAATGCATACCATTTCATAACACGACAAAGGAACTTAACTTACAAAAGAATGACTCTTTCAATATTTTCTAGATCCTTTCAGCAACCATCAAATGATACCAATGTACCTGAATCTATGAAATTACATATTTTACTCATTCATTTTTCTTGTCCCTGCTGTAGAATTACAGAAGATATGGTGAGTGGTTTGCTACAATGACAGTGGTAATAGATCTATTTAGAGATATGCTACAGCACAAACATGCATAATAATATATATTGATTTAAGTACAAGTAACAGTTCCATGGTATTACATAAGATTCTACTTGCTGATAAAACCGCATTTATCTGCTGCCTATGGAGATTGGTAAGAGGTATCCTCTGCAGTCGTGTGGCCAAACATCTGTTACTCTGAACAGCAGTCCCCGTAGAGCCTTATAAATGTCTCGGTTGGTGACTTAAACAAGAAATCAGGAATTTTCAACATAATGCAATGCTTTGAAAATGGCCAAAAAAAAGACAAAAAATCCCTACGTTTCTAAGGGAAAAAAATCTGCAAGTTCTTAAAGGGAAATATCACTGTAATGTACTGTGAAAGACAGCATTTAAAATCTAACTAGTTTAATACAGGCAATGGCATCCTTGCACTGTGCTGCCCCTATCCCCCGGTGGGAAATCGGTAAAATCACCCTCCGGCTGCTCAGCAGTGGTTGCTCCATCCCTTTTTCCTTCTGCTGGCTCCCAGCCTGCACTCGCTGCACAGGTCTCCTGAAAGGACACTTAGGACACAGGTGTGCACATCTGTTCTTAAGGGACCGGTACTCCTAACCCGGAAGTGTCTTTCAGCCTATGGTTGAGAGGCACCAGGTATTTAAGGCACCCTTCCCTTATGGGAGGTGCCATGCAATAGGATCTATACATTGCTAGTAGTTAGGTCCCTTGTGCTGCTGCTGTTACTATCTTGCTGTGTGCTGTATCGCTAATACACATCTGTGTTCTAGTATCCTTTGCTGTATCAATACATTCCAGCCGTATCTGCCGTGTTCTAGTATCCTTTGCTGTAGCAATACATTCCAGCCGTATCTGCCGTACCTGCTGCAGTGATAATCCATACCAGCTGTATCTGCTGTACCCGCTGCTGTAACAATGTGTACCAGCTGTATCTGCCAAATCACACTGCTGCACCCATCCATGCCCACCATGCCTGTTGCTTCAGCCATCTCAGCTGCACCTGCCATATCTGACTCTGTCAGTTTCCATACCCCTTGGAACAGCTGTTGCAGCATTGTGTCTCCATGAGTGGCACCTGGTTGATACCTGTGGTCAAAACTACCCTCAGCATGAGAAAATCTGTTGAAAACTTGGTGTAAGCCGTAGTAAAGCCCCTCAGGTGTACTGTGTGCTTTGTGCTGAGTTCCAGTGGGTCTACTACCCGCTCGCACATGCATGAATCACAACTAGATAGAGCCGAACCCGAACTTTACAAAAAAATCAGTGTTTGAGTTCGGAGATCAGATACTTTACGTATACAAACCACTCAAGTGTGCTTGGGTACGCTCTGTGCTTGGGTCAGTGCCAGCAGCTTTCAGAGTTTGAATGGCTTGCACTGGGGGTCAAAAAACCTTTATCAGATGTAGTGTATACAAAAAGAGAAAAACCACTTCCTCCCTCCTCTCAGAAATATTCTGTTTATGGCTGTTGGTATGTGGATGGAGAGCCAAACTGACCAATTAGTGACTTTCAATGAGGTTCTGTCACGAAGAGGCAATGGGATGGGCATGGCAAAACACATAAGTAACAATGGGGATGAAGGTGGTAGGATGGCCCTAGCGGTAGGGAGAGGGGGAGATGAGTCACCCCGTGACACTAACCTGTGTTCAGAGCTCTGATGTCCCTAATACTTATCCTGGCTGCATCTAAAGAAAGCATATACAGTTAAAACCCAGAGTTTCACAAGGCAATGTGAACCTTAAGCCTGCTTTACACGTTGCAATTTCGCATATGATATCGTATGCGATTTGCAACGCCCCCATCATACGTGCGGCACGTTCAGTTTGTTGAACGTGCCGCAGAAACGATTAACCCCCGTCACAAGTACTTACCTGTCCATACGACCTCGATGTGGGCGGCGAACGTCCACTTCCTGGAGTAGGAGGGACATTCGGTGTCATATCGACGTCACGCGTCAGCCGGCCAATAGAAACAGAGCGGTGGAGATGAGCGGGACGTAAACATCCAGCCCACCTCTTTCCTTCCGCATTGCCGGCTGGAGCCGTGGGAGGCAGGTAAGATCTGTTCAATGTGTGTCACACACTGCGATGTGTGCTGCCTCGGGAACATTGAACAACCTGACGTGCAATTCGTCAGGATTCAACGACATGTATGCGATGAAATTTTAACGTTCAATCGCAATCGCACGTACCTGTCACACACTACTATGTACCTTACGATGCTGGATGTGCATCACTTACGACGTGACCCCGTCGACACATCGTAAGATATATTGTAGCATGTAAAGCGGGCTTTAGATCTAATACCTGGCAAAGGTATCCCAAGAATTGGTGACACTTTTAACAAGACCCTCCTTTTTATGAGGAGGTCTCAGGTCCCTCAGCACTAGACTTGTCTGAATAAGACACATGGATAGAAAGCACCATTCACTCATGTTAACTTCTGTTGTCACCTGACCTTCAAGATTACCATAAAGACAAACTGGAGGTGGCGGTAGTAGAGTAGGCTCCAAAGGAGCAACAAATCTTCTAAGCAACAACCTGTGGACAACTTTATGGGGACTTAGTACTGGGGTAGCTCTACCTGAAAAGCCGTATGGTTAATAACAGCCATTACTCTACACCAGAGGCCCCCAACCTTTCTGACCTCGAGAGCCACATCCAACTCCCACCCCCTCACAGTACTGACACCTAGTGCCCCCATTACAAGTATAATGATTTCCACAGATATCCCACTGAGGATTTTTACCAAGATTTAGGGATTTCCTACTTACCCCCATTCAGATCGGCTCTTTTATGTGGGACTACTCTCAAAAGTCAATATCTGCAGACCTGCTCTTCAACTGTTTGCTAGACTTGGTGCTCATGTGTAGCACCCAGGGATATGAAGTACTCAGTTCCGGGCAGAGTGTCTATTAGGAATGTCACGGTGATGGCCATTACCCGGTTCCGTGCCATGGGCCCTTTTTGTAATGAAGATATTTACAGGGGAGAATAAAATAATGTTCACTTTTGACGCCACTTGCGGTGTTGCGGCTAAGTGTAGGGAGCCACCACTGCAGAATGTCTCTTCTGGAGCTGGTGGTATTGACAGCTAGAATGGTAGACCCTCCGCAAGTAGGGTTTTGCCCCAGAAGGTGTATGATGCAATGGGCATCGGAAGAAGGTAGTCCACACAGGTGTTAAGTGCAACTGGTTTACTCACTGCTGAAGATGTTAACTGGTTGCCCGAGGCCGGCTGGCTTCACCTCCAGGTCCCCTTTGTCCCAGTGCCAGTCTGGTTCTCTGATACCTTCTTCCCCTGCACCTGTCTCTGGTAAGTGGGTCACTGTGGTATAAAACAACTGGAAGTCCCCGTTCTGTAGTTTGTCCAATTCTGTCCGCCTGATGGTAGCGTGAACCCTGTGGGTTTGGAGTCTCTGGTCCTTTCCCCGGTTCTCCCTTTGCTACTGAGTCTTCGGATTCTTTAGTGTCAGCAAGGTCCTTGATGGTCCCCTTGCTGAGCAGGTGTTAACAGGTCGGCTTGAAGATCTTTCCTTTCCTAGGGACCTGTATCCCGTCAGTGCGTAGTTCTGGGAGTACTCCACCGTACTCCACCGGCAACCACTTCTGATGGGTACCAGGTCACCATCAACCCAAGTCAGGATGTCACTTTGCTTGAACTTTCCCACTCCTACAGTTTCTTCAGTTCTCTCTACTCTCCACAGTCACTGCAGTTCAACTTCTGACTACTGACTTCCTGTGTTCTCTCTGTCAACAGTCTGTCCCTCCCATCTGGTCAACTAGTGCACTGGATTGGCTCCACCTCTAGGCGACCATCCATTGGTCCCACCCTAGCTGGGTACCATTGTATGGGGGACTGTTGGGGAAAACTGGGATTACCTGGGTTTTTGTTGTTATCGGCACTGGGGTTCTGGGTCCCTAAAGGGGTAGGCCCTGCATCCTTGTGGGGATGCAGAACTTTGTAGCACCCTGACTCTCTCAGGTGCGCTACACAAGCACTTAACTGGAAGAAACCTGCGAGCTACACATCATGGGCTGAGAGCTACATATGGATCCTGAGCCACAGGTCGAGGAACTCTGCTCTATACAAACTGATAAATGTTGAGCCCAGAGGGCCAGATAAAAACTTCCACCTGATCATTTTATTGGACACGCATATGTTGTCATTCATACACAGGTCTAGACCTGAATGTTTATTAGCAGCCATGCATTTGTGAGTAGATAATCCCTTGAAGGACAGATGACAAGGGTGTCCTCCTGTGCCTTCACCGTCATGGTATACCCCTTACTGTTGGGTGCAGAGGCGACTCCCCGAAACTTTAAAACCATACTCTCAGAAACACATATATGATTACAGAATGATTAGAATTGGATCCCTTTAAGATACCAATAAGTGCATTCTTATTTCAGTAAATGATGGTACAATTTTTGGGCTGCCCCCTGATTGCATAAATGAAGGAGCTGCAATGCTCTTAGCACCACTGCAGTAGGGTGGCTGGGAGTGTCTCTGCACAGAGAAAAAATATGATCTAGTGATAAATCAGCGTTACAACCCCCTTGAGCTCTAAAGGTTGAACTCACTGCAATTATGTCATGCGACTAGTGGGGTTTTCCTTGTACCTGGTAAACCCCTAGAAGATGTTACAACACACAAGGGATACAAGGGTCACCATACAACTGAGGTCCCTGCCGCTAGGGAGAGGGATGAGGCGGCACCTCGTGAACTCACCTTGAGCTGACTCCTGAGCTCTCCAGTGTCCCTATACAGGTTCTTACAACCTGTCGCGAGCAGGATACCTAATTCCCTCAGCTGGCCCTCCACTCACCCTGGCTAGTGAGTAGGCCGATGAGTTCACTAGACTTGCCACTACAATATAGAAACACAAGGGAAGGAATTCAAACAAGGAGAATAGACATGGAAGAAAATGACACTCCAGGTGGCTTCAGTGCAGTAAACACCACTGCTGCACACAACACGACAGACTTCTTCCAGATCAGGCTCCTTCTAAAGTGGACCACATAGAAAATAGTCATCATTTTCTATCACAGGTATCATGTGATCAGATCATATGACTTAAATAGGGAAGGGGAGTGATCTCAAAGATCCACACCTGAGATTGACAGCTAAAGCCCGCAGCCAGGCAGGAAAGATGTTATTAAATAACAGCAGTGGACCTGTCAGCAGCGAGGCGCTGTGACCTTCTGACACCAGATTTACCCGGGGTCTCCCCCGAGCGAGATACACTCATGACAAGTTATCATGTAATATATTATCCCATCATTTTCTGAGATTGAAATGAGTAGTGTCATCTCTTCATGGTATATAGGTCACCTAGAAATGTTAAACTTCTGCTTCTCCATGAAAAGTATCCTTCGCTTTAAAAATCTGAAAATTATAGTAGAATAATTTTCAGACATGGGAAAGAGTTGCAGTTATTATTTTGACATCTTTACCAACTGGCCTTGAAAGGATCTCGGGAGAAGGAGCAGAGTCTTCCATACAGAGAATACCTAACATAGATGTGTTCTCTGGGGATCTGCCTGTGAGCGGCAGATAAGTCTATAATCATTTCAATAAGAAAGAAATACTCATTTTAATATTTTATGCTCGACCCTATCATATCATAGCGTTAGGATTCTTAAATAACCAGATACCAGGCGTACATGCAGAAAAATGTATGAAAGGGGAAAAAGCAAAATAATAATAATAATAATAATACTAACAGAAAAATTAAGTTAAATCCAGAAGTTTATGAAGTGATGCAGTTTTTATATCACCAACACAGAGTGGAAATTAAGCAATCAATCAGTAATTGAAGTGTAGACTTTAAAGGCCACTTTACACACAGAGATAAATCTTTGGCAGATCTGTGGTTGCAGTGAAATCATGGACATATTGTTCCATTTGTACACAGCCACAAACCTGGCACTGATTGTCCACAATTTCACTACAACCACAGATCTGCCGCAGATTTATCTCTGTGTGTAAAGTGGCCTTAAAGGTTGAGTTTTTGATGCTGAAATTTTCTGCCCAAAAAGCACTTTGTGGCGGAAAAAGGCACCAAAGAAAACTAATGTGCTTTTTAGTTTGTTTTTGATGCATTTTTTTGTGCTTTTTTTATGTGTTGTTTTTGTGAAATCAATGACTGGAAGGGCTAAAAAGGAAGCAAAACTGCACCAACAATGCTGCTTCTTTTTCTACACCCAAAACTGCAAGGGAAAAATAAGCAACTTACACACAACATTTCAGGATTCTCATTGACTTTGCTGGCATAAGGATAGATATGCAGATTTGGGCAACAATCTGCATGATAAACTGCACCAAAACTGCATTAAAAAACTCTGTGAGGGCACAAGCCTCTTCAAAGAATTTGATAGCAATATTGCATTATCCATTACGAATGTCTGTCATTTTATATAGTGTGTCCACCCATATCCACCACCATTAACTTGGGAACAGCGGCAGCTAGGCATAGAAGTGGTGTCTAGGTATAGTAAAGTAGCCATGCGCTATGGAATGAAACCACCTATAGCGCCACCTGGTAAAAAACAAAGGAGTTAGCATTGTTATCTTGCAAACGGAACGAGATAGAGAAGAAAAGTAAATTGCAAAGTTGTAGGGCATCATCAATTCAATACGAATCCTTTGCATACAGAAATGCTATGATTAGAATATATAAAACTCACAAGGCTGCGGACGTGAAGCGATACCTCATGGAGAGCTTCCTACAAGTCATCGTGTATGTTGGCTGCGTGGAGTGGCCTCCACGCTCACCTGACCTGACCTCATTGGACTTGTTTCTATGAGGTCACATCAAACAGCAGGTGTATGCGACCCCTCCACCAACATTGCAGGACCTACCATGACGTATCACATATGCTTGGGCAAACGCGTCTCCTACCATATTGTACAACATGCAGCAAGATACAGTATGATGTCCAGAGTCCAGATGTGCATTGCAGCTGACGGTGGCCACTTTCAGCATCAAAGTTAAATGAGCGCCATATGCATGACCGGCATTCAATGTTTTGGGGGGGGGGTCATAGGTTTCATATGATAGCATTTCTGTATGCAACGTGTCGATTCGTATTGAATTGATGATGCCCTACAAATTTTTAATTCAGTTGTTTTCTCTATCTCAATCCGTTTTCAAGATAAAAATGCTAACTCCGTTGTTTTCCACAAGGTGGCGCTATAGGGGGTTTCTTTGCGTAGCGCATGGCTACTTTACTATACCTAGACACTGCTTCTATGCCTATAGCTGCCGCCGTTCTCAAGTTAATGGCGGTGGACAGGATATGGGTGGATACACTGCATATAGTCCTTTTGTTTTTGCAGGTGCAACTGTAAATGTACAATGTTACATATTAATAAGCATATAATACTTTTTGATACTTGAATATGTTTTCTTTGCACTCATTGACTTTGATGCAGTCTAGCAAGCCTCTGGCATTTTAGTGCCAAAAGACCAGAGGAAATGAGAAGAAAACCAGGCGGAGAACTTTGGCATCAAGACAGTTAAAAGTACAGGTGAACAAGTATTTCTTTTTTTTTTTACTCATTTCCAGTCACAGAATGTGTCCTGCAAAATGGCAACTAGTCGCCCTTTTGCACTGGGTTCAAACAAAATTCCCAAAAAAAAATTTGAATTCTAGCTATTCCATGTTTTGTTTATAGCTAGAGATGAATTCACTGAAATGCACACATCCCTATGAATATGAGCATTATGATTTACCAGGATTGCCATAAGAATAAAATAGCCCAGCGCCATTTCACACAGTGCTGGAGACTCAGAAAGAATGTGACATCAGGCCCTGGTTTAAGGCCCTGTGCCCACACTGCGTATTTTGACGTGGATTTTGACGCAGATTTACAGAAATCTGCAGAAAAATCTGCATATCCATTGTGAAGCCAGCAAACTATGAGAATTCAGAAGTGCTGTGCCCACATTGAGTATTTTTCCCTTGCGTATTTGGTGCAGATTTCTTTTTTTCTGCACCAAATACGCAAGGGAAAAATAAGCAACATGGGCACAGCACTTCTAAATTCTCACAGACTTTGCTGGTCTGACGCCCGTGCGGTAACCAGGTGTCACAAAACAAGGTAACTTCACTGTAACAGCTCGGGACCTACATAACTGTGCTAGTCAGTACACACACCAGCACACTGGGACACTTAAGGCTGCTTTACATGCAGCGTCATCGCTAGTGATGTCACTCGCGAAAGCACCCACCCCCGCAGTTTGTGCGTCATGGGAAAATAGCTGCCCGTGGCGAACTATATCGCTAGGACCCTTCAAACGGACTTACCTTTCTAGCGACGTTGCTGTGGCCGGCAAACAACCACTTTTTTAAAGGGGCGGTTCCTGCGATGTCACAGCAACGTCACTCAGTGGGCCACCAATAGAAGTGGAGTGGCGGAGGGCAGCCGCATGAACGTCACTCCCACCTCGTTGCTGGAGGATGCAGGTACGCTGTTGTCATTCCAGGAGTGTCACACGTAGCGACGTGCGCTGCCTCAGGAACGACGAACACCCTGCGTCCAGCACGAGCAACGATATTTTGAACATTAATGACGTGTCAACGATCAACGATTTGGTGAGTATTTGTGAACGTTAGCGGTCGCTCGTAGGTGTCACATGCAATGACGTTGCTAACAATGCCGGATGTGCGTCACAAATTCCGTGACCCTAACGACATATTGTTAGATACGTCGTTGCGTGTAAAGCGGCTTTAACACTCCAAAACCAAAGCAGGAGACTCCCATAGAACCAGGTGACAGGGCTGGGCACTGTGAGCTAACAGGCAGCCAACTGGGGAGGGAGAGATCAGACCTGGGGGAGGAGCGGATGGCATGAGGAGTGTAGGTAGACAGCGGGAGAAGTTAGTTAGTTGTTGGAGAGAGGGAAGTAGGTGAAAGTGAACAGTTGCAAGAATGTGAGAGTAGACAGAAAAGATGTCAAGACAGACAAAGGAATCTTGAGACACAGAGAAAAAGCAAAGAAACTGAAAGGAAAGTGAGGAGCAAGAAAACCGGCGGAGTAGTAGTAAAGACCCCGCCAGGAGCTAAGGAGAAACAGCAGCCATTCAGGGGAGAAAGTAGCTTGAGAGCGAGTGATCAAGCCTCAGGGACAGTGGAACCCTGTGGGGTGAAATCCTGGCCTCCCAGTTCTTTGCACACACGGGGTGCAGATCCCAGAACAGACCAGGACTTCAAACCTTCTGTTAACTCTGCCAGACGTGTGGGTTTCCAGGACTCATCTGCCACCACTAACATCCGAGTCATCAGCAGCAAAGGGAGGACTGGGACATATTCCCGTAAATAGTCCAAGCTGCATGCGGCAGGACCAAGACAAGAAACGGACCTCCAAGAGCTTCACGCCAGGGAGGACCCTCACACACACAAGAGTGCAAAGGTGAGAGAGTGGCACCAGGTCGGCTGGCACAGGGACACAGGACTCGAGCGCACCTGGGATCCAGCACGTCCCCAGGGTATGAATCCAGCTGTAAGTAAAAGCGACCAAACTGCACTATCCCTGTCTGGACTGAGTTATTGCCCGGCGCCTCCACGTTAACCCCTACCTACCCTTGGGGAAAAGCCCTACTCGCAGAGGGCTTCACCATCCACCCTGCCCCATCCGTCACCCCCAGAGAGGACCGGCAGCAGCGTCCATACCATTCCTGGCCTCGCACCGTGAGTAGCATAGTCGGACTATTTTTATTTGTTTTTCTTTTATTCAAAACTGATCGACAGTGCCCCCGGATTCGGGACCCCTCGAGTCACGGACCGCCCGGATCCAAGCAGCTCGGCTGCAGCGGGGGCGCGACACTGGCTTCACTAATGGACATGAAGGTTTTGCTGCAGAAATGATGCAGCAATTATACTCAATTTTAAACAATGTGCCCAACTCTATTCATAAATTGATTTGCGTCAAAAGCTATAATATCATGAGACTTATAAGTAATCAACCGTAAGCAAGAGCTGCAGCTGGCCACTTACTTCTTGTTAATTACTTATACATCCAAAGGTGGGAAGAGAGAATCCAGTGGTGTTTAGGTGCAGGGCTCACGTGACATAAAAACATCACATCAGCTGGCAATGCTTGAACAGCACCAGCACCAAAGTTGAGTATTAGCTTTTTTTATTTTAATGTGGGAAAACATGAGCAATGAGAAGGGGTTGTCCAAGTAGTAGACAACTTATTTAAAGAGTTCTTGACTTGACTAAATGTGAATAAAATGATTTAGCTGCACAACAAAGAAAAAAGTCCAGCTCTATAGACCCAAGCTGAAAGCCAATATTACAGCTGTAGCAGACGGCTGGGGTTGAAAGCAACGACAAGTGGGGGGGTGAACCCAAAAAAACAGTCAAAGCAATTGTACAAAGGACAAGAAAAAATGGTAGGCCCTCACCTAAGTTAGTAAAAACAGTCCTTTATTGCATTCGGACAAGAGGGAGAGGGGAAGATGCGGGAAGCAGGGACAACGGCTACTGTTTCTCACTGGGAATTGCACTTCTACAGGTCCAGACTGGCAGCCATCGTCCCTGCTTCCAGCATCCTCCCCTCTCCCCCTTGTCCGGATGCAAAAAAGGGGTACGTTTTTAGTAGGTGAGTGCCTACTGTGACGCCCTTGCCTATCAGGTCGTCACAGGGTAGGTTGGGGTAGGTTGAGTCTCTGTTACTATAGAAACCGGTAGTGTCCCACCATTGGGCGACGAGCTCTCAATAATTTAGTAACGTTTAAGTGACTTCCTTTCCCTGTGTGGGATGGAACCCGTTGAATAAAAGTGTGTTAACCCATTATATTTTTCCCCTTTTTCTACAGTTGAGAGCAAAACAAAACAAACCTCTGGTGTCCTGTAGCTCCAGGATGAGCTACGTTTAACCAAGGGGGAATGTGACGCCCTGGCTTATCAGGTCATCACAGGGTATTGTGAAATCTGCCCTTCTGCATGGTATCCTTCTCCCTGGTTACGGGTCCTGGTCCTTTGTTGTTGCTAACAGCTGAGCCAATCAAAATCCTAGGAACACTTTACACTTTACCCATCAGACACACCATTGGGGGGCCTGAAGGTAATAGGGCCGCCCACATGGGGGGTTGGTGAGGGGAGGTGAGGAAATTGACGGTTGAGCAGTGGAGAGCGAAAGGAGAGGTGGTGGAGTGGTGACTCTTATGAGGAGAGGTCACAGAATCGGGCTCCTGTAGATACTAGGTGGCAGACGTTGGTCTGGGCCTGGTAGGAGCTGGAACCCCGGTCACAGGGGATAGTCTCAAGAGGCACGGACTGTTGAGGAGGGTAGTCGGCAGCCTTGAGCTACCACTGGGCAGGGGCCAGGGCACAATGGGGTACGTGAACCCTAGGCCGAGAAGTAGCTTCACGCGTCCTGGTAATTTACCCGACGGGGGTGAAGACAAGAGTTGAGCGCGGTTCGAGGTTCTCCAGTTCTAGGCTCGAGTGATTTTTGGGGCTGTTCGAGATCGAACTAGAACTCGAGCTTTTTGCAAAAGCTCGATAGTTCTAGATACGTTCGAGAACGGTTCTAGCAGCAAAAAGCAGGGCTTTTTACAGCTACAGTGTGCAGGAGCCATCGCTGGCAGCCTGCCAGAAGCTGGTAACCAAGATAAACATCGGGTATCCAAGCAAAGCGCTTTGGTTAGTAACCCGATGTTTATCTTAGTTACGTGCAGGAAGCCCACACTTCCCCGCTCAGCTCGCTCCGCCCCCTCCTGCCCGCGGCATGTACACATATACACACACACACACACACACACACACACACACATGGTCCCACTCGGCTTACCTGCGGTGATGAAGTCCCGCCATCCCGACCTCAGCGCTGTCACTGTCCTCTATGGCCGCCGCTTGTCACATCACCTCTCGCTTCCGACCCGAGACTGACTAGCGGTGACGTCACGGGCCTCTCGCGATACTTGGTGTGAAGGCGCCGGTCATTGAACTCAGTGACAGGGGCTGTCAGTGTGCTGGAGATCAGCGCAGGTAATGTACCTCGCTGACAGCAGCACTTGTCACCCCCCTGCAGTGACCTGGGCTGACCTATTGATGTTAGCTCAGGTCAGTGCACTGCTCTCCCAGCCAATGGGGAACATCCTGCTCTTCATTGACTGGGACAGTGTGGATCGTCATGGCAACCCCTTGGATTACACCAGACTTGGATTTGTTTTTCATTCTAATAAATTGGTTAAAGAGGGCATGTATTGGGGAGTGTTTTTTCAAATAAAAATGTGTTTGTCGTCTATTTTTTTTATTACTGACTGGGTTGGTGATGTCGGGTATCTGATAGACGCCTGACCTCACCAACCCCAGGGCTTGTTGCCAGGTGACATTACACATCTGGTATTAACCCCATATATTACCCCGTTTGCCACCGCACCAGGGCGCGGGATGAGCTGGGGCGAAGCACCAAGATTGGCGCATCTAATGGATGCGCCACTTCTGGGGCGGCTGCGGCCTGCTATTTTTAGGCTGGGGAGAGTCCAATAACCATGGACCTCCCTAGTCTGAGAATATCAGGCCCCAGCTGTCTGCTTTACCTTGGCTGGTGATCCAATTTTGGGGGACCCCTACGTGTTTTTTTTTTTAATTATTTATTTAATTTAAAATAACAGCGTGGGGTGCCCTCAGTTTTGGATTACCAGCCAAGGTGAGGTTGCCAGCTGTGGTCTGCAGGCTGCAGCCGTCTGCTTTACCCTAGCTGGCTACAAAACTAGGGGGAACCCTACGTCATTTTTTTTTCATTTTTTTGGCTAAATACAAAGCTAAGCACCCCTTAGTGCCACATGAAAGGCACCAAAGGGTGCTCCACTTTTTCTCCATTTTTTCTCCACTTTTTCTCCATTTTTTCTCCACTTTTTCTACATTTTTTTCTCCATTTTTTCTCCATTTTTTCTCCATTTTTTCTCCATTTTTTCTCCACTTTTTCTCCACTTTTTCTCCATTTTTTCTCCACTTTTTCTCCACTTTTTCTCCACTTTTTCTCCACTTTTTCTCCACTTATTCTCCACTTTTTCTCCACTTTTTCTCCATTTTTTTCTCCACTTTTTCTCCACTTTTTCTCCACTTTTTCTCCACTTTTTCTCCACTTTTTCTCCACTTTTTCTCCACTTTTTCTACATTTTTTTCTCCATTTTTTCTCCATTTTTTCTACATTTTTTCTCCACTTTTTCTCCACTTTTTCTCCATTTTTTCTCCACTTTTTCTCCACTTTTTCTCCACTTTTTCTCCACTTATTCTCCACTTATTCTCCACTTATTCTCCACTTTTTCTCCACTTTTTCTCCATTTTTTTCTCCACTTTTTCTCCACTTTTTCTCAACTTTTTCTCCACTTATTCTCCACTTTTTCTCCACTTTTTCTCCACTTATTCTCCATTTTTTCTCCACTTATTCTCCATTTTTTCTCCACTTATTCTCTACTTTTTCTCCACTTTTTCTCCACTTTTTTCTCCATTTTTTTCTCCATTTTTTTCTCCACTTTTTCTCCACTTTTTCTCCACTTTTTCTCCACTTTTTCCCATTTTTTTCTCCATTTTTTTCTCCACTTTTTCTCCACTTTTTCTCCACTTTTTCTCCACTTATTCTCCACTTTTTCTCCACTTTTTCTCCACTTTTTCTCCACTTTTTTCTCCATTTTTTTCTCCACTTTTTCTCCACTTTTTCTCCACTTTTTCTCCATTTTTTTCTCCACTTATTCTCCACTTTTTCTCCACTTTTTCTCCACTTTTTCTACATTTTTTTTCTCCACTTATTCTCCACTTATTCTCCACTTTTTCTCCATTTTTTTCTCCATTTTTTTCTCCACTTTTTCTCCACTTTTTCTCCATTCTTTTTCTATGGTCGGTCTACCCATTAGCTCTGCCATGCATACTGTAGCTCTACACCTACTGCACATGTTACTTTATGATTGACATCTCTTTCGTACCAGAGCTGTCTAAGCCTACTCCGACCCCATATTTGTCATTACTATATTGTCCTTGTACTGTATTAGGACATTTGTATCATGTGTTTCATTTCTTGCTGTGTTGCAATTTTTTTGCTGCATCCCAATTGTACCTCTACATTGTTCGAGTTTATGTTATTGTTCTCTCACTCTTATGTGATACTGATTATTGTCATTTTTCATAATTACATGCAGATAAGTCCAATCTGACGAAGGCTCAGGCCGAAACGTCATTTGTAACTTGTTTTGGACAAAAACATATATGCTTATGAATTTTTTTTTTTCTTAATACGGACCAATAAAGAGTGATTTTGCATTACTATCCGTTGTGACTTACTGACTTAGTCTGGGAGATTTAGAGTGCCGAGGTTACTCACTAGTTTTATCTATTATTACCTCTGAGCACCTATATACCAGTGAGCAGAGCTTCCTCTACAGTAGTTCTCCTGATTAGGCATGCCCTTACCTCATGAGCAGGGCATTGCAGCTTTGGTAGCAACCATTACGACATGGACTCTGCTGCTGTGGACCCGAGAAGAGTGAGTGCAGATTCATTACACCCACACTCCTCACATGAAGGGACCGCACTCCTAGAAAATGGGGGATACGTTCCCTGATTGTCTCCCCCCCATATTCTAGACGGTCCAGAGTCGTCGTGGGACCCCTTTATTTTTTTTCTTACAATAAATTGGTGAAAGAGGAAATGTTTTGGGGACTGTTTTTTCAAATAAATTTCTTTTGTCGATTTTTTTTTTTTTGTTAGTACTGACAGTTTATGATGTTGAGTATCTAATAGACGCCATGACATCACAAACTGCTGGGCTTGATCTCAGGTTACTTTACAGCTAGTATCAACCCGATTTATTACCCCGTTTGCCACTGCACCAGGGCACGGGATGAGCTGGGGTGAAGCGCCAGGATTGGCGCATCTAGTGGATGCGCCACGTCTGGGGTGCCTGCGGCCTGCTATTTTTAGGCTGTGAAGGCCCAATAACTATGGACCTTCCCACCCTGAGAATACCAGACCACAGCTGTCCGCTTTACCTTGGCTGGTGATCCAATTTGGGGGGGACCCTACTTTTATTGTGTAATTATTAATATTTATAAAATAATTATAAAAAAGAGCCTGAGGGGACCTCCACATTGGATCCCCAACCACGGTAAAGCTACCAGCTGTGGTTTTCAGGCTACAGCCGTCTGCTTTACCCTAGCTGGCTATCAAAAATGGGGGGACCCAACGTCATTTTTTTTTTTAACTATTTTTTAAATAGAAAAAATTAATGGGCTTCCCTGTATTTTGATTGCCAACCAAGGTAACGGCAGGCAGATGGGGGTGGCAACCCATAGCTGTCTGCTTTATCTGCGCTGAGAATCAAAAATACCGCGGAGCGCTACGTCATTTTTTTAAAGATTTATTTTTACAGCACTGTGATGTCCAGCAATCAAAATACTTGAAGCCCATTTTATTTTTAGTTATTTAAATAAATAATTAAAAAAAATATATATGGGCTCCCGCTGCATTTTTTGTATTGCTAGCTAAGGGTAATCCAAGCAGCTACTGGCTGCTAACCCCCACTGCTTGGTGTTACCTTCACTGGCAATGGAAAATCCAGGGAAGCATTTTTTATTTTTTTTGCCAAAAAACTACAAAAAAAGGACATGAGCTTCGCCATATTTTTGTATGCTAGCCAGGTATAGCAGGCAGGTGCTGGAAGAGTTGGATACAGCGCCAGAAGATGGCGCTTCTATGAAAATGCCATTTTCTGAGGCGGCTGCAGACTGCAATTCGCAGCAGTGGGGCCCAGAAAGCTCAGGCCAACCTGTGCTGCGGATTCCAATCCCCAGCTGCCTAGTTGTACCTGGCTGGACACAAAAATGGGGCGAAGCCTACTTCATTTGTTTTCTAATTATTTCATGAAATTCATGAAATAATAAAAAAAGGGCTTCCCTTTATTTTTGGTTCCCAGCCGGGTACAAATAGGCAACTGGGGGTTGGGGGCAGCCGTACCTGCCTGCTGTACCTGGCTAGCATACAAAAATATGGCGAAGCCCACATAATTTTTTCAGGGGGCAAAAAACTTCTGCATACAGTCCTGGATGGAGTATGCTGAGCCTTGTAGTTCTGCAGCTGCTGTCTATCTGTATGGAGAAGAGCAGACAGCAGCTGCAGAACTACAAGGCTCAGCATACTCCATCCAGGACTGTATGCAGAATTTTTTTGCCCACTAAAAAAATGACGTGGGCTTCGCCATATTTTTGTATGCTAGCCAGGTACAGCAGGCAGCCACGGGCTGCCTCCAACCCCCAGTTGCCTATTTGTACCCGGCTGGGAACCAAAAATATAGGGAAGCCCGTTTTTTTTAATTATTTCACTTATTTCATGAAATAATTAAAAAACAAATGACGTGGGCTTCGCCCCATTTTTGTGTCCAGCCGGGTACAACTAGGCAGCTGGGGATTGGAATCCGCAGCACAGGTTAGCCCGAGGTTTCTGGGCGCCTCTGCTGCGGATTTCAGTCCGCAGCCGTCCCAGAAAATGGCGCTCTCATAGAAGCGCCATCATCTGGCGCTGTATCCAACTCTTCCAACAGCCCTGGAGCCGGGTGGCTTGTTGGGTAATCATGAGTTAATACTGGCTTTGTTTTACTAGCCAGTATTAAGCCAGAGATTCTTAATGTCAGGCACGTTTGACCCGGCCATTAAGAATCTCCAATAAAGGGTTAAAAAAAACACCACACAGAGAAAAAATACTTTAATAGAAATAAATACACAGACACATTAGAGACTCCATCTTTATTACCCCCTGTCAGCCCTCCACGATCCTGCTCTTCTGTCTTCTTTCTTTCTAGTGTAGTAGTAGTGACGATTGTAGTGAGGATGAGGTGCACCAGCCCATCATGGGCTGGGGAACCTCATCCTCAGTACAATCCTCACTACAATCGGGAAGCAGCGTGCAGCCTTCACTCCGTGAGTGATCAGTGCTGGCTGTCAGCGGTAACAGCGGTAACGCTGACAAACGCGTTACCATAGCAACGGTGCTCTCGGAGCCGCGGTTAGCGGTGACGTCACCGCTAACTGCGTTGCTATGGCAACGGTGATCTCCGTTAATGACCGGCTGTGTCAGCCGGTCCCTAACGGAACGGGGAGTCGACCGTGTGCTAGAGCATGTCGCCGGTACACGGCGATACACATATGTGCACCGTGTACCGGAGAGATGCACTCGCAGGTCCTACATGACGTGTCATAGTCATGTGACCAGTCTGTAGCCAATGAGATAATAGCCACGTGACTGGTCACATGGCTATTTTGACGTCACGATAGGTCCTGCATCTCTGCTGGCAGTGCAGGTCACCGGGAGGATTCAGCGATCATCGGATGGAATAGCGGCAGGAGACAGAGTGCAGAAGGGATCGCGAGGGCCGGTAAGTGTTATGGCAATGTTTATTAACTGTTTGTGTACATTTATAATGCATTTTCATGTGTTTGTGATTGCCTCCCATTATAGCCTATTGGTCCGAGTTCGGTTCGTCGAACATTCGACGAACCGAACTCGAACGGGACCTCCGTTCGGTGAACCGACCTCGAGCCGAACCGGGACCGGTTCGCTCATCTCTAGTGAAGACTTCAAGTGTCATCCCCAACCCACTCCAAAATCGGGGTACTAGTGCACCGATGGGATAGGACTTTCCCAATACAGTCCACAGAAATCCTATGCGTGTACCCTGAGAGCAAGCTCACTCCTTTAGCCACACGGGTGAGTAGGACCCGAACAGTTTCAGACTCGAGGGTCCAAAGAGAAACACAGGTGCCAAGGAAAGGGCCACAGACTAACTGCAACACCAAGGACACGGACCCAATTGTGCTTCCTCCAAGCTGCAGTGGTGCTCAGAACTTTTGTTTACAAGCTGTCGGTGTGATTATTTCTGAACTGAGTGAGTACACTGGAAACCCTTCTCCTATCCCCAACGGCACCGCACACGCCAACTACTCAACGGGCCTCGGGACATCCAGACCCTCTACCCACGGAGGGGTTAAACATCCAGCTGCTTCAACATCGTCACCGGGCTCCCCAACAGCAGCGTGGTCTCTCACATTACCATGCACCGTGGGTGATGTCACAAACTTTCAATCTCCCTGTACATACTCCCCTTTTTCTTTTGACATTCGAGTGTCCGCGCGGGCCCCCGGGTCGGAGACCCCTCGAGCCACCGCGGATCCGGATCCGAGAGGCTCGGCCGCTGTCGTGGGGGCGGTAAACTACCATTTTTTCTTGTCCTCAAAGAAAATTATTTATCAATTAAAGAATTCTGCAATTCTCTGATTTACTTGTCTTTATTCTCTTCCAGAATTTTTGCTTTTGCTAAACTCAATGGATTACATTCTTTAAGACTTTCCACTTTTAAAGTTTCTCTTATCCCTCTGATAAGTTTGGGATTCTTTTTAAACTAATTATGGCCTTCTTTATTTGCATTTACACCTCTTTGGATTGCAATTTGCAAATTCCCATGAACAGCTGCCACATGCAAAATCAAATACAAATTTAAAGAGCTGAAAGAGAAGTGGCAGCACGGTGGCTCAGTAGATAGCACTGTTGCTTTGCAATGCTGGGGTCCTGGGTTTCAATCCCACCAAGAACAATATATATGGAATCTATATGTCCTTTCTGTGTTTTGCTTATATAAGGTCTGATAATTTTCCTGATTAGTTGGCTTAGATTTAGTTGCTAGAGATGAGCGGACCCGTGGAAGTTCGGGTTTGCCAGGGTCAGCCGGACTTTAGTTAAAAGTTTGGTTCGGGACCCAGACTTGACTCTGGACCTTAAAACCCATATAAGTAAATGGGGACCCAAACTTACAATCTCAAATAACAAGTATAATGGAAGTCAGTGATTGGCAGTTCGGCTTTCTGCCCACATACAGCCAGCTAAAAACACACTATTTCCGGGGAAAGGGAGGGCACCAGACTCTTGTTGGACACAACATCTGAAATTGTTGTTTTCACCCCCAGTGAGAGACATTGAGAGACAGCAAGCGGCTCTCAGCCGAGCACCGAGTGTACACGAGCACAGCGATTCTCGATCTAGTGGTTAGCATACAAACAGCACCCGAACTTAGGTTCACTCATCTCTAGTCATTGCTGCAGGACATTATGGGGAAGTCCACACAACCATGCAAAACATAACTAGCCAGCAGTATGATAATTCAGCAAATAAATTTATATAATTTTATAAATTTTTTATTATTTACAAATAAATTTATATAATTTATACAATGTGATTTTCCTTTATTTTATATATTCTACCCCTCACTGTAAAATTAACCTACCCTTAAAATTATAGACTGTTCATGTCTTTATCATTGGGCAAACGTACAAAATCTGCAAGGGATCAAATACTTATACATACTGTATATATATATATATATATATATATATATATATATATATATACATATACAGTGGAACCTTGGTTTAAAGCGGGCTTTACACGCTATGACATCGCTACAGCGATCTCGTTGGGGTCACGGATTTTGTGACACACATCCGGCCGCTGTAGCGATCTCGTTGTGTGTGACTCCTAGGAGCGATTTTGGATCGTTGCAAAAACATCCAAAATCGCTCCTCGTTGACATGGGGGTCCATTCTCAATTATCGCTGCTGTCGCGTGGGCGAAGTTGATCCTCGCCCCTGCGGCAGCACACATCGATACGTGTGACGCCGCAGGAGCGAGGAACCTCTCCTTACCTGCCACACGCCAGCAATGAGGAGGGAAGCAGGTGGGCGGGATGTTCGCCCTCCACTTTGATTGGCCGGCCACTTAGTGACGTCGCGGTGACGTCGCTGTGATGCCGAACGTCCCTCCCATGAGGGAGGGATTGTTCGGCAGTCACAGCGACACCGCCGACCAGGTAAGTGCGTGTGACGCTGCCATAGCGATAATGTTCGCTGCGGCAGCAATCACCAAATATCGGCATAACGATAGGGGCGGGTGCTATCACGCTCGCCATCGCTAGCATCGTGTAAAGCCCGCTTAAGAGTAACTAGGTTTGAGATCATTTTGCAAGACAAACAAAGCTTTCTAAAAATGTGTAACTTGGTTTAAGAGCAATGCTTTGAAAGAAGAGTAAATACTCACCATGCACACTTTTGGTTCTGTCCTTTCACCACACTCTGATCAGCTCTGGAGGTAAATTTCTGTACATATGTACTGTATACTGTACACAGTATATACCATTGTACAGTACAGTATATACTATATAGCATATCTATCATTTTGCATTTGTGGATATGGTATTGTACTTTCTTATTGATAACCAGTACAGCACATTGCTTGTACTGTACCTCTCGTGCACCAAGAATTCTATTGTAAGCTAACATACAGTTTAATTTGTTTTATATGTTTTTTTACTGCACAGTATTTGTATTAGTGTACTGTAATAATTTTACATGAATACAGGACATTATTTTGTATTACTGTAATAAGGTTGTATAAATACAGTAAATATTTTCGGCTTGTGGAGCGAATTGTCTTTGTTTCAATTATTTCCTATGGGAAAATTTGCTTTGATATAAGACATAACTTGGTTTAAGAGCACAGTCCCAGAACCAACTATGCTCGTAATCCAAGGTTCCACTGTATATATATATATATATATATATATATGTATATATATATAAAGTTTGGACACACCTCATCTCTAGAACAACTATTAAGAGGAGACTTTATGCAGCAGCCTTCATTGTAAAATAGCTGCTAGGAAACCAGTGCTAAGGACAGGCAACAAGCAGAAGAGACTTGTGTGGACTAAAGAACACAAGGAATGGACATTAGACCAGTGGAAATCTGAGCTTTGGTCTGATGAGTCCAATTTTGAGATCTTTGGATCCAACCACCGTGTCTTTGTAGAAAAGGTGAACGGATGGACTCTACATGCCTGGTTCCCAGCGTGAAGCATGGAGGAGGAGGTGTGACGGTGTAGGGGTGCTTTGCTGGTGACACTGTTGGGGATTTATTCAAAATTGAAGGCATACTGAACCAGCATGCCTACCACAGCATCCTGCAGCAGTGTGCTATTCCATCCGGTTTGCGTTTAGTTGGACCATCATTAATTTTTTTAACAGGACATTGACCCCAAACACACCTCCAGGCTGTGTAAGGGCTATTTGACTAAAGAGGAGAGTTATGGGGTGCTACGCCAGATGACCTGGCCTCCACAGTCACCAGACTTGAACCCAATCGAGATGGTTTGGGGTGAGCTGGCCCGCAGAGTGAAGGCAAAAGGGCCAACAAGTGCTAAGCATCTCTGGGAACTCCTTCAAGACTGTTGGAAAACCATTTCCGGTGACTACCTCTTGAAGCTCATCAAGAGAATGCCAAGAGTGTGCAAAGCAGTAATCAAAGCAAAAGGTGGCGACTTTGAAGAACCTTGAATATAAGACACATTTTCAGTTGTTTCACACTTTTTAAGTATTTCATTCCGCATGTGTTAAGTCATAGTTTTGATGTCTTCAATGTGAATCTACAATTTTTAGATTCATGAAAATAAAGAAAACTCTTTAACTCTTTGAATGAGAAGCTGTGTCCAGACTTCTTTTGGTCTGTACTGTATGTATATATATATATATATATATATATATTTAAAAAATAATAATCTTTATTTTTATAGCGCCAACATATTCCACAGCGCTTTACAATTCCCGAGGCTCATATACATATACATATCATGTACATAAACATATACAAACAAGTAACAGTTATAGAAGATACAATATTTAAAGGGAAAAAAGGCAACCCTGCTCGTGAGAGCTTACAATCTACAATGAGATGGGGGGAGGGGCAAGGTACAAGTGCTTATTTACAATAACAATCCAGCCATCTCAAGGAAATGGGGGATAGATAATTTGTCCTGGACCAATAGGCCAGAGCCTTGAGATGCATTTGGGTGCCTATATATATATATATATATATATATATATATATATATATATATATATATATATATATATATATATATATATATATATATATATATGTATATATATATATATATATATATATATTTATATAAAGAGAGATATTCTACATATATATACATTTATCTGTATATTTATTCTGATATTTTTACAGGAGCAAATTATTACTTCATGTGAATGCATCATTATTACCTATTACACATTCTCGTCTTAAAAGAGTTTTTACCACTTACTGTATGTATTTATTTCCCTCTAGATTGTTAGCTCATTAGTCCAAAATGGTATTCTGTACAGCAGGAAAGTAATGAATTTCTATACATTCATTGAATTACCGCTATGACAACATTAAGAAAATATTTAAGAAACAAACTGAAGATGATAAAATATTCCCTGAATGTAATGATATGTGGTAGTATCCCAGTGGGAAATAGAGAGATTTTTCTCATCAAATATAAAAGCAGTCAGCTATATAATGTACTACCACACTACTGTATTTGATTTGTTACCCAATTTTACCCATACGCTGAGGAGAGTGTAAATTTTCCCTGTGCATACATTAGCTTCTAAATAAGGTAATTTGCAAAATATAAGGTATGTTTTCCAGGCGTCTACCATATCAAACCTGCACATATTGAGATTTGCTCAACATATTTTCAGGGATAAATTAACAAAATATTACTGGTAAAATAAAACCTTAAAGTAAAAGAAAAATATTTTCCTTTTACAGCAGAACATGTTGTTAAACTTTCCAAAAATATTTTCTCCGATAGTGATCCCAATCAGTGAGATTCTCATTCTGACAAACCTTAAGGGTTCATGCTCACGATTAGGATTAGTAACAGAAGTGGGTGGAAAAAAAGAGTTAATCCAGAAGAAGATCACTGAAGATTAGAGATGAGCGAACCGGTCGCGGTTCGGCTCGAGGTTGGTTCGCCGAACCGAACTCGAACTGCATAGGAAACAATGGCAGGCAATCACAAACACAGAAAAACACCTAGAAAACACCCTCAAAGGTGTCCTAAAGGTGACAAACAACTCAAACACATTGGAAAGTGACAAGGACATATACTCATGCGAAAACAAAACAGCTGGACAAGGAAAAAGAGGAGGACACACAGATATAGGCATGGCACGCCCTTCTAAAATCATGTAAAACACCGCAAGGTGACTCCAAGCAGAGTCTCCCTTTTTTCCAAAAATTGGGCCACACACACACCCACCCCTTCAGTGGTAGCACTTGTGCCCCAGTTGCACACTTCACAGCTAGATTTGCATCAAGCACATTCAAAAATATGCCATAATTAACCGTCCCCAGGATGACACCGGGGTAGGTAGCTAAGTCTTTCCTGATCCCAGCTCTGTGCAGCTTGGATCATTTATAAAAAACACAGCAATCAAGGGTTACTCCAAGCGGAGTCTCCCTTTTTTCCAAAAATTGGGCCCCACACACACCCACCCCTTCAGTGGCAGCAGTTGTGCCCTAGTTGTACACTTCACAGCTACATTTGCATCAAGCACATTCAAAAATACGCCATTCTTATCCGTCCCCAGGATGACACCGGGGTAGGTAGCAAAGTCTTTCCTGATCCCAGCTCTGTTCATCTTGGCTTCTTTTAAAAACAATGTAAGCAAGGGTTACTCCAAGCGGAGTCTCCCTTTTTTCCAAAAATTGGGCCCCACACACACCCACCCCTTCAGTGGCAGCAGTTGTGCCCTAGTTGTACACTTCACAGCTACATTTGCATCAAGCACATTCAAAAATACGCCATTCTTATCCGTCCCCAGGATGACACCGGGGTAAGTAGCAAAGTCTTTCCTGATCCCAGCTCTGTTCATCTTGGCTTCTTTTAAAAACACATCAAGCAAGGGTTACTCCAAGCGGAGTCTCCCTTTTTTTCCAAAAATTGGGCCCCACACACCCACCCATTCAGTGGCAGCAGTTGTGCCCCAGTTGTACACTTCACAGCTAGATTTGCATCAAGCACATTCAAAAATACGTCATTCTTATCCGTCCCCAGGATGACACCGGGGTAGGTAGCAAAGTCTTTCCTGATCCCAGCTCTGTTCATCTTGGCTTCTTTTAAAAACACATCAAGCAAGGGTTACTCCAAGCGGAGTCTCCCTTTTTTCCAAAAATTGGGCCCCACACACACCCACCCCTTCAGTGGCAGCAGTTGTGCCCTAGTTGTACACTTCACAGCTACATTTGCATCAAGCACATTCAAAAATACGCCATTCTTATCCATCCCCAGGATGACACCGGGGTAGGTAGCAAAGTCTTTGCTGACCCATGACTTGTTCATCTTGGCTTCTTTTAAAAACAATGTAAGCAAGGGTTACTCCAAGCGGAGTCTCCCTTTTTTCCAAAAATTGGGCCCCACACACACCCACCCCTTCAGTGGCAGCAGTTGTGCCCTAGTTGTACACTTCACAGCTACATTTGCATCAAGCACATTCAAAAATACGCCATTCTTATCCGTCCCCAGGATGACACCGGGGTAGGTAGCAAAGTCTTTCCTGATCCCAGCTCTGTTCATCTTGGCTTCTTTTAAAAACACATCAAGCAAGGGTTACTCCAAGCGGAGTCTCCCTTTTTTCCAAAAATTGGGCCCCACACACACCCACCCCTTCAGTGGCAGCAGTTGTGCCCTAGTTGTACACTTCACAGCTAGATTTGCATCAAGCACATTCAAAAATACGTCATTCTTATCCGTCCCCAGGATGACACCGGGGTAGGTAGCAAAGTCTTTCCTGATCCCAGCTCTGTTCATCTTGGCTTCTTTTAAAAACACATCAAGCAAGGGTTACTCCAAGCGGAGTCTCCCTTTTTTCCAAAAATTGGGCCCCACACACCCACCCATTCAGTGGCAGCAGTTGTGCCCCAGTTGTACACTTCACAGCTAGATTTGCATCAAGCACATTCAAAAATACGTCATTCTTATCCGTCCCCAGGATGACACCGGGGTAGGTAGCAAAGTCTTTCCTGATCCCAGCTCTGTTCATCTTGGCTTCTTTTAAAAACACATCAAGCAAGGGTTACTCCAAGCGGAGTCTCCCTTTTTTCCAAAAATTGGGCCCCACACACACCCACCCCTTCAGTGGCAGCAGTTGTGCCCTAGTTGTACACTTCACAGCTACATTTGCATCAAGCACATTCAAAAATACGCCATTCTTATCCATCCCCAGGATGACACCGGGGTAGGTAGCAAAGTCTTTGCTGACCCATGACTTGTTCATCTTGGCTTCTTTTAAAAACAATGTAAGCAAGGGTTACTCCAAGCGGAGTCTCCCTTTTTTCCAAAAATTGGGCCCCACACACACCCACCCCTTCAGTGGCAGCAGTTGTGCCCTAGTTGTACACTTCACAGCTACATTTGCATCAAGCACATTCAAAAATACGCCATTCTTATCCGTCCCCAGGATGACACCGGGGTAGGTAGCAAAGTCTTTCCTGATCCCAGCTCTGTTCATCTTGGCTTCTTTTAAAAACACATCAAGCAAGGGTTACTCCAAGCGGAGTCTCCCTTTTTTCCAAAAATTGGGCCCCACACACACCCACCCCTTCAGTGGCAGCAGTTGTGCCCTAGTTGTACACTTCACAGCTAGATTTGCATCAAGCACATTCAAAAATACGTCATTCTTATCCGTCCCCAGGATGACACCGGGGTAGGTAGCAAAGTCTTTCCTGATCCCAGCTCTGTTCATCTTGGCTTCTTTTAAAAACACATCAAGCAAGGGTTACTCCAAGCGGAGTCTCCCTTTTTTCCAAAAATTGGGCCCCACACACACCCACCCCTTCAGTGGCAGCAGTTGTGCCCTAGTTGTACACTTCACAGCTACATTTGCATCAAGCACATTCAAAAATACGCCATTCTTATCCATCCCCAGGATGACACCGGGGTAGGTAGCAAAGTCTTTGCTGACCCATGACTTGTTCATCTTGGCTTCTTTTAAAAACAATGTAAGCAAGGGTTACTCCAAGCGGAGTCTCCCTTTTTTCCAAAAATTGGGCCCCACACACACCCACCCCTTCAGTGGCAGCAGTTGTGCCCTAGTTGTACACTTCACAGCTACATTTGCATCAAGCACATTCAAAAATACGCAATTCTTATCCGTCCCCAGGATGACACCGGGGTAGGTAGCAAAGTCTTTCCTGATCCCAGCTCTGTTCATCTTGGCTTCTTTTAAAAACAATGTAAGCAAGGGTTACTCCAAGCGGAGTCTCCCTTTTTTCCAAAAATTGGGCCCCACACACACCCACCCCTTCAGTGGCAGCAGTTGTGCCCTAGTTGTACACTTCACAGCTACATTTGCATCAAGCACATTCAAAAATACGCCATTCTTATCCGTCCCCAGGATGACACCGGGGTAGGTAGCAAAGTCTTTCCTGATCCCAGCTCTGTTCATCTTGGCTTCTTTTAAAAACAATGTAAGCAAGGGTTACTCCAAGCGGAGTCTCCCTTTTTTCCAAAAATTGGGCCCCACACACACCCACCCCTTCAGTGGCAGCAGTTGTGCCCTAGTTGTACACTTCACAGATAGATTTGCATCAAGCACATTCAAAAATACGTCATTCTTATCCGTCCCCAGGATGACACCGGGGTAGGTAGCAAAGTCTTTCCTGATCCCAGCTCTGTTCATCTTGGCTTCTTTTAAAAACACATCAAGCAAGGGTTACTCCAAGCGGAGTCTCCCTTTTTTCCAAAAATTGGGCCCCACACACACCCACCCCTTCAGTGGCAGCAGTTGTGCCCTAGTTGTACACTTCACAGCTACATTTGCATCAAGCACATTCAAAAATACGCCATTCTTATCCATCCCCAGGATGACACCGGGGTAGGTAGCAAAGTCTTTGCTGACCCATGACTTGTTCATCTTGGCTTCTTTTAAAAACAATGTAAGCAAGGGTTACTCCAAGCGGAGTCTCCCTTTTTTCCAAAAATTGGGCCCCACACACACCCACCCCTTCAGTGGCAGCAGTTGTGCCCTAGTTGTACACTTCACAGCTACATTTGCATCAAGCACATTCAAAAATACGCCATTCTTATCCATCCCCAGGATGACACCGGGGTAGGTAGCAAAGTCTTTCCTGATCCCAGCTCTGTTCATCTTGGCTTCTTTTAAAAACAATGTAAGCAAGGGTTACTCCAAGCGGAGTCTCCCTTTTTTCCAAAACTTGGGCCCCACACACACCCACCCCTTCAGTGGCAGCAGTTGTGCCCTAGTTGTACACTTCACAGCTACATTTGCATCAAGCACATTCAAAAATACGCCATTCTTATCCGTCCCCAGGATGACACCGGGGTAGGTAGCAAAGTCTTTCCTGATCCCAGCTCTGTTCATCTTGGCTTCTTTTAAAAACAATGTAAGCAAGGGTTACTCCAAGCGGAGTCTCCCTTTTTTCCAAAAATTGGGCCCCACACACACCCACCCCTTCAGTGGCAGCAGTTGTGCCCTAGTTGTACACTTCACAGCTACATTTGCATCAAGCACATTCAAAAATACGCCATTATTATCCATCCCCAGGATGACACCGGGGTAGGTAGCAAAGTCTTTGCTGACCCATGACTTGTTCATCTTGGCTTCTTTTAAAAACAATGTAAGCAAGGGTTACTCCAAGCGGAGTCTCCCTTTTTTCCAAAAATTGGGCCCCACACACACCCACCCCTTCAGTGGCAGCAGTTGTGCCCTAGTTGTACACTTCACAGCTACATTTGCATCAAGCACATTCAAAAATACGCCATTCTTATCCGTCCCCAGGATGACACCGGGGTAGGTAGCAAAGTCTTTCCTGATCCCAGCTCTGTTCATCTTGGCTTCTTTTAAAAACAATGTAAGCAAGGGTTACTCCAAGCGGAGTCTCCCTTTTTTCCAAAAATTGGGCCCCACACACACCCACCCCTTCAGTGGCAGCAGTTGTGCCCTAGTTGTACACTTCACAGCTACATTTGCATCAAGCACATTCAAAAATACGCCATTCTTATCCGTCCCCAGGATGACACCGGGGTAGGTAGCAAAGTCTTTCCTGATCCCAGCTCTGTTCATCTTGGCTTCTTTTAAAAACAATGTAAGCAAGGGTTACTCCAAGCGGAGTCTCCCTTTTTTCCAAAAATTGGGCCCCACACACACCCACCCCTTCAGTGGCAGCAGTTGTGCCCTAGTTGTACACTTCACAGCTAGATTTGCATCAAGCACATTCAAAAATACGTCATTCTTATCCGTCCCCAGGATGACACCGGGGTAGGTAGCAAAGTCTTTCCTGATCCCAGCTCTGTTCATCTTGGCTTCTTTTAAAAACACAGCAAGCAAGGGTTACTCCAAGCGGAGTCTCCCTTTTTTCCAAAAATTGGGCCCCACACACACCCACCCCTTCAGTGGCAGCAGTTGTGCCCTAGTTGTACACTTCACAGCTACATTTGCATCAAGCACATTCAAAAATACGCCATTATTATCCATCCCCAGGATGACACCGGGGTAGGTAGCAAAGTCTTTCCTGATCCCAGCTCTGTTCATCTTGGCTTCTTTTAAAAACAATGTAAGCAAGGGTTACTCCAAGCGGAGTCTCCCTTTTTTTCCAAAAATTGGGCCCCACACACCCACCCATTCAGTGGCAGCACTTGTGCCCTAGTTGCAAACAGGATGTTTTGATTTGCATCAAGCACATTCCAAATCAACAAGCATTTACTCTCCCCAGGATGACACAGGGGTAGTAAATTCCTTCTGGATCCATGACTTGTTCATTTTGATGAACGTCAGTCTGTCCACATTGTCACTGGACAGACGCGTGCGCTTATCTGTCAGCACACACCCAGCAGCACTGAATACACGTTCAGAGACAACGCTGGCAGCTGGACACGACAAAATCTCCAAGGCGTAAGTTGCGAGCTCTGGCCATTTTTCTAGGTTTGAAGCCCAAAAGGAGCAAGGCTCCAGTTGCACAGTCATGGCATCGATGTTCATTTGGAGATACTCCTGTATCATCCTCTCCAGCCGTTGACTATGTGTCAGACTTGTTGTCTCTGGTGGCCTTGCAAAAGAGGGTCTAAAAAAATTCTGAAAAGATTCCATAAAATTGCTGTTACCGGCACCAGATACGGTCCTACTGGTACGGGTAGACTGTTGAAGATGACGAGACCGTCCCATGTTTGTCAAGTTACAACTGGGAGATTCCCTCCCTGCACCTGCACGGTTGTTTGGTGGAAAAGCCGAGCTAAGATCTAGTAACAGCTTCTGCTGATACTCCTGCATACGTGCGTCCCTTTCTATGGCTGGAATTATGTCACAAAATTTGGACTTGTACCGGGGATCTAATAGTGTGGCAATCCAGTAGTCATCATCACTTCTAATTTTGACAATACGACTGTCATGTTGGAGGTAGTGCAACAAAAAGGCACTCATGTGTCTTGCGCAGCCATGCGGACCAAGTCCACGCTGTGTTTGTGGCATAGAGGTGCTACCCGTTCTTTCTTCCTCTGACATCTGACCCCAACCTCTTTCAACTGAAATTTGACCAAGGTCTCCCTCATCCGCTGAGTCTTCCATGTCCATGGACAGTTCGTCCTCCATTTCTTCATGTTCTCCTGCACCTTGCTCAACATTTCGCCTGCTACTATGCGCCCTTGTCGATCCCTGTCCCCCTTGGTCCCATGCCTGCTGCGTTGGTGATGATGAACGTCTGGACCTTGGTGATGTTGTTGTCCCTTGCGCATATGAATCCTCCTGTAGTTCCTCCCCTTCATGTTGTCCCACCCCCTGACTCCGAATAGTGTTTAGCGTGTGCTCCAGCATGTAAATGACTGGAATCGTCATGCTGATAATGGCATTGTCAGCGCTAAACATATTCGTCGCCATGTCGAAACTGTGCAGAAGGGTGCATAGGTCCTTGATCTGAGACCACTCCATCAGGGTGATCTGCCCCACCTCTGCATCTCGTTGGCCCAGGCTATACGTCATGACGTATTGCACCAGGGCTCTGCGGTGCTGCCACAGTCGCTGTAACATGTGGAGAGTTGAATTCCAGCGTGTCGCCACATCGCATTTCAGGCGATGAACCGGCAGGCCGAAAGACTTCTGGAGCGATGCAAGTCGCTCAGCTGCGGCGCTTGAACGGCGGAAGTGAGCAGACAGTTTTCGTGCCCTGTTCAGAAGGCCATCTAGGCCGGGATAGTGTGTTAAAAATTGCTGCACGACAAGGTTCAACACATGAGCCATACAAGGTACGTGTGTCACCTTGCCCAGGCGAAGGGCCGCACCCAGGTTTGCAGCATTGTCGCACACGGCCTTACCAGGCTGCAGGTTGAGTGGAGACAACCATTTATTAAACTCGGACCGCAGAGCTGACCACAACTCCTCAGCTGTGTGACTCTTATTACCAAGACATGTCAAGCTAAAGACCGCCTGATGCCGTTGCGCTCTGCTGCCAGCATAGTAATGAGGGGTGCGTGATTCCTTCTGCGCAGTGAGAACGCTGGTGGCCTGACCAGGCAGGCTTGGGGCGGAGGTGGAGGACCCAGATGAGGTGGAGGATGCAGAAGCAGTGGCAGAACTTGGACAGACAGAGGATTGACACACAAGTCGTGGGGACGGCAAGACTTGTGCAGCAGACCCTTCACCATCTATCACCATAGTTACCCAGTGCCCAGTCAGCGACATGTAACGTCCCTGTCCATGCTTACTGGTCCAAGTATCGGTGGTGAAATGCACCCGTTCACACACAGAGTTTCTCAAGGAAGCGGTGATGTTGTGTGCGACATGCTGGTGTAGCGCGGGCACACCTTTCTTAGAGAAGTAGTGGCGACTAGGCATCTGGTACTGGGGCACAGCGACAGACATAAGGTCTCTAAAATCCTGTGTGTCCACTAGGCGGAAAGGCAGCATTTCGGTAGCCAACAGCTTACAGAGGGATAGAGTCAACCTCTTAGCTTTGTCATGGGTCGGAGGAAGTGGCCTTTTATTTGACCACATCTGAGGGACAGAGATCTGGCTGCTGTGTGTAGACGGTGTTGAGTAGGGTGTCCCTGGAAAAATGCAGGTTTGTGAGGAAAGTGCAGGCGGAGACATGATGTTGCCTTCATCCAACGTTGGTGCTATCGATGTCTGAGAGAGCTGTACACACTCACTTGTTTCCCCTTCCAAACCAACTGACGACCTTACAAGCAAACTGCCTGTTGCGGTTACAGTGGTGGAAGTTTTGCGTGGAAAAACAGGTGTGACAGCTGTCCCCACAGTCCTAGAAGATGAAGAGCGCGCGGATGCACTGGAAGGGGCGGGCGGTGGATGGTTCGCTCCGCTAGGCCGCATTGCAGCACGGTGAGCTTCCCACCGGGACTTATGATATTTAGTCATGTGACGATTCATGGAAGAAGTTGTCAAACTGCTGAGGTTTTGACCTCTACTAACAGAATCATGACAAATGTTACATATCACATGAGTTGGGCGATCTTTTTCGATGTGAAAAAAGGACCAGGCTAGGCAAGGCTTAGAGGCCATGTGACCTGTTGATCCACCCCGAATAATGCTCATAGGCAGAGTGGTGGCTGAGGATGCAGTTGTAGACGTGCTACCAGTGCTCCGACTCTGTCCAGGAAGGCGCAAGGTAACTTCGTCGTCGGTTGCATCCTCCTCCACCGCCTCTGTTGACCTCCTCGAGTGCCTGACTGGGGGTTGACAGTAGGTGGGATCTAGAACGTCATCATCAATTGTTGTGTTTGCACTCCCCTCCCCCTCAGACCGAGCCTCTTCTTGCCCTGACCGAATATTTAAGTTGTCATCCCAATCGGGTATCTGCGTCTCATCTTCATCAGTATGTTCCTCATTGTCTATAACCACAGGTGTTACAGTTTGTGACAAAGGGTCAACATTATGCTCAGAAACTTGGTCCTCACGGCCTGAATCAGAGTCACAAAGGTTCTGGGCATCACTGCAGACCATTTCCTGTTCTGTACTCACTGTAGCTTGGGAGCAGACCTCTGATTCCCAGGCTATAGTGTGACTGAACAGCTCTGCAGACTCAGCCATCTCAGTTCCACCATACTGTGCAGGGCTGATGGAGACTTCAGAGCTGGGAGAAATCAAGTGTGATTGGGATGACAACTCAGAGGACTGGTGTTTTTTGGATGCGGTACTTGAAGTGGCTGAGAGGGCACTTGTTGGACCACTTGAGATCCATTCAAGCATTTTCCTTTTTTGCCCATCATCTACCTTTGTTCCTCTTGTTCGTGTCCGTAAAAAAGGGAGCACATCGGATTGTCCACAATAAGTAGTAGACATCTTACTTTTGCTAGTAGATGGTCTATCTGCAGCAGATGATAATGGAGCTTTGCCACCTTCCCCACTGACAAAACCTTTTTTGCCTTTTCCACCACGCCTCTTCCCCTTTCCACCAGCATCTGTCATTTTGCCACTCATGTTGATTGCGACAAGATTGTGGACTGAAAATGTGGTAGTAAAAATTGAGAGGTGGTGAAGATTGCAGTGGTGGTCTAGCTTTATTAACAGCAGAATAATAAAGAATAAATATCCCTGACAATGTAACTTAGTTATAATTAGTTGGAGTGTGCAACGCAGGCAGACGTGCTGCAAATGTCTTTGCACTAGTGGGACTAAAGCAAAGTCCAATAGCCACGTATAGGATGCCACTAGGTACACTAAGTGTTTGCTAGTATAATGGCTTAGTTATAATTAGTTGGAGTGTGCAACGCAGGCAGATGCGCTCTGCAAATGTCTTGGCACTAGTGGGACTATAGCAAAGTCCAATAGCCACGTATAGGATGCCACTAGGTACACTAAGTGTTTGCTAGTATAATGGCTTAGTTATAATTAGTTGGAGTGTGCAACGCAGGCAGATGCGCTCTGCAAATGTCTTGGCACTAGTGGGACTATAGCAAAGTCCAATAGCCACGTATAGGATGCCACTAGGTACACTGAGTGTGTGCTAGTATAATGGCTTAGTTATAATTAGTTGGAGTGTGCAACGCAGGCAGATGCGTTCTGCAAATGTCTTGGCACTAGTGGGACTAAAGCAAAGTCCAATAGCCACGTATAGGATGCCACTAGGTACACTAAGTGTTTGCTAGTATAATGGCTTAGTTATAATTAGTTGGAGTGTGCAACGCAGGCAGATGCGCTCTGCAAATGTCTTGGCACTAGTGGGACTATAGCAAAGTCCAATAGCCACGTATAGGATGCCACTAGGTACACTGAGTGTGTGCTAGTATAATGGCTTAGTTATAATTAGTTGGAGTGTGCAACGCAGGCAGATGCGCTCTGCAAATGTCTTGGCACTAGTGGGACTATAGCAAAGTCCAATAGCCACGTATAGGATGCCACTAGGTACACTGAGTGTTTGCTAGTATAATGGCTTAGTTATAATTAGTTGGAGTGTGCAACGCAGGCAGATGCGCTCTGCAAATGTCTTGGCACTAGTGGGACTATAGCAAAGTCCAATAGCCACGTATAGGATGCCACTAGGTACACTGAGTGTGTGCTAGTATAATGGCTTAGTTATAATTAGTTGGAGTGTGCAACGCAGGCAGATGCGCTCTGCAAATGTCTTGGCACTAGTGGGACTATAGCAAAGTCCAATAGCCACGTATAGGATGCCACTAGGTACACTGAGTGTGTGCTAGTATAATGGCTTAGTTATAATTAGTTGGAGTGTGCAACGCAGGCAGATGCGCTCTGCAAATGTCTTGGCACTAGTGGGACTATAGCAAAGTCCAATAGCCACGTATAGGATGCCACTAGGTACACTGAGTGTGTGCTAGTATAATGGCTTAGTTATAATTAGTTGGAGTGTGCAACGCAGGCAGATGCGTTCTGCAAATGTCTTGGCACTAGTGGGACTAAAGCAAAGTCCAATAGCCACGTATAGGATGCCACTAGGTACACTAAGTGTTTGCTAGTATAATGGCTTAGTTATAATTAGTTGGAGTGTGCAACGCAGGCAGATGCGCTCTGCAAATGTCTTGGCACTAGTGGGACTAAAGCAAAGTCCAATAGCCACGTATAGGATGCCACTAGGTACACTGAGTGTTTGCTAGTATAATGGCTTAGTTATAATTAGTTGGAGTGTGCAACGCAGGCAGATGCGCTCTGCAAATGTCTTGGCACTAGTGGGACTATAGCAAAGTCCAATAGCCACGTATAGGATGCCACTAGGTACACTGAGTGTGTGCTAGTATAATGGCTTAGTTATAATTAGTTGGAGTGTGCAACGCAGGCAGATGCGTTCTGCAAATGTCTTGGCACTAGTGGGACTAAAGCAAAGTCCAATAGCCACGTATAGGATGCCACTAGGTACACTGAGTGTGTGCTAGTATAATGGCTTAGTTATAATTAGTTGGAGTGTGCAACGCAGGCAGATGCGCTCTGCAAATGTCTTGGCACTAGTGGGACTATAGCAAAGTCCAATAGCCACGTATAGGATGCCACTAGGTACACTGAGTGTGTGCTAGTATAATGGCTTAGTTATAATTAGTTGGAGTGTGCAACGCAGGCAGATGCGCTCTGCAAATGTCTTGGCACTAGTGGGACTACAGCAAAGTCCAATAGCCACGTATAGGATGCCACTAGGTACACTGAGTGTTTGCTAGTATAATGGCTTAGTTATAATTAGTTGGAGTGTGCAACGCAGGCAGATGCGCTCTGCAAATGTCTTGGCACTAGTGGGACTATAGCAAAGTCCAATAGCCACGTATAGGATGCCACTAGGTACACTAAGTGTTTGCTAGTATAATGGCTTAGTTATAATTAGTTGGAGTGTGCAACGCAGGCAGATGCGCTCTGCAAATGTCTTGGCACTAGTGGGACTATAGCAAAGTCCAATAGCCACGTATAGGATGCCACTAGGTACACTGAGTGTGTGCTAGTATAATGGCTTAGTTATAATTAGTTGGAGTGTGCAACGCAGGCAGATGCGCTCTGCAAATGTCTTGGCACTAGTGGGACTATAGCAAAGTCCAATAGCCACGTATAGGATGCCACTAGGTACACTGAGTGTGTGCTAGTATAATGGCTTAGTTATAATTAGTTGGAGTGTGCAACGCAGGCAGATGCGCTCTGCAAATGTCTTGGCACTAGTGGGACTATAGCAAAGTCCAATAGCCACGTATAGGATGCCACTAGGTACACTGAGTGTGTGCTAGTATAATGGCTTAGTTATAATTAGTTGGAGTGTGCAACGCAGGCAGATGCGCTCTGCAAATGTCTTGGCACTAGTGGGACTATAGCAAAGTCCAATAGCCACGTATAGGATGCCACTAGGTACACTGAGTGTGTGCTAGTATAATGGCTTAGTTATAATTAGTTGGAGTGTGCAACGCAGGCAGATGCGCTCTGCAAATGTCTTGGCACTAGTGGGACTATAGCAAAGTCCAATAGCCACGTATAGGATGCCACTAGGTACACTAAGTGTTTGCTAGTATAATGGCTTAGTTATAATTAGTTGGAGTGTGCAACGCAGGCAGATGCGCTCTGCAAATGTCTTGGCACTAGTAGGACTATAGCAAAGTCCAATAGCCACGTATAGGATGCCACTAGGTACACTGAGTGTGTGCTAGTATAATGGCTTAGTTATAATTAGTTGGAGTGTGCAACGCAGGCAGATGCGTTCTGCAAATGTCTTGGCACTAGTGGGACTAAAGCAAAGTCCAATAGCCACGTATAGGATGCCACTAGGTACACTAAGTGTTTGCTAGTATAATGGCTTAGTTATAATTAGTTGGAGTGTGCAACGCAGGCAGATGCGCTCTGCAAATGTCTTGGCACTAGTGGGACTATAGCAAAGTCCAATAGCCACGTATAGGATGCCACTAGGTACACTAAGTGTTTGCTAGTATAATGGCTTAGTTATAATTAGTTGGAGTGTGCAACGCAGGCAGATGCGCTCTGCAAATGTCTTGGCACTAGTGGGACTATAGCAAAGTCCAATAGCCACGTATAGGATGCCACTAGTTACACTGAGTGTGTGCTAGTATAATGGCTTAGTTATAATTAGTTGGAGTGTGCAACGCAGGCAGATGCGCTCTGCAAATGTCTTGGCACTAGTGGGACTATAGCAAAGTCCAATAGCCACGTATAGGATGCCACTAGGTACACTGAGTGTGTGCTAGTATAATGGCTTAGTTATAATTAGTTGGAGTGTGCAACGCAGGCAGATGCGCTCTGCAAATGTCTTGGCACTAGTGGGACTATAGCAAAGTCCAATAGCCACGTATAGGATGCCACTAGGTACACTAAGTGTTTGCTAGTATAATGGCTTAGTTATAATTAGTTGGAGTGTGCAACGCAGGCAGATGCGCTCTGCAAATGTCTTGGCACTAGTGGGACTATAGCAAAGTCCAATAGCCACGTATAGGATGCCACTAGGTACACTGAGTGTTTGCTAGTATAATGGCTTAGTTATAATTAGTTGTAGTGTGCAATGCAGGCAGACGTGCTCTGCAAATGTCTTTGCACTAGTGGGACTATAGCAAAGTCCAATAGCCACAGATAGGATGCCACTAGGTACACTGAGTGTTTGCTAGTATAATGGCTTAGTTATGAGTTGGAGTGTGCAGAGGACAAGAGGGTACAGTGGCAGGATTGTGGTGCTCTGGGTAGAGGAATGGAAGCCTGCCTTTCTATTCCCTCCTAATGGTGAAATGCAGGGAGGAAATCCCTGACCTTGGCTGCACAGACGCTGGCGCTGTTTTCAGGACCTGTCACCTTAACTCTGACCCTGCCGGTTTGAGCCCTTAAAAGGACTGCTATAAAGTGCTCTCCCTATGCTGTCTAACGCTGTGTATGCAGCGCATACAGCTGTATCGGCGATAGGACAAAGGACGGAACTGCGACAGTGATGTCTGACACCAAAGACGCAGAAGGCAGATAATGGCGTCCGTGAAGAAAATGTCCGGTTTTATAATGCAGGGACATGTGACATGCAGATCCTATCACACATGCCGTTGCTTCTCTGGCTCAAAGTCCACTTAGCTGTGTGTGTGTCTGTGATTGGCTGACATGCTGGCCCGACCCACAAGACGCGCGCGCTTAGGGAAGGAAGACAAGAAAAAAAAAAAAAAAAAATGGCGATCGCCATTATAGAAACAGCAGTGATCTGAAGGCGCTGTTCACGCACACTATACACTGAAATGTGATAATAGTTTGATTCACAGAGTGACTTACACTATTACAGCAGAAACCAAGCTATGATTTAGCTGTTTTTTGGCTGCTAGAACCGTTCTCGAACGTTTCTAGAACTATCGAGCTTTTGCAAAAAGCTCGAGTTCTAGTTCGATCTAGAACATGCCCCAAAATCACTCGAGCGTAGAACTGGAGAACCACGAACCACGAACCGCGCTCAACTCTACTGAAGATTGATGGCGGTTAAAAGTATCTGATTTTATTGTTCTACGCGTTTCAGAGTCATGCGACCCCTTCTTCAGTATCAAAATTGATCATGTACATGATTGATTTTTTTCCTGAAGAAGGGGTTGCATGACTCTGAAATGCGTAGAACAATAAAATCAGATACTTTTAATCTCAATCGATCTTCAATGATCTTCTTCTGGCAGCGCGGATTAACTCTTTTCTTCCACCCACTTCTGATGCTGTTTCTATGGGTTTTGCAGCAGCCGGTTATACTACGTGTTGATAGCAGTTGTGTCTTTACACAACTGTACCAGGTTAGTGCACCTATAATAATTTTTTACCGATACCGCTGGATAAGACACCCTGAGGAAGAAATTAGTTAGTTTCAAAACGCGTCGGATTGGCCCTTGCAGGATGCCGTACTCAGTGGTGACGTCACCCCTCCTGCTTCTGCTTGTCCTGCATTGAGCACTTTGCTGTGTTGGGGGCTCTGACGGCCAAGGCATCCACCAGCAGCATCGCACCCAGCAAACCGGGGGCTCGCTCTTCTGTGCTGAGATAGTCCCTCACAGTATCCAGCACTGAGGACTCTATCCGAGGTTGGCGCAATTACAAGTACCAAGTTGCTAAGCACTCCGAAACAGGAGTTCATTCAGAATCAACTTTGAAAGTTTGTTTTTTTTCTGCACATTATTGATCACTACCAGCCTGATCCTGGATGCTTCCTGATCTACACTCCCGGTCATACATGGTTGCACCTGATCCTGGAGGCTTCCTGATCTACACTCCCAGTCATACATGGTTGCACCTGATCCTGGATGCTTCCTGATCTACACTCCCGGTCATACATGGTTGCACCTGATCCTGGAGGCTTCCTGATCTACACTCCCGGTCACACATGGTTGCACCTGATCCTGGATGCTTCCTGATCTACACTCCCGGTCATACATGGTTGCACCTGATCCTGGAGGCTTCCTGATCTACACTCCCAGTCATACATGGTTGCACCTGATCCTGGAGGCTTCCTGATCTACACTCCCGGTCATACATGGTTGCACCTGATCCTGGAGGATTCCTGATCTACACTCCCGGTCACACATGGTTGCACCTGATCCTGGAGGCTTCCTGATCTACACTCCCGGTCATACATGGTTGCACCCGATCCTGGAGGCTTCCTGATCTACACTCCCGGTCATACATGGTTGCACCTGATCCTCGAGGCTTCCTGATCTATACTCCCGGTCACACATGGTTGCACCTGATCCTGGAGGCTTCCTGATCTAAACTCCCGGTCATACATGTTTGCACCTGATCCTGGAGGCTTCCTGATCTACACTCCCGGTCACACATGGTTGCACCTGATCCTGGAGGCTTCCTGATCTACACTCCCGGTCACACATGGTTGCACCTGATCCTGGAGGCTTCCTGATCTACACTCCCGGTCACACATGGTTGCACCTGATCCTGGAGGCTTCCTGATCTACACTCCCGGTCATACATGGTTGCAGTGAGTGCCTATGGGCAGTGTGTTATCATTTTGGCTTTCTCTAAGGTTTTTTTTCTGTGGTTTGTTCATTTATCTTATCTTGACCACAGTAGAAGAGTTCATTAGAGCAGAGGTAGTATCCTTTCTCCTCTTTCTCATGTTTAGTCACTCAGCAGGAGTGATTGTTACATAGTTACATAGTTACTTAGGTTGAAAAAAGACCTAGGTCCATCTAGTTCAACCTTCCTCCACCAGTTCTACATTTAGTCACTAAGTCATTTATAACCAACAATGTTTTGTGTACTGAGGAAATCATCCTGCCCTTTTTTAAAAGCTGTTATAGTATCTGCCATTACAACCTCTTGTGGTAGTGTATTCCACAGTCTGACCGCTCTAACTGTAAAGAACCCTTTCCTATTTAGGTGTCGGAATCGCTTTTCTTCCACTCGCAGTGAGTGCCCCCTGGTCCTTAGTATTGTTTTTGGAAGAAATACGTCATGTGCCAGTCCTTTATATTGACCACACATGTATTTATACATATAAATGAGATCTCCTCTGAGACGTCTTTTTTAAGTTATCGCTTGCAGCTTTCTGGAGCTCCTTATGTGGGGTGAATATTTGATATTTGTAAGGCGCAGATACTTTTTGTATACACATTAAGACACCATTTCTGCCTCCCCCTTTCTTGTCTTTTCAGTTTTTATACGAGTAGGATTAGTAGGCATTCTGGACTCAACATTCTTTCGCTGCATGCACCATTTTTCTCCAACCAGCACCTTGACTTCCTGACCGTGTGCATGCTAATATTTTATATCTAACTGCTCTACAGAACATATATATAAAAGGAGGGCACCTTGCCAGTGGGCTACGGCTAATAATGGCAGACTTTACAACTGCTATGGGTCTCATGAGTCGGAGGAAGTTTCAGCGCCAGCACCAGGCTCCCTTTCACCCTGCATTGCACTTTCAACTGTATCATCCTGGAAGCCGGTACAGTTGAAAGCAATGATAGAATATTCTCCCTCTGTATCTGAAGTCTCAGTGCAGCTGAGAAGAGCTTCAACCCACACACTGTGAAGACCAGAGCAGTGCGGGAATTAGAAAAGGTGAGCATTTATTTATTTTTATCAATAGACAGTTACAATGTGTGGGCCATTACATTCCTTGGAGGGCTATGTGAGGCCTATTATACTACTTGGAGGGCAATGCGGGGGTCATCATACTGTTTGGAGGCCTATATAGGGGCAATTATAATATTTTGAGGTCTATGTGGGAGTAATTATACTCTTTGCAGGGCTCTGTGTGGCCAATATTCTGTCTGGAGCGCTTATGAGAGGCATTTTTCTATTTGGAAGTTGGGTGAATTATTCTGTTTGGAGGGTTAGTGATGGCCATTATACTGTTCGAAGACCTATGTACAAGCCATTTTAATGTTTAGAGGACTATATGGGTCAATTATAATATTTGGAGGGCTATGTGAGGCCCATCATACTTTTTGAAGGGCATTAAACTGTAAGCAAGCTATTATACAGTGTGACACTTATTTGTGGGGTTCATCATACTGTTTGGACGGCTATGTAAGAGGCCATTATAGTTTTTTCAGAGCTATGTGTGGGACATTATGCTGCTTGTAGGGCTATGTGGGAGCCATCCTACTATCTGAAGAGTTTTGTGGAAGTCACTAAGCTATTTGCAGAGCTATATGAGGGCAAATATACTGTTTGCAGGGGTATGGGGGCCAACCTATTGTTTGGAGGGCTACTGGGGGGGCAATTATATTGTAATTGGAAAATTATACAGTGTGGAGGTTTTATGTGGGGTCTATCCTACTTTGTTGAGAGTTGTGTGGGTCATTATACTGTTTGGAGGGCTATCTGGGTGCCATTGTATTATATGTGAGCCATTACAGTGAGGAGAGTAGTGTTAGGTCCATCATACTGTATGCAGGGTTGTATTGGGGCCATTATACTGTTTTGACGGTCAGTATACGTTATAGAGAGCTGTGTGAGATCATCACATTGTATGGAGGGTTGTGCTGGAGTCACTGTGGGGGCATCATACTGTGTCGAGTCACCATACTTTGAAGGAGCATACCGTAGGGTCTTCGTATGAAAAAAGGGTACTGTGGAGGAATTCGCTGTAGGGGTGTCATACTGTGTTTGAATGCACTTTAGTTAGCATCATACTTTATCGGGGACATCTTAATGCGTGGGAGCAAAGGGGGCTTAAATAGGTGGAAAATACTTTGTAATGGCTGCAATGTTGTGAGAAATGCTGTTCTATAACCTCACTGAATATTTCTTTTTGGGGGGGGGGGCAGTTAGGTCTTGTGTTAAGGGGCTCCATGATTTCTATGTACACCTCTGCACCAAATTATCCAAGTCATATGTTCCCATATATGTTTGGTAAATATTAGGTTATGGTCCCACCACAGAATGGCATGTTTAGTGGGCACATACAAATTTGATAATTTGTGCAGCAAACTACATAGCATTAATGCATATTAAAGTTCACATACTCAATCTTTTCTTACGTCTTATAGCATACAGTATTCTCTTGTTTGTAGATAGATTTAGGAGTTATTTTGTAATGGATGTTTGAATAATGACATATGAAGATCTGAGGTTGTAAATTGTATTAATCACCTAGACAGATTAATGATGCAATTATTTTTAATCTTCCATCTAGTGTCTTACAGCAACTCCAGGTAGAAGACCAAAACGAGAAGCCTCAGTCCTTGAGTTCCCAAACCAGGACCATTCATTCCACAAGGGGATACCCACTGACTCTTTAGTTGGCCCACAGTTTTTATATCTCCCTCCGATTTGGTCTACAGTCACAGCCTATGCTCTTCCAGACGATAGATGCCATGACCATAGCGCATGCATACAGCGCCATGTTGCGGGCGGGGCCCACTGCTGCTTCTGGGGCTGCTCGGATCCGGGTTACTGCTACGGCTTGAGTGGTGACCAGACCCGGGCTCGCATGGCCGGCCGTCCTCACAACCGTTGTAAAGGGTGTATTTACAGGGGATTTTGTCTGTGACGCCACCCGTGGGTTGCGGTGAGGGATGGTGACACCGCCGCTGCCTGGTGATGGGGCGCCCAGGGCTGGTGGAACGGGGCAGCTAGATGGGGTCCCCTTCACGGGTAGGGGAGGTGTAGTCCCGGGGCCCTGTGTCGGTACACGGGAATGAAGGTTGCTGGAGGTGGCGCGGGTTGGACCAGGGGATCAATGGTGTACTCACAGTTCAGTAATTTCACACAAGTCTAGTAGTAAACAAAGTTGCCAGTGACCGGCTGCCATTGGAGGGTGTATTCAGGTCCCACATCCTGGTTAGTGAACAGGTGTCCCTTTCTCCTGCACGTTATGTTTGTCTCTCCTATTGGACGACTTCGCATGGAACGGAGAAGTCCACTCCAGGTTCTCTATTCATTTGGGAGCTGTGGCCCTCAAAATCTGACCCTTGAGATCTCTGTGGGTTCTGACGGACACCCTATCCCCCGCATTGGGCTTCCTTTTCGCTCTCTGGGCTTCGGGAGAATATGGCTTGAAACCTCGTCCTCTGCTGGTGAATTAACAAGGGGCATGCAACCTTCCTCGTCCTAGGGTCCAGGCACCCCGACTGTGCACAGCCTCCGGACCGGATTCGCGCTGTCAGCACCGGCGGGCCACAACCCTGCTCCGGTCCACTTTAGGTCTCCCGCGACCGGATCTTCGTCGCCTGTGGCCCTGCTCACTTTCTGCCACCTAGCCGGGTAGTCCAAGGGCCCCTACCCCTGACTACACTGCACAGTCTCCACTTGACTTCTACTTCAAAACTCCTCCACACGTCAACTTGAACTTCTAAACTTGTCCGTTTCACTGTCAGAACTCCACTTGAACTGTCTGGTTCTCACTCCTGACATCTCAGGACCCATAGGTGGGCGTTCTCATCCACCTGATACCGCCCACTGGTGTGTCCTTCTTGTCATGAGGGGGTGGCTAGGCTTTTATGGCTGTCTGTTGTACCTGAGTGTGGGTTTTTGGTGGTGACAAGGAGGATGAACACTTTTGTGACTACATGGTTTTGCCAGGGAGTCACAGCCAGCCAGCAAGAACCTCCATCCTCTTGTTAATGTCCCAAGTACCCTAAGCCCCCAAGGTTTGAGCCCAGCCCTTGCGAACTCCGCCTAATGCTAATTGTGCATTACTGTACATATTTTTCTTAGACCAAACCCCTCACATGGGAATGAATGTAAGACCCCCTGTCATGATGGCTCCACTTGGTCTACTATTACTATCCAAATAATGAGACTACTGTCTTGGAGAACATTGGCTTAATTGAGGTCCTTGTGACACTAATGAAAGTAATGGAATGATTGCCTTACTATAATTACCAATCTCATGCCTGGCCTTCTGTGTACATAAGATCCAGTCAGCATGTCCCTTCCTCATGGCTTTGGGGTTTGGATGAGCATGTTATGTGTATGTGTGAACTGTGGCTCCCACAGCGATCCTCTCGATCAATTAACATTTCATTGTGCAGCTTAAACTGACAAGCAAGAAAATATCAAATAAAAGACAACAATGAGATTAATGTAAGCAGCGCTCCATGCTGGAAAAAGTCTGTATCCCATAGAGCCGTGGACTCCGCTTTACATCCATTGGTCCATTAGTATTTAGTCTGCAGCCAGCTCCTCACAAAATAATATAAAAATACATTTAATGACAATATCTAATGTTACATTTCCATGAATGAAAAATTAATGCGGCATTTTGCATAATTCAGCGCAAATTCTCTGTAGAACAACAAAGGCAAACCTACATAATGAACACATTCAGTATTATGTCTTTTTCTTGACTACAGTATACTAACTGTACAGTAATAGCAATGCTCCTAATAAACTGTTCAAAGTTTCTAAATTTAATGAGATTTTTACTTGATTTTTTTCCCCTTCGTCCCTCTTTACTATTTCTCACAATTTCATATTTATCTCATTTTGGATATTTTGCTCGACTATCATGTTGTGATCAGTTATCTATACGTAAAATATGACAGTCAATATTCTCATCTTCTGATCTCTCTAACTAAATTAATCTTTACCTGACTATACCTGTCAAAGAAAGGCACATTCACAAAACTGTGAGGAAGAGCAGAAGAGGGAAGGATCCGGCACAGACTCTTCTATGGTAAAAACATTATATTCTTTATTCCAAGCATTAAAAAAGACGATGTGGAGACCAAAACGGTGTACAAGCAGGGAAAGGAACTTTACGCGTTTCAGACTACAGTAAAAACAAAGGAGTCCTTAATCATAAGTCTTATGTGCTCCACATGTAGACGTATTTCTCCGGCATCACGGGTGTCACACGGACCACACGTATGTGATTTGTGTGACACGCACCAGAGAAAACACACGTGTCTCCAGCACTGATGTCTCTGCCGCTGCTGGCACTTGCTTCCGACCCCCGCTCATTATGCTCATTGCATATTCACTACACTGCGGGCCGGAAGCTGCAGCAGCGGGGAGTGGGCAGGGCCGGAGACCAAAGATCCGCATGACGGACAGCAACGCCAGAGACAAGTGAGCAGAAAGTTCCCGTTCTTCGTGTGCTAGCACGGATAACACACGGAGAACACACATGTGCCATAAACTCGGCACACGGAGGGATTACACACCTTTGACACATTTGTGAAAAACGTGCGTGATTTTCCCAGACGTGTGAAAGAGGCCTAAGAGGGTCCCTACTAAGATAAAGATTTTTCCATTGGAATGGCTAAAAATATCACTTTCTAGCTATGGTATCACACTGTTCTTGACTTTTGTAAAGCTACTACAGCTTGCCCTTTTATGTAGGAAAACTAGGGTCTGGCAGCACAAAATGTCATTAGCCAGCTCTCTGATACGTAACCATAATTATAACTGGTACCAGGAAGGCACAATTTTATTGACTTGCAAATTGAATCTTAAAATGTTTGAATTTGCATTAAACCACAAGTTTCTACAAACTTGAATCATACTCAACCCTTCTCGTATTTATACGTTCATCTTTAAATGTAAGTGTCACAGTTATCTCTCTGCTTAAGAGATTAGTGACAGTTTTTTGGGTCTGAGTCTCACTTTTTCCCATGTGAGACCCTGCTATTTAAACAGGTTTTATTTTCCCTCGGCAGTTGTAGGGTTACTGTCAGTATTCCTTGCCAGGAAGCAGGCCTAGTTCCAGGTCAGGTGTTTCCGATCTGGACCAAACCCAGACCCTTTATATACCCTCTGCTACCAGCAGAGGGTGCCGGTTATTCTTGATTCATTTTGATGCTGGTCTTGGAGCTAGAAGAAGCTGCAGAAACCCTCTGTTCATAAACAACATCTGAAAATCATAATATGGGGAATATCTATGATGGTCATAAAGAGACCACTATAACCCCACCAATGGACAAGTAATTACCAATAAATGGTAGAGACTCAGCACATATATTGAAAAAGTCATAGAAACGAGTCAAAATACTACCTTAATGCAAAGATTATACATTTTTATTAATACATCAATGAAAATATACCAATTGACAAAAATTAAATAAACAAGACAGAGTGTGCTGGTAAGGATACAAAATGCAGGAGTTAACACCCACTTGCTGGCAATGTGCAAAAATGCATATACAGGAGTGAGTAAAACAGTGTCTTTATATATATATGTCGCGGGCGGGGAGGGCGCTGCGCTCACCACGCTCTGGTCCGGCGCTCCTACTGCTGCTTGGTGGCTCGAACGGTGGGCCGGATCCGGGGACTCGAGCAGCACTCCTCACCCGTGAGTGAAAGGGGAGTAGTTTGGTTTGGGGATTTGGTCCGTGACGCCACCCACGGTTTGTGGTGAGGTTGGGGTACCACCGCTGCTGTTGACGGGGATCCCGGGAGCGATGACAGGGAGCAGCTGGGATGTTTCTCTACCCTCCGTGGGTAGGGGGGTTGGTGGTCCCGGGGCCCGGTGAGGTGACGGGGAGGCAGGGTCAGGCAAGGTGCAGGGGCGCTTATACTGCGCAGCGCGGTGCCGGACGGCACGGTAGTACTCACTCAGACACAAATGGATGCAAGTCTCTGGTAAAACAAACGGCTGGATGGACGGGTCCCGCAGCCGGCTGCTGTGGTTTATCCCGGACAGTTGGTGGTGGCTGCCTTTCCCTGCACCTTTTGTGTATCTTCGGTACCGATGGCTTCGCACCGGTAACCCGCTCCCCAGCGTGGATATGCGCCGGAGGAGCCCCTTTGCCCGCAGACTCTGGCCCTGGGAACTGTAGCTGTGGTGGTAGCTGTAATTCCCTTGTGCTGTTTGGACGGTTGCCTTCAATCGGCTCTTGGCTGTTTGGAAACCCCTGGGGTTCCGGTCACTAACGGATTTGACCTGTTTAACGGCGACTCCAAGCCTGGTCGGGGTCCGCAGGCCCTGCCGGTTTGTGCTGGCTTCACTTTGCTCCCCGGTTCGGTACCAGCGGGCCACCACCCGTCCTGGGTCCTACGGTTCCGCGTTGATCTACCTCTCCTGCAGACAGCCACTACCGTCTGCCAACCTTGCTCTTGGTGCCCGGGCCACGTACCTGGACAAAGTCAGTTTGCTCCTCTACTACCACTTCACTCCTTACTCTTCCACTTCCCTAACTGATCTGACTTCCTTTTCCCACCTCCAGGACTGTGAACTCATCGGTGGGCGGGGCCAACTGCCTGGCTGCACCCCACCTGGTGTGGACATCAGCCCCTGGAGGGAGGCAACAAGGATTTGTGTCTGACTGATGTGCCTATCTCGGGGTGGGGGTGTTGTGTTGTAGTACCTGTGACGACCTGGCTAGTCCAGGGCGCCACATATAGGGAGCACTAAATATGATATTATAAAGGGAAAGTAGCTGTAGATAATTACAAGGTGCTAGGGTGCAAGGGTAGGATCTATGATATATAAAGTGCTTAGTGCAGTAGCAGCAGCAAATAACTAACAGCACAATTGAACAAAGGGAACACTGCCCCTTTAAAATTACAACAGCTTCCTATATGACCGCAAAACAAAAAGATAAAGGACACATACCCATTGTACCACCTAGCCAGCAAGAGAGGGTGAAGTTCCAAAGTACCCCAATGCGCGTTTCACTGGGGGTCACTCTCTGTTGAAGTTGCTGTGCTCGCTGCAGTATCGGTGCTGACTGCAGCAGTCTGTTCTAGTGTTTGCCCCCTGTCTGTCTTCCTTTCCCGGTGTGTTGTTCCATCACCTGCCCACTCCATAATCAAGGACTATCGTAGGGTTGTCTCAGGGCTTCAAGTTCCTGCTCGGCGATAGGTGAGGAACCTGTATAGGGACTGGCTAGGAGTGTAGGTGTAGGGTACAGCAACAGGTAAGTGAGGAGGTGCCCAGCTTCCCTCTCACTAGCGCTAAGGCCCACCATTGTTAATGTGTGCCCAGTGTACCCCTTGTTTGTGTTGGTGTTACCCCTGATTTGTTGTGTATATGGCCTCACACCGGATCTCCTCTAGTCCTTGTGTGACAGGAAGCACTCAGTTTATGTAGTAAGTAGTAAAGAAACTGTAGGGATGCAGACCCTACCACAGAATTAAATAAATCTAATCCTTCAAACCTTCATCTGCAAACTGATATAGTCAGAGGGGTTCTCTTTCTCTCATGATGGTCAATGGTGTCCTTTTTTCCTATATAGTGTAAGCTCTTAGGATCAGCTGGGTTTCTTCCTTCTCTTCTCTTTTCTAGTTAAAATTAGTACATTTTTGCACCCAACAAGACCCTCACTTGCATGATTTCATTCTGTACAAAAAAGTTACTGATATTAGCAGATTAATTTTTTTGTAAGTCTGTTCATCAAAGAGTGAAACTTGGATACATACATTTATATATATTAGAGATTGCTTAAAGGCATTTTTGGGCAGACTTGAGTGAGGTTTAGATGTTCTATCTACACAGTGAAATATTGAGAGGTACGGGATGCCACTGTGCAGGCAAAATAAATCCTTGCACAGGAGACTTGATGAGTAAAATAAAAATTCAGTAAAACTCCCCTACCAGCACCGACTTGGATCCAACGTAGGCAACGCTCTAGCGGGATCAGGAACCAGAGGTGTCACTGTTTGTCATCCCTCCAGCCATGGGCCTGACCCTAACTGGGCGGGGGGGGTTGGTTCCCTGCACGTGTTTCTATACGGTCAGCCTAGCCTGTTGTCTTCCCTTCCATACAGGTTACTCAGTCGGATTGCAGTCCTGGATCCTCCTACAGCTCTCTGCCTCTGGCCTCCTCGTCCAGAAACGTGTGCACTGAACAGGTCTTCCAGGACTTTCCTTAAGCAATGCCCGCCAGATCTTGCTGTGATTTAAAGGGCCAGTGCGCCCTAACCTTGAAGTGCTTCTCAGCCTGTTGCGGAGAGGCACTGGATATGTAAGCACCCTCCCTTTCTGGCAGGTGCCTGAGCAATGTATACCTATCCCATAGTGCTGCGTTGCTCCTGTCAGGTCCCTGTTCCCTGGTTCCCTGTCCTTGTTGTTTATCCTTGTCCCTGTTCCTAACCTCTGTTCCTTGTCTCTACTCAGAACTGGTCGTGCCTGTCTGCTGCTCCAGTCCTTGCCTCAGATTCCTGCTTCCCAAAGAGTCTACACCAAATCAGCTTTGACTACCCCACTTCAACCTGCTGGACTGCATTAAACACCACCTTTGGAGGTCCTTACCGAGTCATCACATGTCTACGTCCTTCCTGCTACTGAACCAAGACCTGGCTCGGTGATACCACCTACCTCCATTTTTGTCTAGACTCTGCTGTGCTCATGTCATGCCTGCTGTGTATTGCTACTTGGCCATACCTATGGGCATTTAGACATCACTTGTGCTGGCCACGTGTGTGCTCTGGACTCTATACAAGGAATGGAACCTTAGCTATTGGCACTGGTCATGCTCTGATCAATAAAACTCTTCCTTTTCTTCAAGCCTTGTCTGGGTCCTTTCCAGGGGGTCTGCTGCTACATTACTCTGTGGTCCAGTGAGTTCACTACCGCACTCCATTGCGGTTAGAGCAACACTGTTTAACGAACCACCAAAAATGTAAGACATGTTATTGGCTACATCTGTCAAGTGACTTTGAAAGGGTCATCATTATTAGGTGATTCTGAAAGTCACCTAATCCATTCAACCAATCAAAAGTCCAGCAGTTGGATGATCAGTCATGAGTTTATTTTTTATACATGCTGTCATATGAGCAAGATTTTATTTAGTCTAAACAACTAATCTTAAGGCTATGTGCGCACTAGAAAGTGCCATTTTGTTAAGAAAAAAACTGACCCTCTGAAAGAATCCCGCACCCGCGGTTTACCGCAGTAAAACTGCACCCACGTTTTTGTCGCAAATTGCCACGGTTTTGCCGCAATTTTGTGCGGATTTACCACGAATTTACCAATCTGTGGATTTTCCGCAAGTTGGTACCCATGGTTTTTACCATTATCTATGGCAAAAACCGCAGGTACCTGCGGAAAAGAAGTGACCTGCTCATTAATTCCGCAGCAGAAAATCCGCGGGTAAATCCGCGGGTATAAAAAACCGTTGGGTGCGCACAGCATTTTTTAAAACCCATAGAATTTGCTGGGGAATGACTGCAGCAATGTTAGACACATTTTCTGCAGCAGTTCCCCGGCAAATCCATTGCAAAATCCGAGGTAAATCCGCAGCGTGCGCACAGGGCCTAAGGGGCACTTTGCACACTACGACATCGCAGCTGCGATGTCGGTGGGGTCCAATCGAAAGTGACGTACATCCGACGTCGTTGTCGACATCGGAGTATGTGAATCCTTTTTACTACGATTAACGAGCGCAAAAGTGTCGAAACTGTATGATCGGTGTAGTGTCGGACATTTCCATAATGTCGCTGCAGCGACAGGTACGATGTTGTTTCTCATTCCTGTGGCAGCACACATCGCTGTGTATGAAGCCGCAGGAGCGAGGAACATCTCCTTACCTGCGTCCCGGCTGCAATGAGGAAGGAAGCAGGTGGGCGGGATGTTTACGTCCCGATCATCTCTGCCCCTCTGCTTCTATTGGCCGCTTGCTGTGTGACGTCGCTGTGACGCCGCACAACCCGCCCCCTTAGGAAGGAGGCGGTTCGCCGGCCAGAGCGACGTCGCAGGGCAGGTAAGTGCATGTGAAGCTGCAAGATATCGCATCTGCGACGGGGGTGGGGACTATCGTGCTCGGCATCGCTACAATCGGCTTGCGATGTCATAGTGTGCAAATTACCCCTAAGGCGGGCTTTGCACACTACGACATCGCAGGTGCGATGTCGGCGGGGTCAAATTGAAAATGACGTACTTCCGGCATCGCATGTGACATCGTAGTGTGTAAAGGCTCGATGATTCGATTAACGAGCGCAAAAATATCGTAATCGTATCATCGGTGCAGCGTTGGTGTAATCCATGATTACGCTGACGTGACGGTCCGATGTTGTTCCTCGTTCCTGCGGCAGCACACATCGCTGTGTGTGAAGCCGCAGGAGCGAGGAACATCTCCTACCGGCGTCACTGCGGCTTCCGTAGTATATGCGGAAGGAAGGAGATGGGCGGGATGTTTACATCCCGCTCATCTCCGCCCCTCCACTCCTATTGGCTGCCTGCCATGTGACATCGCAGTGACGCCATACGACCTGCCCCCTTAATAAGGAGGCGGGTCGCCAGCCACAGCGACGGTCGCAGGACAGGTGAGTCCATGTGAAGCTGCCGTAGCGATAATGTTCGCTATGGCAGTTATCACAAGGATATCGCAGCTGCGACGGGGGCGGGGACTATCGCGCTCTGCATCGCTACAATCGGCTTGCGATGTCATAGTGTGCAAAGTACCCCTAAGGCGGGCTTTGCACACTACGACATCGCAGGTGCGATGTCGGTGGGGTCAAATTGAAAATTACGTACTTCCGGCATCGCATGCGACATCGTAGTGTGTAAAGGCTCGATGATACGATTAACGAGCGCAAAAGCGTCGTAATCGTATCATCGGTGCAGCGTCGGTGTAATCCATGATTACGCTGACGCGACGGTCCGATGTTGTTCCTCGTTCCTGCGGCAGCACACATCGCTGTGTGTGAAGCCGCAGCAGCGAGGAACATCTCCTACCGGCGTCACTGCGGCTTCCGTAGTATATGCGGAAGGAAAGAGATGGGCGGGATGTTTACATCCCGCTCATCTCCGCCCCTCCACTCCTATTGGCTGCCTGCCGTGTGACATCGCAGTGACGCCATACGACCTGCCCCCTTAATAAGGAGGCGGGTCGCCAGCCACAGCGACAGTCGCAGGACAGGTGAGTGCATGTGAAGCTGCCGTAGCGATAATGTTCACTATGGCAGTTATCACAAGGATATCGCAGCTGCGACGGGGGCGGGGACTATCGCGCTCGGCATCGCAGCATCGGCCTGCGATGTCGCAGCGTGCAAAGTGCCCCTTAGAGTTAGAGCACCAACTATATGCTAGACATTCTAAAGTAGCTTTCTGTAAGTTTTTGCATGCTAACAGTGTATTTTCTAGTCACTTATGCTGTTTTCTCCCCACTGTATTTCCAATGCTGAATATTGGTTCAAAATCAATTTATTTGCACCCTGGAATTGCCATCAGAAGCAATTATAAAATGCACAGACACAGAAAAGGTTTATCTCTCTCCAGGCACGTTTCTGCAAGGTCACTTCATCATGGCAAAGCTCATTAAAGAGAAGAATAAAGAAGGTGATGTAGTGTCCTGACCTAAGACATTGCATGAGATCGCAACGCTCTCCATTTATATCTCCAGCTTCTTTGAGAATATGACTGAGAAATACAAGGATTTGTGGCTGACACTCGATAGAAAGCGCTCTCAAATTTTGACAAATCCTATCTTGAGCTGAGAAGAGAAACAGATATTGATCCTAAGTGTACCTAATTCATCTTTGCTCTTGTAATCCCAGAAGAAAATGCCTTTAGTGTCCAGAGGGCGTTCAATATTTTTTCCATCTTGTAAAATAAACAGCATTTTGTTGTCATGTGTCAGCGACTGCCAGGTAAACATTGGGCTTGTTCATTGTCAGTGTAGATACTGAGGATTGTTTAAAAAGTTGATACATTTAATTACAATTGTTAAATATTATTAACGTATAAAGAATGTATAAAGAATAAAAAATACTATGTTAATAGAGAAAAAAACATACATAAATAAATATATATTAAAGATATAAAGTAAATAAAAAAATGTAAGTATAATAATAATAAAAAATTAAAAATAAAAATAAAACCAGAAGGAGAATAAATAATGTATTAAAATAGAAAAAAATACTGCTTATATATAAAATAAATCAAGAAAGAAAATAAATAAAACAATTTACAGTATATCAATTAAATTGTATTTCATCTGTTTAGTTAAACTTTTCACTCAGCGTTTTCCAAAATACCAAAAATTACTTACTTTACAGATGCAATGAAAATGATTCAACCCATAGTGCAAATTAGGCTTATTAGTAGTGATGAGCGAATATATTCAGCACTATTCGTTACTCGTCAAGTATTTGCTTCTCGGCTAGTGAATTTCGAGTCCTCTCCCCACATGTTTGGCTCCTGATTTTCAGCTACTAAATATGCTAGGATTGCTTGCCAGTCACAGCAATGCCATAGCCATTTTTGCTACAGGCATTAGTGTGATTTGGAGGTGCAGGTAAAATAATAAGACATGCAGTCAGTAGAGCAGGAGAATTATACTTACTGAGATTCCCTCCGTTAATCACACTGCTTTTGTTTCCGATCATTAAAGTTCATGAATATGCACTGCTTATACCGCCAAACCTCTGTAACAGTGTCTGCACCCTCTGTGCCGCATCTGTGATTTGTTGCCCTCACACTTTCTGTCCTTGTCCAAGAAGTGCAGTTTAAAAATAAATAAACAATTAAAAAAATGGTGCAGGGTGTCCCATATGTTGATACCCAGTGCAGATAAAGCAGGCAGCTGCAGGCTGCAGCCCCCAGTTGTGCATGTCATCTTGGCTGTGTATCCAAATGTTATTTAAATAAATATTTAAAAAACATTATGAGGTCCCCCCCAATGTTGATACCCAGCCAAAATAAAGCAGACAGCTGGGTGCTGGTATTCTCAGGCTGGGGAGGCCCATGTCTATTGGGCACCCAGCCTAAAAATAGCAGCTTGCAGCTGCCCTGGAATTGTTGCATCCATTTGATGCACCAATTCTTGCACTTTACCCAGCTCATCCCAATTGCTCTGATGTGGTGGCAGACAGGGTAATATAAAGAGTTACTGACAGCTGTGAATTGTCAAAAAATTACTGCTGTAATCAAGGCTAAGGTTAGTAATGAGGAGGGGTCTATGAGAATCGACATTACTAACGCGGTCAGTCAAAATAAATACAAAACACAAAGAAAAACCCTTTGTTTAAAAAACAAACAACAAAAAACACCCTCTTTCTTCAATTTATTAACCCCCAAAACACCCCTGTAGGTCCGACATAATCCATCATAAATGGTTCCAGTCTGTTATTGATCCTGGATATCTGGCTTGATGCTGGTCACCATTTAAGTCTATGGGGACCAGAATCTGGATCCAATAAATGACGGTAGAAGGGATATGGGAATTGGAGCAAGCGCATTATAATTACCGAGTCTCTCGCACGGCTGCAACGCTACTTCCAAGGCTGCTCATTAACCTTATACACATTCACTACTTCCCCCACCACCAGCAGTCCCACAGACAGGTGGTTGCACATCTGACTGCAACCATCCCTGACGCGCAACCACTCTGTTCAACAACGTGTCTGACTAAAACCAATCAAAGGTGCTGTATGTGCATCACTATTGGTGTATAAATAAATACATTTTAAAAATTGGCGTAGGGTCCTCCTATGGAATGATGACTAGCACAAATAAAGCATATGGCTACAGGCGGCAGCCCCCAGCCATATGCTTATCTTGGCTATGTATCAAAATAAAAGGGACAGCATGTGGCTTTTAAAAAAATAATTTAAATACATTAAATGAAATTTTTTTTTTTAATAAATAATTTTAAAAAATATAGTGCGGTCCCCCCCAATTTTGACACCCTGCCATTACAAGACAACAGCTGGGAGCTGGTATTCTTAAGCTGGAGAGACCCATGCTTATTGGGCTCCCCAGCCTTAAAATAGCAGCCTGCAGCACTCAGCATTGTTGCATTAATTAGATGCAACAATCTTGGAACTTTACCCGCACTGGCAGCAATCGGGGGAATAAGGGATTCATTTCAGCTCACAGCTGCTACAAAGCCCTGGATTAGTGATGGGTAGGGGTCTATGAGATCCCTCCATTAGAGTAATACTGTAAGTGAAATGAAATAATCTGAAAAATCCATTATTTGAAATAAAATACAAAAACCCAATCTGCTACATTACTGAAGGTACAGCATGTGGGCGTAGAACATTATAGCTCTCTGTGAGCTTCAGGCAGAGACATCAGCAGTAATGAGGGTGACATCACTCAGGTTATTTGTGGTACAGCTGGAGGTTCCCACAGTCCTCATCCTGTGACCGCAGATATCCTAACCTTATGTATCCTCGTTAAAATCAGAGTGGTCACTGGGATCACAGACTTGCATCTCATCTCAAAAACGTGTTTCTTTTGCCAAGAGATGCAGATCTGGTGCTGAAATGGTTACACCATATTCCTCTACCCAATTTACACCTCCTGGTAAAAAATCACATTCAATACGGCATCATAACACATGCGGTTTTGAGGCAATTTTTTGCCAGGAGGTGTAGATTTGGTGAAGTAATATGGAATAAAAATTTCAGCACCAAATCTGCATCTCTTGGCAAAAAAATGCACAAAAATGTTTTTTACGCTATTTCAGTGTGGTTTTCTGCCAAAAGGTGCAACTTTGGTGCTGAAATGTCTGCACCAGATTTCAGCACCATATTTGCACTTCCTGGCAGAAAACCGCACCGAAAGTGTGGAGACCGTTTCTGTGCATTCTTTTGCCAAAAGATGCAGATTTGGTGGTGACATTTTTACACCATATTCTTGAACCAAATGTACACCTCCTGGCAAAAAAATTGCATCAAAACCACATACGATATGATACAGTATTGATGTGACTTTTTGGCAGGAGATGTAGATTGAGTGCAGGAATATGCTGTAAAAATTTCAGCACCAAATCTGCAGAACTTGGCATAAACAATGTGGAGATGCAGGTCTGTGAACTTAATGTTCTCACTGAGGTCATGGAGTTTAATGAGGTTACTTGAGATCAGGCTACCTGTGGTCACTGGTGGAAGACCATGAGAGCCTCCTGCTGTGATCACACGCAAAAAAACTGACCGACGTCACTGCTTATTGAAGTGGCTCAATCTCTGGCTGAAGCTCACAATGGGTGGTAATGTTCTGTGCCCGAGCGCTGTGCCTTCAGTTATAAAACTGAGCTTGAATCGTTATGGGATCTTGTGTGGATTACGTCAGACCTGGGTGTTTTAGGGGTTAATAAATAAGTGAAAGAGTATGGGTTTTTTGTATTTAATTTCAAATAAAGGATTTTTTGGTGTTTGTGTTTATTTATTTTCACTTACAGATTAGTAATAGGTGGGACTCATATACCCTTCCCATTACTAATGTAGGCTTACTAGCAGCTGTGAGCTGTCATTAACCTTTTGCTACCCCAATTGCCACCACACCAGGGCAACTGAGATGAGCGGAGTAAAGTTACAGGATAATCTATAATGCATCTAATAGATGCAACAATCCTGGGCAGCTGTAGGCTGCTATTTTTAGGTTGGGGGGCCCATTAGCTATGACTCTCCCAGCCTGAGAATACCAGCTCCCAGGTGTCAGATTTATCATGGCTGGGAATCATAATTGGGAGGGACCACATGTTGTTTTTTTAAAAAAAAGTCACATGGTGTCTCTCTTATTTTGATACACAGCCAAGATAAGCACCTGTAGTCGTATGTTTTATCTGTGCTGGGTATCATAATATGGGGGGACCCTACTCCAGTTTTTTTATTAAATTATTTATTTATTTATATATTTATTTTTACACAATAGAGACTCACACAGCGCCTCTGATTGGTTCCAGTTAGACACGCTGCCACAGCGTAGGGACCAGTCTGACTGCAACTAATCATAGATGTTGGGACTGACAGTGGGTGGGGGAAGCAGTGAATATGTATGAGGTTAACTAGTGGCCCCAGGAGTAGTGTGAGTGGCCCGGAATCATTGCACAGTCACGCGAGAGACTCGGTAAGTATAACATGTCTGCTTTCCACTCACTTTTTTACTTTATTTTTCCTTTACTTTTTTAATTTCCTGATTTGATGGACCCTGATTATTACCGTTACTCCGGGCCCGGGTTCAGTGCTTGGATACTTTTGAACCCGCACAGATCCGTACTTTTACAATCCAAGTCTGCCCATAACTAATCTCTACTGTTGTGAATAGATTTGAATTAGATTCCAGTTTGGGGCTGCCTCTTGTGGTCAGTCCTGGTAGTGCAGTTGACTTGCTGAATGGGAACCAGCCAGCTGAGGAGGATTGGCAATCAGGCCATTCGGATTGGGCCTATATAACTGAGTAGTTTCCTCCTGTTTCTTGCCGGTGCTCAATGTATCTCCTGTGTGCTAAGGACATTCTGAAACCAGCCTTTTTCTCTGTGTCTACCAAAACTCCTCTCAGATAAGTTGATGTTTGTACCCCGGCTTATGGTTTCCACGTTCTTGTTATTTTGCCTGTGTGGAGTTCTTGGTGGAGTTGGATCATTCCCTGCTGGGAGTATCTGTGTACCTTGCTCCATGTTCTGCTATGCATTGTTTTTTGTCATGCTTGGTACAAAATTCAGTCCCTCCTCTATATCAGTGTTTTTCTTGGATCCCAGTAACACTAGAGTACTGATGTAGTGGAGGAGAGCCTGTGTAAGCTCAGTATTTTTCCATATCAGGCGTGCTGGTATTTACTAGGGTTTTTACGGCTGCAGTCAGTGCTCTTTCTTATCCTTTCCTATGCAGATAGTTTTGGCCTCATCTTTGCTGAATCTGTTCTATAGCTACGTATTGTGTTTTCCTATATCACCGTAGTCTTTTTATGTGGGGGGCTATCTATATATTTGGAGACTGCTCTGAGGCAGATTAGCTTTTCTAATATTTCTCTCTGTAAGAGTATTTAGTTCTCTGGCTGTGTCGAGGCGAACAGGTCATCGTAGGCACGCCCCACGGCTACTTCTAGTTGTGTGTCAGTATTAGGTCTGCAGTCCATTAAGGTTCCAGCCACTCTGGTTATTTTTTGGGTTTCCGAGTTTCTGTCCTTTTTCTGATCCCCCTCGGTCACTGAATCATAACACTCTACTGCTTAGTGTGCTCCTGTTTCCTCACTTCCCCACCTTCCCATTAGCTCTGGAGTCAGGTCAATGCTTTTCTATATATTTACCTGACCTATCAGCTGGGCCATTATCATTAACATAGCAGACTGTGGTCAAGTGCATTGTAATCAGTGAGAAAGAACAGACTGTTCCTCACACACTAATTTTCTTCACTGCTGTGCATTCACATACTATCACTACAGTTTATTGATACAAGTAAAATATATCTTTGTACCGTGTTAGCCAGTAGAGATAAAAAAAATGGTTTAAAAGAACAGAGAGTCCTCAGTGGTTGATACCTTTTAATTAAAAGGTATCAACCACTGAGGACTCTCTGTTCTTTTAAACCATTTTTTTACAGTTTATTGAGTGTTTTATGGATTTCTGTCTCTGTGGCTATAAGGCCCCGTCACACTAAGCAACATCGCTAGCAACATCGCTGCTAACGAACAACTTTTGTGACGTAGCAGCGATGTTGCTAGCGATGTTGCTGTGTGTGACATCCAGCAACAACCTGGCCCCTGCTGTGAGGTCGTTGGTTGTTGCTGAATGTCCTGGGCCATTTTTTAGTTGTTGCTGTCCCGCTGTGAAGCACAGATCAATGTGTGTGACAGCGAGACAGCAACAACTAAATGTGCAAGCATCAGGAGCCGGCTTCTGCGGACACTGGTAACCACGGTAAACATCGGGTAACCAAGAAGCCCTGTCCTTGGTTCCCCGATATTTACCTTCATTACCAGCCTCCTCCGCTCTCACTGTCAGTGCCGGCTCCTGCTTCTTGCACGTGTAGCAGAGTACACATCGGGTAATTAACCCCATGTGTACTGTAGCTAGGAGAGCAGGGAGCCAGCGCTAAGCAGTGTGCGCGGATCCCTGCTCTGCACATGTAGCTACAGCACACATCGGGTAATTAACCCGATGTGTGCTGTAACTAGGAGAGCAGGGAGCCAGCGCTAAGCATCGTGCGCTGCTCCCTGCTCTCTGCACATGTAGCTACAGCACACATCGGTAATTAACCCAATGTGTACTGTAGCTAGGAGAGCAGGGAGCCAGCGCTAAGCATTGTGCGCTGCTCCCTGCTCTGTGCACATTTAGCTGCAGTACACATCGGGTAATTAACCCGATGTGTGCTGTAACTAGGAGAGCAGGGAGCCAGCGCTAAGCATTGTGCGCTGCTCCCTGCTCTGTGCACATTTAGCTGCAGTACACATCGGGTAATTAACCCGATGTGTGCTGTAGCTAGGAGAGCAGGGAGCCAGCGCTAAGCGGTGTGCACTGCTCCCTGCTCTGTGCACATGTAGCTGCAGCACACATCGGGTAATTAACCCAATGTGTGCTGTAATTAGGAGAGCAGGGAGCCAGCGCTAAGCGGTGTGCGCTGTTCCCTGCTCTCTGCACGTGTAGCTGCATGCGCTGGTAACCAAGGTAAATATCGGGTTGGTTACCCGATATTTACCTTAGTTACCAAGCGCAGCATCTTCCACGTGGCGCTGCTGGCTAGGGGCTGGGACACTGGTTGCTGGTGAACTCACCAGCAACTCGTGTAGCCACGCTCCAGCGATCCCTGCCAGGTCAGGTTTCTGGTGGGATCGCTGGAGCGTCGCAGTGTGACATCTCACCAGCAACCTCCTAGCAACTTACCAGCGATCCCTATCAGGTTGGATCATTGTTGGGATCGCTGGTAAGTTGTTTAGTGTGACTGGGCCTTAAGCTGTGAACAGTAATATCCTCTCACTGTCCATGTTCACCAACATATGACTGCTGCATTTCCTGCTTTTGCTTGAATACAGGCTTATGATAGTTCCTTCAGATTAGCTGTGCTATATTATCTGATGGAATAGCAGCATTATGAGGAAGCCTGCCCAGCTGTGACCCAAGTCAGGTTATCCTTCTCTGGCTTTTGCAATCATATGCTGTCTATGAAGTAACAGAAAAAAGAAAAGATGGTCGTTCCTGTGTAAACTCCTGAGAGATCTGAGAAAAGGTATAGGGGTGTGATGCACTCACCTGGATGTGTTGCGCAGAAGGCAGAACATTGTTTGAAGCTTGTATCAGTAGGTGGTGGATCCTCACTGTGGAAGGAGGTGGATGCCATCACATGAGGGGTATGAAGCACTGCTTGTAGATCATCCGGTGGTCAGGTCTGTGGGAGAGTGCCCCCTGCAGTCTGTAGTGCAGGCACGGCAGGGGAGAGCCGGCTGAATGCACACAGAGATGGAAGACGGTGACTCACCACCACGCGGTAAAATACAAACCAGGATGACCCCGCTTTAATTAACCTCCGGGTTGGTAGGTGTTGTAAGGGGCTGGATTTATGAAAAGGATGAAATCTTGTGGTCTGTGGTGCGCTGCTAATCAAAATGATAGGCAGTGACAATGAGGCTGAGGAAAAATAATTTATTAGTAATAAATAAAATGACAGTGGGAATAAAGGGCACTTTCATCCTTTTCTGTAAAGTAACAGAGGCCATTTGAGGCAGTTCATTCAAAGTGAATTGTAAATTTTTCAACACTAATTTGATTTGCATGAAATCCATTCGCTTATCTTTGCTTTCAACCTTAAGTTATGAACATAACTCAAAAAGTTACTAAATATCAATCATTTTAGAGAAATATTAGTAACTAGAAAAAATGCTAAAAGAAATTACAATTTGATGTTATCATGCATTATTTTTGGAATTACCTTATCTTTCCAAACGCTATAGTTTCAAGAGAAAAGTATCTGGTTGGTTGTTCTAAGCACCTTGGAGAACTTGCCAGAGTACTTTTGAAGGCTTTGGCTCTCTTGCATGTTTTTTGCTTGCTTTTGGCTGTGCCGTTAATCCCAGGTGGCACATTTAGATCAGGACTCTACTGAGGCCACACCATCTGTTACAGATTTTTTTTTGGCAGATGACAGTCTTTTTTGACTTTGCTTGCATAATTGGTGTCATTGTCCTGCATTGGAACAAAGTTTGCACCAATGAAAAGGTTTTTTGCTTATACTGTCAATGGATATCTTGAAATGGACAATTAAGACCTTTTTATTGACTTTAAATCAGTGATTTCTTAGGACATAATTGAAAATATGCTAGTCTACATGCTGAAAATCCTACAAAATTCTACAAAATGTGAACACTTAGGGCTCAGACATGTACAGATTCCCCTAGGGTAGCTAGTGTTAGCTAAAGACTCATGTACTTTCAATCTCCAGTATCCCAGAAAACATCATTGAGTTGAATGTTTTAAATTCATTTTTTTAAATTGTGGTCACTGTTAAAGGGAACCTGTCACCAGATTTGGTGACTATAAGCTGCGCCCACCACCACTGGGCTCTTATACACAGCATTCCAAAATGCTGTATATAAGAGCCCAGGCTGCTATGTAGAATGTAAAAATCACTTTATAATACTCACCTAGCGGAGCGGTGTGGTGCAGACTGGTCAGATGGGTGTCACGATTCTCCAGATCCAGCGCCTTCTCTTTTGGCCATCTTTGTCCTCCTTCTGAAGTGTGGGTGCATGACGCGTCCTACGTCATCTACACTAGCCAGCACTGAGGTCCTGCACAGGCACACTTTGATCTGCCCTGAGCATGGCAGCTGAAAGTATTGTAGTGTGCCTCTGCAGGACCTCAATGCCGGTTTGTGTGCATGACGAAGGGTGCGTCATGCACCCAGGCTTCTAAGAAGGACAAAGATGGCCATAAGAGTAGGCGCCGGACCCGGACAATGGAGACACCCATTTGACCGGTCTGCACCACACTGACCATTAGGTATTATAAAGTGATTTTTACGTTCTACACAGCGGCCTGGGCTCTTATATACATCATGTTAGAAAACTGTATATAAGAGCCTGGTTGTGGCGGCCGCAGCTTATAGTCACCAAATCTGGTGACAGGTTCCCTTTAAGTTTTATTTTTTAAGTTAATGTTTCTCCACTAGCTCTTTAAGGGTTTAGAAAACCCAAAGATTTGTTTGGAACAGGTAAAGAGATACAGAGATTTTAAGTCTAGTGCCCCTTAAAGAGATTAAAACATGCACTAAGGATTCTTCATATTGCTTATCTGTTGGCTCTACCATAGCCAAGAAATACATTATTGTATAGATGCTGGGTTGTGGATTTGTGGCTAAACTTATGGCAATTGAAATCAATGGAGGGCATCAACTTCACAAGGTTTGTTTCTAAACTAGGATGGATTATAATATTGCTGTGTTACACAATCCACATTAAGCACATAGAAGCTTGTAATAATTTAAATCTATGAATGCATATTGTACTGATGTCATTCCCAAGCTTGAAAGGGTAAAGGTTTCCCAAGAAAAAGTTTTCATAATGCAAGTACAATGTGACATACACACCCCAACCTTGAAATTGCAACATCAAGAAGAAATAATAGTGGAATTCCGAAAATCACGGTATTGATAGACATGTTAATGACAAATTATATGCAAATGATGAGCAAAATAATTTTCAAATCATCTTGATTTTTTCAGTTGTAGTACTTACAGCGAAAATTGAGCACCAAGAAAAACTCTTAAAAATGAATTTTTATTGATATTTAAAAGAATAACACATAGCATTAAAAAGGTAAACAGATTAACAGTTAACCATAAAGGGGTGCACTCCACTGGATAATAGGGTTAATAGAGTCATCTCAATATGCAGCAAGGGTTATTATAAAAATGTCAATACAATGATCCACACCCTATAATAATTATGACATATCATAAGTATAAAGGTACAATGATAGCAAAAATTAATTACCATTATTAACCATTATAGTTACAATGTTAACAACCAATAACACCAATGGCATATATGTATTCAAATAGATCACAGCAGTAACATCACATAAACAGTGTGCACCCCTCCCATGCTATAATTTAACAACCTGCAGATGTTATATTACCATATTGCCCAAGAGCACCCCAGCTCCCGATGCGCGTTTTGGTGTGCCTGCCTTTCTCAAGGCATCTCCCTTGCATATTAATATTACTCTGTTAACCCTATTGTCCAGTGGAGTGCGCCCCCTTATGGTTTACTGTTAATCTGTCCACCTTTTTAATGCTGTGTATTATTCTTTTGAATATCAATAACAATTAATTTTTAATGGTTAGTCTTGGAGCGCAATTCTCTCTGTAGGTACGATTGCTTACCGCAGACTATACTATTGGTAGGAGGATCAGCATAGTTAATAATGGTTAATTTTTAATGATTTTATTATGAAATATTTGTGACTTATTTATTCAGTTATGTCTGGAGACGCTGCAGGCCATTGTTGCACATTTAGGCCACAGAGGCAGCTCACAGTATCACAAACAACATTTAGCTTGGCATTATCGTGTTGTAAAAAACGCTTGTGGGACTCTTTGGAGGAATAGTATTACCCCTAGATCCATGACAAAATCAGTTTATAACTGCGCTGTGTTAATGTGTATCTGCAATGAAGACTAAAGGATTTTATCTACCATACATTGTGTAACCCCGCATCATGATCCTGTAAGACTGGTATGATATGAAGACATACTCATGGCATTTCCTATGTGGTCTTTGAACCAATCCCTGAGTATCATTGACCAAAGAAAGACTCATCTTTAAAGAGGATAGACTTCAATTCCCATTGCCATCCTGCTCTGCACTATGGCCACCATTGAGAGTAGCGGCATGAGGTCATGAAGAGGCCTTCTTGAGAAAATATCCCACCAGTCCAACTCCTGGAATCATGGTCTGTAATGTCATAATCTATAGTAGCTGGTGGCCTTTTTTCCTCAGTCTTAGTATACTAGCAGATAGTTAGTACATTGATTTGGTCATGGAACCATTGGTATAGTAATTTCTCTAAAATGTTCCAAGAGCTACTTTTCACCACAAGAATGCTAGTTCACATATTGTTTATACTAATTTGAGCCTACGGTATGGCATAAATCTGCTATCATGACCTGAAGTGTCTATGGACTTACAGTATAGACCAAAAGATTGGACACACCTTCTCATTCAAAGAGTTTTCTTTATTTTCAGGACTCTGAAAATTGTAGATTCACATTGAAGGCATCAAAACAATGAATTAAAACATGTGGAATGAAATACTTAAAAAGTGTGAAACAACTGAAAATATGTCTTATATTCTAGGTTCTTCAACGTAGCCACCTTTTGCTTTCATTACTACTTTTGCACACTCTTGGCATTCTCTTGATGAGCTTCAAGAGGTAGTCACCGGAAATGGTCTTCCAACAGTCTTGAAGGAATTCCCAGAGATGCTTAGCACTTGTTGCCCCTTTTGCCTTCACTCTGCGGTCCAGCTCATCCCAAACCATCTCGATTGGGTTCAGGTCTGGTGACTGTGGAGGCCAGATCATCTGGCGTAGCACCCCATCACTCTCCTTCTTAGTGAAATAGCCCTTACACAGCCTGGAGGTGTGTTTGGGGTCATTTTCCTGTTGAACAATAAATGATGGTCCAACTAATCGCAAACCGGATGAAATAGCACGCCGCTGCAAGATGCTGTGGTAGACATGCTGGTTCTGTATGCCTTCAATTTTGAATAAATCCCCAACAATGTCACCAGCAAAGCACCCCCACACAATCACACCTCCTCCTCCATGCTTCACGATGGGAACAAGCCATGTAGAGTCCATCCGTTCACCTTTTCTATAAAGACACGGTGGTTGGATCCAAAGATCTCAAATTTGGACTCATCAGACCAAAGTACAGATTTCCACTGGTTTAATGTCCATTCCTTGTGTTCTTTAGCCCAAACAAGTCTCTTCTGCTTGTTGCCTGTCCTTAGCAATGGTTTCCTAGCAGCTATTTTACCATGAAGGCTGCTGCACAAAGTCTCCTCTTAACAGTTGTTCTAGAGATGAGAAGGGGTGTCCAAACATTTGGTCTGTACTATATCTTCCATTAAGTACATTTGGATGTCATTGGTTGGCAATTGCAAAGGCAGCTGCCAGCAGCAGATCTTAATGATTTCCTCAAGCACATTCAGCTTAACAGAACATTCTCAGCCTAACATTAGTACCCTTAATAATAGCATGTGGAGACATGTAAGTGCACATATTTTTGAACTTGGTGCTTATATTCCATATGAAAAAAATTGAGATGTTTTGAAAATGTTATTTCAGTTTCTTCCTCATTTGCATATCAGTTCAACATTAACATGCCTATTAACCCCTTCAGCCCCCGGGCACTTTCCGTTTTTGCAATTTTGTTTTTTGCTCCCCTTCTTCCGAGAGGCGTACCTTTTTTATTTTTCCATCAATCTTGCCATATGAGGGCTTGTTTTTTGCGGGACGAGTTGTACTTTTAAAGGAAATCATAAGTTTTACCATATAGTGTACTGGAAAATGGCAAAAAAATTCCAAGTGCGGAAAAATTGCAAAAAAAGTGGGATTGTACAATAGTTTTTGGGATATTTTATTCACAGTGTTCACTATATGGTAAAACTGATATGTGGGTATGATGCCTCAGGTCGGTGCGAGTTTGTAGACACCAAACATGTATAGGTTTACTTGTATCTAAGGGGTTAAAAAAAATTCACAAGCTTGTCCAAAAAACGTGGCACACGTTTTGCGCCATTTTCCAAAACCCGTAGCGTTCTCATTTTTCAGGATCTGAGGCTCAGTGATGGCTTATTTTTTGCGTCTCGACCTGACGTTCTTAACGGTACCATTTTTGCGCAGATGCTACGTTTTGATCGCCTGTTATTGCATTTTGCGCAAAATTTGCGGCGACCAAAAAACGTAATTTTGGCGTTTGGAATTTTTTTGCCGCTACGCCGTTTACTGATCAGATTCATTGATTTTATATTTTGATAGATCGGGCATTTCTGAACGATACCAAATATGTGTGTATTTTTTATTTTTTTAACCCTTTAATTTTCAATGGGGTGAAAGGGGGGTGATTTGAACTTTTAGGTTTTTTTATTTTTTTTTAATTTTTTAAAACTTTTTTTTTTACTTTTTTTTTTTATTTTACTAGTCCCCCTAGGGGGATATTGCGATCAGCCATCCGATCGCTCTGCACTATCTGCAGATCTCAGCTACAGAGCTGAGAACTGCAGATTTGCTGCTTCACTTTCAATGCCGGCTGTATTCCGGCATTGAGAGGAAGTGACTCATGTTAGCTACAGGCGTCATCACATGACCCTGTGCTACCATGGCAACCGCCGAAAGTCACGTGATCATGTCACGTGACTTCTGGTGGGGGCGGGGTAAGTCACTGTCATGGCGGCGCCCATATACATATCGCTGCCAAGACTTTGGCAGCGAAATGTAAGGGGTTAATGGCCGCGGGTGGAAGCGATTCCACCCGCGGCTAGCAGGCACACATATCAGCTGTTGATAACAGCTGATATGTGCGCGTCTCGCCGCCGCCTGCCGGCGGCAGGGGGCGGGGCTTACCGGCACACGATCCATGACGTATCTAGTGTGACGCCCTGGCACAGCCAGGTTGTCACAGAAAGAGTTAATCCTCCTTGGTAATCTGATCTCACACCGGTGCAGCCAGACAAGCCACAGCCTCAGTGTAAGAGAAAAGCAGAGGAGAGGGGAGGGGCTGGAGCAGAGAGTGTGTGGAGGGCAGACAGGACAGAAGTCTGAAGTTGTAGCTCCCAGGCTGGGAGTGAAGCGTGCTCCGAAAGGGCCGGGACAGGCCGTAGTGAGGAAGGGGCCAGAACAGGTAGCCGGAGCAGGGCGGTGGCCCCTCGGTACCTGGGTACCCGGATCACTACAGGGGAGTGGATTCCCCGTTCCCGGCTGAGGAGAAAGAGGAAGAGAGAGGAGAGAAAGGCACTTGGCTGCAGGGAAGGAACAACAAGGGCTGCTGCACCGTGTGTGGGACACTAACACCCCCGTACCGAAGGCTGCGGACACCGGCAATTCCTAGTTTACCAGTGACTCCGTGTGACTTTCTTGTGAGTACACCCGTGCCCTCGGGTACCGCACTGCAGCACTGCGCCCTGCTCCCTGCTTACCCCATCACCGGGCCCCGGGATCACCAACCCCTACCCACGGAGGGGCAACACAACACCTAGCTGCTCCGCTTCACCATCCCCGGGATCCCCGTATTGAGCAGCGGTGGTGCTACACATCACCACAACCGTGGGTGGCGTCACGGACAATATCCCAACACCCAAATACCCCTTTTTACTGTGGAGCCTGGGATCACAGACCGGGTCACGCCACCATGATACCCGCAGAAGTGACTCTGTGGCCCGGATCTGAGTACCCCTGGTCCCCGGGCGACACACTAGTACGTCATGGGTCGTTAAGGGGTTGATTTGCATAAATCCACAACCTTTTATTTTTGGTGTTGGTCTCAGTGTGTAGATCATTTGTGGTCATGCTAGAATTTTTTTCTGAATAATGGAAAAGAAAAACTGCATGTGATTGTGAATTTGACCATATGAGAAAGACATAAAAAGTAGGAAAGGCAGTTAAGGTATTCTTTTGATGCAGCTAATGTCACCATACGTAGAACAGAGATTGAGCTTAGGAGGTAACTGAAAATGGAATGGAGGCATTCATTAAAATGACTGATATGCAGTGAAGGAATCTGTAATTTTTCATTTATCCAGGAAATTTTTTGTACATTTTTTTATGTTCTTTTTTAGAGTTTCGTATAGACCATTTACTTAACATCCTAATATGCTATATATTCTAAAAGTGTTTTAGCACTCAGGTAACATTGCAAGACAGTGCTATATACAGTGAAAACCAGAAGGTTACATACACTATCTAAAAAAACACATCTGCATGTTTTTCTCACTATATATCATGAAATCAGAATAAACTTTCCCATTTTAGGTCAATTAGGAGCTGAAATTCTTTCTATTTGCCAAATGCAAGAATAATGAGAGAGTGAGAATGCTTTAAGGCATTTGTATTACTTTCTTCAAAGTCAAAAGTTTATATACACTAAAACGTATATGACTTTAAACAATATAGAACAGCCCATATGATGATGTCATGTCTTTGGAAGCTTCTGATTGGTTTATTGGCAAAATCTGAGTTATATTAGAGACACACCTGTGAATGTAGTTTAATGCACACCTGAAACACACTGGTTCTTTTTATAGCATCATGGGAAAGTGAAAATAAATCAGCCAATGTCTCAGGAAGAGAATTGTGGACTTGCACAAGTCTGGTTTATACTTGGGTATAATTTTCAGATACCTGAAGGTGCCTCGTTCATCTGTGCAAACAATTATAAGCAAGTACAAACAAGAGGGGAATGTCCAACCATCATACCGCTCAGGAAGGAGACGGGTTCTGTGTACGAGAGATGGAAATGCTTTGGTCAGACATGTGCATATCAAGCCAGAACAAAAGCAAAAGACCTTGTGAAGATGCTGGTGGAAGCTGGTAGGATTATGTCATTATCCACAGTGAAGCGAGTACTGTATCAACATGGGCTATAAAGCCACTCAGCCAGGAAGAAGCCATTACTCCAAAAGAAACATACAAAGCTAAATTAATGTTTGCAGATGCACACAGGAACAAAAACCTTAATTTTTGTTGACATGTCCTGAGATCTGACAAAACTAAAATTGAACTGTTTGGTCATAATGGCCATTGTTACATTTTGAGGAAAAACAGAGAAGCTTTGAAGCCTGAGAACATCATCCCAACTGTGAAACACGGAGGTGGCAGCATCATGCTGTGGGGTTGTTTTGCTGCAGGAGGGACTGGTGCACTTCCCACAATAGATGGCGTCATGAGGAAAGAAGATTATATGGCAATACTGAAGCAACATCTCAAGACATCAACCAGGAACTTAAAGCTTGGGAAGAAACGCGTCTTCCAAATCAACAATGACCTGAAGCATACTGCTAAACTGGTTACCCAGTGGCTTAAGAATAACAAATTCAAAGTTTTGGAGTGGTCATCACAAAGCCCTGATCTTAATCCTATTTAAAATTTATGGGCAAAGTTTAAAAAGCAGGTGTGAGCAAGGTGACCTAAAAATATGGCTAAGTTACACCAGCTCTGTCCGGAGGAAAGAGCCCAAATTCCTACCAATTATTCCTACCAAATTCCTACCAACTATTGTGAGAAGCTTGTGTAAAGATATCCAAAACCTTTGCTCTAAGTCATACAGTTTAAGGGCAATTGTACCAAATACTAATGAAATCTATGTAAACTTTTGATCCTGCAAAAACAAAGAAGCAGGGAGTTATAACATGCAAAAGGAATTTTTATGGAGATGTTAAATACAAATAGATATCTGCAAATAATGAGAATTAAATGTCCAAAGAAAAATCAAAAAATGACACTGGACAGGAAAACAATGAATACCGTATTTTTCGGATTATAAGACGCACTTTTCCTCCCAAAAATTTGGGAGGGAAATGAGGGGTGCATCTTAAAATCCGAATGTAGCTTACCAGAGTGGTGGAGAATGGGCGCTGTGCTGGCTGCGGTGGGCACTGTATCGAGCAGACCATGCAAGGCTGTGCTGGCTGCAATGGGTGAGATGCTCTGTCAGCAGTGCGGGGCTGTGCTGGCTGCGGCGGGTGAGATGCTCTGTCGGCAGTGTGGAGCTGTGCTGGCTGCGGTGGATGAGATGCTCTGTTGTCAGCACGGGGCTGTGCTGGCTGTGGCGGTTGAGATGCTTTGTTGGCAGTGCGGGGCTGTGCTGGCGCAGGTGAGATGTGCTGTCGGCGGTATGGGGCTATGCAGGCTGCGGCGGGTGAGATGCACTGTCGGCGAAACGGGGCTGTGCTGGCTGTGGTGAGCGCTGTGTGGAGCAGGGCGGTGCAGCAGGTAAGATCCTCTGTCAGCGGTGTGATCATCAAATAATGCCTCCAGGAGTCAGCGCATGCACAGATGAGGCACTCGGATTGTCATTGAGCAGAGAGCTCAATCTGTGCAGGAGCTGATTCCCAGGGGCATTATTTGAACATCGCACCGCAGACAGAGCTGCATCGCCCTGCTCCACCGCAACCAGCACAGCCGGCCACACCGCAGACAACATTGCCCAACTCCAGCACCCCCCTGCCTCTGGTGACCCCCGCTCTAACACAGCTGTCACCCCCCTAAGGTAAGACACCACTGAAGTATAAGATGGACTACATTTTTTTTTTCTTTTACCTTTTTTATTTCTATATTTGGGGTGCATCTTATAAAATGAAAAATACGGTACATATATCCTACATCAAGGCATAAATATATAAACTACTGGCATAAGGATGGACAAAAATTGGGGTATAAAGAACTATGATCACAGTGGTGTTGGTTGGATGTAAACAGATTCACTCATATATCACATAAGTCAGTAAATTGCTTGTGCCTATATTGCAGTTATTTTCAAAAAAACAACCACAGCTGATCATACAGAAATTCAAAAGAGTATGCCCCAACGTCAAACTAATCCCATACTATCAAGGCCCCTATGTACGTTTGGCTTACTTTATACGAGGCATGCCATATAATGCCAACAGCTTCCTCAGGGGGAGTTCACTGTGTTGTGTGAAAGCTAGGGATTTTATATCCTGTGCACCAAAGTCATTAGTAAGTGCAGTCGTGTCTGCAGCACCTGCATGTGCCGCTAATGAACCATCTGGGGCCTCAGCAAGCAGAAAATAAGGTTGCTTCCTGGTATCAGCTATGTTGGCTGAGGCCCTGTCTCTTCTGGTCACATGGGTATGACATCAGCACAGGTCCTTCTAGTCACAGTAAAATAATTCTATAATAGAATTAGCAGAAATAACAAAATAACAGGGGGAGGATGGACAGACAGGGGGCAGGAATCACTATGAATACCCACCCTAGCTATCAGCTGATCGGCAGCTGCTGCCACTCGTACAGCTGTTCATTTTACAAACTTTACTTGCTTATGTTTCAAAACCTTTACCTCCTACCTGACAACTAAAGGTATGTATAGAATCAGCCTGATAGTGCCAGTATAGCACTGCCTTTAGGTTATATAGGAAAAATGGGAATGCAGCAAAGAAGAAGGTAAAGTTAGTGCTGACAGTGCCTCTTTGAAGACACTGTCACAGACCGTATTTAGTTTAGGAAAAGATATTCCTTTCTTCAAGAATTGACACATGATTAATGATTTCAGTTCACAGTTTTAGATTCAGACTCTTGATGGTTGCAAGGCATACTGAAAAACATTAATACTCTTCTTGGTTCCAGTATACTGATTGTGATCCAGAATACTTTACTATTCTAGAATATAACATGAACATTGCTATATACTAGAAAAGAGCAAATCAAGCAAAATTCAAATTCATCTGCCAGTGCAAATTTTACAACAAACCTCAGCCTAGAGTGAACATTGGGCCAGATACTGTATGTGACATAATGGAGGCGTGTGGACTGGGCAGGGAGCAGCAAGGGTTTCCAGAGAAGTGAGCAGTGGGGTATGTATGTGTTTTATTTTGTCTCTTTAACCTTTTGCTGTCCATTTACTGTTCAGCAAGATGGCATCCACAGCTGGCCTCCATTTTAGTAAATGTGTGGGGAGCGAATTACAAAATATCCATATTCTCAAGAATTTGGATTTTTGGAAAATTTAAGTATAATTCAAGCCTTCTTGAATAATCTGGAAGGTACTGGAGAAAGAATGGATGTATTGCCGCGCTACCACCAATGCGAAGAAGTGTTGATTAATATTAGTAATTTATTTTACAGGTTGACGCGTTTCTGGGATCAAGTCCCCTTCCTCGGGACCATGGAAATCAACAACAATCTTCTTTAATAAATTTGAAAGTAAAGAATATGGATTTTTGTAAAATTTGAGTATAATTCAAGCCTTCTTGAATAATCTGGAAGGTACTGGAGAAAGAATGGATATATTGCCGCGCTACCACCAATGCAAAGAAGTGTTGATTAATATTAGTAATTTATTTTACAGGTCGACGCGTTTCTGGGATTAAGTCCCCTTCCTCGGGACCATGGAAATCAACAACAGTCTTCTTGCATAAATTTGAAAGTAATGATCTGTCACTCTTAAAAATGCGAGCAGTGTATATTTCAATATAAATTGCAATCCAGAAACAACATCAATGATGTTGACCATGATGTTTTGGCCAACAAGACCTACTTCAGATGGATTGCAGATAAGATTCGGTGTGGAAAGCGCTATGTGATGATTTGATAGATGCCCAGGTAAATTGCTGAATTTTTGTGGAATGAATGTCAAAATATCTATATGCTCAAGAATACGGATTTTTGTAATATTTGAGTATAATTCAATTCCTCTTGAATAAATGAGCCCATCTCTATAATATACTATTAAGTGTTATTTCAGAACTGGCCAAAAATATCCTCAAATAGGCCTCAGAACACTGTAACCTTAACATTATTCTACAGCGCTTGTCACAGTAATTATGATCATTCACAATTAGAGATGAGCAGATCAGTTGAGTTTGAGTTCAATTTACTGAAATTAATAGTTTTATGCAAATTTAAACAACTCAAGATTCTATTCACAGTTTGCAGAAAAAAAATGCTTGGTATCAATTCCTTCACCTCTAAAGCATCAAAAATAATATACGGTAAGCTACTAAAAGAACATACTTAACTATTGTCATTTTGCATTACCACTTGGACCTCCCCATAATACCCTGCAGCAGTAATTTTCCATCTCCACAGTCACTGGGTAATTGTCTCTCTTTACTGTAGAGCACAAGCTGTTATTCCCAGTGTGGTCCCTCTCTCTCCTGTAGAGTATAAGCGCTTATGGTCAGCAGGGTCTTTTCTCTCTCCTATAGAATGTAAGCTCTTATGATCAGTAGGGCCCTCTCAAACTTTTGTCAAATGTAAGCTCTTCTTGTCAGCAGGGTTCTCTCTTTCTCCTGTAGAGTGTATGCTTTTATGATCAACAGGGTTCTCTCCCTCTTCTGTAGAGTGTAAGTGCTTATGGTCAGTGGGGTCTTCTCTCTCTCCTGCATAGTGTAAGCTTTTATGGTCAGCAGGGTCTTCTCCCTCTCCTGCATAGTGTAAGCTTTTATGGTCAGCAGGGTCTTCTCTCTCTCCTGTAGAGTGTAAGCTCTTATGGTCAGTAGGTCCCTCTCTTACTTTTGTCAAGTGTAAGCTTTTATGGTCAGCAGGGTCCTCTCTATGTTCTGTAGAGTGTAAGCCCTTTTTTTCAGCAGCATCCTATTTCCTGTAGAGTGTAAGCTCTTATGGTTATTGGGGTCCTCTCTCTCTCCTGCAGAGTGTAAGCTTTTATGGTCAGCAGTGTCCTCACTATCCTCTGTCAAGTGTAAGCTCTTATTGTCCGCAGAGTCCTGTCTCCCTCTCTCTCCAGTACAGTGTAAACTGTAATGTTCAGCGAGGTCCTCTCTCTTTCTCCTGCAGAGTGTAGGCTTTCATGGTCAGCAGAGTCCTCTCTACCTCTTGTAGAGTGTAAGCTCTTATGGTCTGCAGGGCCCTCTCTCTCTCCTGTAGAGTGTAAGCTTTTATGGTCAGTGGGGTCCTTATCATCTTCTGTCGAGTGTAAGCTCTTATGGTCAGCAGGGTCATCTCTCCCTCTCTCCCCTGTACAGTGTAAGCTCCAATGTTCAGTGGACTCCTCTCTCTCTCCTGTATAATGTAATTTCTCATAGTCAGCGGGGTCCTCTGTTCATTTCTACATTCAATATAAATTGATTGCCTCATGTTTTAGCAGTTAACAAAGATAAAGGACTATTCCTCCTGCTGGACCTAACCTTTAAACTATTTATTAAAAGGATTATTTAATCTAATTAAACGGGAAAAATTGTAAAATGCTTGTAAATCAAACTACTTTGCAAATGATCTTTTATTAAAAATATTCTCTACTCTAAAGAAGGCATGGATTTATTATTTTAGGTTTTCCAGCTCATTCCCTAGGTTACTGACTACCTCAAAGATACGTTGTTTGCAAGACAAGGAGAGAACTTCAAAGATGTTTGCTTTATGTCTTGCTAGCACAACTCCAAGGCTGGTAAAGTTACTGGATCTGGTAAAATTTGGTGCTCCTGTATTCATCTGATGCTGACTCTGCTTGAAACATCTGAGAAGATGCAGCTTGGGTGGTGGCTCTGTTATGTCAATCATCAGGAGCCCCCAATCCGTGGGTAAACAGGAAATGGGGAGGCAGGATAGTGGTGGACTTCTGAAGATAAGGACATAGGATTTGATAACATCCTTTTTAATGAAACCTTCTACCATTCTTGTTCATTACACTGTAAATAAGCGATGAGCCATAGAGTTTACTTTATAGTACTCAGGGGAGTTAGGCTCCTGATGCAAACTGGTCCCTCCCAGGTAAATATCTCTCACAGTTCTCAATAGACCCAGTGCTAGCCTTCAAATTATTCCAGTGCTAGTGAGGAGCCGATCTGTCACTAGAATGTCCAAATGTTGATTATTTTAAAGTTCTTTTATTCAGGTCAACGCATGTCAGAGAACTGTTTCTTTCATCAGGACAATCAAGAAAAATCAACATCGTTGATGAAGGAAACTGAGCTTTCTGAAATGCGTCTAACTGAATAAAAGAACTTTAATATCATAGAATCATAGAATCATAGAATGGTAGAGTTGGAAGGGACCTCAAGGGCCATTGGGTCAAACCACCTGTGAGTGCAGGCTTTCCTAAATCATCCCAGCTATATGTTGTTTATCCAGTTTCTGCTTCAAGATTTTCATTGATGGAGCGCTCACCACCTCCCGTGGTAGCATGTTCCACTCCCTGACTGCCCTCACTGTCAGAAAGTTTTTCCTAATGTCTAATCTTAATCTCCTTCCTTTAAGTTTCATCCCATTGCTTCTTGTACTTCCTTGTGCTAATGAGAATAGGGTGGTTCCCTCAGCACTGTGACGGCCTTTCAGATATTTGTGGACTGCTGTTAAGTCTCCTCTCAGCCTTCTCTTTTTTAAACTAAACATCCCTAGTTCTTTTAGCCGTTTTTCATATGATATGGTTTGCAGACGTTCTACCATCTTGGTTGCTCTTCTCTGGACTTGCTCCAATATATCAATGTATTTCTTGAATTGGGGCACCCAGAACTGTACACAGTATTCCAGGTGAGGTCTGACCAAGGCAGAGTATAGGGGGATAAATATCTCTCTTGATCTAGATTCAATGCTTTATATAATCAACATCTGGACATTCTGGTGACAACGCGACATCCACCAAGCTTCTCCTCTCTATTCTGAATAATACATACCTGGGACTGCGGAAGCCGCCATTTCTGAAGCATACTTACGTGTTGTGACTGGTACAACCCTTATAGGTGAGTGTATTCACCTTGATTTTTTTCACTTCTTTTGCTTGGTAAGACACTATCTGTGCTTTTATCCATACTTTGCATATAGCCTTCAAATGATTGTCACCTTCCACAATCCTAATAGCATTCTGAGCCGAAATCTCTCTCCCAGCCCTCAATGTTCTCTAAGAGCTGAAGTTTTTCAAGGTTGACAGGATGCTCAGTTTTCTCCTCTTGATCTACAGCCTACCCAGGGGTGCCGAACTATTATAAGATCACAATTACTTCTTTTGTATTCTTCACTTATGGACCAAGAAATCTTCTGGATCAATTTAAGCCTTAGCGGTACTTCTCACATGAGATCGCTAGCGAGATCGCTGCTGAGTCACAGGTTTTGTGACCTAATAGGGGTCTCACCAGTGATCTCGTTATGTGTGACACTAAGCAGCGACCTGGCCCCTGCTGTGAAATCGCTGATCGTTACACACTGTTCTAATTTATTTTCTTCAAAGCCGATGTCCTGCTTGGCAGGATACATCGCTGTGTTTGACACCTACCAACAATTTCCTATTCAGGTCGCTCATCGTTATACAGGTTGCTGATCGTTACTGTGTCGTTGGTAAGGTCTGACTGTGTGACATCTCACCAGTGACCTCCCAACGACTTACCAGCGATCCTTATCAGGTCGCATCATTTTCGGGATCGCTGGTAAGTCGTTAAATGTGACGGGGGCTTTAGGGTCTCAAGAACTACACAAGTTCTCTGTCCACTGTTGTGTCTCTGGACTCTTGGTTTCCTTTGCTAATTTATTTATACTTAGAAATCAACCTTTCATAATTTTCATTTTCCTGATTGCTGGTGAATAGCTCCTGATACGTAAACTATATAAGACATAATAAAGCATCTAAAAGCTCATTATAACTACTAGTTTACGTATTGTAGATACTTTTCATTCTTGCCAAACTAAGTGCACTCTTCTGTCAATGTCGGTATAGAATGTTTAGATGCATTACAATATATGGCAAAGGCTAGGTAATCAAAAGTACTGAGCTTGCAAATGTCTCCTAATTTTAATAACTTCTTGTTTTAATTACAAAGTCTTAGAATGAAATGATTTAATTAGAAAGTAATCAAGATGTTTCTACTGTTAATTGAAAGAATTATAAAAGATCCACTATTATAATAAATTCCTGTAGTAACGAGATTACATTTTTCCCTAATTATTTTTACAAAATGATACAAGTGGAAAAAAATATGGAAAAAAAGTTTTAAGCTTATTGTAACATTTTACCAATTTAGTATTTATTCATGCAAAAAAAAAAAAAATGGAAATATACCTAGATAATTACAGCTGCCTAAGAAAAAGTAAAGAAATCAGTAAAAATTGAAAATAAAGGAAAAAAAAATGTAGTTAAAATGACACTTCTAGTTTTGCTTTGTCTTTTGGACGGCTCTGAATGTTGTTGGTTTTGAGCTATGATTTATCCTTCAATGACCAAAAACTATTTTTACATGATGGCAAAATCCAAAAAATCAGGTCTCCTTTCCACTGATAATGTTTAATAAGCCCAATATTAGTGATGAGCAAACTAGTGGATATTCGGAATCGCCGAATCAGCACAGACTAAAAATAAAATTGATTTCAGCAGTGGACATTGACCTCAAACTTGACCCCTAATGCCGAATTCCATATAAGTCTAAGGTGCCCAAACTTATGTTATAAAATGGTGTTAGTAAGGGCTAGGGGGATTGCAAAATAAAGAAAATAAGGAATAAAGCAGGACAGGTATACTTACTGACCTTCTCCACAGCTGTAACAGTGCTGCCGGGTCCAATCATTATCTCTTATGCATATTCTCTGCATCCCCCTCCCACGTCAGTCCCAGTGTCTATAGCTAGTTGTAATTGCAGTCAGGCTGGGCCCCCACCCTCTTTAACAATGTATGTGATTGGTTGGAATCTCATACTCTGTCTGTGTCCCTACAGTGCTGGCCAAAAGTATTGACACCCATGCAATTCTGTTAGATAATACTCAGTTTCTTCTTGAAAATAATTGCAATCACAAATTCTTTGGTATTATTATCTTCCTTTATTTTGCTTGCAATGAAAAAACACAAAAGAGAATGAAACAAAAATCAAATCATTGATAATTTCACACAAAACTCCAAAAATGGGCCAGACAAAAGTATTGGCACCCTTAGCCTAATACTTGGTTGCACAACCTTTAGCCAAAATAACTGCGAACAACCGCTTCCGGTAACCATCAATGAGTTTCTTACAATGCTCTACTGGAATTTTAGACCATTCTTCTTTAGCAAACTGCTCCAGGTCCCTGAGATTTGAAGGGTGCCTTCTCCAAACTGCCATTTTGAGATCTCTCCACAGGTGTTCTATGGGATTCAGGTCTGGACTCATTGCTGGCCACTTTAGTAGTCTCCAGTGCTTTCTCTCAAACCATTTTCTAGTGCTTTTTGAAGTGTGTTTTGGGTCATTGTCCTGCTGGAAGACCCATGACCTCTGAGGGAGACCCAGCTTTCTCACACTGGGCCCTACATTATGCTGCAAAATTTGTTAGTAGTCTTCAGACTTCATAATGCCATGCACACGGTCAAGCAGTCCAGTGCCAGAGGCAGCAAAGCAACCCCAAAATATCAATGAACCTTCGCCATGTTTGACTTTAGGGACCATGTTCTTTTCTTTGAATGCCTCTTTTTTTTTCCTGTAAACTCTATGTTGATGGCTTTTCCCAAAAAGCTCTACTTTTGTCTCATCTGACCAGAGAACATTCTTCCAAAACGTTTTAGGCTTTCTCAGGTAAGATTTGGCAAACTCCAGCCTGGATTTTTTATGTCTTGGGGTAAGAAATGGGGTCTTCCTGGGTATCCTACCATACAGTCCCTTTTCATTCAGACACTGACGGATAGTACGGGTTGACACTGTTGCACCCTCGGACTGCAGGGCAGCTTGAACTTGTTTGGATGTTAGTCGAGGTTTTTTATCCACCATCCACACAATCTTGCATTGAAATCTCTCGTCATTTGTCTTTTCCTTCCACATCTAGAGAGGTTGGCCACAGTGCCATGGGCTTTAAACTTCTTGATGACACTGCGCACCATAGACACAGGAACGTTCAGGTCTTTGGAGATGGACTTGTAGCCTTGAGATTGCTCATGCTTCCTCACAATTTGGATTCTCAAGTCCTCAGACAGTTCTTTGGTCTTCTTTCTTTTCTCCATGCTCAATGTGGTACACACAAGGACACAGGACACAGGTTGAGTCAACTTTAATCCATGTCAACTGGCTTCAAGTGTGATTTAGATATTGCCAACACCTGTTAGGTGCCACAGGTAAGTTACAGGTGCTGTTAATTACACAAATTAGAGAAGCATCACATGATTTTTCAAACAGTGCCAATACTTTTGTCCACCCCCTTTTTTATGTTTGGTGCGGAATTATATCCAATTTGGCTTTATGACAATTTTTTTTATTTTTTTTCATTGAAGACAAATTAAATAAAGATAATAATACAAAAGAATTTGTGATTGCAATCATTTTCAAGAATAAACTGAGTATTATCTGACAGAATTGCAGGGGTGCCACTGTATAGTTATTTAACAATAATTACCGTAAATTTTAAAAATGATGTAGGGTTTCCCATATTGTAATACTCAGTGCAAATAAAGCAGATGGCAACAGGCTGCAGCCCCCAGGTGTGTGCGTTATCTTGGCTCTATATCCATATATGAGGGACTCCATGAAGCTTTTTTTATTGTTTAAATAAATAATTTTAAAAACAACATGTGGTGCCCACAATTTTGATACCCAGTCAAGATAAACCGGACAGCTGGTATTCTCAGCCTGGGGAGGCCCATGGTTATTGGGCCCACCGGTCGAAAAATAGTAGCCTGCAGCCGTCCAGGAATTGTTGCATCCATTAGATGCGACAATACTGGTTCTTTACGTAGCTCATCCTGATTGCTCTGGAGCGGTGGCTATTGGGGTAATATAAGGGTTAATGACAGTTCTGATTTGTCAAAAAATCTTTGAGCTTCCCATTACTGACACTGTAAATCAAAAGAAATAAAGCGTGTGAGGTGCTGAACTGAAGTAAAGTGCTGAATTTAAGATAAGTGCATAGTTTCAACACAATTACATAGTGGTGATAACTGTAATTGTTGAATTTCATTAGGGAATTGTGTGTCTGTTTGTGATTCTGTGAAAAGGGAAAAAAAAAAAAAAGTTAGTCTTGTGATTTAATTAGTAGGATTAGTCACACAGGTTTCTAGAAGCTTCTAGCAGCTTCTGGTAGTCATTGTACATCTATATAAACCAGCCAGTGCAAGCGAGGTGCTGAGCGTGCGAGGTGCTGAACTGAAGTAAAGTGCTGAATTTAAGATAAGTGCATAGTTTCAACACAATTACATAGTGGTCATAACTGTAATTGTTGAATTTCATTAGGGAATTGTGTGTCTGTTTGTGATTCTGTGAAAAGGGAAAAAAAAAAAAGTTAGTCTTGTGATTTAATTAGTAGGATTAGTCACACCTGTTTCTAGAAGCTTCTAGCAGCTTCTGGTAGTCATTGTACATCTATATAAACCAGCCAGTGCAAGCGAGGTGCTGAGCGTGCGAGGTGCTGAACTGAAGTAAAGTGCTGAATTCAAGATAAGTGCATAGTTTCAACACAATTACATAGTGGTGATAACTGTAATTGTTGAATTTCATTAGGGAATTGTGTGTCTGTTTGTGATTCTGTGAAAAGGAAAAAAAAAAAAAAAGTTAGTCTTGTGATTTAATTAGTAGGATTAGTCACACCTGTTTCTAGAAGCTTCTAGCAGCTTCTGGTAGTCATTATACATCTATATAAACCAGCCAGTGCAAGCGAGGTGCTGAACTGAAGTAAAGTGCTGAATTTAAGATAAGTGCATAGTTTCAACACAATTACATAGTGGTGATAACTGTAATTGTTGAATTTCATTAGGGAATTGTGTGTCTGTTTGTGATTCTGTGAAAAGGAAAAAAAAAAAAGTTAGTCTTGTGATTTAATTAGTAGGATTAGTCACACCTGTTTCTAGAAGCTTCTAGCAGCTTCTGGTAGTCATTGACCATCTATATAAACCAGCCAGTGCAAGCGAGGTGCTGAGCGTGCGAGGTGCTGAACTGAAGTAAAGTGCTGAATTTAAGATAAGTGCATAGTTTCAACACAATTACATAGTGGTCATAACTGTAATTGTTGAATTTCATTAGGGAATTGTGTGTCTGTTTGTGATTCTGTGAAAAGGGAAAAAAAAAAAAGTTAGTCTTGTGATTTAATTAGTAGGATTAGTCACACCTGTTTCTAGAAGCTTCTAGCAGCTTCTGGTAGTCATTATACATCTATATAAACCAGCCAGTGCAAGCGAGGTGCTGAACTGAAGTAAAGTGCTGAATTTAAGATAAGTGCATAGTTTCAACACAATTACATAGTGGTGATAACTGTAATTGTTGAATTTCATTAGGGAATTGTGTGTCTGTTTGTGATTCTGTGAAAAGGAAAAAAAAAAAGTTAGTCTTGTGATTTAATTAGTAGGATTAGTCACACCTGTTTCTAGAAGCTTCTAGCAGCTTCTGGTAGTCATTGACCATCTATATAAACCAGCCAGTTCAAGCGAGGTGCTGAGCGTGCGAGGTGCTGAACTGAAGTAAAGTGCTGAATTTAAGATAAGTGCATAGTTTCAACACAATTACATAGTGGTGATAACTGTAATTGTTGAATTTCATTAGGGAATTTTGTGTCTGTTTGTGATTCTGTGAAAAGGAAAAAAAAAAAAAGTTAGTCTTGTGATTTAATTAGTAGGATTAGTCACACCTGTTTCTAGAAGCTTCTAGCAGCTTCTGGTAGTCATTGTACATCTATATAAACCAGCCAGTGCAAGCGAGGTGCTGAACTGAAGTAAAGTACTGAATTTAAGATAAGTGCATAGTTTCAACACAATTACATAGTTTGACACAAGAACATAGTTTGAATTTATCCTTATACGTTTTCCATTGTTTTTTTTTCTCTTTGTTTTACTACTTTAACGTTTATCCCCATTTAATAGGTGCTCCATGGACAATGCTACCAGGTGTGTATCTTGTCAGATGTATGCATGCCTTGAGCAGCTGTTCGAGGGTGACTATGTCTGCAGTCGATGCAAGCATGTTGCGTATTTGGAAGCCAAGGTAACTGATCTAAATAAGCAGCTTGCAATACTAAGGGGCATTGGAAACCTGGAGAGGAGTTTAGAGCTCACTGAGCTTTCTCTGGCTGGGGCCAGTGATATGGAGGAGGGTGGAGGTGGGGAAGATCAGGACCCAGAGGTAGGTAGCTAGGTAACAGTTAGAAGAAGAGGTAGGGGGAAAAGTGTCAGGGAGCCTAGTCCAGACCTGGCACAACCTAGTAAATATGCCTGTTTGGCTGATATTAGGAATGAAGGGCCTTGACTAGGGTCACTACAGCAGGATGTTGCTCCTAGCAACCAGGAAAACAACTGCTGTAGGAAGAAGGGAAATAGGAGTGCAGCAAAGCCCAGACAGATGTTGGTGGTAGGGGACTCTATAATTAGGCAGACAGACAGGGTCATCTGTCGCCGAGACCGTGAATGCCGAACAGTGTGTTGTCTGCCGGGTGCTCGGGTTCGGCATATTGCGGATCGGATAGACAGATTGCTGGGTGGGGCTGGGGAAAACCCAGCGGTCATGGTGCACATTGGTACTAATGACAAAGTTAGAGGCAGGTGGAAGGTCCTTAAAAATGATTACAAGGAACTAGGAGAGAAGCTGAAGTCCAGGACCTCCAAGGTGGTGTTTTCAGAAATACTACCGGTGCCACGAGCATCACTAGAAAGACAGCGGGAGCTTAGGGAGATAAATATGTGGCTTAGAAATTGGTGCAGGAAGGAAGGGTTCGGGTTCATGGAGAACTGGGCCGACTTCTCAGTCGGCTACAGGCTCTACGGTAGGGACGGGCTGCACCTCAATGGGGAAGGTGCAGCTGTGCTGGGGGAGAAAATGGTCAGACGGATGGAGGAGCTTTTAAACTAGGATCGGGGGGGAGGGAGGGTAGTGGAGCAAATAAGGGGAGAGATAGAGCAGATAGAGACAGTGAGATGGTAGGGGTCAATGAAGGATTAGGGGGGGATGGGACATACAAGGAATGTAGGGAGGCTAGGAGTAATAAAGGTGTTAATAGGATTAAATGTCTACTGGCAAATGAAGAAGTCTTGCAAACAAAATGAATGAATTGGAGACTCTTATGTCAACCATGGAATATGATGTGGTGGGCATTACGGAAACCTGGCTGGATGAAAGCCATGACTGGGTGACAAACATACAGGGTTACAGTACATTTAGGAAGGACAGGAAAGGCCAAAAAGGTGGTGGGGTGTGTATATTTATTAAATCTAACCTAAAACCTGTGTTGTATGATGACATTGAGGGGAACAGCAACAATGTAGAGTCAGTATGGGTAAATGTACATGGGGAGGGGAATAATGGAAAAATGCTAATTGGAGTTTGCTATAAGCCTCCTAACATACCTCAACAAATAGAGGGTGAAATGCTGGAACAAATTGAAAAGGCAGCTAATAATAATAATCGGGTTCTTATTATGGGGGATTTCAACTATCCAGACATTCAGTGGGACATAGAATCTTCTGGTTCTGCTAAAAGCTGTAAGTTCTTATCTACTATTCAAGACCATTTCCTCTCTCAGATGGTAGGTGAACCGACAAGGGGAGATAATCTGCTAGATCTGGTCCTGTCAAATAGACCGGATACAATTTCAGATATACAGGTCCGGGAGCACTTGGGCACCAGCGATCATAATATGGTAAGCTTCAACATAATATTCAATAGAACATTTCAAAGGGGGAATGCTAAAACCTGGAATTTTAGGAAAGCTGATTTCAACAAATTAAGGGAAGAGCTTAAATGTGTAGATTGGGACAAAGTCATAATAACTGGGGATACCGAACATAAATGGGGTAAGTTTAAGGATATACTACTAGAGTCCTGTAAAAAACGTATACCCTCTGGTAATAAAATGTCCAGGAATAAAAAGAAACCACTATGGATAAAAAAGACTGTACAAAGTATAATAAAACAAAAACAAAGGGCATTTAAAATCTTAAAGGCTGAGAATACAGAAATAGCATTTCAGAAGTATAAAGATATCAATAGGAAATGTAAAAAAGAAATCAAACAAGCAAAATTAGCTACTGAAACAAAAATCGCCAATGACATTAAAATAAATCCCAAAATCTTTTATAAATACATTAATGCCAAAAGGAAAACAAAGGATAGTATCGGCCCCTTAAAATATAATAACAAGTTAGTTATAGAGGACAAACAAAAGACTGAGATATTAATAGGCATTTCTCATCTGTATTCACCAAGGAACTGACTGTACCAGGGATCATTCAACAAGTGAAAAATCAAAGTTCACCACCCGATATAATTAATTTAACACAAGATGAAGTACGCCTACGTCTGAGTAAATTAAACATTGACAAATCCCCAGGGCCAGATGGCATTCATCCACGAATATTGAGGGAATTGAGCTCCGTAATCGACAGACCGCTGTATCTCATCTTTTTAGACTCACTTGTAACAGGGTTGGTGCCTCAGGATTGGAGGATTGCTGATGTGGTACCGATATTTAAGAAAGGTAAGAGGGTAGATCCAGGCAACTACCGTCCAGTAAGCCTGACATCAGTAGTATGCAAAGTTTTTGAGGGCATTTTAAGGGATGACATGCAAAAATATATTGCAGAAAATAATATGATAACTGACAAACAGCATGGATTCATGAAAGATAAGTCGTGTCTAACCAACCTGTTGGGGTTCTATGAGGGGGTAAGTTCAAACCTGGATATTGGTAATGCAGCTGATGTGATTTATTTGGACTTTGCAAATTTGCCGATGACACCAAACTATGTAGGATATTAAAAACTGACCTGGATAGTACAATATTACAAAAAGATCTGGATAAGATGTCAGAATGGGCAGATACTTGGCAAATGAGATTTAATGTTGATAAATGTAAAGTAATGCACCTAGGACGGAGTAATCCTATAGCTGCGTATATATTAAATGGAAGTAAACTCGGGACTACAGAACAGGAGAAGGACTTGGGTATTCTCATTACAAATAAGCTGAGCAGCAGCACTCAATGTCATGCAGCAGCTGCTAAAGCAAACAAGATTTTAGGGTGTATAAAAAGAGAGATTAGATCCCGTGATCCCAACGTATTGTTACCCATCTATAAATCACTTGTAAGGCCACATCTGGAATATAGGATCCAGTTTTGGGTAGAGATGAGCGAACCGGTCCCGGTTCGGCTCGAGGCCGGTTCGCCGAACGGAGGTCCCGTTCGAGTTCGGCTCGTCGAACGTTCGACGAACCGAACTCGAACTGCATAGGAAACAATGGCAGGCAATCACAAACACAGAAAAACACCTAGAAAACACCCTCAAAGGTGTCCAAAAGGTGACAAACAACTCAAACACATGGGAAAGTGACAAGGACATATACTCATGCGAAAACAAAACAGCTGGACAAGGAAAAAGAGGAGGACACACAGATATAGGCATGGCACGCCCTTCTAAAGTCATGTAAAACACCGCAAGGTGACTCCAAGCGAAGTCTCCCTTTTTTCCAAAAATTGGGCCACACAGACACCCACCCCATCAGTGGCAGCAGTTGTGCCCCAGTTGTACACTTCACAGCTACATTTGCATCAAGCACATTCAAAAATACGCCATTCTTATTCGTCCCCAGGATGACACCGGGGTAGGTAGCAAAGTCTTTCCTGATCCCAGCTCTGTTCATCTTGGCTTCTTTTAAAAACACAGCAAGCAAGGGTTACTCCAAGCGGAGTCTCCCTTTTTTCCAAAAATTGGGCCACACAGACACCCACCCCATCAGTGGCAGCACTTGGGCCCTAGTTGCAAACAGGATGTTTTGATTTGCATCAAGCACATTCAAAAATACGCCATAATTAACCGTCCCCAGCATGACACCGGGGTAGGTAGATAAAGTCTTTGCTGAACCATGACTTGTTCATCTTGGCTTCTTTTAAAAACAATGTAAGCAAGGGTTACTCCAAGCGGAGTCTCCCTTTTTTCCAAAAATTGGGCCCCACACACACCCACCCCTTCAGTGGCAGCAGTTGTGCCCCAGTTGTACACTTCACAGCTACATTTGCATCAAGCACATTCAAAAATACGCCATTCTTATCCGTCCCCAGGATGACACCGGGGTAGGTAGCAAAGTCTTTCCTGATCCCAGCTCTGTTCATCTTGGCTTCTTTTAAAAACACAGCAAGCAAGGGTTACTCCAAGCGGAGTCTCCCTTTTTTCCAAAAATTGGGCCACACAGACACCCACCCCATCAGTGGCAGCACTTGGGCCCTAGTTGCAAACAGGATGTTTTGATTTGCATCAAGCACATTCAAAAATACGCCATAATTAATCGTCCCCAGGATGACACCGGGGTAGGTAGCAAAGTCTTTCCTGATCCCAGCTCTGTTCATCTTGGCTTCTTTTAAAAACAATGTAAGCAAGGGTTACTCCAAGCGGAGTCTCCCTTTTTTCCAAAAATTGGGCCACACAGACACCCACCCCATCAGTGGCAGCACTTGGGCCCTAGTTGCAAACAGGATGTTTTGATTTGCATCAAGCACATTCAAAAATACGCCATAATTAACCGTCCCCAGCATGACACCGGGGTAGGTAGATAAAGTCTTTGCTGAACCATGACTTGTTCATCTTGGCTTCTTTTAAAAACAATGTAAGCAAGGGTTACTCCAAGCGGAGTCTCCCTTTTTTCCAAAAATTGGGCCCCACACACACCCACCCCTTCAGTGGCAGCAGTTGTGCCCCAGTTGTACACTTCACAGCTACATTTGCATCAAGCACATTCAAAAATACGCCATTCTTATCCGTCCCCAGGATGACACCGGGGTAGGTAGCAAAGTCTTTCCTGATCCCAGCTCTGTTCATCTTGGCTTCTTTTAAAAACACAGCAAGCAAGGGTTACTCCAAGCGGAGTCTCCCTTTTTTCCAAAAATTGGGCCAAACAGACACCCACCCCATCAGTGGCAGCACTTGGGCCCTAGTTGCAAACAGGATGTTTTGATTTGCATCAAGCACATTCCAAATCAACAAGCATTTACTCTCCCCAGGATGACACAGGGGTAGTAAATTCCTTGTGGATCCATGACTTGTTCATTTTGATGAACGTCAGTCTGTCCACATTGTCACTGGACAGACGCGTGCGCTTATCTGTCAGCACACACCCAGCAGCACTGAAGACACGTTCAGAGACAACGCTGGCAGCTGGACACGACAAAATCTCCAAGGCGTAAGTTGCGAGCTCTGGCCATTTTTCTAGGTTTGAAGCCCAAAAGGAGCAAGGCTCCAGTTGCACAGTCATGGCATCGATGTTCATTTGGAGATACTCCTGTATCATCCTCTCCAGCCGTTGACTATGTGTCAGACTTGTTGTCTCTGGTGGCCTTGCAAAAGAGGGTCTAAAAAAATTATGAAAAGATTCCATAAAATTGCTGTTACCAGCACCAGATACGGTCCTACTGGTAGGGTAGACTGTTGAAGATGACGAGACCGTCCCATGTTTGTCAAGTTACAACTGGGAGATTCCCTACCTGCACCTGCACGGTTGTTTGGTGGAAAAGCCGAGCTAAGATCGAGTAACAGCTTCTGCTGATACTCCTGCATACGTGCGTCCCTTTCTATGGCTGGAATTATGTCACAAAATTTGGACTTGTACCGGGGATCTAATAGTGTGGCAATCCAGTAGTCATCATCACTTCTAATTTTGACAATACGACTGTCATGTTGGAGGTAGTGCAACAAAAAGGCACTCATGTGTCTTGCGCAGCCATGCGGACCAAGTCCACGCTGTGTTTGTGGCATAGAGGTGCTAACCGTTCTTTCTTCCTCTGACATCTCCCCCCAACCTCTTTCAACTGAAATTTGACCAAGGTCTCCCTCATCCGCTGAGTCTTCCATGTCCATGGACAGTTCGTCCTCCATTTCTTCATGTTCTCCTGCACCTTGCTCAACATGTCGCCTGCTACTATGCGCCCTTGTCGATCTCTGTCCCCCATGGTCCCATGCCTGCTGCGTTGGTGATGATGAACGTCTGGACCTTGGTGATGTTGTTGTCCCTTGCGCATATGAATCCTCCTGTAGTTCCTCCCCTTCATGTTGTCCCACCCCCTGACTCCGAATAGTGTTTAGCGTGTGCTCCAGCATGTAAATGACTGGAATCGTCATGCTGATAATGGCATTGTCAGCGCTAAACATATTCGTCGCCATGTCGAAACTGTGCAGAAGGGTGCATAGGTCTTTGATCTGAGACCACTCCATCAGGGTGATCTGCCCCACCTCTGCATCTCGTTGGCCCAGGCTATACGTCATGACGTATTGCACCAGGGCTCTGCGGTGCTGCCACAGTCGCTGTAACATGTGGAGAGTTGAATTCCAGCGTGTCGCCACATCGCATTTCAGGCGATGAACCGGCAGGCCGAAAGACTTCTGGAGTGATGCAAGTCGCTCTGCTGCGGCGCTTGAACCGCGGAAGTGAGCAGACAGTTTTCGTGCCCTGTTCAGAAGGCCATCTAGGCCGGGATAGTGTGTTAAAAATTGCTGGACGACAAGGTTCAACACGTGAGCCATACAAGGTACGTGTGTCACCTTGCCCAGGCGAAGGGCCGCACCCAGGTTTGCAGCATTGTCGCACACGGCCTTACCAGGCTGCAGGTTGAGTGGAGACAACCATTTATTAAACTCGGACCGCAGAGCTGACCACAACTCCTCAGCTGTGTGACTCTTATTCCCAAGACATTTCAAGCTAAAGACCGCCTGATGCCGTTGCGCTCTGCTGCCAGCATAGTAATGAGGCGTTCGTGATTCCTTCTGCGCAGTGAGAACGCTGGTAGCCTGACCAGGCAGGCTTGGGGCGGAGGTGGAGGACCCAGATGAGGTGGTGGATGCAGAAGCAGTGGCGGAACTTGGACAGACAGAGGATTGACACACAAGTCGTGGGGACGGCAAGACTTGTGCAGCAGACCCTTCACCATCTATCACCATAGTTACCCAGTGCCCAGTCAGCGACATGTAACGTCCCTGTCCATGCTTACTGGTCCAAGTATCGGTGGTGAAATGCACCCGTTCACACACAGAGTTTCTCAAGGAAGCGGTGATGTTGTGTGCGACATGATGGTATAGCGCGGGCACACCTTTCTTAGAGAAGTAGTGGCGACTAGGCATCTGGTACTGGGGCACAGCGACAGACATAAGGTCTCTAAAATCCTGTGTGTCCACTAGGCGGAAAGGCAGCATTTCGGTAGCCAACAGCTTACAGAGGGATAGAGTCAACCTCTTAGCTTTGTCATGGGTCGGAGGAAGTGGCCTTTTATTTGACCACATCTGAGGGACAGAGATCTGGCTGCTGTGTGTAGACGGTGTTGAGTAGGGTGTCCCTGGAAAAATGCAGGTTTGTGAGGAAAGTGCAGGCGGAGACATGATGTTGCCTTCATCCAACGTTGGTGCTATCGATGTCTGAGAGAGCTTTACACACTCACTTGTTTCCCCTTCCAAACCAACTGACGACCTACCAAGCAAACTGCCTGTTGCGGTTACAGTGGTGGAAGTTTTGCGTGGAAAAACAGGTGTGACAGCTGTCCCCACAGTCCTAGAAGATGAAGAGCGCGCGGATGCACTGGAAGGGGCAGGCGGTGGATGGTTTGCTCTGCTAGGCCGCATTGCAGCACAGTGAGCTTCCCACCGGGACCTATGATATTTATTCATGTGACGATTCATGGAAGAAGTTGTCAAACTGCTGAGGTTTTGACCTCTACTAAGAGAATCATGACAAAGTTTACAGATCACATAATTTGGGCGATCTTTTTCTATGTCAAAAAAGGACCAGGCTAGGCAAGGCTTAGAGGCCATGCGACCTGTTGATCCACCCCGAATAATGCTCATAGGCAGAGTGGTGGCTGAGGATGCAGTTGTAGACGTGCTACCAGTGCTCCGACTGTGTCCAGGAAGGCGCAAGGTAACTTCGTCGTCGGTTGCATCCTCCTCCACCGCCTCTGTTGACCTCCTCGAGTGCCTGACTGGGGGTTGACAGTAGGTGGGATCTAGAACTTCATCATCAATTGTTGTGTTTGCACTCCCCTCCCCCTCAGACCGAGCCTCTTCTTGCCCTGACCGAATATTTAAGTTGTCATCCCAATCGGGTATCTGCGTCTCATCTTCCTCAGTATGTTCCTCATTGTCTATAACCACAGGTGTTACAGTTTGTGACAAAGGGTCAACATTATGCTCAGAAACTTGGTCCTCACGGCCTGAATCAGAGTCACAAAGGTTCTGGGCATCACTGCAGACCATTTCCTGTTCTGTACTCACTGTAGCTTGGGAGCAGACCTCTGATTCCCAGGCTATAGTGTGACTGAACAGCTCTGCAGACTCAGCCATCTCAGTTCCACCATACTGTGCAGGGCTGATGGAGACTTCAGAGCTGGGAGAAATCAAGTGTGATTGGGATGACAACTCAGAGGACTGGTGTTTTTTGGATGCGGTACTTGAAGTGGCTGAGAGGGCACTTGTTGGACCACTTGAGATCCATTCAAGCATTTTCCTTTTTTGGCCATCATCTACCTTTCTTCCTGTTGTTCGTGTCCGTAAAAAAGGGAGCACATCGGATTGTCCACGGTAAGTAGTAGACATCTTACTTTTGCTGGTAGATGGTCTATCTTCAGCAGATGATAATGGAGCTTTGCCACCTTCCCCACAGACAAAACCTTTTTTGCCTTTTCCACCACGCCTCTTCCCCTTTCCACCAGCATCTGTCATTTTGCCACTCACGTTGATTGCGACAAGATTGTGGACTGAAAATGTGGTAGTAAAAATTGAGAGCTGGTGAAGATTGCAGTGGTGGTCTAGCTTTATTAACAGCAGAATAATAAAGAATAAATATCCCTGACAATGCAACTACGGCCCTTAAACTGGCAGCAAGAAATGCTAGTATAATGGCTTAGTTATAATGAGTTGGAGTGTGCAACGCAGGCAGATGCGCTCTGCAAATGTCTTTGCACTAGTGGGACTATAGCAAAGTCCAATAGCCACAGATAGGATGCCACTAGGTACACTGAGTGTTTGCTAGTATAATGGCTTAGTTATAATGAGTTGGAGTGTGCAACGCAGGCAGATGCGCTCTGCAAATGTCTTTTCACTAGTGGGACTATAGCAAAGTCCAATAGCCACAGATAGGATGCCACTAGGTACACTGAGTGTTTGCTAGTGTAATGGCTTAGTTATAATGAGTTGGAGTGTGCAACGCAGGCAGATGCGCTCTGCAAATGTCTTTGCACTAGTGGGACTATAGCAAAGTCCAATAGCCACGTTTAGGATGCCACTAGGTATACTGAGTGTTTGCTAGTATAATGGCTTAGTTATAATGAGTTGGAGTGTGCAACGCAGGCAGATGCGCTCTGCAAATGTCTTTGCACTAGTGGGACTATAGCAAAGTCCAATAGCCACAGATAGGATGCCACTAGGTACACTGAGTGTTTGCTAGTATAATGGCTTAGTTATAATGAGTTGGAGTGTGCAACGCAGGCAGACGCGCTCTGCAAATGTCTTTGCACTAGTGGGACTATAGCAAAGTCCAATAGCCACGTATAGGATGCCACTAGGTACACTGAGTGTTTGCTAGTATAATGGCTTAGTTATAATGAGTTGGAGTATGCAGAGGACACGAGGGTACAGTGCCAGGATTTTGGGGCTCTGGGTAGAGGAATGGAAGCCTGCCTTTCTATCCCTCCTAATAGGGAATTGCAGGGAGGAAGTCCCTGACCTTGGCTACACAGACGCTGGCGCTGTTTTCAGGACCTGTCACCTTAACTCTGACCCTGCCGGTTTGAGCCCTTAAAAGGACTGCTATAAAGTGCTCTCCCTAAGCTGTCTAACGCTGTGTATGCAGCGCATACAGCTGTATCGGCGATAGGACTCAGGAGGACGGAGCTGCGACAGTGATGTCTGACACCAAAGACGCAGAAGGCAGATAATGGCGTCCTGGAAGAAAATGTCCGGTTTTATAATGCAGGGACATGTGACATGGACATCCTATCACACATGCCGTTGCTTCTCTGGCTCAAAGTCCACTTAGCTGTGTGTGTGTCTGGGATTGGCTGACATGCTGGCCCGCCCCACTACCCGCGCGCACTTAGGGAAGGAAGACAAGAAAAAAAAAAAAAAAATGGTGATCGCCATTATAGAAACAGCAGTGATCTGAAGGCGCTGTTCACTAGAGATGAGCGAACTGGTCCCGGTTCGGCTCGAGGCCGGTTCGCCGAACGGGGGTCCCGTTCGAGTTCGGTTCGTCGAACGTTCGACGAACCGAACTCGAACGTATAGGCTAGAATGGGAGGCAATCACAAACACATAAAAATGCATGATAAATGTACACAAAAAGTTAATAAACATTGCCATAACACTTACCGGTCCTCGCGATCCCTTCTGCACTCTGTCTCCTGCCGCTATTCCATCCGATGATCGCTGAATCCTCCCGGTGACCTGCACTGCCAGCAGAGATGCAGGACCTATCGTGACGTCAAAATAGCCATGTGACCAGTCACGTGGCTATTATCTCATTGGCTACAGACTGGTCACATGACTATGACACGTCATGTAGGACCTGCGAGTGCATCTCTCCGGTACACGGTGCACATATGTGTATCGCCGTGTACCGGCGACATGCTCTAGCACACGGTCGACTCCCCGTTCCGTTAGGGACCGGCTGACACAGCCGGTCATTAACGGAGATCACCGTTGCCATAGCAACGCAGTTAGCGGTGACGTCACCGCTAACCGCAGCTCCGAGAGCACCGTTGCTATGGTAACGCGTCTGTCAGCGTTACCGCTAGCAGCCAGCAGTGATCACTCACGGAGTGAAGGCTGCACGCTGCTTCCCGATTGTAGTGATGATTGTAGTGAGGATGGAGGTTCCCCAGCCCCAAGTGATGAGCTGGTGAATCTCATCTTCACTACAATCGTCACTACTACCGTACTACACTAGAAAGAAAGAAGACAGAAGAGCAGGATCGTGGAGGGCTGACAGGGGGTAATAAAGATGGAGTCTCTAATGTGTCTGTGTATTTATTTCTATTAAAGTATTTTTTCTCTGTGTGGTGTCTTTTTTTTAACCCTTTGTTGGAGATTCTTAATGGCCGGGTCAAACGTGCCTGACATTAAGAATCTCTGGCTTAATACTGGCTGGTAAAACAAAGCCAGTATTAACTCATGATTACCCAACAAGCCACCCGGCTCCAGGGCTGTTGGAAGAGTTGGATACAGCGCCAGATGATGGCGCTTCTATGAGAGCGCCATTTTCTGGGACGGTTGCGGACTGAAATCCGCAGCAGAGGCGCCCACAAACCTCGGGCTAACCTGTGCTGCGGATTCCAATTCCCAGCTGCCTAGTTGTACCCGGCTGGACACAAAAATGGGGCGAAGCCCACGTCATTTGTTTTTTAATTATTTCATGAAATAAGTGAAATAATTAAAAAAAACGGGCTTCCCTATATTTTTGGTTCCCAGCCGGGTACAAATAGGCAACTTTGGGTTGGAGGCAGCCCGTGGCTGCCAGCTGTACCTGGCTAGCATACAAAAATATGGCGAAGCCCACGTCATTTTTTTGGTGGGCAAAAAACTTCTGCATACAGTCCTGGATGGAGTATGCTGAGCCTTGTAGTTCTGCAGCTGCTGTCTGCTCTTCTCCATACAGACAGACAGCAGCTGCAGAACTACAAGGCTCAGCATACTCCATCCAGGACTGTATGCAGAAGTTTTTTGCCCCCTGAAAAAATTATGTGGGCTTCGCCATATTTTTGTATGCTAGCCAGGTACAGCAGGCAGGTACGGCTGCCCCCAACCCCCAGTTGCCTTTTTGTACCCGGCTGGGAACCAAAAATAAAGGGAAGCCCTTTTTTTATTATTTCATGAATTTCATGAAATAATTAGAAAACAAATGACGTAGGCTTTGCCCCATTTTTGTGTCCAGCCAGGTACAACTAGGCAGCTGGGGATTGGAATCCGCACCACAGGTTGGCCTGAGCTTTCTGGGTCCCACTGCTGCGAATTGCAGTCTGCAGCCACCTCAGAAAATGGCATTTTCATAGAAGTGCCATCTTCTGGCGCTGTATCCAACTCTTCCAGCACCTGCCTGCTATACCTGGCTAGCATAAAAAAATATGGCGAAGCTCACGTCCTTTTTTTGTAGTTTTTTGGCAAAAAAAATAAAAAATGCTTCCCTGGATTTTCCATTGCCAGTGAAGGTAACACCAAGCAGTGTGGGTTAGCAGCCAGTAGCTGCTTGGATTACCCTTAGCTAGCAATACAAAAAATGCAGCGGGAGCCGATATATATTTTTTTTAATTATTTATTTAAATAACTAAAAATAAAATGGGCTTCCCTGTATTTTGATTGCTGGACATCACAGTGCTGTAAAAATAAATCTTTAAAAAAATGACGTAGCGCTCCGCGGTATTTTTGATTCTCAGCACAGATAAAGCAGACAGCTATGGGTTGCCACCCCCATCTGCCTGCCGTTACCTTGGTTGGCAATCAAAATACAGGGAAGCCCATTAATTTTTTCTATTTAAAAAATAGTTAAAAAAAAAAAATGACGTTGGGTCCCCCCATTTTTGATAGCCAGCTAGGGTAAAGCAGACGGCTGTAGCCTGAAAACCACAGCTGGCAGCTTTACCGTGGTTGGGGATCCAATGTAGAGGTCCCCTCAGGCTCTTTTTTATAATTATTTTATAAATATTAATAATTACACAATAAAAGTAGGGTCCCCCCCAAATTGGATCACCAGCCAAGGTAAAGCGGACAGCTGTGGTCTGGTATTCTCAGGGTGGGAAGGTCCATAGTTATTGGGCCTTCACAGCCTAAAAATAGCAGGCCGCAGGCACCCCAGACGTGGCGCATCCACTAGATGCGCCAATCCTGGCGCTTCACCCCAGCTCATCCCATGCCCTGGTGCAGTGGCAAACGGGGTAATAAATCGGGTTGATACTAGCTGTAAAGTCACCTGAGATCAAGCCCAGCAGTTTGTGATGTCATGGCGTCTATTAGATACCCAACATCATAAACTGTCAGTACTAAAAAAAACAAAAAATCGACAAAAGAAATTTATTTGAAAAAACAGTCCCCAAAACATTTCCTCTTTCACCAATTTATTGTAAGAAAAAAAATAAAGGGGTCCCACGACGACTCTGGACCGTCTAGAATATGGGGGGGAGACACTCAGGGAACGTATCCCCCATTTTCTAGGAGTGCGGACCCTTCATGTGAGGAGTGTGGGTGCAATGAATCTGCACTCACTCTCCCCGGGTCCACAGCAGCAGAGTCCATGTCGTAATGGTTGCTACCAAAGCTGCAATGCCCTGCTCATGAGGTAAGGGCATGCCTAATCAGGAGAACTACTGTAGAGGAAACTCTGCTCACTGGTATATAGGTGCTCAGAGGTAATAATAGATAAAATTAGTGAGTAACCTCGGCACTCTAAATCTCCCAGACTAAGTCAGTAAGTCACAATGGATAGTAATGCAAAATCACTCTTTATTGGTCCATATTAAGAAAAAAAAAATTTTCATAAGCATATATGTTTTTGTCCAAAACAAGTTACAAATGACGTTTCGGCCTGAGCCTTCGTCAGATTGGACTTATCTGCATGTAATCATGAAAAATGACAATAATCAGTATCACATAAGAGTGAGAGAACAATAACATAAACTCGAACAATGTAGAGGTACAATTGGGATGCAGCAAAAAAATTGCAACACAGCAAGAAATGAAACACATGATACAAATGTCATAATACAGTACAAGGACAATATAGTAATGACAAATATGGGGTCAGAGTAGACTTAGACAGCTCTGGTACGAAAGAGATGTCAATCATAAAGTAACATGTGCAGTAGGTGTAGAGCTACAGTATGCATGGCAGAGCTAATGGGTAGACCGACCATAGAAAAAGAACGGAGAAAAAGTGGAGAAAAAGTGGAGAAAAAGTGGAGCATAAGAGGAGAAAAAGTGGAGAAAAAGTGGAGAAAAAAGTGGAGAAAAAGTGGAGCATAAGAGGAGAAAAAGTGGAGCATAAGAGGAGAAAAAGTGGAGAAAAAGTGGAACATAAGAGGAGAAAAAGTGGAGAAAAAGTGGAGAAAAAGTGGAGCATAAGAGGAGAAAAAGTGGAGATTAAGAGGAGAAAAAGTGGAGAAAAAGTGGAGCATAAGAGGAGAAAAAGTGGAGATTAAGAGGAGAAAAAGTGGAGAAAAAGTGGAGCATAAGAGGAGAAAAAGTGGAGAAAAAGTGGAGAAAAAGTGAAGAAAAAGTGGAGCATAAGAGGAGAAAAAGTGGAGAAAAAAGTGGAGAAAAAGTGGAGAAAAAGTGGAGAAAAAGTGGAGATTAAGAGGAGAAAAACTGGAGAAAAAGTGGAGCATAAGAGGAGAAAAAGTGGAGAAAAAGAGGAGAAAAAGTGGAGAAAAAGTGGAGAAAAAGTGGAGCATAAGAGGAGAAAAAGTGGAGAAAAAGTGGAGAAAAAGTGGAGAAAAAGTGGAGCATAAGAGGAGAAAAAGTGGAGAAAAAGTGGAGCATAAGAGGAGAAAAAGTGGAGAAAAAGTGGAGAAAAAGTGGAGCATAAGAGGAGAAAAAGTGGAGAAAAAGTGGAGCATTAGAGGAGAAAAAGTGGAGATTAAGAGGAGAAAAAGTGGAGAAAAAGTGGAGCATAAGAGGAGAAAAAGTGGAGAAAAAGTGGAGAAAAAGTGGAGAAAAAGTGGAGCATAAGAGGAGAAAAAGTGGAGAAAAAAGTGGAGAAAAAGTGTAGAAAAAGTGTAGAAAAAGTGGAGAAAAAGTGGAGCTTAAGAGGAGAAAAAGTGGAGAAAAAGTGGAGCATAAGAGGAGAAAAAGTGGAGAAAAAGTGGAGAAAAAGTGGAGCATAAGAGGAGAAAAAGTGGAGAAAAAAGTGGAGAAAAAGTGGAGAAAAAGTGGAAAAAAGTGGAGAAAAAGTGGAGAAAAAGTGGAGATTAAGAGGAGAAAAAGTGGAGAAAAAGTGGAGAAAAAGTGGAGCATAAGAGGAGAAAAAGTGGAGAAAAAAGTGGAGAAAAAGTGGAGCATAAGAGGAGAAAAAGTGGAGAAAAAAGTGGAGAAAAAGTGGAGAAAAAGTGGAGCATAAGAGGAGAAAAAGTGGAGAAAAAGTGGAGAAAAAGTGGAGAAAAAGTGGAGCATAAGAGGAGAAAAAGTGGAGAAAAAAGTGGAGAAAAAGTGGAGAAAAAGTGGAGCATAAGAGGAGAAAAAGTGGAGAAAAAAGTGAAGAAAAAAGTGGAGAAAAAGTGGAGAAAAAAGTGGAGAAAAAGTGGAGAAAAAGTGGAGAAAAAGTGGAGAAAAAAGTGGAGAAAAAGTGGAGAAAAAGTGGAAAAAAAGTGGAGAAAAAGTGGAGAAAAAGTGGAGATTAAGAGGAGAAAAAGTGGAGAAAAAGTGGAGAAAAAGTGGAGCATAAGAGGAGAAAAAGTGGAGAAAAAAGTGGAGAAAAAGTGAAGCATAAGAGGAGAAAAAGTGGAGAAAAAGTGGAGAAAAAGTGGAGAAAAAGTGGAGCATAAGAGGAGAAAAAGTGGAGAAAAAAGTGGAGAAAAAGTGGAGAAAAAGTGGAGCATAAGAGGAGAAAAAGTGGAGAAAAAAGTGGAGAAAAAAGTGGAGAAAAAGTGGAGAAAAAAGTGGAGAAAAAGTGGAGAAAAAGTGGAGAAAAAGTGGAGAAAAAAGTGGAGAAAAAGTGGAGAAAAAGTGGAAAAAAAGTGGAGAAAAAGTGGAGAAAAAGTGGAGATTAAGAGGAGAAAAAGTGGAGAAAAAGTGGAGAAAAAGTGGCGAAAAAGTGGAGCATAAGAGGAGAAAAAGTGGAGAAAAAAGTGGAGAAAAAGTGGAGCATAAGAGGAGAAAAAGTGGAGAAAAAGTGGAGAAAAAGTGGAGCATAAGAGGAGAAAAAGTGGAGAAAAAAGTGGAGAAAAAGTGGAGAAAAAGTGGAGCATAAGAGGAGAAAAAGTGGAGAAAAAAGTGGAGAAAAAAGTGGAGAAAAAGTGGAGAAAAAGTGGAGAAAAAGTGGAGAAAAAGTGGAGAAAAAAATGGAGAAAAAGGGGAGAAAAAGTGGAGAAAAAGTGGAGATTAAGAGGAGAAAAAGTGGAGAAAAAGTGGAGCATAAGAGGAGAAAAAGTGGAGAAAAAGTGGAGAGAAAGTGGAGAAAAAGTGGAGCATAAGAGGAGAAAAAGTGGAGAAAAAAGTGGAGCATAAGAGGAGAAAAAGTGGAGAAAAAGTGGAGAAAAAGTGGAGAAAAAGTGGAGAAAAAGTGGAGCATAAGAGGAGAAAAAGTGGAGAAAAAGTGGAGCATAAGAGGAGAAAAAGTGGAGAAAAAGTGGAGAAAAAGTGGAGCATAAGAGGAGAAAAAGTGGAGATTAAGAGGAGAAAAAGTGGAGAAAAAGTGGAGCATAAGAGGAGAAAAAGTGGAGAAAAAGTGGAGAAAAAGTGAAGAAAAAGTGGAGCATAAGAGGAGAAAAAGTGGAGAAAAAAGTGGAGAAAAAGTGGAGAAAAAGTGGAGAAAAAGTGGAGAAAAAGTGGAGATTAAGAGGAGAAATAGTGGAGAAAAAGTGGAGCATAAGAGGAGAAAAAGTGGAGAAAAAAGTGGAGAAAAAAGTGGAGAAAAAGTGGAGCATAAGAGGAGAAAAAGTGGAGAAAAAAGTGGAGAAAAAGTGGAGAAAAAGTGGAGATTAAGAGGAGAAAAAGTGGAGAAAAAGTGGAGCATAAGAGGAGAAAAAGTGGAGAAAAAGAGGAGAAAAAGTGGAGAAAAAGTGGAGAAAAAGTGGAGCATAAGAGGAGAAAAAGTGGAGAAAAAGTGGAGAAAAAGTGGAGAAAAAGTGGAGCATAAGAGGAGAAAAAGTGGAGAAAAAGTGGAGCATAAGAGGAGAAAAAGTGGAGAAAAAGTGGAGAAAAAGTGGAGCATAAGAGGAGAAAAAGTGGAGAAAAAGTGGAGCATTAGAGGAGAAAAAGTGGAGATTAAGAGGAGAAAAAGTGGAGAAAAAGTGGAGCATAAGAGGAGAAAAAGTGGAGAAAAAGTGGAGAAAAAGTGGAGAAAAAGTGGAGCATAAGAGGAGAAAAAGTGGAGAAAAAAGTGGAGAAAAAGTGTAGAAAAAGTGTAGAAAAAGTGGAGAAAAAGTGGAGCTTAAGAGGAGAAAAAGTGGAGAAAAAGTGGAGCATAAGAGGAGAAAAAGTGGAGAAAAAGTGGAGAAAAAGTGGAGCATAAGAGGAGAAAAAGTGGAGAAAAAAGTGGAGAAAAAGTGGAGAAAAAGTGGAAAAAAGTGGAGAAAAAGTGGAGAAAAAGTGGAGATTAAGAGGAGAAAAAGTGGAGAAAAAGTGGAGAAAAAGTGGAGCATAAGAGGAGAAAAAGTGGAGAAAAAAGTGGAGAAAAAGTGGAGAAAAAGTGGAGCATAAGAGGAGAAAAAGTGGAGAAAAAAGTGGAGAAAAAGTGGAGAAAAAGTGGAGCATAAGAGGAGAAAAAGTGGAGAAAAAGTGGAGAAAAAGTGGAGAAAAAGTGGAGCATAAGAGGAGAAAAAGTGGAGAAAAAAGTGGAGAAAAAGTGGAGCATAAGAGGAGAAAAAGTGGAGAAAAAAGTGAAGAAAAAAGTGGAGAAAAAGTGGAGAAAAAAGTGGAGAAAAAGTGGAGAAAAAGTGGAGAAAAAGTGGAGAAAAAAGTGGAGAAAAAGTGGAGAAAAAGTGGAGCATAAGAGGAGAAAAAGTGGAGAAAAAAGTGGAGAAAAAGTGGAGAAAAAGTGGAGCATAAGAGGAGAAAAAGTGGAGAAAAAAGTGGAGAAAAAGTGGAGAAAAAGTGGAGCATAAGAGGAGAAAAAGTGGAGAAAAAGTGGAGAAAAAGTGGAGAAAAAGTGGAGCATAAGAGGAGAAAAAGTGGAGAAAAAAGTGGAGAAAAAGTGGAGAAAAAGTGGAGCATAAGAGGAGAAAAAGTGGAGAAAAAAGTGAAGAAAAAAGTGGAGAAAAAGTGGAGAAAAAAGTGGAGAAAAAGTGGAGAAAAAGTGGAGAAAAAGTGGAGAAAAAAGTGGAGAAAAAGTGGAGAAAAAGTGGAAAAAAAGTGGAGAAAAAGTGGAGAAAAAGTGGAGATTAAGAGGAGAAAAAGTGGAGAAAAAGTGGAGAAAAAGTGGAGAAAAAGTGGAGCATAAGAGGAGAAAAAGTGGAGAAAAAAGTGGAGAAAAAGTGAAGCATAAGAGGAGAAAAAGTGGAGAAAAAGTGGAGAAAAAGTGGAGAAAAAGTGGAGCATAAGAGGAGAAAAAGTGGAGAAAAAAGTGGAGAAAAAGTGGAGAAAAAGTGGAGCATAAGAGGAGAAAAAGTGGAGAAAAAAGTGGAGAAAAAGTGGAGAAAAAAGTGGAGAAAAAGTGGAGAAAAAGTGGAGAAAAAGTGGAGAAAAAAGTGGAGAAAAAGTGGAGAAAAAGTGGAAAAAAAGTGGAGAAAAAGTGGAGAAAAAGTGGAGATTAAGAGGAGAAAAAGTGGAGAAAAAGTGGAGAAAAAGTGGCGAAAAAGTGGAGCATAAGAGGAGAAAAAGTGGAGAAAAAAGTGGAGAAAAAGTGGAGCATAAGAGGAGAAAAAGTGGAGAAAAAGTGGAGAAAAAGTGGAGCATAAGAGGAGAAAAAGTGGAGAAAAAAGTGGAGAAAAAGTGGAGAAAAAGTGGAGCATAAGAGGAGAAAAAGTGGAGAAAAAAGTGGAGAAAAAAGTGGAGAAAAAGTGGAGAAAAAGTGGAGAAAAAGTGGAGAAAAAGTGGAGAAAAAAATGGAGAAAAAGGGGAGAAAAAGTGGAGAAAAAGTGGAGATTAAGAGGAGAAAAAGTGGAGAAAAAGTGGAGCATAAGAGGAGAAAAAGTGGAGAAAAAGTGGAGAGAAAGTGGAGAAAAAGTGGAGCATAAGAGGAGAAAAAGTGGAGAAAAAAGTGGAGCATAAGAGGAGAAAAAGTGGAGAAAAAGTGGAGAAAAAGTGGAGAAAAAGTGGAGAAAAAGTGGAGCATAGGAGGAGAAAAAGTGGAGAAAAAGTGGAGCATAAGAGGAGAAAAAGTGGAGAAAAAGTGGAGAAAAAGTGGAGCATAAGAGGAGAAAAAGTGGAGATTAAGAGGAGAAAAAGTGGAGAAAAAGTGGAGCATAAGAGGAGAAAAAGTGGAGAAAAAGTGGAGAAAAAGTGAAGAAAAAGTGGAGCATAAGAGGAGAAAAAGTGGAGAAAAAAGTGGAGAAAAAGTGGAGAAAAAGTGGAGAAAAAGTGGAGAAAAAGTGGAGATTAAGAGGAGAAATAGTGGAGAAAAAGTGGAGCATAAGAGGAGAAAAAGTGGAGAAAAAAGTGGAGAAAAAAGTGGAGAAAAAGTGGAGCATAAGAGGAGAAAAAGTGGAGAAAAAAGTGGAGAAAAAGTGGAGAAAAAGTGGAGATTAAGAGGAGAAAAAGTGGAGAAAAAGTGGAGCATAAGAGGAGAAAAAGTGGAGAAAAAGAGGAGAAAAAGTGGAGAAAAAGTGGAGAAAAAGTGGAGCATAAGAGGAGAAAAAGTGGAGAAAAAGTGGAGAAAAAGTGGAGAAAAAGTGGAGCATAAGAGGAGAAAAAGTGGAGAAAAAGTGGAGCATAAGAGGAGAAAAAGTGGAGAAAAAGTGGAGAAAAAGTGGAGCATAAGAGGAGAAAAAGTGGAGAAAAAGTGGAGCATTAGAGGAGAAAAAGTGGAGATTAAGAGGAGAAAAAGTGGAGAAAAAGTGGAGCATAAGAGGAGAAAAAGTGGAGAAAAAGTGGAGAAAAAGTGGAGAAAAAGTGGAGCATAAGAGGAGAAAAAGTGGAGAAAAAAGTGGAGAAAAAGTGTAGAAAAAGTGTAGAAAAAGTGGAGAAAAAGTGGAGCTTAAGAGGAGAAAAAGTGGAGAAAAAGTGGAGCATAAGAGGAGAAAAAGTGGAGAAAAAGTGGAGAAAAAGTGGAGCATAAGAGGAGAAAAAGTGGAGAAAAAAGTGGAGAAAAAGTGGAGAAAAAGTGGAAAAAAGTGGAGAAAAAGTGGAGAAAAAGTGGAGATTAAGAGGAGAAAAAGTGGAGAAAAAGTGGAGAAAAAGTGGAGCATAAGAGGAGAAAAAGTGGAGAAAAAAGTGGAGAAAAAGTGGAGAAAAAGTGGAGCATAAGAGGAGAAAAAGTGGAGAAAAAAGTGGAGAAAAAGTGGAGAAAAAGTGGAGCATAAGAGGAGAAAAAGTGGAGAAAAAGTGGAGAAAAAGTGGAGAAAAAGTGGAGCATAAGAGGAGAAAAAGTGGAGAAAAAAGTGGAGAAAAAGTGGAGCATAAGAGGAGAAAAAGTGGAGAAAAAAGTGAAGAAAAAAGTGGAGAAAAAGTGGAGAAAAAAGTGGAGAAAAAGTGGAGAAAAAGTGGAGAAAAAGTGGAGAAAAAAGTGGAGAAAAAGTGGAGAAAAAGTGGAAAAAAAGTGGAGAAAAAGTGGAGAAAAAGTGGAGATTAAGAGGAGAAAAAGTGGAGAAAAAGTGGAGAAAAAGTGGAGAAAAAGTGGAGCATAAGAGGAGAAAAAGTGGAGAAAAAAGTGGAGAAAAAGTGGAGCATAAGAGGAGAAAAAGTGGAGAAAAAGTGGAGAAAAAGTGGAGAAAAAGTGGAGCATAAGAGGAGAAAAAGTGGAGAAAAAAGTGGAGAAAAAGTGGAGAAAAAGTGGAGCATAAGAGGAGAAAAAGTGGAGAAAAAAGTGGAGAAAAAAGTGGAGAAAAAGTGGAGAAAAAAGTGGAGAAAAAGTGGAGAAAAAGTGGAGAAAAAGTGGAGAAAAAAGTGGAGAAAAAGTGGAGAAAAAGTGGAAAAAAAGTGGAGAAAAAGTGGAGAAAAAGTGGAGATTAAGAGGAGAAAAAGTGGAGAAAAAGTGGAGAAAAAGTGGCGAAAAAGTGGAGAAAAAGTGGAGAAAAAGTGGAGCATAAGAGGAGAAAAAGTGGAGAAAAAGTGGAGCATAAGAGGAGAAAAAGTGGAGAAAAAGAGGAGAAAAAGTGGAGAAAAAGTGGAGAAAAAGTGGAGCATAAGAGGAGAAAAAGTGGAGAAAAAGTGGAGAAAAAGTGGAGAAAAAGTGGAGCATAAGAGGAGAAAAAGTGGAGAAAAAGTGGAGCATAAGAGGAGAAAAAGTGGAGAAAAAGTGGAGAAAAAGTGGAGCATAAGAGGAGAAAAAGTGGAGAAAAAGTGGAGCATTAGAGGAGAAAAAGTGGAGATTAAGAGGAGAAAAAGTGGAGAAAAAGTGGAGCATAAGAGGAGAAAAAGTGGAGAAAAAGTGGAGAAAAAGTGGAGAAAAAGTGGAGCATAAGAGGAGAAAAAGTGGAGAAAAAAGTGGAGAAAAAGTGTAGAAAAAGTGTAGAAAAAGTGGAGAAAAAGTGGAGCTTAAGAGGAGAAAAAGTGGAGAAAAAGTGGAGCATAAGAGGAGAAAAAGTGGAGAAAAAGTGGAGAAAAAGTGGAGCATAAGAGGAGAAAAAGTGGAGAAAAAAGTGGAGAAAAAGTGGAGAAAAAGTGGAAAAAAGTGGAGAAAAAGTGGAGAAAAAGTGGAGATTAAGAGGAGAAAAAGTGGAGAAAAAGTGGAGAAAAAGTGGAGCATAAGAGGAGAAAAAGTGGAGAAAAAAGTGGAGAAAAAGTGGAGAAAAAGTGGAGCATAAGAGGAGAAAAAGTGGAGAAAAAAGTGGAGAAAAAGTGGAGAAAAAGTGGAGCATAAGAGGAGAAAAAGTGGAGAAAAAGTGGAGAAAAAGTGGAGAAAAAGTGGAGCATAAGAGGAGAAAAAGTGGAGAAAAAAGTGGAGAAAAAGTGGAGCATAAGAGGAGAAAAAGTGGAGAAAAAAGTGAAGAAAAAAGTGGAGAAAAAGTGGAGAAAAAAGTGGAGAAAAAGTGGAGAAAAAGTGGAGAAAAAGTGGAGAAAAAAGTGGAGAAAAAGTGGAGAAAAAGTGGAAAAAAAGTGGAGAAAAAGTGGAGAAAAAGTGGAGATTAAGAGGAGAAAAAGTGGAGAAAAAGTGGAGAAAAAGTGGAGAAAAAGTGGAGCATAAGAGGAGAAAAAGTGGAGAAAAAAGTGGAGAAAAAGTGGAGCATAAGAGGAGAAAAAGTGGAGAAAAAGTGGAGAAAAAGTGGAGAAAAAGTGGAGCATAAGAGGAGAAAAAGTGGAGAAAAAAGTGGAGAAAAAGTGGAGAAAAAGTGGAGCATAAGAGGAGAAAAAGTGGAGAAAAAAGTGGAGAAAAAAGTGGAGAAAAAGTGGAGAAAAAAGTGGAGAAAAAGTGGAGAAAAAGTGGAGAAAAAGTGGAGAAAAAAGTGGAGAAAAAGTGGAGAAAAAGTGGAAAAAAAGTGGAGAAAAAGTGGAGAAAAAGTGGAGATTAAGAGGAGAAAAAGTGGAGAAAAAGTGGAGAAAAAGTGGCGAAAAAGTGGAGCATAAGAGGAGAAAAAGTGGAGAAAAAAGTGGAGAAAAAGTGGAGCATAAGAGGAGAAAGAGTGGAGAAAAAGTGGAGAAAAAGTGGAGCATAAGAGGAGAAAAAGTGGAGAAAAAAGTGGAGAAAAAGTGGAGAAAAAGTGGAGCATAAGAGGAGAAAAAGTGGAGAAAAAAGTGGAGAAAAAAGTGGAGAAAAAGTGGAGAAAAAGTGGAGAAAAAGTGGAGAAAAAGTGGAGAAAAAAATGGAGAAAAAGTGGAGAAAAAGTGGAGAAAAAGTGGAGATTAAGAGGAGAAAAAGTGGAGAAAAAGTGGAGCATAAGAGGAGAAAAAGTGGAGAAAAAGTGGAGAGAAAGTGGAGAAAAAGTGGAGCATAAGAGGAGAAAAAGTGGAGAAAAAAGTGGAGCATAAGAGGAGAAAAAGTGGAGAAAAAGTGGAGAAAAAGTGGAGAAAAAGTGGAGAAAAAGTGGAGCATAAGAGGAGAAAAAGTGGAGAAAAAGTGGAGCATAAGAGGAGAAAAAGTGGAGAAAAAGTGGAGAAAAAGTGGAGCATAAGAGGAGAAAAAGTGGAGATTAAGAGGAGAAAAAGTGGAGAAAAAGTGGAGCATAAGAGGAGAAAAAGTGGAGAAAAAGTGGAGAAAAAGTGAAGAAAAAGTGGAGCATAAGAGGAGAAAAAGTGGAGAAAAAAGTGGAGAAAAAGTGGAGAAAAAGTGGAGAAAAAGTGGAGATTAAGAGGAGAAATAGTGGAGAAAAAGTGGAGCATAAGAGGAGAAAAAGTGGAGAAAAAAGTGGAGAAAAAAGTGGAGAAAAAGTGGAGAAAAAGTGGAGAAAAAGTGGAGAAAAAGTGGAGAAAAAAATGGAGAAAAAGTGGAGAAAAAGTGGAGAAAAAGTGGAGAAAAAGTGGAGATTAAGAGGAGAAAAAGTGGAGAAAAAGTGGAGCATAAGAGGAGAAAAAGTGGAGAAAAAGTGGAGAAAAAGTGGAGAGAAAGTGGAGAAAAAGTGGAGCATAAGAGGAGAAAAAGTGGAGAAAAAAGTGGAGCATAAGAGGAGAAAAAGTGGAAAAAAAGTGGAGAAAAAGTGGAGAAAAAGTGGAGAAAAAGTGGAGCATAAGAGGAGAAAAAGTGGAGAAAAAGTGGAGCATAAGAGGAGAAAAAGTGGAGAAAAAGTGGAGAAAAAGTGGAGCATAAGAGGAGAAAAAGTGGAGATTAAGAGGAGAAAAAGTGGAGAAAAAGTGGAGCATAAGAGGAGAAAAAGTGGAGAAAAAGTGGAGAAAAAGTGAAGAAAAAGTGGAGCATAAGAGGAGAAAAAGTGGAGAAAAAAGTGGAGAAAAAGTGGAGAAAAAGTGGAGAAAAAGTGGAGAAAAAGTGGAGATTAAGAGGAGAAAAAGTGGAGAAAAAGTGGAGAAAAAGTGGAGAAAAAGTGGAGCATAAGAGGAGAAAAAGTGGAGAAAAAAGTGGAGAAAAAGTGGAGAAAAAGTGGAGCATAAGAGGAGAAAAAGTGGAGAAAAAAGTGGAGATAAAGTGGAGAAAAAGTGGAGCATAAGAGGAGAAAAAGTGGAGAAAAAGTGGAGAAAAAGTGGAGAAAAAGTGGAGCATAAGAGGAGAAAAAGTGGAGAAAAAAGTGAAGAAAAAGTGGAGAAAAAGTGGAGCATAAGAGGAGAAAAAGTGGAGAAAAAAGTGGAGAAAAAGTGGAGAAAAAGTGGAGAAAAAGTGGAGAAAAAGTGGAGAAAAAGTGGAGAAAAAAGTGGAGAAAAAGTGGAGAAAAAGTGGAAAAAAAGTGGAGAAAAAGTGGAGAAAAAGTGGAGAAAAAGTGGAAAAAAAGTGGAGAAAAAGTGGAGAAAAAGTGGAGAAAAAGTGGAGCATAAGAGGTGAAAAAGTGGAGAAAAAAGTGGAGAAAAAGTGGAGCATAAGAGGAGAAAAAGTGGAGAAAAAGTGGAGAAAAAGTGGAGAAAAAGTGGAGCATAAGAGGAGAAAAAATGGAGAAAAAAGTGGAGAAAAAGTGGAGAAAAAGTGGAGCATAAGAGGAGAAAAAGTGGAGAAAAAAGTGGAGAAAAAAGTGGAGAAAAAGTGGAGAAAAAGTGGAGAAAAAGTGGAGAAAAAGTGGAGAAAAAAATTGAGAAAAAGTGGAGAAAAAGTGGAGAAAAAGTGGAGATTAAGAGGAGAAAAAGTGGAGAAAAAGTGGAGCATAAGAGGAGAAAAAGTGGAGAAAAAGTGGAGAGAAAGTGGAGAAAAAGTGGAGCATAAGAGGAGAAAAAGTGGAGAAAAAAGTGGAGCTTAAGAGGAGAAAAAGTGGAGAAAAAGTGGAGAAAAAGTGGAAAAAAGTGGAGAAAAAGTGGAGAAAAAGTGGAGCATAAGAGGAGAAAAAGTGGAGAAAAAGTGGAGCATAAGAGGAGAAAAAGTGGAGAAAAAGTGGAGAAAAAGTGGAGCATAAGAGGAGAAAAAGTGGAGATTAAGAGGAGAAAAAGTGGAGAAAAAGTGGAGCATAATGGGAGAAAAAGTGGAGAAAAAGTGGAGCATAAGAGGAGAAAAAGTGGAGAAAAAAGTGGAGAAAAAGTGGAGAAAAAGTGGAGCATAAGAGGAGAAAAAGTGGAGAAAAAAGTGGAGAAAAAAGTGGAGAAAAAGTGGAGAAAAAGTGGAGAAAAAGTGGAGAAAAAGTGGAGAAAAAAATGGAGAAAAAGTGGAGAAAAAGTGGAGAAAAAGTGGAGATTAAGAGGAGAAAAAGTGGAGAAAAAGTGGAGCATAAGAGGAGAAAAAGTGGAGAAAAAGAGGAGAAAAAGTGGAGAAAAAGTGGAGAAAAAGTGGAGCATAAGAGGAGAAAAAGTGGAGAAAAAGTGGAGAAAAAGTGGAGAAAAAGTGGAGCATAAGAGGAGAAAAAGTGGAGAAAAAGTGGAGCATAAGAGGAGAAAAAGTGGAGAAAAAGTGGAGAAAAAGTGGAGCATAAGAGGAGAAAAAGTGGAGAAAAAGTGGAGCATTAGAGGAGAAAAAGTGGAGATTAAGAGGAGAAAAAGTGGAGAAAAAGTGGAGCATAAGAGGAGAAAAAGTGGAGAAAAAGTGGAGAAAAAGTGGAGAAAAAGTGGAGCATAAGAGGAGAAAAAGTGGAGAAAAAAGTGGAGAAAAAGTGTAGAAAAAGTGTAGAAAAAGTGGAGAAAAAGTGGAGCTTAAGAGGAGAAAAAGTGGAGAAAAAGTGGAGCATAAGAGGAGAAAAAGTGGAGAAAAAGTGGAGAAAAAGTGGAGCATAAGAGGAGAAAAAGTGGAGAAAAAAGTGGAGAAAAAGTGGAGAAAAAGTGGAAAAAAGTGGAGAAAAAGTGGAGATTAAGAGGAGAAAAAGTGGAGAAAAAGTGGAGAAAAAGTGGAGCATAAGAGGAGAAAAAGTGGAGAAAAAAGTGGAGAAAAAGTGGAGAAAAAGTGGAGCATAAGAGGAGAAAAAGTGGAGAAAAAGTGGAGAAAAAGTGGAGAAAAAGTGGAGCATAAGAGGAGAAAAAGTGGAGAAAAAAGTGGAGAAAAAGTGGAGAAAAAGTGGAGCATAAGAGGAGAAAAAGTGGAGAAAAAAGTGAAGAAAAAAGTGGAGAAAAAGTGGAGAAAAAAGTGGAGAAAAAGTGGAGAAAAAGTGGAGAAAAAGTGGAGAAAAAAGTGGAGAAAAAGTGGAGAAAAAGTGGAAAAAAAGTGGAGAAAAAGTGGAGAAAAAGTGGAGATTAAGAGGAGAAAAAGTGGAGAAAAAGTGGAGAAAAAGTGGAGAAAAAGTGGAGCATAAGAGGAGAAAAAGTGGAGAAAAAAGTGGAGAAAAAGTGGAGCATAAGAGGAGAAAAAGTGGAGAAAAAGTGGAGAAAAAGTGGAGAAAAAGTGGAGCATAAGAGGAGAAAAAGTGGAGAAAAAAGTGGAGAAAAAGTGGAGAAAAAGTGGAGCATAAGAGGAGAAAAAGTGGAGAAAAAAGTGGAGAAAAAAGTGGAGAAAAAGTGGAGAAAAAAGTGGAGAAAAAGTGGAGAAAAAGTGGAGAAAAAGTGGAGAAAAAAGTGGAGAAAAAGTGGAGAAAAAGTGGAAAAAAAGTGGAGAAAAAGTGGAGAAAAAGTGGAGATTAAGAGGAGAAAAAGTGGAGAAAAAGTGGAGAAAAAGTGGCGAAAAAGTGGAGCATAAGAGGAGAAAAAGTGGAGAAAAAAGTGGAGAAAAAGTGGAGCATAGGAGGAGAAAAAGTGGAGAAAAAGTGGAGAAAAAGTGGAGCATAAGAGGAGAAAAAGTGGAGAAAAAAGTGGAGAAAAAGTGGAGAAAAAGTGGAGCATAAGAGGAGAAAAAGTGGAGAAAAAAGTGGAGAAAAAAGTGGAGAAAAAGTGGAGAAAAAGTGGAGAAAAAGTGGAGAAAAAAATGGAGAAAAAGTGGAGAAAAAGTGGAGAAAAAGTGGAGATTAAGAGGAGAAAAAGTGGAGAAAAAGTGGAGCATAAGAGGAGAAAAAGTGGAGAAAAAGTGGAGAGAAAGTGGAGAAAAAGTGGAGCATAAGAGGAGAAAAAGTGGAGAAAAAAGTGGAGCATAAGAGGAGAAAAAGTGGAGAAAAAGTGGAGAAAAAGTGGAGAAAAAGTGGAGAAAAAGTGGAGCATAAGAGGAGAAAAAGTGGAGAAAAAGTGGAGCATAAGAGGAGAAAAAGTGGAGAAAAAGTGGAGAAAAAGTGGAGCATAAGAGGAGAAAAAGTGGAGATTAAGAGGAGAAAAAGTGGAGAAAAAGTGGAGCATAAGAGGAGAAAAAGTGGAGAAAAAGTGGAGAAAAAGTGAAGAAAAAGTGGAGCATAAGAGGAGAAAAAGTGGAGAAAAAAGTGGAGAAAAAGTGGAGAAAAAGTGGAGAAAAAGTGGAGAAAAAGTGGAGATTAAGAGGAGAAATAGTGGAGAAAAAGTGGAGCATAAGAGGAGAAAAAGTGGAGAAAAAAGTGGAGAAAAAAGTGGAGAAAAAGTGGAGCATAAGAGGAGAAAAAGTGGAGAAAAAAGTGGAGAAAAAGTGGAGAAAAAGTGGAGAAAAAGTGGAGATTAAGAGGAGAAAAAGTGGAGAAAAAGTGGAGCATAAGAGGAGAAAAAGTGGAGAAAAAGAGGAGAAAAAGTGGAGAAAAAGTGGAGAAAAAGTGGAGCATAAGAGGAGAAAAAGTGGAGAAAAAGTGGAGAAAAAGTGGAGAAAAAGTGGAGCATAAGAGGAGAAAAAGTGGAGAAAAAGTGGAGCATAAGAGGAGAAAAAGTGGAGAAAAAGTGGAGAAAAAGTGGAGCATAAGAGGAGAAAAAGTGGAGAAAAAGTGGAGCATTAGAGGAGAAAAAGTGGAGATTAAGAGGAGAAAAAGTGGAGAAAAAGTGGAGCATAAGAGGAGAAAAAGTGGAGAAAAAGTGGAGAAAAAGTGGAGAAAAAGTGGAGCATAAGAGGAGAAAAAGTGGAGAAAAAAGTGGAGAAAAAGTGTAGAAAAAGTGTAGAAAAAGTGGAGAAAAAGTGGAGCTTAAGAGGAGAAAAAGTGGAGAAAAAGTGGAGCATAAGAGGAGAAAAAGTGGAGAAAAAGTGGAGAAAAAGTGGAGCATAAGAGGAGAAAAAGTGGAGAAAAAAGTGGAGAAAAAGTGGAGAAAAAGTGGAAAAAAGTGGAGAAAAAGTGGAGAAAAAGTGGAGATTAAGAGGAGAAAAAGTGGAGAAAAAGTGGAGAAAAAGTGGAGCATAAGAGGAGAAAAAGTGGAGAAAAAAGTGGAGAAAAAGTGGAGAAAAAGTGGAGCATAAGAGGAGAAAAAGTGGAGAAAAAAGTGGAGAAAAAGTGGAGAAAAAGTGGAGCATAAGAGGAGAAAAAGTGGAGAAAAAGTGGAGAAAAAGTGGAGAAAAAGTGGAGCATAAGAGGAGAAAAAGTGGAGAAAAAAGTGGAGAAAAAGTGGAGAAAAAGTGGAGCATAAGAGGAGAAAAAGTGGAGAAAAAAGTGAAGAAAAAAGTGGAGAAAAAGTGGAGAAAAAAGTGGAGAAAAAGTGGAGAAAAAGTGGAGAAAAAGTGGAGAAAAAAGTGGAGAAAAAGTGGAGAAAAAGTGGAAAAAAAGTGGAGAAAAAGTGGAGAAAAAGTGGAGATTAAGAGGAGAAAAAGTGGAGAAAAAGTGGAGAAAAAGTGGAGAAAAAGTGGAGCATAAGAGGAGAAAAAGTGGAGAAAAAAGTGGAGAAAAAGTGGAGCATAAGAGGAGAAAAAGTGGAGAAAAAGTGGAGAAAAAGTGGAGAAAAAGTGGAGCATAAGAGGAGAAAAAGTGGAGAAAAAAGTGGAGAAAAAGTGGAGAAAAAGTGGAGCATAAGAGGAGAAAAAGTGGAGAAAAAAGTGGAGAAAAAAGTGGAGAAAAAGTGGAGAAAAAAGTGGAGAAAAAGTGGAGAAAAAGTGGAGAAAAAGTGGAGAAAAAAGTGGAGAAAAAGTGGAGAAAAAGTGGAAAAAAAGTGGAGAAAAAGTGGAGAAAAAGTGGAGATTAAGAGGAGAAAAAGTGGAGAAAAAGTGGAGAAAAAGTGGCGAAAAAGTGGAGCATAAGAGGAGAAAAAGTGGAGAAAAAAGTGGAGAAAAAGTGGAGCATAAGAGGAGAAAGAGTGGAGAAAAAGTGGAGAAAAAGTGGAGCATAAGAGGAGAAAAAGTGGAGAAAAAAGTGGAGAAAAAGTGGAGAAAAAGTGGAGCATAAGAGGAGAAAAAGTGGAGAAAAAAGTGGAGAAAAAAGTGGAGAAAAAGTGGAGAAAAAGTGGAGAAAAAGTGGAGAAAAAGTGGAGAAAAAAATGGAGAAAAAGTGGAGAAAAAGTGGAGAAAAAGTGGAGATTAAGAGGAGAAAAAGTGGAGAAAAAGTGGAGCATAAGAGGAGAAAAAGTGGAGAAAAAGTGGAGAGAAAGTGGAGAAAAAGTGGAGCATAAGAGGAGAAAAAGTGGAGAAAAAAGTGGAGCATAAGAGGAGAAAAAGTGGAGAAAAAGTGGAGAAAAAGTGGAGAAAAAGTGGAGAAAAAGTGGAGCATAAGAGGAGAAAAAGTGGAGAAAAAGTGGAGCATAAGAGGAGAAAAAGTGGAGAAAAAGTGGAGAAAAAGTGGAGCATAAGAGGAGAAAAAGTGGAGATTAAGAGGAGAAAAAGTGGAGAAAAAGTGGAGCATAAGAGGAGAAAAAGTGGAGAAAAAGTGGAGAAAAAGTGAAGAAAAAGTGGAGCATAAGAGGAGAAAAAGTGGAGAAAAAAGTGGAGAAAAAGTGGAGAAAAAGTGGAGAAAAAGTGGAGAAAAAGTGGAGATTAAGAGGAGAAATAGTGGAGAAAAAGTGGAGCATAAGAGGAGAAAAAGTGGAGAAAAAAGTGGAGAAAAAAGTGGAGAAAAAGTGGAGAAAAAGTGGAGAAAAAGTGGAGAAAAAGTGGAGAAAAAAATGGAGAAAAAGTGGAGAAAAAGTGGAGAAAAAGTGGAGAAAAAGTGGAGATTAAGAGGAGAAAAAGTGGAGAAAAAGTGGAGCATAAGAGGAGAAAAAGTGGAGAAAAAGTGGAGAAAAAGTGGAGAGAAAGTGGAGAAAAAGTGGAGCATAAGAGGAGAAAAAGTGGAGAAAAAAGTGGAGCATAAGAGGAGAAAAAGTGGAAAAAAAGTGGAGAAAAAGTGGAGAAAAAGTGGAGAAAAAGTGGAGCATAAGAGGAGAAAAAGTGGAGAAAAAGTGGAGCATAAGAGGAGAAAAAGTGGAGAAAAAGTGGAGAAAAAGTGGAGCATAAGAGGAGAAAAAGTGGAGATTAAGAGGAGAAAAAGTGGAGAAAAAGTGGAGCATAAGAGGAGAAAAAGTGGAGAAAAAGTGGAGAAAAAGTGAAGAAAAAGTGGAGCATAAGAGGAGAAAAAGTGGAGAAAAAAGTGGAGAAAAAGTGGAGAAAAAGTGGAGAAAAAGTGGAGAAAAAGTGGAGATTAAGAGGAGAAAAAGTGGAGAAAAAGTGGAGAAAAAGTGGAGAAAAAGTGGAGCATAAGAGGAGAAAAAGTGGAGAAAAAAGTGGAGAAAAAGTGGAGAAAAAGTGGAGCATAAGAGGAGAAAAAGTGGAGAAAAAAGTGGAGATAAAGTGGAGAAAAAGTGGAGCATAAGAGGAGAAAAAGTGGAGAAAAAGTGGAGAAAAAGTGGAGAAAAAGTGGAGCATAAGAGGAGAAAAAGTGGAGAAAAAAGTGGAGAAAAAGTGGAGAAAAAGTGGAGCATAAGAGGAGAAAAAGTGGAGAAAAAAGTGGAGAAAAAGTGGAGAAAAAGTGGAGAAAAAGTGGAGAAAAAGTGGAGAAAAAGTGGAGAAAAAAGTGGAGAAAAAGTGGAGAAAAAGTGGAAAAAAAGTGGAGAAAAAGTGGAGAAAAAGTGGAGAAAAAGTGGAAAAAAAGTGGAGAAAAAGTGGAGAAAAAGTGGAGAAAAAGTGGAGCATAAGAGGTGAAAAAGTGGAGAAAAAAGTGGAGAAAAAGTGGAGCATAAGAGGAGAAAAAGTGGAGAAAAAGTGGAGAAAAAGTGGAGAAAAAGTGGAGCATAAGAGGAGAAAAAATGGAGAAAAAAGTGGAGAAAAAGTGGAGAAAAAGTGGAGCATAAGAGGAGAAAAAGTGGAGAAAAAAGTGGAGAAAAAAGTGGAGAAAAAGTGGAGAAAAAGTGGAGAAAAAGTGGAGAAAAAGTGGAGAAAAAAATTGAGAAAAAGTGGAGAAAAAGTGGAGAAAAAGTGGAGAAAAAGTGGAGATTAAGAGGAGAAAAAGTGGAGAAAAAGTGGAGCATAAGAGGAGAAAAAGTGGAGAAAAAGTGGAGAAAAAGTGGAGAGAAAGTGGAGAAAAAGTGGAGCATAAGAGGAGAAAAAGTGGAGAAAAAAGTGGAGCATAAGAGGAGAAAAAGTGGAAAAAAAGTGGAGAAAAAGTGGAGAAAAAGTGGAGAAAAAGTGGAGCATAAGAGGAGAAAAAGTGGAGAAAAAGTGGAGCATAAGAGGAGAAAAAGTGGAGAAAAAGTGGAGAAAAAGTGGAGCATAAGAGGAGAAAAAGTGGAGATTAAGAGGAGAAAAAGTGGAGAAAAAGTGGAGCATAAGAGGAGAAAAAGTGGAGAAAAAGTGGAGAAAAAGTGAAGAAAAAGTGGAGCATAAGAGGAGAAAAAGTGGAGAAAAAAGTGGAGAAAAAGTGGAGAAAAAGTGGAGAAAAAGTGGAGATTAAGAGGAGAAATAGTGGAGAAAAAGTGGAGCATAAGAGGAGAAAAAGTGGAGAAAAAAGTGGAGAAAAAAGTGGAGAAAAAGTGGCGAAAAAGTGGCGAAAAAGTGGAGAAAAAGTGGAGAAAAAGTGGAGAAAAAGTGGAGAAAAAGTGGAGAAAAAGTGGAGAAAAAGTGGAGATTAAGAGGAGAAAAAGTGGAGAAAAAGTGGAGCATAAGAGGAGAAAAAGTGGAGAAAAAGTGGAGAAAAAGTGGAGAGAAAGTGGAGAAAAAGTGGAGCATAAGAGGAGAAAAAGTGGAGAAAAAAGTGGAGCATAAGAGGAGAAAAAGTGGAAAAAAAGTGGAGAAAAAGTGGAGAAAAAGTGGAGAAAAAGTGGAGCATAAGAGGAGAAAAAGTGGAGAAAAAGTGGAGCATAAGAGGAGAAAAAGTGGAGAAAAAGTGGAGAAAAAGTGGAGCATAAGAGGAGAAAAAGTGGAGATTAAGAGGAGAAAAAGTGGAGAAAAAGTGGAGCATAAGAGGAGAAAAAGTGGAGAAAAAGTGGAGAAAAAGTGAAGAAAAAGTGGAGCATAAGAGGAGAAAAAGTGGAGAAAAAAGTGGAGAAAAAGTGGAGAAAAAGTGGAGAAAAAGTGGAGAAAAAGTGGAGATTAAGAGGAGAAAAAGTGGAGAAAAAGTGGAGAAAAAGTGGAGAAAAAGTGGAGCATAAGAGGAGAAAAAGTGGAGAAAAAAGTGGAGAAAAAGTGGAGAAAAAGTGGAGCATAAGAGGAGAAAAAGTGGAGAAAAAAGTGGAGATAAAGTGGAGAAAAAGTGGAGCATAAGAGGAGAAAAAGTGGAGAAAAAGTGGAGAAAAAGTGGAGAAAAAGTGGAGCATAAGAGGAGAAAAAGTGGAGAAAAAAGTGGAGAAAAAGTGGAGAAAAAGTGTAGCATAAGAGGAGAAAAAGTGGAGAAAAAAGTGGAGAAAAAAGTGGAGAAAAAGTGGAGAAAAAGTGGAGAAAAAGTGGAGAAAAAGTGGAGAAAAAGTGGAGAAAAAAGTGGAGAAAAAGTGGAGAAAAAGTGGAAAAAAAGTGGAGAAAAAGTGGAGAAAAAGTGGAGAAAAAGTGGAAAAAAAGTGGAGAAAAAGTGGAGAAAAAGTGGAGAAAAAGTGGAGCATAAGAGGTGAAAAAGTGGAGAAAAAAGTGGAGAAAAAGTGGAGCATAAGAGGAGAAAAAGTGGAGAAAAAGTGGAGAAAAAGTGGAGCATAAGAGGAGAAAAAATGGAGAAAAAAGTGGAGAAAAAGTGGAGAAAAAGTGGAGCATAAGAGGAGAAAAAGTGGAGAAAAAAGTGGAGAAAAAAGTGGAGAAAAAGTGGAGAAAAAGTGGAGAAAAAGTGGAGAAAAAGTGGAGAAAAAAATTGAGAAAAAGTGGAGAAAAAGTGGAGAAAAAGTGGAGATTAAGAGGAGAAAAAGTGGAGAAAAAGTGGAGCATAAGAGGAGAAAAAGTGGAGAAAAAGTGGAGAGAAAGTGGAGAAAAAGTGGAGCATAAGAGGAGAAAAAGTGGAGAAAAAAGTGGAGCTTAAGAGGAGAAAAAGTGGAGAAAAAGTGGAGAAAAAGTGGAGAAAAAGTGGAGAAAAAGTGGAGAAAAAGTGGAGCATAAGAGGAGAAAAAGTGGAGAAAAAGTGGAGCATAAGAGGAGAAAAAGTGGAGAAAAAGTGGAGAAAAAGTGGAGCATAAGAGGAGAAAAAGTGGAGATTAAGAGGAGAAAAAGTGGAGAAAAAGTGGAGCATAATGGGAGAAAAAGTGGAGAAAAAGTGGAGAAAAAGTGAAGAAAATTGGAGCATAAGAGGAGAAAAAGTGGAGAAAAAGTGGAGAAAAAGTGGAGAAAAAGTGGAGAAAAAGTGGAGAAAAAGTGGAGATTAAGAGGAGAAATAGTGGAGAAAAAGTGGAGCATAAGAGGAGAAAAAGTGGAGAAAAAAGTGGAGAAAAAAGTGGAGAAAAAGTGGAGAAAAAGTGGAGAAAAAGTGGAGAAAAAGTGGAGAAAAAAATGGAGAAAAAGTGGAGAAAAAGTGGAGAAAAAGTGGAGAAAAAGTGGAGATTAAGAGGAGAAAAAGTGGAGAAAAAGTGGAGCATAAGAGGAGAAAAAGTGGAGAAAAAGTGGAGAAAAAGTGGAGAGAAAGTGGAGAAAAAGTGGAGCATAAGAGGAGAAAAAGTGGAGAAAAAAGTGGAGCATAAGAGGAGAAAAAGTGGAGAAAAAGTGGAGCATAAGAGGAGAAAAAGTGGAGAAAAAGTGGAGCATAAGAGGAGAAAAAGTGGAGATTAAGAGGAGAAAAAGTGGAGAAAAAGTGGAGCATAAGAGGAGAAAAAGTGGAGAAAAAGTGGAGAAAAAGTGAAGAAAAAGTGGAGCATAAGAGGAGAAAAAGTGGAGAAAAAAGTGGAGAAAAAGTGGAGAAAAAGTGGAGAAAAAGTGGAGAAAAAGTGGAGATTAAGAGGAGAAAAAGTGGAGAAAAAGTGGAGCATAAGAGGAGAAAAAGTGGAGAAAAAAGTGGAGAAAAAAGTGGAGAAAAAGTGGAGAAAAAAATGGAGAAAAAGTGGAGCACCCTTTGGTACCTTTCATGTGGCACTAAGGGGTGCTTAGCTTTGTATTTAGCCAAAAAAATGAAAAAAAAATGACGTAGGGTTCCCCCTAGTTTTGTAGCCAGCTAGGGTAAAGCAGACGGCTGCAGCCTGCAGACCACAGCTGGCAACCTCACCTTGGCTGGTAATCCAAAACTGAGGGCACCCCACGCTGTTATTTTAAATTAAATAAATAATAAAAAAAAAAAACACGTAGGGGTCCCCCAAAATTGGATCACCAGCCAAGGTAAAGCAGACAGCTGGGGCCTGATATTCTCAGACTAGGGAGGTCCATGGTTATTGGAATCTCCCCAGCCTAAAAATAGCAGGCCGCAGCCGCCCCAGAAGTGGCGCATCCATTAGATGCGCCAATCCTGGTGCTTCGCCCCAGCTCATCCCGCGCCCTGGTGCGGTGGCAAACGGGGTAATATATGGGGTTAATACCAGATGTGTAATGTCACCTGGCATCAAGCCCTGGGGTTGGTGAGGTCAGGCGTCTATCAGATACCCAACATCACCAACCCAGTCAGTAATAAAAAAAAATAGACGACAAACACATTTTTATTTGAAAAAACACTCCCCAAAACATTCCCTCTTTAACCAATTTATTAGATTGAAAAACAAATCCAGGTCTGCTGTAATCCAAGGGGTTGCCATGACGATCCACACTGTCCCAGTCAATGAAGAGCAGGATGTTCCCCATTGGCTGGGAGAGCAATGCAGTGACCTGAGCTAACATCAATGGGTCAGCCCAGGTCACTGCAGGGGATGACAAGTGCTGCTGTCAGCGAGGTACATTACCTGCGCTGATCTCCAGCACTGCCGACAGCCCCTGTCACTGAGGTCAATGACCGGCGCCTTCACATCAAGTATCGCGAGAGGTCCGTGACGTCACCGCCAGTGTCAGTCTCGGGTCGGAAGCGAGAGGTGATGTGACAAGCGGCTATGGAGGACAGTGACAGCGCTGAGGTCGGGATGGCGGGACTTCATCACCGCAGGTAAGCCGAGCGGGGGGGGGGGGGTGTGTGTGTGAGAGTGTGTGTGTGTGTGTGCGTGTGTGTATATGTATGTATACATGCCGCGGGCAGGAGGGGGCGGAGCGAGCTGAGCGGGGAAGTGTGGGCTTCCTGCACGTAATTAAGATAAACATCGGGTTACTAACCAAAGCGCTTTGCTTGGATACCCGATGTTTATCTTGGTTACCAGCTTCTGGCAGGCTGCCAGCGATGGCTCCTGCACACTGTAGCTGTAAAAAGCCCTGCTTTTTGCTGCTAGAACCGTTCTCGAACGTATCTAGAACTATCGAGCTTTTGCAAAAAGCTCGAGTTCTAGTTCGATCTCGAACAGCCCCAAAAATCACTCGAGCTTAGAACTGGAGAACCTCGAACCGCGAACCGCGCTCAACTCTACTGTTCACGCACACTATACACTGAAATGTCATAATAGTGTGATTCACAGAGTGACTTACACTATTACAGCAGTAACCAAGCTAGGATTTAGCTGTTTTTTTGCTGCTAGAACCGTTCTCGAACGTTTCTAGAACTATCGAGCTTTTGCAAAAAGCTCGAGTTCTAGTTCGATCTAGAACATGCCCCAAAATCACTCGAGCCGCGAACTGGAGAACCACGAACCAAGAACCGCGCTCAACTCTAGTTTTGGGCTCCACATTTTAAAAAGGACATTCAGAAGTTAGAGTCAGTTCAAAGGCGGGCAACTAGACTATTACAAGGAATGGAGGCCTCCCGTATGATGACAGGTTGAAAAAGTTAGATATGTTTAGCTTAGAAAAAAGACGTCTCAGAGGAGATCTCATTTATATGTATAAATACATGTGTGGTCAATATAAAGGACTGGCACATGACTTATTTCTTCCAAAGAGAGTACTAAGGACCTGGGGGAACTCACTGCGTGTGGAAGAAAAGCGATTCCAACAGCTAAATAGGAAAGGGTTCTTTACAGTTAGAGCAGTCAGACTGTGGAATGCCGACCACAAGAGGTAGTAATGGCAGATACTATAACAGCTTTTAAAAAAGGGCTGGATGATTTCCTCAGTACACAAAACATTGTTGGTTATAAATTACTTCGTGACTAAATGTAGAACTGGTGGAGGAAGGTTGAACTAGATGGACCTAGGTCTTTTTTCAACCTAAGTAACTATGTAACTATGTAACTATGTAACTGTAAATCAAAAGAAATAAACACAAAACTCACAGAAAAGTGCTTTATTTAACAATAGACAAAAAACACCCTCTTTATTAACCTCCAAAACACCCAGGTCTGACATAATGCACACCACAATGTCCCACGATGATCCAGGCTCTACTACATACTGAAGTCACAGCACGCGGGCACATTAGGGAACATGACTGCATGCTGCGGCTTCAGGCAAACACTGAGTTGCAGCTGTGAAAGGTCATGTTGCTTAGTTTACCTATGGCCACAGCTGGGGCAGCTGCAGGCTGCTATTTTAAGGCTGGGAGTGGGGAAAATAACCATGGACCCCCACCCCCCCGCCTGATAGGCTAAGAATACCAGCCACCAGTTTGTTTTTTGCTATATTTTGTTGAGTTTTAAATTTGAAGGGACCACACATGATTTTTCAAAATTATTTGTTTAAATAATAAAAAATCTGTATGGGGTCCCTCGTATTTTGATACATAGATAAGATATTGTACATGACTGGGGGCTGCAGCCTGTAGTCATCTGCTTTATCTGCACTGGGTATCACAATATGCAGGACCCTACATCATTTTTTAAATGCACTTATTTATTTTTACACCACTATAGGGAGCAGACAGGGTGTGTGATTCCAACCAATACCACACACTGTCACACAGGGTAAGGGCCCGGTCTGAATGCAACCAATTACAGACACTGGGACTGATGGTGGGTGGGGAGGCAGTGAACATGCATGAGAGCTAATAATCAGACTCGAAAGCAATGTTACAGACACGGGGAAGATAAATATGTATAACTGTTCTGCTTTAGTCCTTATTTTTTTTCTTTTTCCTATTTTTTGATTTCTATCATTATCCATTTGGCTGAACTTTAACAGTAAGGCCGGGGCCACACAGGGATTACTGCGATCCTCGCATGACACTCGGCTCACGCTGGCAGAACAGCGGGAGCTGAGTGTCATGCGAGGGTCAATGCGACTGTGGTCCGATCAAGACCACAGCTGCGAGGGGAGGGCCACCCCTACAGAGGGGAGGGCCGGCACTGAGGAGGGTAGGGGTTTATCTCCCTATGTCCTCCGTTGACGGCAATTGTGATTCTCGCACTGTACTCACGTTACACCGGTGTAATGTGAGTGCAGTGAGATGTTTCTCTCGCCCCATAGACTTGAATGGGTGCGAGAGAAACAGGCTCGCATTACACCCACAGCATGCTGCGACTGTTTTCTCAGTCCGATTAGGTCTGAGAAAATAATTGTTCATGGGTGCGGGCCCATAGAGTAATATTGGTCCGAGTGGAATGCAATTTTTTATCGCATTCCACTAGCTCTATTTTTCTCACCGTGTGTCCTAGGTCTAACACAGACCTTCCTGAGAAGTCCGTGTTCAGGGTCTGTGCATGGATACTAAGTGTCTAGTACAGACCCCAACCTTTACAGTACAGGTTCGCGCATGCCTACTCAACACATGTCTGCAATATGAGCTACTGGCTTTACTTCCTTTCCTTAGTCATGTGCCAAGGTCCTATAAAGGGTCAATATTGATTTTTAGAAATACTACCTCCAAATTATGTCACTTGTGTTTTTTTCCTTATTTGAATGTCCTTATGTACCCATGTATGAAATCTAAAATGGCAGGAAAACTTTAAAATTAAGGTGCTACAATTACAAATATACAATATAATACAGTGCCTACAAGTAGTATTCAACCCCCTGCAGATTTAGCAGGTTTACACATTCGGAATTAACTTGGCATTGTGACATTTGGACTGTAGATCAGCCTGGAAGTGTGAAATGCACTGCAGCAAAAAGAATGTTATTTCTTTTTTTATTTTTTTTTTAAATTGTGAAAAGTTTATTCAGAGGGTCATTTATTATTCAACCCCTCAATCCACCAGAATTCTGTTTGGTTCCCCTAAAGTATTAAGAAGTATTTCAGGCACAAAGAACAATGAGCTTCACATGTTTGGATTCATTATCTCTTTTTCCAGCCTTTTCTGACTAATTAAGACTCTCCCCAAACTTGTGAACAGCACTCATACTTGGTCATCATGGGAAAGACAAAGGAGTATTCCAAGGCCATCAGAGACAAGATCGTGGAGGGTCACAAGGCTGGCAAGGGGTACAAAACCCTTTCCAAGGAGTTGGGCCTACCTGTCTCCACTGTTGGGATCATCATGGAAGTGGAAGGCTTATGGAACTACCGTTAGCCTTCCACGGCCTGGACAGCCTTTGAAAGTTTCCACCCGTGCTGAGGCCAGGCTTGTCCGAAGAGTCAAGGCTAACCCAAGGACAACAAGGAAGGAGCTCCGGGAAGATCTCATGGCAGTGGGGACATTGGTTTCAGTCAATACCATAAGTAACGTACTCTACCGCAATGGTCTCCATTCCAGACGAGCCCGTAAGGTACCTTTACTTTCAAAGCGTCATGTCAAGGCTCGTCTACAGTTTGCTCATGATCACTTGGAGGACTCTGAGACAGACTGGTTCAAGGTTCTCTGGTCTGATGAGACCAAGAGCGAGATCTTTGGTGCCAACCACACACGTGACGTTTGGAGACTGGATGGCACTGCATATGACCCCAAGAATACCATCCCTACAGTCAAGCATGGTGGTGGCAGCATCATGCTGTGGGGCTGTTTCTCAGCCAAGGGGCCTGGCCATCTGGTCCGCATCCATGGGAAGATGGATAGCACGGCCTACCTGGAGATTTTGGCCAAGAACCTCCGCTCCTCCATCAAGGATCTTAAGATGGGTCGTCATTTCATCTTCCAACAAGACAACGACCCAAAGCACACAGCCAAGAAAACCAAGGCCTGGTTCAAGAGGGAAAAAATCAAGGTGTTGCAGTGGCCTAGTCAGTCTCCTGACCTTAACCCAATTGAAAACTTGTGGAAGGAGCTCAAGATGAATGTCCACATGAGACACCCAAAGAACCTAGATAACTTGGAGAAGATCTGCATGGAGGAGTGGGCCAAGATAACTCCAGAGACCTGTGCCGGCCTGATCAGGTCTTTTAAAAGACGATTATTAGCTGTAATTGCAAACAAGGGTTATTCCACAAAATATTAAACCCAGGGGTTGAATAATAATTGATCCACACTTTTATGTTGAAAATTTATTAAAATTTAACTGAGCAACATAACTTGTTGGTTTGTAAGATTTATGCATCTGTTAATAAATCCTGCTCTTGTTTGAAGTTTACAGGCTCTAACTTATTTGCATCTTATCAAACCTGCTAAATCTGCAGGGGGTTGAATACTACTTGTAGGCACTGTATAATGTGTTTTGTATTTTATTGATTTTTGCATATTATCCAGGTACCATAGTGATTAAACAAATTCTAATATTGCTATATAGAGATAAAAATTTGCAAAGGTGTAAAGGCTGCTTTACACCAGACAATCTATCATGCGATAGATCGTCGGGGTCACGGTTTTTGTGACACACATCCGGCATCACTGGCGATGCCGGCCTTTGTGACACCTCCTAGCGACGCAGTATCGCTCACAAATCGTGAGTCGTGTACTGCTCGCTAGGTTACATAATATCGTTTATTTTAGTTGTTCATTGTTTCCAGGGTAGCACACGTCGCTCCGTGTGACACCCCGGGAACGATGAACAGCAGCTCACCTGCGTCACGCGGCTGCCGCCAGCTATGTGAAGGAAGGAGGTGGGCGGGATGTTTACGTCCCGCTCATCTCCGCCCCTCCGCTTCCATTGGCCGGCGGCCGTGTGACATCGCTGTGACGCCGAACGTCCCTCCCACTCCAGGAAGTGGACGTTCGCCGCCCACAGCGTGGTCGTACGAGAGGTAAGTATGTGTGACGGGGGTTACTGACTTTGTGCGACACGGGCAGCGATTTGCCCATGACGCAAAAAAGACGGGGGCGGGTACGATCGATTTTGAAATTGCACAATCAGTCGTACCGTGTAAAGCCCCCTTAAGTCTATAAGTCTAGCTTTCCACAGACAAGACCACTATTAGGCCATCCTCTGAAGAAAACTTGTTACAATCTTTCAGTGCACATTTTTTGGATTTGAGTTTCCTATTGAGTCTCAAAATCCATTTGCGATTTGTTTAGCAATGTTTGATGACTTGACGCCATCTGTTAACCTTATGAATTGTGCCTTATGTCACAATCATACAGTATTTTGGAATTGGTCTGTGTTTGTCATTTTATTGATATACTTTTGTCTGTCTCTATGCCAGTTGCTAATTAGAGACCATCAAAGAAACATCATCTTCAAAATGTTTTTTGTTTTTCCACCAGGAACCAAAAAGTGGAAGTCTGCCACTTGTCACTTCTGCAACATAAGAAGAGAACAGCATTTCAACGTATGAATCAATCAAGCAAACATTGTGTCTTTTCTCGTAATGTTTCCATTTAAATTGATTTTGCAGACACTGATCATAAGAGAAACAATGTGTTGGAAAATGGAAGAAAAGCAGCTAGCAGAACTTGATTTAAGCATGTAAATAAGCTTGTGTGTCTGCCAGATTGTAATCCTATTTAAAAAGATGTTTGTGGCTTCCTGGCATCTGAAGCATGACTGGGCAAAAATAAAAGAATGCCAACATTTGTAAAAGCAAATTAAGTTTGGAAAATTTCACTTTTTACTCCAATTTTGGGGGAGAATTAAAGGTCTTATATACCTCTAATTATCTTCCAACATGTCTGTTAAGTTGGCCATACATCTAAGACAGTCGTCTACTAACGCACATCATCCTACAGATATTCATCCTGACTTCTTCATACACATATATTCTTGGCTTGCTTGAGCTTGCATGTGTTTAAATTTGGAGAGTATATTATGCGTCTGCAAAACACCAATGTAACTTGAGACTTTATCTCCCTTGAGAATGGGATTCGAGCATATTTAAATCAAACATGTCTGTTAGGTCACCTGTCCTGACTTTAGCACCCGGCTCTGCTTATTCGTTCCTCGGCAGCTTACTCATCTTTTCTAGTGAGCGAAGGGTAATCATACAACTACAATCTGCACCTCTAATGTCACTCACCTATAAGTGTGTGACGCCCCAGGGCTGTGGGGTACTCAGTCCAGGGCTCTGTAGTGCTCGGTTAAGTCAGTCATGGTCGTGGCCTGGTACCGTGGCCCTTGGGGTGCCGTCCTTCAGGAAAGAAAATAGGGTTTTTGGTAAAAATAAAAGAAAATAACAAGAGTGTTTGTCGACTACGCCACATGCGGTGTGCGGCAAGGTTATTTTTTGGCCGCTGGTGCAGGTTTCTGCTGGGGCTGATGGACTGATGCAGCCTAGATGGTTAGAGCCCTCCGCAAGCAGGGACAGGCCCCAGCGGTGGATGATGGTGGTTGTAGTGGGGAACAGTCTATGTGAGTGCACACTGCCAAGGAAATAGAATACACCAGTGTTGCAGTGTAACTTGCCTTGTTTACTTTTGGTGATGGAACCACGGGTGCTGGCTCCAGGTGTACCCGCTCCCCTTGTTCTCTGTGCCAGCTGGACCTGGAATGGCTGTTCTCATGCACACGTTTTGTGATTGGACTCCCATGGCCTGGAGGTACTTGGAAGTCCCTTCTCTTCAGTCTGGGCCATAATGTAGGCAGCATGGACTATTTAAGGGGAGAGTTAACAGCTGACCATAAAGTGTCCCACTGTCCTAGGGTCTGCACCCCGCCTTGTGCTGAGTCCCGTGAGCCTTGGTTCCGAACTTCCACAGGCCCTCCGTGATTCCTGGAGTCTGCTGCTTCCACAGGTAACCCACGGTTCCTGGAGTCCTGGTTCCGTACGCCACAGTTCTCACTCCTTTTACAGCTCTACATTGTCTCTACAGATCCCTTTCTGTACTTTACTCTCTCCTTCACGTCACTCCTCTCTCCTTCTCCTCCTCACTACACTCCTACTACTCCTCAACTGAACTCACTACTTCCTGCCAGCTTCCCAACTGACCACTGGCCCCTCCACCTCACTGGGTCTCTCCCTACAGGATGAGTGGCTACATCCAATCAATGCCTGCCCCTTTTACCTGTTACTAGTCAGTCTCCCAGGTTAGTGTTGGGGTTGTGTATGTGGCCTGAAGGTGCTAGTGTACTTACTGCAATGGATATTCTGGGGTTTGGGTTTCCACAGATTACATTTGTGGCACCTGGTGCCGCAGGGGTGCTACAAGTGCATCTCAATAAATTAGAATATCATCAAAAAGTTAATTTATTTCAATAATTCATTACAAACAGGGAAATGCATCCATTATATAGAGTCATTATAAACATAGTGATCTATTTCAAGTGTTTATTTCTGGTAATGTTGATGATTATGGCTTACAGCCAATGAAAACCCAAAAGTCATTATCTCAGAAAATTTGAATAATTACCACAAAACACCTGCAAAGGCTTCCAAAGCATTTAAAATGCTCCCTTACTCTGGTTCAGTAGGCTACACAATCATGGGGAAGACTGCTGATTTCACAGATATCCAGGAGGAAGTCGTTGACACACTCCACAAGGAGGGTAAGCCACAAAAGGTCATTGTTAAAGAAGATGTCTGTTCACAGAGTGCTGTATCCAAGCATATTAGTTGAATGGAAGGAAACAGTGTGGTAGAAAAAGGTGCACAAGCATCCGGGATAACCGCATCTTTGATAGGATTGTTAACAAAAGTTAATTCAAAAATTTGGGGGAGATTCACAAGGAGTGGACTGCTACTGGAGTCAGTGCTTCAAGAGCCACCACACACAGACGTATCCAGGAAATGGGCTACAACTGTCACATTCCTTGTGTCAACCACTCATGACCAATAGACAACGCCAGAAGCGTCTTACCTGGGCCAAGGAGAAAAAAAACTGGACAGTTACTCAGTGGTCCAAGCTGCATTTCATTTGGAAATACCTGTGCTGTATCACTGTGCTTCAGTGGCCAGCAAACTTGCCTGACCTAAATCCTATAGACAATCTATGGGATATTGTCAAGAGGAAGATTAGACATCAGACCCAACAATGCAGACGAGCTGAAGGCTGCTATCAAAGCAACCTGGGCTTCCATAACACCTCAGCAGTGGCACAGGCTGATCGCCTCCAGGCCACGCCGCATTGATGCAGTAATTCATGCAAAAAGAGCCCTGACCAAGTATTGAGGCATTTACTGTACAGACTTGTCAGTGGGCGCCAACATTTCTGAGTTTAAATCCTTTTTTCAGTTGGTCTTATATAATATTTTAATTTTCTGAGATAATGACTTTTGGGTTTTTATTGGCTGTAACCATAATCATCAACATTAACAGAAATAAACACGTGAAATAGATCACTCTGTGTGTAATGACTCTATATAATATATAGGAATAGGTTACTCTATGTGTAATGACTCTATATAATATATAGAAATAGATCCCTCTGTGTGTAATGACTCTATATAATATATAGAAATAGATTGTTCTGTGTGTAATGACTCTATATAATATATAGAAATAGATCACTCTGTGTGCAATGACTCTATATAATGTATAGAAATAGATCCCTCTGTGTGTAATGACTCTATATAATATATAGGAATAGATCCCTTTGTGTGTAATGACTCTATATAATATAGAGTATATAATATATAGAAATATAATATATAGAATAATATATATAATATATAGAAATATAATATATAGAAATAGTATAATATAGTATATAGAAATATATAATATATAGAAATATAATATATAGAAATAGTATAATATAGTATATAGAAATATATAATATATAGAAATATAATATATAGAAATAGATCCCTCTGTGTGTAATAACTCTATATAATATATAGGAATAGATCAATCTGTGTGTAATGACAACAGTAATATATTTCTAATATATAGAAATAGATCACTGTGTGTGTAATGACTTTATGTTATATATATGTTTCCCTTTTTATATTGAATACCGGAAATAAATTAACTTTTTGATGATATTAGAATTTATTGAGATGCACTTGTAAGTATTTTAGGCCAGCTAAAGGGGTCCTCAATTCCTGAGTATTCAGGTAGAGGTCCTTGCTGACACCATTTGCTGCTGTCTCTGCTGAACCTCTAGATCAGTGTTTCCTAAACTCCAGTCCTCATGGCCCCCAACAAGTCATGCTTCCAGGATTTCCATACTATTGAACAGGTAATGAAATCATTATCAAGGCATCATCTGTGCTATATTAAGGAAATCCTGAAAACATGACCTGTTGAGGATCGTGAGGACTGAAGTTTGGGAACCACTGCTCTAGATGAAGAATCCAATTGTGCTATCACTGCTGGGTCTTACAGTTTCCACAAAGTATGCCTACAGATCAATTCATTTTTGCAAGCCCATAATTTCCTGTTTCAAATCTGCATACTCTTCTCTGCTGTTCTAATCTGTTTTGAACACATTGGAATCTTTTGTATCAAAGTGCCTGTTTTTATATCCAACTCTGCTGTTGCCTGGTGCAGTCCACACACAGGGCTCTGCTGTCTCCAGGTACTTGTTTGCATATCCAACTCTGCTGTTGCCTGGTGTAGTCCACACACAGGGCTCTGCTGACTCCAGGTACTTGTTTGCATATCCAACTCTGCTGTTGCCTGGTGTAGTCCACACACAGGGCTCTGCAGTCTCCAGGTACTTGTTTGCATATCCAACTCTGCTGTTGCCTGGTGTAGTCCACACACAGGGCTCTGCTGACTCCAGGTACTTGTTTGCATATCCAACTCTGCTGTTGCCAGGTGCAGTCCACACACAGGGCTCTGCAGTCTCCAGGTACTTGTTTGCATATCCAACTCTGCTGTTGCCTGGTGTAGTCCACACACAGGGCTCTGCTGACTCCAGGTACTTGTTTGCATATCCAGCTCTGCTGTTGCAACATGCTGTCTGCACATCCAGGTCTGCTGTAATAAGTTGACTGCATTTCCTGCTGCACTGATCCCTGCTGATCCATGTGTCATCCATTAATTACAGTTCTGCTGTTCAATGTCACTCCAGTTTCCGAAAAGCTAATCTATCTTCACATGCTCTCTGACTTATTCAGCTCGGGTCTATTTTCATATACAATTACCTCAAGTTTAATCTGTTCATCCAGACTTAAGCCCCCTTCACATTTAGCGGCTTACCAGCGATCCCGAAAATGATGCACCCGGATAAGGATCACTGGTAAGTCGCTGGGAGGTCCCTGGTGAGAGGTCACACTTTCAGACCTTACCAACGACTCAGTAACGATACAGGTCGCAGTAGCGACCTGTATAACGATCTCTGCTGTCATTGGGACCCTGTCACACAGCGTCAAACATAGCGAAGCGTCCTGCCCAGCAGGACATCGCCTTTGAAGAAAATGGTCCAGCACATTTAGCAACGACCGGCGACCTCACAGCAGGGGCCATGTCGTTGCTGGATGTCACACACAGCGACATTGCTAGCAAAATCGCTGTTGCGTCGCAAAAAACGTGACTCAGCAGCCATGTCGCTAGCGATGTCACTTAGTGAGATGTGGTCTTTACAGTTTAGCAAATCCAGTTCAGAGGATGATGAGCAATATCACTCATCTTTTTTTAATCAGAAGATTAGTAACTAAAAAAGTGGTTAGAAAGTTAAATTTTTTGGACCTGCAAATATCACTGGATTCTTCCAATGCTCATTTAATACGTTTGAACACCTTAAGAATTAAAAACCTTTGGAATTTAGAGATGGAACCTTAAAGACTATGCACCAAATTTCCATCTGTATGTCTTCATACACTTTCAGTCCCCAGATATATCTTTTACAGCCTGATAAAAGTTTCACATTCTTCTATTATTGTAGAGTCTCTTTTAGTAATCTAGCCTGAATGTGATCTCTAATGCGGGCATCACACGGTTCGATCTAGCGTGCGATCGCATTTGCGATCATACCCGCCCCTGTCGTTTGTGCGTCACGGGCAATTAGTTGCCCGTGGCGCACAAAGTCGTTAACCCCTGTCACACGCACTTACCTCCTGGATGACCTCGCTGTGGGCGGCGAACATAATCTTCCTGAAGGGGGAGGGACGTTCGGCGTCACAGCGACGTCACACAGCCGACAGCCACTGGTAGCGGAGGGGCGGAGATGAGCGGGATGTAACATCCCGCCCACCTCTTTCCTTCCGCATTTCCAGCGGGACGCAGTTAAGCTGTTGTTCGTCGTTCCCGGGGTGTCACACGGAGCGATGTGTGCTGCCTCGGGAATGATGAACAACCGGAGCACAGTAGGAGGGACGATATTATGAAAATGAATGATGTGTCAACGAGCAACGATAAGGTGAGTATTTTTCTCATTCACAGTCATTTGGAGGTGTCACATGGTACGACATCTCTAACGATGCCGGATGTGCGTCACAAATTCCGTGACCCCGACGACATATCGCACGATATATCGTACCGTGTGACGCCGGCATAAGTGTCATCATTAGATCCTGTAATAACACAACTTCTATCCTGTACTTATTTCCTCATCATGTGCTTCACTCTCTTCCTACAATCTGTTTTTTTCTTCCCTCTTTGATACTGTACATGCTTACTCTCCTCTCCATACTGTGGTGATCTGTGTACATGCACCTCTCACTCCCTATTGCCATCACTGCAAAAGGGGAAGGGAGAGCAGAGAAAACTGTCTGTACTACTGTAAGTATAATGTCAGACAGATTTTCACATTATGGCAGAGCAGTCATCTATATAAAGGAGTAAAGATTGCAAACCTTCATTGGTATTACTTTACCAGATTTAACCATGAGAAACTCCTAGTAAAGCTGCCCAAAACACAGAGCCATTGCAATTTCAATATGAATGTAATGGGCCCTGTTTGGTGGTAAAAGACATTTCGAAAATGCTGATCTCACTAATGATCAGTTCTAGGTTGACCTCTGACTTGGTGCATTACCGCAGTTTCCCACCTGGGTCCCCGCTGGCTCCCTCCCCTGATTCCGGTCTTCTCTTTAGTTTACACTACTTGACACCTTTGGCACTGACTGGCTTCATGGGACATGATGATGTGCACCACTATGATTTATACAATGAGATGATGTATGTCTCTCTGTGACATCATATAGATGGCAATGGATGGTAAGGGTTAAGCATCTGCGCTGCCGTGGACAAGAAATGAAAGCGAATCCTAGAAAGTGAATCTACTCAACACGTTTCGAATTGGAATCTCCTTCATCAGGATATTACAGTTGTAATTATCTTGGTGAAGGAGTTTCTACTCCGAAACGCATTGAATAAAATCACTTTCTAGGATTTGCTTTTATTCCTTGTCCATGGCAGCATGCTTAACCCTTCCTAACCATCCATTGCCAGCTATTAGATTTCTCAAGGTCTGAAGAAGCCATGTTGATGCTCTTCAAGTGGTTGTGTATCAATTCTTTTTTCGTTGTACCCCTATCACCACACAGATAATGTCCTATTAGGCTATTGTAACTCCTGCATTCGACTTTGTGAAATCATGACATTATCTAAGGCACGCGTATTGAGCGCCAGAGGCACCAAAAGGTCAAGTCTCAATAGAAGACAGCCAGTGTCGGACAGAACACAAGGAAGCTTTGGCAGGAGAGGTGAAGGGTAAAAGGCAAGTTTTTTGTGTGTTTTAGCACTTTCCAAGTAAAACATGGATGCTAGCCAGCTGACTTATTGCTAAATTTCAAAAAACTGAATAGCAAAAATGAACTCTCCATCAATGGAAATCTTGAAGCAGAAACTGGATAAACATATAGCTGGGATAATTTAGGAGAACCTGCACTCGAAAGGGGTTGGACCCAATGGCCCTTGAGGTCCCTTCCCACTCTACTATTCTATGATTCTATGATTTTCTCGATAACCTGATTTTTTTTTTTTTGAAAATCATATTTTTTAATCAATTTGAGCATTTCTGATATGGAGATGTAGATAGAATTTATTGAAGTTGAATTAATTCTACTCAAAATTTCAAAAATTTCCATTTGTTAACATGTGGATTTTTTTCATAGTTTGATTCCATGCCAATTCAGCAAAATGAGACCAGTTGACTGGTATTTTTCAGAACCATAAAGGGTCATCAAAGGATTAAAAAAACTATATTAACCTCACTGCTCACCTCATCATCCACCTTCTGATCCTTAAGGTATCTTCCAACTGTCGTCATGAGTGGTGAATTTCGGGCCTCATCACTCTCATCTTGAACCTCCAGCTCTTATGAGGTCCGGCATGGTCCTGTGCATGCATTCACAAAATTAAGGTGCTTGGGGAACCGTAAAAATAAAAAAGCATTGGATTAAAGGGTCTTACTAACATGACTCTTTTTTTTCCAGCTCTCTGTTTTTCTCTATCCTCTATCTTTTTTATTATTATTATTATTATTATTATTATTATTACACTATTTTTTCCATGGCGCTTCACATGTGGAAAGGGGTACATATAGTAGGGACAAGTACAATAATCATAAACAAAACAAGGCACAGACTGGTACAGGAGAAGAGAGGACCCTGCCCGCAAAGGGCTCACAGTCTACAGGGGATGGGTGAGGATACAGTAGGTGAGGGTAGAGATGGTCGTGTGGCGCTATATCAGACTGAGGGTTACTGCAGCTTGTAGGCTTGTCGGAAGTGGTGGGTCTTCAGATTCCTTTTGAAGCTTGCCAAGGTAGGCGAGAGTCTGATATGTTGTGGCAGAGCATTCCAGAGTATGGGGGATGCACGGGAGAAATCTTGGATGCAGATGGTGGGAAGAGAAGATGAGAGGGGAGTAGAGAAGGAGATCCTGTGAGGATTGAAGGTTACGTGCGGATAAGTACCGGGAGCCTAGGTCCCAGATGTAGGGAGGAGACAAGTTGTGGGGGGCTTTGTAGGTCATGGTCAGTGTTTTGAACTGGAGTCGTTGAGCAATGGGAATTCAGTGTAGGGAATGGCAGAGAGGAGAAGTCGGGGAGTAGTGGGGGACAGCATAGTTTAAAATAGATTGGAGGGGTGTGAGACTGTTAGAAGGGAGGTCACAGGCGGGAGAAAATAAAGGCATGCATTAGTTTTTTTGCAGCTTCTTGGGGAAGGAATGTACAAATCCGGGAAATATATGTCTAGCTTTTTGAAAAAATATTGTTTGTTTTGCTTGTGTTTAGATAATTGTTTGCTGGGTTTGTCTTAAAATGATAATTTATCTCCTATCCGAAATTTTGCAGATTTTTTTGGGTATCTTATTTAATTGTAGCTGTAGCAAAACATGCACACCAGATCATCGATCGGTCTATGGAACTACACTCGGTACCGCCATTTGTATAAAGCAGGAAGACCAGTTGATTGTCTTCTAGGTCATGTATTTTAGCTCTATTAGAATTTTATTAAAACCGGTTAGTAGATCTTGTTCAATCAACTTTTTTTGTATTTTTGAACACCTAATTTGATGGTATCCTTCATTAAAAGTGTTGAAATGACAAGAAAAGGTTTGCCCTTCACTTTGACAATTGAAGGATCAACAGTAAATTTAGCTTTTCGTATTTTGTTCTGAATTTTTCTACTTTTTTATCCATTTATAAGTTAGTCTAATGCAATAAAAACTCTGGCTACATTAGACGAAGCAGTCCATTACTAATAGAATAAAGTCATCACAATGTGGACATACAGAACCCTTTAATGTTTCTTCTATCAGTTTCCAGCAGTATTTATAATACCGGGAATTATGCTACTGAAACAAATAATAAAAATCAATATCTTTGCAAGGATGATCTCATGTTATCCATTTTATTCTTGGAATCAGTTTTTGGGCCAATTGCTGTACATTATTTTCTGGAACTGGTAAGGAGTCACTATGGTGACATGAAGAAATGGAGAGAAGTACCAAATAAGAAACTGCTATCATAAAGATGTCTTTTTTTTCTTTTCTTATGAATGTTAAGATTTAGTTCTCAACACATTGCGAAAAAGAAGTGCCAAATGCTAATTAGAGCCCATCAAATGCATAGTGCATTAAATATTCAGATTTCCAACCATGAGGAGCTAAGAAGTGGATGCCTGCCATGTTACTCCAGTAACACAGCAATCCTTGCCAAAACAGCACTGATATATTAGACTTTTTTTGGACTTGTTCTAGCTATTTAGTTTAGTTATGATCTCGGAAAGATTCAACAAACTTTTTATTTGGGGCTAAATTATGCTTCAGTCAATCATCTTATTTTATTTATTATTCATTAATCTAATATACATTTTTGCCCTAAAAATGGAAACCTAATGGAAAACTGAATTGTCAATTTACTAAAAATAATTACTTATTTTAATCTACCATAAGGTACTTTTCGTATTTAATAAACTTTCATTTTTCTACCTGTTATTTTTTACTTTTAAATATATTCACTTATGACTTTGATGAAAACAACCTGATGATATGTCACCCCCTAACATGAGAGTTCTCTCTCTCTCTCTCTCTATATACATATATATATATATATATATATATATACCGTATATATATATATATATATATATATATATATATATATATATACAGTTAGGTCCAGAAATATTTGGACAGTGACACAAGTTTTGTTATTTAGCTGTTTACAAAAACATGTTCAGAAATACAATTATATATATAATATGGGCTGAAAGTGCACACTCCCAGCTGCAATATGAGAGTTTTCACATCCAAATCGGAGAAAGGGTTTAGGAATCATAGCTCTGTAATGCATAGCCTCCTCTTTTTCAAGGGACCAAAAGTAATTGGACAAAGGACTCTAAGGGCTGCAATTAACTCTGAAGGCATCTCCCTCGTTAACCTGTAATCAATGAAGTAGTTAAAAGGTCTGGGGTTGATTACAGGTGTGTGGTTTTGCATTTGGAAGCTGTTGCAGTGACCAGACAACATGCGGTCTAAGGAACTCTCAATTGAGGTGAAGCAGAACATCCTGAGGCTGAAAAAAAAGAAAAAATCCATCAGAGAGATAGCAGACATGCTTGGAGTAGCAAAATCAACAGTCGGGTACATTCTGAGAAAAAAGGAATTGACTGGTGAGCTTGGGAACTCAAAAAGGCCTGGGCGTCCACGGATGACAACAGTGGTGGATGATCGCCACATACTTTCTTTGGTGAAGAAGAACCCGTTCACAACATCAACTGAAGTCCAGAACACTCTCAGTGAAGTAGGTGTATCTGTCTCTAAGTCAACAGTAAAGAGAAGACTCCATGAAAGTAAATACAAAGGGTTCACATCTAGATGCAAACCATTCATCAATTCCAAAAATAGACAGGCCAGAGTTAAATTTGCTGAAAAACACCTCATGAAGCCAGCTCAGTTCTGGAAAAGTATTCTATGGACAGATGAGGCAAAGATCAACCTGTACCAGAATGATGGGAAGAAAAAAGTTTGGAGAAGAAAGGGAACGGCACATGACCCAAAGCACACCACATCCTCTGTAAAACATGGTGGAGGCAACGTGATGGCATGGGCATGCATGGCTTTCAATGGCACTGGGTCACTTGTGTTTATTGATGACATAACAGCAGACAAGAGTAGCCGGATGAATTCTGAAGTGTACCAGGATATACTTTCAGCCCAGATTCAGCCAAATGCCGCAAAGTTGATCGGACGGCGCTTCATAGTACAGATGGACAATGACCCCAAGCATACAGCCAAAGCTGGCCAGGAGTTCATGAGTGCAAACAAGTGGAACATTCTGCAATAGCCAAGTCAATCACCAGATCTTAACCCAATTGAGCATGCATTTCACTTGCTCAAATCCAGACTTAAGACGGAAAGACCCACAAACAAGCAAGACCTGAAGGCTGCGGCTGTAAAGGCCTGGCAAAGCAATAAGAAGGAGGAAACCCAGCGTTTGGTGATGTCCATGGGTTCCAGACTTAAGGCAGTGATTGCCTCCAAAGGATTCGCAACAAAATATTGAAAATAAAAATATTTTGTTTGGCTTTGGTTTATTTGTCCAATTACTTTTGACCTCCTAAAATGTGGAGTGTTTGTAAAGAAATGTGTACAATTCCTACAATTTCTATCAGATATTTTTGTTCAAACCTTCAAATTAAACGTTACAATCTGCACTTGAATTCTGTTGTAGAGGTTTCATTTCAAATCCAATGTGGTGGCATTCAGAGCCCAACTCGCGAAAATTGTGTCACTGTTCAAATATTTCTGGACCTAACTGTATATATATATATATATATATATATATTAGTGTCTATACTGTATATATATTGATATATACAGTAGCCTGTCTCTGTAAAGATATATCAATATCTGTTCATTAAATGCTAACAGGAGTGATCTCACCATTTGTTTGCCCCTTTGGCTTCTTTTACCTTTGTTTGGCTTTTTACGGAGGTTGTAGGTTTGATCCATTTTGAAAATTACCAATCATGCAAATTAAGATGTGAATAAGAAAGAGGATCTTTCACCATTTTTTTCATGTAGAACTGGCCACATCATGGAATATTTCTGCTGTACTCCCCTTCATTCATACTGACTGCCATGACAGTATATCTGGAAGTGTTTGTAATTAGGGATGATCGAATACCTCAAATATTCGGCTTTACAAATATCCAATGAATAGGTCGACGCTATGCGAATATTCGATGTGCAATGTAAATCTATGGAAAACCCGAATAGTTCTAAATAATTGTTATTCGGGTTTCCCATAGACTTACATTGCGCATCGAATATTCACGAATAGTCTAATAGCGGCGACCAATTCGGCAAATATTCGCGAAGCCGAATATTTCAGGTATTCAATTATCCCTATTTGTAATCACACTCAGAAGCTGTAGAGAATTTGTTTTTTTTCCCCTGCATGATGCCTCCTGCTTATGATTGATCTACCTCATCATAAAGTATAACTTAAATTTAATAAGCTAATATCTCCATAGAAAGTAGAAATTCAAAAATTAAAATAAAAATGTTTTACTTAGCTCTGCAACCACTTTTCCATAATGTAGTCAGTTTATAGCTGGAGTCACACTTGTGTGTGACTCGTGTAAGGATCGGATTGCCCAGACTGGACGCGGCTCTCCTGACAGAAGTATGTAAGCTGCATAGAAATACATGCAGCTGACATGATCCTGGAGGGAGAGTCACTGGCCGGTTCCAGATGATGCAGTGCGATCTTCGTTCCAATCACAGAAGTCTGTCTAAAACCTTACAGACTAAAACTAATGAAATATTTTTTTTGCAAAAAAATAAATAAATAAAAATAGACGAAATACATGGCTTTTTATTATATTTGTCAATTTTTTTTGAGTATTGGTAATAGTCTTGCTTGAACATAAATTGTATAATATAATGATATGTCATCAATATCTGTACAAAAAAAAAAACAGGGGGATTGTGAAATAGGAGTTACTAAGACAACAAAAAAAAGATATGTTCTAAGAATCTTTTTTTAATGAGAAGGTGTAATCAGACATTTTTTAAAAGACATATTATGTTAAATGCACGTTTTCTTTTGTTTACTTGTAATCCTATTTTTGAGGATAATTATGGTACTGCATTGCTAATGTCATCTGTAAATAAAAGAATGGTATGAATATGCAGTCCCTGACAGAAGTTCTGTCGCTTATCCATGTTACGTAAATAAAAGCTTATAACCTGAATTTAATTTCATCCATTGGTTTCATAAATTACTCTTTTGAAAGCTGAAACCCTCCCAAATTTGGTTTAGGTTATGAAAATAAAGTTGCTGCAAAGCTGAAATATTAATCATTTAATGAACACAGAAAGGTCAGATTTTGGCAAGACAAAAGTTTTGTCGTCAACAGAAAGTAATGTGAAATTCAAACAAATAATAACCTTTCAATACAAAGATATGTTGCATAACATTGGTGAACGAAGTTGTGCTGCTATTAGAGCCATAATTAATATTTTGAGTGACTTACATGAGCTTGAAGGACTGCATCCATGCGGATCAACAATGATTCATACAATTTATTGATGAGGTCACCAGGAATAGCAAGGAATCCAGTCTTACATGCCTCACAGAGTTCATCTAGATTCTTTGGTTTTGTCTTCCAAGATTCCTCTTTCATCTTACCCCAAACATGCTCAATGGTGCTCATGTCTGGTGACTGGGCTGGCCAGTCCTCGAGCACCTTGATCTTCTTTGCCAGGAGGAACTTTATTGTAGAGATGGATGTATAAGATGCAACACCATCCTTCTGCAGAATATGACCCCTTTTATGATTGAAAATGTAAGAGGTAGCTAATACTTCTTGATATTTTGGGCTATTGATATTGCCTTCCACCTTGCAAATGTTTCGCACACCCCCATACTGAATGTAGCCCCAGACCATGATCTTTCCACCACCAAACGTAACTGTTTTCTGGATTTATACAAGCTCCAGTAGGTCTCCTGCAGTATTTGTGGTGGCTGCGGTGTAATTCAACTGAAGATTCATCAGAGAAATCCACCTTCTGCCACTTTTACAGTTTCCATCTGTTTAGCAGGCTCTGGGACTTCGTAAATGCCACATGGTTTTTTAATTGCCTTTTGGTTAGTGGTGGCTTCTGGGCACTGATTCGACCATTGAGGCCATTTCGAGACAAAATCCTACAAACTGTTCTAGTTGACACAGGGACTTGAGGTGACCAGGCCTTTTGGAGCTCTGGTGCAGTGGAGGAGAGGCTGGCTTTGGATTTTCTAACCAACAAGCATTCCTCCTGAGCAGTTGTCTTGCGGGGTCTGTCGAACTTGGGCTTGTCAAAAACATCTCCAGTCTCTTCAAAAAATTTTTTTAATTCTTTGTAGTTAATGCTAAGACACATTAAAGGTGCCAGCCACCTACGCAGTGGATCTGTTCTTCAGCCTCTTAATAATCAAGGCTTTGGTCGCAGGGTGGATTTTTGACATGTTGTCAGAGGTCAAGTTGCAGTTCAACTGAAGGTCTCGGGTGCTGGGTTTCTTTTTATGCACACCCACTAATTAATTGATCATTTAGTGAGCACAGGTGAGGATGTAAACTAGGGTTGGGTGCATTATATGACAAGGCGAGAAAACTTTTGTCTTGCCAAAATCTGACCTTTCTGTGTTCATTCAATGATCAATATTTCAGCTTTGCAGCAACTTTATTTTCATAACTTAAACCAAATTTGAGAGGGTTTCAGCTTTCAAAAGAGTAATTTATGAAACCAATGGATGAATTTAAAGTCAGGCTATAAGCTTTTATTTACATAACATGGATAAGCGACAGAACTTCTGTCAGGGACTGTATAACTCTCCTTAAGCCTTAGCAGCTAATGTGAACATTTCAAGATTTATGATCTTATTTTTTACATAATCGGTTATTTATAAAATTAAAAACAAAATACAAATTTATTTGAAAATTCAATTAACTTAACCTGATTTAAACTAATGCTCATTTACTGATGACATATTTTTATTTAAGGTTCATTTAGAGGTTTTTTTCCACGTGATAAAATGATGTTTTGTAATGTTGGTTCTTGCCTCTATTCCCTTCCATGATTTTAATTTGTAGGATCACACATCTAGAAATGTTCATGAAGTAAAATAAAATATATTTCTACTAGTAATGATGCGTGTGGAGACACAAGGGTCAGGGGGTTGTCTCGTACAATGGCCTTGTTGTCTTCAGAAAGACAGCATGGACCAGAGCTCATCCCACTGAACACCTGCACTTCTCCCTTATGGGAAAAACGCTACTCAGACAACATAGGGTGATGGAACTGCACATTCGCAAGACCTTATAGGTTCACCAACAGGCAAAAACATCAAACATTTCCAGCAAAACACAAGATGGTACAATCGACAGTCTTACCCTTCTTCTGGTCTGCCAAAGATATCTTTGTAACCTCAAGGCTAACAGGCCAACTATCACAGTCAATCCGCATCCTGCTTTTGGCCGACAGCCACTGATAAGAGATAGCAGCAAGCTTAGGAGCTGACTGAGCACTGTGCAAGATGCAAGATATCTATCCAGACATCTGAGTTTTCCAAGCCTGTGTTCTCCAAGCAAATATGTGGGCTCAGTGTTGAGCAATGAAGCAATTCTGTTGACTTTCAGCTGGAAATGTAGCTCTTAAGCTGAAATCCTGAAGAGCATCCCAAGTGAAGCAGTTCTGTGTTTCCTTACCTCGAACTGAAGTTCCTCAGCTAAGATCATGTAGAATAATTCCTGGTGAAAGAGGCAAACCTTTTATAACCACTCAGTTCCCTTACAGGATTGATGGAGATGGCTGCTCTCTCATTAGTCATTGGTTCAAGCACGCTGCATAAGTTTCCCCTAAATCATATAGTCAAAGGGGCTGCGGGAATACACATTTACAAACAATAGGGCTACGATCAGTCTGACAAGAGATAATGGTTAACACAGCACCCATGTAACTTAGTGACGAGCACTGATGTCATGATTCAGCAGAGTTCATCACTGCAGGTAATGAACTCAGCTAACCTCATGACGTCGGCACCCATTATGCAGTGACCTGGCCTGACCTATTGATGTTAGTTCAGGTCACTGCACTGCTCTCCCAGCCATTGGGGAACATTCTGTTCTTCATTGACTGAGACAGTGAGTATGGTATGGATCGTCGTGGGACCCCCTTATTGGATTAAGCTGGACCCAAATTTGCTTTTTCTTTTCAATACATTGGTGAAAGAGGGAATGTTTTGGGGAGTGTTTTTTCAAATATTTTTTTTTTGTTGTCTATTTTTTTTTATTACTGACTGGGTTAGTAATGTCGGGTATCTGATAGATGCTGAGACATCACTAATGCCAGGATTTGATGCCAGGTGACATTACACAGCTGGTATCAACCCCATATATTGCCATGTTTTCCATTGTATCGAGGCAACGGGATGAGCTGGGGCAAAGCACCAGGATTGGTGCATCTAAAGGATGTGCCACTTCTAGGGCAGCTGTGGCCTTTTATTGTTAGGCTGGGGAGTTTCCAATAACCATGGACCTGCCCAGTCTGAGAATGCCAGACAACAGCTGTCTGCCTAATCTTGGATGGCGATCCAATTTGGAGGGGAACCCATGTTTTTTGTTTTAAATTATTTTAATTTAAAGTAACAGCATGGGGTGCCCTCTGTCTTGGATTACCAGCCAAGGCAGAGCTGCCAGCCGTGGTCTGCAGGCTGCCGCTGTCTGCTTCACCTCAGGAGTGTAGAAAAAAATAGAGGGGATGCCACATCGTTTTTTGGGGGAAAATAATTAATTTGTGGCTAAGAACAAAACTGAAGACCCTTAAGTGCCACATGAAAGGCACAAAAGGGTGGAAGATTACAAAATGTAGGGGAGTGAAACATTATATTTATCTATCTATCTATCTATCTATCTGTCTGTCTGTCTGTTTAGATATCAATCCATCCATACAGCTATTTATCTTTAAAGCTACCTATCTTTCAAGCTTTTTACTGTATGTAACCCTCCTTCCGTTTTTTTTTGTGGTCCGCACATGGATGTAAAACGGACCATATACAGAACAAAACAGATGCAGTTGTCAAACGGCTGGAGTAGGAGTACTGTCCTGCTTTGTCCTCCACTGCACAATGTGCATAGTGTTTACAAAAATTAGCCCTATAGGCTGAGTCATGGTTGATGCAGGAAAGAAATGGCTTTATGCGAGAAGGGTTGGTTGTTAACAGTACTAGTCAAAATTAACATTTGGGGGGAATTTAGTTTGGTTTGCTCTCATCTGGAGGGATTGCAAACTGTGGAGAAATCCAGTCCTTGTTGAATGTAATCAGAGTAAGTCTCTCTGCATTTTCTGTGGAGAGGCGTGAGCGCCTATCAGTGTTGATTGCCCCGGCAGACCTGAAAACACGCTTTGACATTACACTAGCAACCAGGCAGGCCAGCACTTCCAAGGCGTATAAGGAGAGGTCGGACCAAGTGTTCAGCTTGGACACCAATAATTAAAGGGAACTGAAGCATCAGAAAGGATGCAGGTATGGTCACTTAAGTACCTCTTGACCATGTTGTGCAACTGCTCCCTCCTTGGCATTGTTACAGCCACAGATAGCCCTTGCTGATGTCCTAGTTAATTAAAAATGGCCCGGTTTGCGCACATTTTCCCACCAGTTTCCGAAGGAGGGGATCATGCTCTGCTCCAGTATGTCACAGTACATGTTGGTAGTCATGATTTCCTCAATGAACTGTAGCTCAATATTGCTAGCAGCACTCATGCAGCCCCAAATTATGATGCTCCCGCCATCATGCTTGACTGTAGGCAGGATACACTAGTCTTTGTATTCCTCACCTGGTTGCTGCCACATATGCTTGACACCATCTGTACCAAATAAGTTTATCTTTGTCTCATCAGATGACAAGACATGGTTCTTTTAATCCATGTCCTTAGTCTGATTGTCTTCAGCAAACTGTTTGTAGGCTTTTTTGTGCATCATCTATACAAGAGGCTTTTTTTCTGGGATGACAGCCATGCTGAATAATTTGATGCATTGTGCGGTGAATGGTCTGACCACTGACAGGCAGACCCCCACCACTTTAACCTTTGCAGCAATGCTGGCAGCACTCATACATCTATTTTGAAAAGGCAATCTTTGGATATCAAGCTCAGTATGTTCACTTAACTTCTTTGACCATGATGATTCCTGTTCTGAGTGGATCCTGTCCTGTTAAACTGCTGCATGACCTTGGCCACCGTGCTGCAGCTCAGTTTTAGGGTATTGACAATCTTCTTACAGTCTAGTCCATCTTAATGTAGAGCAACAATTTTTTTTTTTTTCAGATCATGAACTTCCAGTGACCAGTATGAGAGAGTGTGTGAGTGATAACACCAAATTCTCCCCATTTAAACCTGAGACCTAGGAGTTGCTGTTCTTTCTTGGTTTGTTTTTGTCCTGATGAAGAGGGCGGCTATGCCTTCGAAACGCGTTGACCCGTGCAAATAAAGGAAAGGATTTCATCACACCTCCTGGATTTGTGGTTTTTAGCGCAGCATCAAACCCGTTTTTCTTCGTTTAACTTGTGATCCACTTTCTTGTCGGGGCTGCGGCTGACCACCATATGCACTTTCTGCTTAAACGCTCGCAGAGGAGTTGTGCCTGTCACAACTGAAAAAGGTGAGTACCTGTCTCCTCACACTTATCCTCTTGTCTACCAGATAAGACCCTATTTTGCGCTTCTTTCCTCCACAGTTTTTTCCTGAAACCTGAGACCTAGTAACACTAATGAGTCTCTTGACACCGGGGAGGGAAAAAGGCTAATTGGGCACAATTTAGCCATTTTCACTTAGGGGGTACTCATTTTTGTTGCCAGCGGTTTGGACATTAATGGCTGTGTGTTGCGTTATTTAGAGGACACCTACTTTACTCTATTATACAAGCTGCACACTGACACTGTACATTGTATCACAGGGTCAAATTTTCAGTATTGTTTCATGAAAAGGTCTAATAAAAAATTACAAAAATGCGAGGGGTGTATTCACTTTTACTATAGATAAATGAGTTTTTGTATCAATAATACTCAATTCTTTCTATATTGCAAAAGGGTAAAATTAATAGAAAATAATTGAAACATTTAATGACTGATATTTATAAAACAGCACACTGAATTACATTATTTACTGCTACTATTATTATTTTAGACAAAATACTCACCCATAAACACAGATATATAATTTATCATTTATTTTGATGAAGTCTGTTACTGCTGCATTCAGAATGCAAAAATGTAGTCATTCTCCTAAATAAATATCTGTACCATTGGTGATATAAATAATCCTTAATAATCTAATGAAATGTGGCAGCAGTCAAACCTTGTATTTCAAATAAAGCATATGCCTTATTTCATTTTTTATGATATTTTATGATATGTAATGGCTTTATAATTCTCACCAGTTCATATAAAAGCTGCTAACTTCTGCAGTTTAAAAAAAAAAAATACATAGGAGGTAAGGAAAATTAATGTTTTTTTTTTTTTTTTTTTTTAAATTTCCCTTTTAATCTATTAAGATTATTGCAATAGGATGGGAAGGACATCTGTAAATTAAAGTAATACATGGATTGTATTTAAAACATTGGAAGCAGAGCTGAAAGTCTATAAGTACAAGTGCATCTCAATAAATTAAAAGATCATCAAAAATTAATTTATTTCAGTAATTCAATACAAAAAGGGAAGCACAGAAGAAGAGGTAGGGGGAAAAGTGTCAAGGAGCCTAGTCCTGACCTGGCACAACCTAGTAAATATGCCTGTTTGGCTAATATTAGGAATGAAGGGCCAGGACTAGGGTCACTACAGCAGGACGTTGCTCCTAGCAACCAGGAAAACAACTGCTGTAGGAAGGAGGGAATTAGGAGAGCAGCAAAGCCCAGACAGATGTTGGTGGTAGGGGACTCTATTATTAGGCGGACAAACAGGGTCATCTGTCGCCGAGACTGTGAATGCTGAACAGTGTGTTGTCTGCCGGGTGCTTGGGTTCGGCATATTGCGGATCGGATAGACAGATTGCTGCGTGGGTCTGAGGAAAACCCAGTGGTCATGGTGCACATTGGTACTAATGACAAAGTTAGAGGATGGTGGAAGGTCCTTAAAAATGATTACAGGGAACTAGGAGAGAAGCTGAAGTCCAGGACCTCCAAGGTGGTGTTTTCAGAAATACTACTGGTGCCATGAGTGTCACTAGAAAGACAGTTTGTAAAACTGTAGGGGGAAAAAAAGCGCAATAGGATCTTACCCGGTATGAGGGTAGACCGACAAGACAAAGAAGCACTCACCTGGTGAGGTTGTGCCCGTCACAACCCCTTATGATAGCCTGTGTGTGCCCGGTGGTTTAGCTGCAGCCCCGGGAGAGGAATTTTGTATCACACAGGTAGAAGAGAAGACCGGGTTTATGCCGCGCTAAAAACCACTGATGTGTGTAAATTAAAGGATTTCCTTTTTATTTGACAGTTCCTACGCATTTCAGAGACATCCGTCTCCTTCCTCAGGAAAAGAAATCAACAGATGATTTATTTTCCTGAGGAAGGAGACAGCGGGGCGGCTGTGGATTGCAATTCGCAGCAGAGGGGCCCAGAAAGCTCGGTCTAAAAAGTGCTGTGGATTCCAATCCCCAGCTGCCTAGTTGTACCTGGCTGGACACAAAAATGGGGCGAAGCCCACGTAGTTTGTTTTTTAATTATTTCATGAAATAAGTGAAATAATTAAAAAAACAGGCTTCCCTATATTTTTGGTTCCCAGCCGGGTACAAATAGGCAGCTGGGTTTGGGGGCAGCCGTACCTGCCTACTGTTACTGGCTAACATATAAAAACATGGCGAAGCTCACGTCATTTTTTTGGTGGGCAAAAAACTCCTGCATACAGTCTTGGATGGAGTATGCTGAGCCTTGTCATTTTGCAGCTGCTGTCTGCTCTCCTCCATACAGACAGACAGCAGCTGCAGAACTACAAGGCTCAGCATACTCCATCCAGGACTGTATGCAGGAGTTTTTTGCTCCCCAAAAAAATTATGTGGGCTTCGCCATGTTTTTGTATGCTAGCCAGGTACAGCAGGCAGCTACGGGCTGCCCCCAACCCCTAGCTGCCTATTTATACCCGGCTGGGAACCAAAAATATAGGGAAGCCCATTTTTTTTAATTATTTCACTTATTTCATGAAATAATTAAAAAAAAATGACGTGGTCTTCGCCATATTTTTGTGTCCAGCCAGGTAAAACTAGGCAGCTGGGGATTGGAATCCGCAGCACAGGTTAGCCCGAACTTTCTGGGCCCCTCTCCTGCGAATGGCAATCCGCAGCCACCCCAGAAAATGGCGCTTTCATGGAAGCGCCATCTTCTGGCGCTGTATCCAACTCTTCCAGCTGCCCTGGTGACGGGTGGCTCGCTCGGTAATAATGGGGTTGGGGCTAGCTGTATATTATCAACTGTCCCTAAGCCCAAAATTTATGGTGTCATGCCAATATTAGACATGGCGAGAAGTATACAAGGCACTCCCAAGATGATTTGAAGAAAAAATGTATTCATGTGCGTAACAAAAACGTTTTCGGTCCTATGTGGACCTTCCTCAGTAGTACATGTGTGAGGGAACACGCTGTGTGGGCTGTCAGACGCGGAATCCACCGCTGTATTGGGGGCAATTCTCTTCATGTGCTACGTGGAGAGGAGACAGAGCACTTGTGTTCTGTAGCAGAGCTGACAGTGTCGTGTGGCTTACGTCGGACCTGGATGTGTATTTTGGGATTAATAAAGAGGTAAATGAGGGTTTTTTTGTCTTCTATTCAAAATAAAGGATTTTTTGCTGTGTGTGTTTCTTTACTTTCACTTTATAAATAAATAATAATTATAATTTAAAAATAAAAATTAAAAAAAAAAAAAGAGAATTCTTTACAGGGACCGGAACTCCTGACATTATGCTCCTTGTGCACGTGTAATTTTGAAGCCTGCAGTGCTGACAGCACGATTTACTTCATTGCTACGTGGACCTGATACAGTGTGATGGTGTTCTACGGTGCTGCTACATCTTCAGGGAGAAGAGCTGACAGTGTCGTGTGGATTACGTCTGACCTGGAGGGGTATTTGGTGATTAATAAAGGGGTGAAACAAGGTTTTTTTTCGTCTTTTATTCCAAATATAGGATTTTTTGCAGTGTGTTTATTTACTTTCCCTTTCAGGTTGATCATAGAAGGTGTCTCGGGGAGACGCCTGGCATGATCAACCCCATTATTAGCCCAATTGCCACCGCACCAGGGCAATTCGGGATGAGCTGGGTAGAGTCCGGGACTGTCACATCTAATGGATGCGGCTATTCTGGCCGGCTGCTGGGTGATATTGTTAGGCTGGAGGGCTCCCCATACCGTGGCGCTCCCCATCCTGACAATATCAGCCTCCAGCCGTGTGGCTTTATACTGGCTGGTATCAAATATGGGGAACTGCATTTTTCTTTTTTATTATTATTTATTTATTTATTTTACTGCACGATATAGACCCGGCTGTGATTGGTTGCACTGAAACAGCAGTCACTCAGCTTGGGGACGTGTCTGACTGCAATCAATCATAGGCGCCGGTGGGCGGGGAAGGCATGGAATAACTAATAGACTAATGAAGCGGCAGCTGTTTTCTAAAGAGGAAAATACACCACAGATTTGTGACAGACGTGTAGCTAGACACCCGTGATCGGTGAGTAGGAAAGAGAGAGGGATTGTGCTGGGTACGCAGGATGCATGCACTTACTGTGAAAAGCCACGTTTATGGTGATCGAACCGTTCTCGAATGTAACTCAAACTGTCGAGCTTTTAGCAAAAAGCTCAAGTTCAATCTTGAACACCTCCCAAAATCACTCGAACATGAAATTGGCGAACTTGAACATCGCTCATCTCTAGTAATGACTCTATATAATATATAGAAATAGATCCCTCTGTGTGCAATGACTCTATATAATATAAAGTTACTTAGGTTGAAAAAAAGACCTAGGTCCATCTAGTTCAACCTTCCTCCACCAGTTCTACATTTGGTCATTTATAACCAACAATGTTGTGTGTACTGAGGAAATCATCCAGCTCTTTTTTAAAAGCTGTTATAGTATCTGCCATTATTACCTCTTGTGGTCGGCATTCCACAGTCGGACTGCTCTAACTGTAAAGAACCCTTTCCTATTTAGCTTTCAGAATCGCCCCCTGGTCCTTAGTATTGGCTTTGGAAGAAATAAGTCATGTGCCAGTCCTTTATATTGACCACACATGTATTTATACATATAAATGAGATCTCCTCTGAGACGTCTTTTTTCTAAGCTAAACATATCTAACTTTTTCAACCTGTCATCATATGGGAGGCCTCCATTCCTTGTAATAATCTAGTTACCCGCCTTTGAACTGACTCTAACTTCTGAAAGTCCTTTTTAAAATGTGGAGCCCAAAACTGGATCCCATATTCCAGATGTGGCCTTACAAGTGGTTTATAGAGGGGTAACAATACGTTGGGATCACGGGATCTAATCTCTCTTTTTATCCACTTTAAAATCTTGTTTGCTTTAGCAGCTGCTGCCTGACATTGAGTGCTGCTGCTCAGCTTATTTGTAATTAGAATACCCAAGTCCTTCTCCTGTTCTGTAGTCCCAAGTTTACTTCCATTTAATGTATACGCAGTTATAGGATTACTCCGTCCTAGGTGCATTACTTTACATTTAGCAACATTAAATCTCATTTGCCAAGTATCTGCCCATTCTGACATCTTATCCAGATCTTTTTGTAATATTGTACTATCAAGGTCAGTTTTTAATAACCTACATAGTTTAGTGTCATCAGCAAAGACTGACACTTTACTATCAATCCCATCCACAAGGTCATTAATAAAGAAATTAAAAAGAATCGGTCCAAGCACAGATCCCTGCGGCACCCCACTGCTGACTATGGCCCATTTAGAGAATGTACCATTTATGACTACTCTTTGTTTCCTATCTTTTAGCCAATTCCTTACCCAGTTGCATATAGTTTCCCCCAGTCCTTGCTTCTGGAGCTTTAGTATAAGGCTATTATGTGGTACAGTATCAAATGCCTTTGCAAAGTCCAAATAAATCACATCAGCTGCATTACCAATATCCAGGTTTGCACTTACCCCCTCATAGAACCCCAACAGGTTGGTTAGACACGACTTATCTTTCATGAATCCATGCTGTCTGTCAGTTATTATATTATTTTCTGCTATATATTTTTGCATGTCATCCCTTAAAATGCCCTCAAAAACTTTGCATACTACTGATGTCAGGCTTACTGGACGGTAGTTGCCTGGATCCACCCTCTTACCTTTATTAAATATCGGTACCACATCAGCAATCCTCCAATCCTGAGGCACCAACCCTGTTACAAGCGAGTCTAAAAAGATGAGATACAGTGGTCTGTTGATTACGGAGCTCAATTCCCTCAATATTCGTGGATGAATGCCATCTGGCCCTGGGGATTTGTCAATGTTTAATTTACTCAGACGTTGGCGTACTTCATCTTGTGTTAAATTAATTATATCGGGTGGTGAACTTTGATTTCTCACTTGTTGAACAGTCAGTTCCTTGGTGAACACAGAAGAGAAATGCCTATTTAATATCTCAGTCTTAAGTTTGTCCTCTATAACTAACTTGTTATTATATTTTAAGGGGCCGATACTATGCTTTGTTTTCCTTTTGGCATTAATGTATTTATAAAAGATTTTGGGATTTATATTAATGTCATTGGCGATTTTTGCTTCAGTAGCTAGTTTTGCTTGTTTGATTTCTTTTTTACATTTCCTATTGATATCTTAATACTTCTGAAATGCTATTTCTGTATTCTCAGCCTTCAAGATTTTAAACACCCTTTGTTTTTGTTTTATTATACTTTGTACAAACCTGCTGAATGGTAACTGACGCGTTTCAGAGACACCCTTACTCATAAGAACTTCCTATTGGTAAGGGCATCTCTGAACGGTTCAACTTTCCTTCCCAGTGGTTTTTGATGTTTTTAACATGTTTTTTAATTAAAACATCTTATTTTTAACTCATCTATTCTAGACTGGTTGTGCCTGAATTATCTTCCTGCAAGTATAAATTTAGATTCTCTAAAATCCTAGTTTTTCCAATAAAATAAGAATTTATTCTAGAAAAAAAAAATCTTACTTTAACTCAGTATTAATATTGAATTTACTGGTGAATCCAATGTTGGGTCACTATCTTTGATGTGGGTTCAGGAGCTGAATCTGCATTTTCTACAGAGATAATATCTGTGTTATTCAGCTATTCTATTATATTCCTGGGCGTTTCTGGACTGTAAAAGTCCGGATCTGCATGGGTTCATAAGAACCCGAGCACTGACCCTGGGCCTGGAGTTCTCTGGGTACTCTGGGTACCAATCCAGATCCAGCCAAATGGGTAATAAAAAAACTATGAATAAAAAGAAAATAAGAATAAAGTAATTGCTTCATACTTATCAGTCTCCGCATGGCTGTATACTGCTTCTGGGGCCACTCACTCTACTTCTGGGGCTGCTCATTATCTTTATGCATATGCACTGCTTCCCTCACCCATCAGCATTCCCAGGTCTTTGATTGCTTTGAGTCAGACAGCGCCACCACCCTCTGTGACAGGGTGTCTGACTGCTTCTGTGGGCAGGGATGCGACCGACCACGTCAGGGAAGGGCTGCCCGAGGCGCTCGGATCCGGGATCGTGGCTGGGGCTCAAGTTGCAGCCAGATCCTGGGGATCGTGCAGCGACCCGTCGCCCACAACAAATAAAACCGTGGGTTGCGGTGAGCGTTGGTAACACCACCGCTGCCTTGGTACAGGACGCCCGGGGCTTATGGAGCTAGGCAGCAAGGTGGAATCCCCTCCATGGGAAGGTGAGGTGTAGTCCCGGGGCCCAGAGGATGGTGCGGGATGATTGCAGGGAGCAGTCTTTACAAACGGACCGGAAAGTACCGGTGAACTCACTGTGGTAGTAAATCACACAAAGTCCATATAGTAAACTAAGGCCGGATGCCAGGAGCCTTTGGAGGGGTGTGCTTGTACCGCACATGGGCTGACAGGGCAGGGGCCCTTCCTCCTGCACTTGTAGTTTCTTGTGTGTTGACTTTACCCGCATGCAACGGGAGAAATCTGCTCCCCAGTGTTTTGTGTCCTGTGGGATCCGTTGCCCGCAAAATCTGACCCTTGGGATTTCTGTGGGTTCTAGCGGACACCCTATCTCCCGCATTGGGATTCCGTTGCGCTTTCTGGGCTACTTGTGGGACAAAGTCTGGAACCTTGTCCCCGGCTGATTAATTAGCAAGGGAGCTTGAAACCTTTCTCGTCTTAGGGTCCAGGCACCCAGACTGTGAACGGCCTCTGGACCGGATTCCCGCTGTCGGCACCGGCGGTCTACAACCCTGCCCCAGTCCACTTTAGGTTTCCTGTGACCGGATCTCCGTCGCCTGCGGCCCTTCTCTGCCATCTACCACCTAGTCGGCTCAGGTAGTCCGGTAGTCCAGGGGCTCCAACCCCTGAAACACCACTTCACACTCCTCTCCACTCCACTGTCCAGACTAATCTACTGTTCAGCTTCAACTTAAACTTCAACTGACATATTCCCTCCCCTGATACCTCAGGACCCCAAGGTGGGCGCTCCCATCCGCCTGGTCCCGCCAACTGGTGTGTTCCTATTGTCCCGGGGGGGTGACTAGGCTTTTGTGGCTGGTGTAACCTATGTAGGGTGTGTTGGTAGAATCCCAAGGAGAAGGTGATTCCTGCACCCGGGAGGAGGTACAGTAATCTGTGACTACCTGGTCTTGCCAGGGCGTCACACTTCCAATCAAAGGTGCTGTCTGCGTCTAGATTGGTGTAAAAATAAATAAAAAAATGTGCATAGGTTTTCCATATTATGATATTCAGCGATGATAAAGCATAAGGCTATAGGCTACAGCCCCCAACCATGTGCATTATCTTGGCTGTGTATCAAAATAAGAAGAATCACATGTGTCTTTTTTAAATTAGTTAAATAAATAATTTTTAAAAAACAGCGTGCGGTCTCCTCCAATTTTGATACCCAGCCATGATAAAGCCGATAGCTGGGAGCTGGTATTCTCAGGCCCATGGTTACTGGGCCCCATATTAGCAAAAATAGCAGCCAACAGCCACCCAGGATTGTCGCATCCATTAGATGTTACAGTCTTGGAACTCGGAACTACACAAAGTCCCACAAAGATTCTGGCTCTGCCACATATGAAGTGACAGCATGTGGGCACAGACGATGACCACTCGCTGTGAGCTTCAAGCAGAGACCGAGCAACACGCCGAGATTTTATAATATTCTATGCAGGCGCTGTCAATTCAAATGTAGCAGAGCTGGAATTGTTGTGGGACGTTGTGTGGATTACATTGGACATGAGTGTTTTGGGAGTTCATAAAGGGGAGAAAGAGGATGTGTTTTTTTGTATTTTATTTCAAATAAAGGAATTTTTCAGTGTTTTTGTTTATATCTATTCCCTTACAGATCAGTAGTGGGGACTAAAGTTGAGCGCGGTTCGCAGTTCGAGGTTCCCCAGTTCACGGCTCGAGTAATTTTGGGGGCTGTTCTAGATCGAACTAGAACTCGAGCTTTTTGCTAAAGCTCGATAGTCCTAGATACGTTCGAGAACGGTTCTAGCAGCAAAAAGACAAGCTAATTACTAGCTGGCTTTCCGCTGTAATAGTGTAAGTCACTCTGTGACTCACACTATTATGAAATTTCAGCGTATAGTGTGCGGGAACAGCGCATTCAGATCACTGCTGTTTGGATAATGGCGATCGCCATTTTTTTTTTTTTCCTTGTCTTCCTTCCCTAAGCACGCGCGTGTAGTGGGGCGGACCAGCATGTCAGCCAATCCCAGACACACACACAGCTAAGTGGACTTTTAGCCAGAGAAGCAACGGCATGTGTGATAGGATGTCCATGTCACATGTCCCTGCATTATAAAAACGGACATTTTCCTCCAGCACGCCATTATCTGCCTTCTGCGTCTTGGTGTCAGTCACCGCTGGCGTAGCTCCTGTCTCCGATACTGCTGTGTATGCTCCATACACAGCGCTATACAGAATAGGGATAGAAGTTTCTATTAGTCCTTGTAAAAGCTAATACCGGCAGGGTCAGAGCCATAGGTGACAGTCAGGTCCGTGAAAACAGATTTTAACAGCTACACAAGATGACCGCGTCTGTGTAGCTAAGGTCAGGGATTTCCTTGCTGCATTTTCCCATTAAGAGGGATAGAAAGGGAGGCTTCCTTTCCTCTACCCAGAGACCCACAACCCTGCCACTGTATCCTCCTGCCCTTTGCACACTCAAACTCATTGTTACTAAGCCATTATACTAGCAAACACTGAGGAAACTTAGTGGCATCCTAAAAGTGGCTGTTGGACTTCCATTAGTGTCCCACTGGTGCAAAGCTATTTGCAGCACCACTGCATTGCACACTCAAACTCATTGTTACTAAGCCATTATACTAGCAAACACTGAGGAAACTTAGTGGCATCCTAAAAGTGGCTGTTGGACTTCATTATTGTCCCACTGGTGCCAAGCTATTTCTAGCACCTCTGCATGACACCCTCCTGCTCTGTTTTTAATTAGCTATAATAATAGCAAAAAATGCTGCCATTTAGTGGCATACAACAAGTGGCTGTTGTACTCCATTAGTGTCCCACTGGTGCCAACTATTTCTAGCCGTGTCACTCTGCTTGTGTCTGACTCTGGTGTCGATGCAGGCCGCCACCACAGTTGGTAACGCAGAACGGTTAAGACCAGCTCCTGTCCTACTAGTCCTGCTTGTGCAGCCCAGTGGCATTAACAGGCCTGCTGCTGCTGATGCGCCTGCTGTCCACAGGTGTGGCCCCAATGCACATGGTCAGCGTACTCAATGGCCCCTGTGATGTTAACAGGGAGTTCCTGGGCTGGGTGGGCGTGTGGACCCTGTGACGGTAACAGGGCTCCCAGTCTCAAGATCCGAGTGGCGTCTAACTCGGTTCAGGCTACTATTAGTTTCATAGCCACACAGCTCTGTATCCTCCACCAAACCTTCCAGTTGCCAACCTCTCCTTTTCCATCTGGGAGCACGGTGGACACTGACTGCTGATGGGGATTTATACCTTTCTCTTTCTTTTCTTATTAATTTTCGTTATATAGCGGTAACATAGTATATACCACCTTATCCAAATCTGCCAGTCCCACCGTAACAGTTGGTGTTTTTTCAGCAAATGTTACTGTTGCTTAACCACCAAACCCACGGGCAAAAACTTTTTTCCCCTTTCCAACACACCTGTTCCCCTTTCCACCAGCATCTGTCCTTTTTCAACTCATTTTGTATATGACCAAAAGTGCAACTCTGCAGGGACACCGTACTCAATGCCATCTCAGCACAGCAGCCAGCCCTCGGTCCCTCAGATGTGGACAAGTAAAAGACCATTTCCTCCTATCCATGACAAAGCGTTGAGATTCACTCTGTGCAGCACTGGTGTTTAGTGGAAAAGCAGATCTAAGATTACGTACCACCTTCTGCAGATACTTCTGTATACGTGCGTCCCTTTCCATGGAAAGAATAATTTCACCAAATTTTGTCTTGTACCGGGGATCTAACAGTGTGGCAACCCAGTAGTTAGCATTACTTCGAATTCGTACAATCCGGGGGTCATGTTGTAGGTAGCGCAGCAAGAAGGCGCTCATGTGTCTTGTGCATCCAGGAGGACCAAGTCCTTGGTGTGTTGGTGGCAGAGAGGTGAGAATCGTGCCTCCTTCCTCTGCCCTCTCCCCCCAACCTCGCACAACCGAAATGTGAGCAAGCTCTCACTCATCTGCTGAGTCTTCCATGCCCATCGCCAGTTCGTCCTCCATTTCTTCATGGGCTCCTGCACCTTTCTCAACACTTTTTGGTGATACTATGCACCCTTGTAAATCCCTCTCCCCCACCATGACTGCCGCCTAGGTGCCGCTGACCATCTGGACCTCGTAGATCTTGTTATCCCTTCCGCATATGACTCCTCCTGTACTTCCTCCCCTTCCTCTTGTTCCAACACCTGACTCCGAATAATAATTACAGTGTGCTCCATCATGTGGATGACCAGAATTGTCACGCTGAGAATGGCATTGCCAGTGCTAAACATCTTCATCAACATTTGTAAACTGTGTAGAAGGGTGCATAGGTCCTTGATCTGACACCACTCCAGCAGCGTGATCTGCACCACCTCTCGATCAAGTTAGGCCAGGCTATATGTCATAACGGATTGCAGCAGGGTTCGGCGGTGCTGCCACAAATGCTGCAACATGTGCAGATTCAAATTCCTGCGTGTCGGCACATCGTATTTCAGGCATTTAACCACCAGACCTAAAGACTTCTGGAGCGACGAAAGCTGTTGAGCTGCTGTGTGCGAACGATGGAAGTGAGCACATAGCGAGCGTACCCGCTGCACAAGGCCATGTGGGCCGGGATGGTGTTTTAAAAATTGCTGGAGAATTAGATTCAACACGTGAGCCACACAAGGCACATGTGTCACATTGTCACGGCGAAGGGCCCATGTTTTCATCATTGTCACACCCGGCCTTCCCTGGCTGCTCGTTGAGTGGAGACAACCATTGATGAAACTTGGTCTCCAGAGCTAACCGTCCACAACTTCTCAGCGGTGTGACTCACATTTCCCATAAATTTCAAAGTAAACATTTTACCGCCTGATGGCATTGAGCTCTGCTGCCAGCATAGTAAGGAGGTGTGTGGTATTCCTTGTGCGCAGTTACAAGGAAGGGTGCCCTGACCACACAGGGTTTGGGTCGAGGTGAAGGACCCACACCACGTTTAGGAGGCAGAAGCAGTGTATTAACTTCTACATACAGAGGAAGGATTGATACAACTCGTGGGGACAGCAAGACTTGTACAGCAGACCCTTCTCCATCTCTCCCCATAGTAACCCATTGCCCAGTCAGCAACATGTAATGCCCCTGTCCATGCTTACTGGGCCAAGTATCTGTGGTGAAATGCACTCTGTCACACAGTTTCTCAAAGAAGCGGTGATGTTTGGTGCGACATGCTGGTGTAGCGCGTGCACGCCTTTGTTGGAGAAGGAGTGGCGCCTGGGCATCGGCTCTTGGGGCACTGCGATGGGCATAAGGTCTCGAAAATCCTCGGTTTAAAAGGTTGGAAAGGAAGCATTTTGGTAGCCAACAGTTTCCAGATGCTGAAAGTCAAGCTCTAGGCCATGTCATGCCCTTCTAAAAGCATGTAAAACACAGCAAGGGGACTCCAACCACAGTCTCCCTCGTTTCCACTAATTGGGCCACACACACCCCACTTGACTGGCATCTGTTGACCCCATTTTCAACATGAAAAAGATCCTTTGCATGAAGCACTCTCAAAAATACGCATGCCTTTCACCTCCCCTGGATGACCCAGGGGAAGAAAAGTCCTTTGAGAGCCATGACTTGTTCATCTTGGTTCTTTTTTCAAAAGCGAGGGGACTCCAACCACAGTCTTTCTCGTTTCCACTAATTGGGCCACACACACCCCACTTGACTGGCATCAGTTGACCCCATTTTCAAGATGAAAAAGATGCTTTGCATGAAGCACGCTCAAAAATACGCGTGCCTTTCGCCTCCCCTGGCTGAGCCAGGGGAAGAAAAGTCCTCTGAGAGCCATGACTTGTTTATCTTGGTGAACGTTAGGCTGTCCACATTGTCAGTGGACAGATGCGTGTGCTTAGCTGTCAGCACACCCCCAGCAGCACTGAGGACACGTTCCGAGAAAATGCCAGCTGCGGGACACAACAAGATCCCCAAGGCATACGTGTATCACACAGGTAGAAGAAAAGACCGGGTTTATGCCGCGCTGAAAACCACTGATGCGTGTAAATTAAAAGATTTCCTTTTTATTGGATAGTTCCTACGCGTTTCAGAGACATCCGTCTCCTTCCTCAGGAAAAGAAATCATATTACAGCAAGGCCGCTTGGACCTATATATAAGGAGCAAACAGCCATGTATGCATTAAGGACTGCCTGTACAGTTTTACAAGGCATACGTGGTGAGCTCAGGCAATTTATCCAGATTGGAAGCCTAAAATGAGCAGGGCTCAAGTTGCACAGTAATGGCATCGACGTTCCCTTGCATATACTCATATCTGTGCCTCCTCCTCTTTTTCCTTGTCCAGCTCCTTGTTTTCGCATGAGTATATGTCCTTGTCACTTTCCCATGTGTTTGTGTTGTGTTGTGAGTTGTTTGTCACCTTTTGGACACCTTTGAGGGTGTTTTCTAGGTGTTTTTATGTATTTGTGATTGCCTGCCATTGTTTCCTATGCGGTTCCAGTGGTTCGTCGAACGTTCGCCGAACCGAACTCGAACGGGACCTCCGTTCGACGAACTGAACTAGAGCTGAACCGCGACCGGTTCGCTCATCTCTAGTGGGGACTATCATAGACACCTCCCATTACTAATCTAGAGCTTATTACCCCATTTGCCTATGCACCAGAGCAATTAACATGAGGTGGGTAAAGTTAAGGGATTTTCACATCTAATGAGTGGGCTGCTATTTTTAGTCTAGGTGGCCCAATAATTATGGGTCTCCACAATCTGAGAATACCAGCCCACAGCTGTTGGCTTTATCATGGCTGGGTATCAAAATTGGGGGGACCGCTCATTTTTTTTTTCAATTATTATATTTATATAAATAATTTAAAAAAGCCACATGTGGTCCCTCCTATTTTGATACACAGCAAGGATAAGCACACAGCTGGGGCGGCAGCTTTTAGATGTATGCCTTATCTGTGCTGGGTATCATTATATCGGGAGACCCAACACCAATTTTTTACACCACGATAGGGACACAGACAACGGTTCTGATTGATTGCCGTCAGACACGCTGTTACACATGGTGGGTGTGCATCTCACTGCAACTAATCAGAGACACTGGGACTTCCAGTGGGCAAGGGAAGCAGTGCATATGTATGAGGCTAATAAGTAACCCAAGAAGTAGCATTAAAGTCGTGCGTGAGACTCGGTAAGTATATTGCCTTGCTCTAATCCCCCTCTCCCTTCCCAATATTTTAAAGCTCTGGATTCTGGTCCCAATAGACTTATATAAGGACCGGCGTCTGACTAGATATCCATTCTGGGACCGAACCAAGGTTTTTTTTTTTTATCCAACCCGATTAGATCCGCCTATCCTGGGTATCTGAGTCTGCCCATTGGTAATCAGCTATCATCTGTCTTTAATAGACTTTGGTGTAGGTGAGCTCTGCTTCTCACTGTTAACCTGATAAATGTAATCTGTAACCCAAGTAAAGTACCATTCACCCAACAAAAAATAAGCTCTCATTTGTCTGTGGTTCTTGGAACAAAGGGAGGAAAAAAATAAAATCCCAAAAACTGAAACTTGCTTTGTCGAGGGGTTGTTAAAAGCAACACTAAATCAGTACTTATCGCACATAAAAAGAATAAAAAAAATAATACAGTGGTGGTGTTTTTGCTCATCTTACCACACACAAAATAAAACACAAAGTTAGCAAAAAGTTTTGCAAATCCAAAAATATATCAGCTATAACTTGTTATAAAAAAGCTAATAGAGAGGTATGCAAGGAAAAAAAATGGAAGAAATATTTGGGTATGTTATAAAAAAGTTTTAGTTCAAAAGTTATTTCTTATGAAAAAGAATCAAAATGTAAAAACAATATATATAGATTGGGTATCACTATAATTGGATTTATAAAACAACTCTGTAAGAAAATATGTTAACATTTCAGAATTGCTGATTTTTTCTAGCCACTCAAAACTGTAAATAAAAAGTGATCAAACAGTTATATGTAACTAAAACCTGCATATATAAAAAAAAACAAAACAGACCTCTTCTTGCAAAAGTAACCCCTCATGCAACTCTTTCAACATAAAATAAAGTTATGGGTCTTTTGAAAAATCAAACCCACCGAAAATGTTTATTTTTTTACTTGATTTTTTTGCGTGTAATAGTGGCAAAGCAAAAAAACAACATAAATGCCGTACTAACCATATTGCCATTATCGTACTGTTCTGAAAAAGAAAAACTCAATTAAACTTCACCTATGGCTGATTTGCCCTTCCAAGAGCCATGATTGTTTTACTTTTCCGTGAATATAGCCATTTGAGGGGGGGTTTTTTTGGGATGAGTTTTACTTTTGAATGACACTGATCACTATGCCACATATTGTACTGGAAAACGGGAAAAAATTCCAAATATGGTCAAATTTCATAAAAGTGCAATTACACAATTTTTTTTTTATTTGCCATTTTTACTATATTGTAAAACTGACCTAGCAATAGGATTCTCCAGGTCAGTACAAGATACTAAACATGTATTGTTTTACTTTTATGTAAGTGGTGAAAAAAAATTGTGAAAAAACAAGAAAAAAAATTGTTTTATTTTGCCATTTTACAAGACCCATAAAATTCTCAATTTTCAGGATGTATGGCTGAGTGAGAGCTCATTTTGGCATCATGAGCTGATGTTTTCATTTATATCATTTTTGGGTAGATGCAATTTTTTTATCGCCTCTATTTATCTCATTTTAGTGCAATATTGCGGCAACCAAAAAAACAATCCTGGCATTTTTGATTTTTTTTTCTCACAATGCACTTTAGCAATAAGATTGATTTTAGATTTTAATAGATCTGGCATTTCTGAACTCAGTGATACCAAGTACTATTATTATTATTATTATTATTATTATTATTATTATTGTTTTATCTTCAGTGGGACAAAAGGGGGGGATTTGAACCTTTTATTTCAGATTCTTTAAAACTTTTTTTATTGATTTTACTAGTCCCTTTAGAGGTCTTGAAGAATCGCTTCTGCTGTTTAAAGCGGTGCTTCAGCATCCCTCTGAACAGCAGAAATGCTGCTCTCCAGTTAATGTGATGTTCTGCTAGCATTCACAGGAACTTTGTCATGACAGTAGCAGGGATAATCAGCAAACCCCCCGCTATCATGACAACCCATTGGCACCCCGTGATTGTGACACCGGGGTGCCGATAGCACATTTTAGATTGGGAAGTCAGAGTTTGACAACGCGATCTGACAGGTTAACAAGTGCGGCTACATCGGAGATCCACCCGAACCTGTTAGCTGCACATGTTGGCTGATCAGATCAGCTGATATGTGCAGGGAATAATGCATTAAAGGGACATAATGTTTGCAGTGCGGGTCTCTACGACAAAATACATTTCAGATGGATGTACGTACGGTATGTAAAAGCTTAATTTACCCCAATTTTCCAATTTGAAAAATAAAGAAGTTTTAAAATTAAAAACACATCAAATGATGTAATATTCTGTTAAATGTTGAAAAAAAAATGTACTGTCAAAAATGACATTTTTCGGCTGCTATACCTCATAAAAAATGCAAAATAAAGCAATAAAAATATATGTATACCAAAATGGTATGAATAAAAATGTCAGCTTAAGATACAATAAGGAAAATCCTCACACAACTTCATCGACAGAAAAATAAAAAAAGTTATTGTTAGAGATAGGCAGATTAGGCAAAACTTGGTTTCACCTGTTTCCACAGATTTTTCAATTCCCAGATTAAGTCATTATCTGGTAACTTAATTTCCATTATTATACTCAGAGCTTTCTCCAGAACCCACAGCAGAATTTACATAAGTTGTTTAAAGTAAAAAAATACTTATATTCACCCGACAGCTCACAGCTTCAGCCACCGTCAATGCTTCATGCCCACTGTAAAGTCCTCTACGCGTTCGTCACATCACATCTCTGGACTAGTCTTCACCCTCGGCTGTGGATGTCTGCCATGAGTGCCCCATGCACAGTAAACTCCAGGATCCAAGAATACAGAAGAACAGCGGCACACTTCAATCATGAAAGTTTTCTTCTTTTAATCATCCAGGTATGTGAAAAAACAGCAACTACGAGGATTGTAGAACCTGGGGAAGAGGGTACAAACAGGAGCACTGAGCTAGATGACAACCATTTCACGCCAATCAGTGCTTCTACCGGTCCACCATCGAAACGGCCGTTGTCCGGCTCAATGCTCTTGTTTTTACCCTCTCCCCCTGGTTCCACGATTATCATGGATGCTGTTTTTTCACATACCTGGATTATTAAAAGAAGAAAAGTTTTATGATTGAAGTGTGTCTCTGTTCTGTATTCTTGGTTTACGGCTTCACTTAGCACTGTGTTTTGACAAGCAGACAACTTCCAGTCTCATCCAGCAAGTCCTGCAGAGCAGTCTCGATCACAGTAAGTTAAACCCATGGCAGCCGGGTGGTAATGCATGGGTTGTGATATTTCTTGTCAAACCCCAGGATCTGCTCACATCCTGGCCTAGAGGAAAAATTAAGATGGATATCTAGTGCAACAGAGGCATGGAGGACCGGACACCGGGCATGGTGAAAGGGAACAGGGAGCCACGGCCTAGTGTTTACTCTAAGTCATGACTTCCTCCTGCGTGTAGATTGAAAAGACCACTGCGCATGTTCTGGAGCATACCCATGGCCCGCAGCCCTGGTCTACAGCGAACAATCCCCAGAGCATGGACACTGGACAATAGAGTTGACACAATGGGGACGCAAAAAAACAGAAAGCGGACAGGGGACATCCAGACAGGTGAGCTGGGAGGATAGTATGTTTTTTAACACTTTCTTTGACCTTTATTGTTCAGCAAGATGGTGGCTACACCTGACCATCATTTTGCTGACTTTGCACAGAGAAAATTACAAAACAAAATCTGAATTTTTCATAATGCGGATCTTTATACAATTCAAGTTACATTCAGTTCAGCACAAATAAATTATGGATTTCAGAAAAGATATCTTTCTTTAGTTGTGATAAAAAAGACATTGTAACATTTTGTTAACTTTGTTTCTTTTTTGAAAATATCTGAAAATGATTAGATACAGTGGGAGGACAACTGAATTCTGACACTGCCAACATAAGAACAAAACAAGTGTTGTTTTTTCAAAGTAATTTAAGGATATTTCAACCTACATATGTTCCTTCCATTACAGAATGACAATTTTAAAGCACCACTCCAGCTGGTTTTTTTTTAACACTGGAGTGGTGGTGCACCCTGTCATTTACTCACCTTCCGGCATCTTCACTTTTTACCAACGTTGCTCCGGTCCCGCAATGCCATCTTGTGACAGTAAGTTCTGACTGGCCAGAAGTCAAAAGTTACATCACAAGCCCTCAATACATCTCTATGAGAGCCAGAATGAGGGCAGTACGAGACTCTCATAGATAAGCACTGATTGGTGACCTCCGGAACTCTTCATGAAACACTGAAACAACCTGGCAGATCACAAATTGCTGAAGACTGATGGAGCAGCGGCAATAGAAGGTAACTCCACCAGAAGGTGAGTATAAGACAAAGTGCAGAGAACTTATATGTAAAGTTCCTCGGTGTAATAAAAAAAGCTGGAATGGTGCTATAAGCAAGGATAATTAACATATTTTTTGGACTATAGGACACAAATTACCATAAGATACATTCAAGGTTTATACAGCGCAAAATAGGAAAAAACATTTTTCCTTCCAAGTAAAACTACCTTGTTTACTTAAGGAAGTGGATGGGTCAATTTCACTAATTTTAATACACCAGAGTAGAGTAGGAAGGTGTGTGTTTTTTTTTCAAGAACATGTATATACTGTCTGCAGTAAACACATACATAAAATTGCTACATGCGCACACACACCTTTGCTACATCAACACACATCACTGCTGTATTAACAGAAAAATCTGCTTCATCAAGACATCACTGCTGCATTAACACACAGCTCTGCTACATTAGCACACAGCTTTGCTACATCAACACAGAGTTTTGCTGCATTAACACACAGCTCTGCTGCATAAACACTCCGATTTTCCACATCAACACACAGCACTGCTACATCAACAGACACAACTCTTCCGCATAAACACACACAACTGGTTCATCAACACAGAATTTTGCTGTATTTATACACAACCCTGCCATATCAACATACACAGCACTGCCACATTAACACAAAGATCTGCTACATCAAGACACTGCTTTGCCTCATGAACACACAGTTCCAATACATAAACTTTCACAGCTCTGCTACATCAACACACATCACAGCTGCATTAAAACACAGCTCTGCTACATCAACACAGAGTTTTGCTGCATTAACACATAGCTCTGCTACATCTACACACAACACTGCCACATAAACGCAAACATCACTGCTACATTAACACACAGCTCCACTGCATCAACACTCTGATTTATCACATCAATACACAGCACTACTACATCAACAGACATAGCTCTGCTGCATAAACACACACATTACTACTGCATTAACAGAGCTTTGCTTCATCAGCACAGAGTTTTGATGCATTAACACACAGCTCTGCTACATCAACACACAGCACAGCCACATCAACACAGACATCAATGCTCATTAACACACAGCTCTGCTGCATCAACACTCTACTTTTTCACATCAACACACAGCACTGCTATATCACAAGACACAGCTCTTTGGCATAAACACAAACCACTGCTGCATTAATACACAGATTTGCTACATCAAGACACTGCTTTGCCTCATGAACACACAGTTCCAATACATAAACTTTCACAGCTCTGCTACATCAACACACATCACAGCTGCATTAAAACACAGCTCTGCTACATCAACACAGAGTTTTGCTGCATTAACACATAGCTCTGCTACATCTACACACAACACTGCCACATAAACACAAACATCACTGCTACATTAACACACAGCTCCACTGCATCAACACTCTGATTTATCACATCAATACACAGCCCTGCTACATCAACAGACATAGCTCTGCTGCATAAACACACACATTACTACTGCATTAACACAGCTTTGCTTCATCAGCACAGAGTTTTGATGCATTAACACACAGCTCTGCTACATCAACACACAGCACAGCCACATCAACACAGACATCAATGCTCATTAACACACAGCTCTGCTGCATCAACACTCTACTTTTTCACATCAACACACAGCACTGCTATATCACAAGACACAGCTCTTTGGCATAAACACAAACCACTGCTGCATTAATACACAGATTTGCTTAATCAACACAGAGTTTTGCAGTATTTATACATAGCTCTGCCATATCAACATACACAACTTTGCCAGATAAACAGAAACATCACTGCTACATTAACACACAGCTACTCATCTGTGTCTCGCTGAGTAAGCTAACGCGACACGCCCGTTCAGGACCAAGATATCCTCCCACCGACCTTGGACTAACAGTGTGCACCTATCTCTCCACTACGAGTAAGCACTTTATATAAAACAGCATTAAACACTGCAGTGATGATACATACCCTGGTGGTGGTCCCCCATGTATGTAATTACATTAGTGTACTGACATAAATTTAATTACTATGATGTTTATGGGATACATGGGACAAATTGAGGTGCTTTCTGCTTGTCTTTAGGTGGGTGGGTTGGATTGAGTCCACCTTAATAACTCATACAAATATCCTATATGGAAATTGATTATTGTGCATTTTTAGTCTGTTTTATATATTTAATAAAATTAATTTATATTCATGAATGACTCTCCTATGCGTGTTTTGTTACATGGTCTGTTAAGGATTAACACACAGCTCTGCTACATCAAGACACTGCTTTGCCACATGAACAAACAGCTCTGCTACATTTACAGACATAGCTCTGCTGTATAAACACACACACAGCTCTGTTACATCAACACATAGTTTTGCTACATCAACACACACAGCTCTGCTGCATCAACATACAGACACACACCTCTGCTGAACTGTGGGCATACTAAGCAATTTTTTGTTGACCATCGTGAAAGTACACAGATTCTGCACAACAGCAAATTACCCTAGCTAAAGATGAAATGAGCTGAACATACAGTACAGCAGCAACACAAATTAATCAATGGTTCATTTGAATTGTGGGAGACCTGGACATAGCTGGTAACAGTCTAAGCAGGTAAATCTTTGTTGAACCTTGATTTAAATGATCTAACAAAGCATCAGGTACTTAAAGTACATGGTTGCTATAAGTGTTTGGATATGTTTTTCCATTTGGCCTATTGTCTCCTTTTTAATAGGTGAGCCTTATTGTATCTTTATTCTCTCCTTTAAGTTGGGTAAGACCGTATTGCTTTTTGTCTACTTCCAGTTTTTATCCTGTACAGGAGGGAGACAAGCTTCCCCCCCCATTTTCTGTGTAATTAGGTATATTGTTTTATATTTATATTTAATTGACTGTTGGTGATATGTCAAATTTTTAATTCATAATAATCAAAATATATACATTTTAAAGGGTTTTCTATGTTAGTTGACATCCTCTCACTAAACAACTGATTTGCCAAATTGTTGCTGCTCTACATTCCCTGCCTTTGCTTTTATACTGGGTATGATAGAGTGTGCTGTACTATGGGATGTTCTATGCTATGTGATGTGCGGTGCTATGTGATGGCTGTGCTATACCATGTAATGTGATAGCTATAAAGCATTGTTTGGAAGTCAGCCCAGTCATGGCCAAGATCATGAGAACATTGGCTTGTGTAATCTTCTGAATATTGCAAAATATTGTTCATCATTTTAGGCGGCTCGCACTAATCAAATATCAAATTGATCTAATACAACAGATCCATTGACTTTTCTAAAATTCAGCACTAGTTCAATTTACTCATCGTGTTACCATAGCATAATCATAGATACCATTACTAATTCAGATGTATAAACCTTTTGGTTTCACTTGTTATTTTAATAAGGAAGTAGAGATGAGCAAACCGGTCCCGGTTCGGCTCGAGGTCGGTTCGCCGAACGGAGGTCCCGTTCGAGTTCGGTTCGTCGATGACCGGCACTGCAAGCAGTGATGCAGGACCTATCGTGACGTCAAAATAGCCATGTGACCAGTCACGTGGCTATTATCTCATTGGCTACAGACTGGTCACATGACTATGACGCGTCATGTAGGACCTGCGAGTGCATCTCTCCGGTACACGTGCACATTTGTGTATCGCTGTGTACCGGCGACATGCTCTAGCACACGGTCGACTCCCCGTTCAGTTAGGGACCGGCTGACACAGCCGGTCATTAACGGAGATCACCGTTGCCATAGCAACGCAGTTAGCGGTGATGTCACCGCTAACCGTGGCTCCGGGAGCACCGTTGCTATGGTAACGCATCTGTCAGCGTTACCGCTGTTACCGCTAGCAGCATTGATCATTCACGGAGTAAAGGCTGCATGCTGCTTCTCGTGCAGCTTTCACGGAGTGAATGCGCCACGGGAAGCAGCGTCTTCCCCCATGCAGCAGTGATGTAGCAGAGCTGCATTTGTTGAACGAGAAAGACAGAAGAGCAGGATCGTGGAGGGCTGACAGGGGGTAATAAAGATGGAGTCTCTAATGTGTCTGTGTATTTATTTCTATTAAAGTATTTTTTCTCTGTGTGGTGTCTTTTTTTAACCCTTTATTGGAGATTCTTAATGGCCGGGTCAAACGTGCCTGACATTAAGAATCTCTGGCTTAATACTGGCTAGTAAAACAAAGCCAGTATTAACTCATCATTACCCAACAAGCCACCCCGCTCCAGGGCTGTTGGAAGAGTTGGATACAGCGCCAGATGATGTCGCTTCTATGAGAGCGCCATTTTTTGGGACGGCTGCGGACTGAAATTCGCAGCAGAGGCGCCCAGAAACTTCGGGCTAACCTGTGCTGCGGATTCCAATCCCCAGCTGCCTAGTTGTACCTGGCTGGACACAAAAATGGGGCGAAACCCACGTCATTTGTTTTTTTATTATTTCATGAAATAAGTGAAATAATTAAAAAAAAAGGGCTTCCCTATATTTTTGGTTCCCAGCCGGGTACAAATAGGCAACTGGGGGTTAGTGGCAGCCCGTGGCTGCCTGCTGTACCTGGCTAGCATAAAAAAATATGGCGAAGCCCAAGGAGTATTCTGAGCCTTGTAGTTCTGCAGCTACTGTCTGCTCTTCTCCATACAGATAGACATATTACAGACACAGTCCGTATTAAGAAAACATTTTTCTTCATAAGCATATATGTTTTTGTCCAAAACAAGTTACAAATGACGTTTCGGCCTGAGCCTTCGTCAGATTGGACTTATCTGCATGTAATCATGAAAAATGACAATAATCAGTATCACATAAGCGTGAGAGAACAATAACATAAACTCGAACAATGTAGAGGTACAATTGGGATGCAGCAAAAAAATTGCAACACAGCAAGAAATGAAACACATGATACAAATGTCATAATACAGTACAAGGACAATATAGTAATGACAAATATGGGGTCAGAGTAGGCTTAGACAGCTCTGGTACGAAAGAGATGTCAATCATAAAGTAACATGTGCAGTAGGTGTAGAGCTACACTATGCATGGCAGAGCTAATGGGTAGACCGACCATAGAAAAAGAACGGAGAAAAAGTGGAGAAAAGTGGGGAAAAAATGTAGAAAAAGTGGAGAAAAAAATGGAGAAAAAGTGGAGAAAAAGTGGAGAAAAAATGTAGAAAAAGTGGAGAAAAAGTGGAGAAAAGGTGGAGAAAAAATGGAGAAAAAGTGGAGAAAAAGTGTAGAAAAAATGGAGAAAAAGTGTAGAAAAAGTGTAGAAAAAGTGGAGAAAAAATGGAGAAAAAGTGGAGAAAAAGTGGAGAAAAAGTGGAGAAAAAAATGGAGAAAAAGTGGAGAAAAAGTGGAGAAAAAAATGGAGAAAAAGTGGAGAAAAAGTGGAGAAAAGGTGGAGAAAAAGTGGAGAAAAAGTGGAGAAAAAGTGGAGAAAGGGGGAGAAGTGGAGAAAAAGTGGAGAAAAAGTGGAGAAAAAGTGGAGAAAAAATGGAGAAAAAAATGGAGAAAAAGTGGAGAAAAAGTGGAGAAAAAGGGGAGAAAAAGGGGAGAAAAAGTGGAGGAAAAGTGGAGGAAAAGTGGAGGAAAAAATGGAGAAGAAGTGGAGAAAAAGTGGAGAAAAAGTGGAGAAAAAGTGGAGAAAAAGTGGAGAAAAAATGGAGAAAAAGTGGAGAAAAAGTGGAGAAAAAAATGGAGAAAAAGTGGAGAAAAAGTGGAGAAAAAAATGGAGAAAAAGTGGAGAAAAAGTGGAGAAAAGGTGGAGAAAAAGTGGAGAAAAAGTGGAGAAAAAGTGGAGAAAGGGGGAGAAGTGGAGAAAAAGTGGAGAAAAGGTGGAGAAAAAGTGGAGAAAAAATGGAGAAAAAGTGGAGAAAAAGGGGAGAAAAAGTGGAGGAAAAGTGGAGAAAGGGGGAGAAGTGGAGAAAAAGTGGAGAAAAGGTGGAGAAAAAGTGGAGAAAAAATGGAGAAAAAAATGGAGAAAAAGTGGAGAAAAAGTGGAGAAAAAGGGGAGAAAAAGGGGAGAAAAAGTGGAGGAAAAGTGGAGGAAAAGTGGAGGAAAAAATGGAGAAGAAGTGGAGAAAAAGTGGAGAAAAAGTGGAGAAAAAATGGAGAAAAAATGGAGAAGAAGTGGAGAAGTGGAGAAGAAGTGGAGAAGAAGTGTTTGTTCATGCCAGATGGGAGATAAATAATTTTTTACCGGCGCTGTCATTTACTGTAACGTGATCATCGGTGTACGGTGTATACCTGTGATCACGTGAGTGGGGACCGGAAAAACCATCCTGAATCATGATCCCCAGGGTCTCAGCTAGCCCTGAAACCCCGGAGATTTTCTGACGCTGGGGGGCGTTATTCACTTATTTCTGCCTGCTGTTTATAAACGGCAGATCAGAATAAGGCTACATTAACACGACCGATCCATTTTTGCGGTCTGCAAAAAACAGTCCTTTTTTTTCACGGGTGCATCCGTGTGGCATCCATTTCCGTTCTGTAGATGGTCCGTATGTCATCTGTTTGTCATCCGTGTGCATTCCGTTTTTTTTGTGTACTGCAAAAAAACTGAAGGAGGGTAAATGCATAAATTTACCCAGGATTCATAGCTTCATCCTACATGAGGCGGTCACATGTTCACTCCAGTGCCATTTTCTACTGCTTTTCACAGCGTAGAGCGCTCTGGTGATTTTCTTGTGCTTGTACACTTCATATCAGTCTTTTCTGTCATTATAATGGCAGAAAGACACATAATGTCCCACTCTCCTGCATTTTGTAATTTTGCACCCTTTGGTGCCTTTCATGTAGCACTAAGGGGTGCTTAGCTTTGTATTTAGCCAAAAAAATGAAAAAAAAATAACGTAGGGTTCCCCCTAGTTTTGTAGCCAGCTAGGGTAAAGCAGACGGCTGCAGCCTGCAGACCACAGCTGGCAACCTCACCTTGGCTGGTAATCCAAAACTGAGGGCACCCCATGCTGTTATTTTAAATTAAATAAATAATTAAAAAAAAAAACACGTAGGGGTCCCCCCAAAATTGGATCACCAGCCAAGGTAAAGTAGACAGCTGGGGTCTGATATTCTCAGACTAGGGAGGTCCATGGTTATTAAACTCTCCCCAGCCTAAAAATAGCAGGCCGCAGCCGCCCCAGAAGTGGCGCATCCATTAGATGCGCCAATCCTGGTGCTTCGCCCCAGCTCATCCCGCGCCCTGGTGCGGTGGCAAACGGGGTAATATATGGGGTTAATACCAGATGTGTAATGTCACCTGGCATCAAGCCCTGGGGTTGGTGAGGTCAGGCGTCTATCAGATACCCGACATCACCAACCCAGTCAGTAATAAAAAAAATAGACGACAAACACATTTTTATTTGAAAAACACTCCCCAAAACATTCCCTCTTTAACCAATTTTTTAGAAAGAAAAACAAATCCAGGTCTGGTGTGATCCAAGGGGTTGCCATGACGATCCACACTGTCCCAGTCAATGAAGAGCAGAATGTTCCCCATTGGCTGGGAGAGCAGTGCAGTGACCTGAGCTAACATCAATGGGTCAGCCCAGGTCACTGCAGGGGATGACAAGTGCTGCTGTCAGCGAGGTACATTACCTGCGCTGATCTCCAGCACACTTACAGCACCTGTCACTGAGTTCAATGACCTTCACAGCCAAATATCGCGAGAGGCCCGTGACGTCACCGCTAGTCAGTCTCGGGTCGGAAGCGAGAGAAGGTGATGTGACAAGCGGCGGCCATGGAGGACAGTGACAGCGCTGAGGTCGGGATGGCGGGACTTCATCACCGCAGGTAAGCCGAGCGGGACCTTGTGTGTGTGTGTGTGTGTGTGTGTGTGTGTGTTTACGTGTGTACATGCCGCGGGCAGGAGGGGGCGGAGTGAGCTGAGCGGGGAAGTGTGGGCTTCCTGCACGTAACTAGGATAAACATCGGGTTACTAACCAAAGCGCTTTGGTTGGATACCCGATGTTTATCTTGGTTACCAGCTTGTGGCAGGCTGCCAGCGATGGCTCTTGCTCACTGTAGCTGTAAAAAGCCCTGCTTTTTGCTGCTAGAACCGTTCTCAAACGTATCTAGAACTATCGAGCTTTAGCAAAAAGCTGGAGTTGTAGTTCGATCTAGAACAGCCCCCAAAATCACTCGAGCCCCGAACTGGAGAACCTCGAACCGCGAACCGCGCTCAACTCTATTAAGAAGCTAATAAATTAAGAAACGTTAACTGACCAACTTAAAAAATTCTTCCTTCGTTGAGTTTTCAAAGAATAGAAGCATAGTTCCAAAAATACTTTTTTGTTTTTTATTTATTAAACTAAGCAAATAAAATGCTAGGATGGATTGACTGTATTATTTAATTTAGCAAAAGCCCCAATATATACTAGATAAAAGTTAACCAAATCCACCAACCCTTTACTGTCTATGGGGCACATTAAAAAGAAACCTGCAATCAGGTTATAAGTGACCAATGTATGCTCTTATTTCACTCTTGCTGCTATTCTATGTTGTCTGATTTATTTTTTCATTCTTCCAAACAGTTTTTCATTTAGTGTAACTTTTTATGGTCTTTAGTAAAGTGACTATTAAGGCAGATCAACGAATAAGTAACCATGCAAACACCAGGGAAAATAGAAGGTATATACAGCAAGTGCCTGTAACAATGGTGTGTGGGTTGTCAGGATATTAGTGGACCTACGAACAATATAATGGAGACACGGAAATGTAGAACAAAAATTTCTAGGAGAACTGATGAGGTCAAAAATAGTATTTTATTAATTAAAAATAATGACTGCCACAATCGGCAGTTAACCCTAGAACGCATACCTGGGGCCTCGCAGGCCTGTTAGGTTACTTGTTTTCTATGGTAGATTTTTATGGTTGCACGGTCTAGGGTTAAACAACAAAAACAAGGCATCAAACGCAATGTGAGTGACAGGGTGGCAGTATACAGGTGCTCAGCAATGTATAATGAAATAAAACCAAGTATAAATAAGCAAGCTGTAAACAATTAGAACCATCATAAATGGAATAAAAAATAGTCCTAGGCTGAAAAGCCTCATAGCTCAAAATATGACATGAAAGCGTATCACATAAAGATGATATATAAGTTAATGGAAGTAAGTATGACTGTATGATGTATGAAAGCAGATGGCATAAGGGAAAAGAGAGCAGTGATGGAGCCTGTTATATACAGTGGAACCTCAGATTACAAGTAACCTGGTGTGCGAGCATTTCGCTATACGAGCAAAGCTTGCTGCAAATTTGTAACTCTGTTTGTGAGCAATGCTTTGCTGTACGAGCAAATAATCACTGCACACACTTCCGGTTCCGTACTTGCACCGCGCTCCAACCCGCTCTGGCGGCTACTTGTGGTCTGCAGGTAATCGCAGTCCGTGCAGGGGCTGCTGTCGTCTTTGCATCATCTCGGCCGGCGCTGAGCTGTCTCTTCACACCTCCCACAGGCAGCGCGCTGGCCAATCAGAGGCAGACAGATCATGCCTATGACGTCAGTGAGTAGGTCAAACAGAGGCAAGTGGCTAATGTGTGAAGCACTAACAGCGGCATCCCCTGCATCGGCTGCAATCGTTATCGGGTCCACATGCCTGCAGACTGCAAGAACCAGGGAAGAGCCTGGCAAGGGAACGGAGGAGAGGTGTGAATAATGTGTGTGTGTGTGTGTGTGTGTTTGTGTTTGTGTGGAATGGCACAAAAGGGGACCAGGAGGAGACATTGCTACAAGTTGTGGACCAAATTGTCTGAGTTACAATGATTTTCTATGGGAAAATGTGCTTTGCTATATGAGTAAATTGGTTTACGAGTACACTCACAGAAAGAATTATGCTTGCAAACGAAGGTTCCACTGAAAATAGGGTACTAATGACCTGTAGACAAACCAGGGTTTACATAGAAATGCTGTCAATACCAGCGCAGTAAAGCAACTAGGACCATGCACAGAGCAGTGGTATGCTGAAGGAGAATAGAGCGCTTGTGGTTTCAGCATACCCCGCTGTTCAGTGAACCAAGGAGCAGGGTCTAATGCAGTAAAAGGCATATAAAGAATACATGATGAAGGGGAAATACCTGGATGAAGAGGACCTGTGGACACGTGCAACGCCAAACAGGGTTTTGACTTCTGAAATAATGGGATCATTTTTGGCTGGATTGTAAAAAAAGCTATTGGTTCTTTGTTAGCAAAGAATAAAGTTTTTTATTCTCAACAAATCAATATTTTTTAAACTTCCATTTGAATAAGCCTCAACTTCTCCCATATGTCCTTCAAAATTGATAATTTTTGGACTGTTTAAACAACCTAAAAAGTCTTAATCAACAGTGTTCGGTTTAATAGGTTTCAGGTTATCACCGATTACCATCTCTGTACACTAAGGGGTACTTTGCACACTACGAGATCGAAAGCCGATGCTGCGATGCCGAGCGCAAAAGTCCCCGCCCCCGTCGCAGCAGCGATATCTTGTGATTGCTGCCGCAGCGAACATTATCGCTACGGCAGCTTCACATGCAGTTACCTGCCCTGTGACGTCGCTCTGGCCGGCGAACCGCCTCCTTCCTAAGGGGGCGGGTCGTGCGGCGTCACAGCGGCATCCTACGGCAGGCGGCCAATAGGAACAGAGGGGCAGAGATGAATGGGACATAAACAACCCGCCAACCTCCTTCCTTCCACATAGCAGCCGGGATGAAGGTAAGGTGATGTTTAGAGTTGAGCGCGGTTCGCGGTTCGAGGTTCTCCAGTTCGCGGCTCGAGTGATTTTGGGGGCTGTTCTAGATCGAACTAGAACTCGAGCTTTTTTGCTAAAGCGCGATAGTTCTAGATACGTTCGAGAACGGTTCTAGCAGCAAAAAAAACAGCTAATTCCTAGCTGGCTTTCCGCTGTAATAGTGTAAGTCACTCGGTGACTCACACTATTATGACATTTTAGTGTATAGTGTGCGGGAACAGCGCATTCAGATCACTGCTGTATGTATAATGGCGATCGCCATTTTTTTTTTTTTTTTCCTTGTCTTCCTTCCCTAAGCGCGCGCGTGTAGTGGGGCAGGCCAGCATGTCAGCCAATCCCATGCACACACACAGCTAAGTGGACTTTTAGCCAGAGAAGCAATGGCATGTGTGATAGGATGTCCATGTCACATGTCCCTGCATTATAAAACCGGACATTTTCCTCCAGCACGCCATTATTTGCCTTCTGCGTCCTTAGTGTCAGACATCACTGGCGCAGCTCCTATCGCCGATACTGCTGTATACGCTCCATACACAGCCCTGGACAGCTTAGGGATAGCACTTTCTATCAGTCTTTTTAAGGGCTCATACCGGCAGGGTCAGAGCCATAGGTGACAGAGTTTAAAACAGAGTTTAACAGCTACACAAGATGACAGCGTCTGTGTAGCTAAGGTCAGGGATTTCCTCGCTGCATTTCCCCATTAGGAGGGATAGAAAGGCAGGCTTCCTTTTCTCTACCCAGAGACCAACAACCCTGCCACTGTACCCTCCTGCCCTTTGCACACTCAAACTCATTGTTACTAAGCCATTATACTAGCAAACACTGAGTGAACATAGTGGCATCCTAAACGTGGCTGTTGGACTTCTGTATCGTCCCACAAGTGCAAAGATATTTGCAGCACGTCTGCCTGCATTGCACACTCAAACTCATTGTCACTAAGCCATTATACTAGCAAACACTGAGTGAACTTAATGGCATCCTAAACGTGGCTGTTGGACTGCTGTATCATCCCACAAGTGCAAAGATATTTGCAGTACCTCTGCCTGCATTGCACACTCAAACTCATTGTTACTAAGCCATTATACTAGCAAACACTGAGTGAACTTAGTGGCATCCTAAACGTGGCTGTTGGACTGCTGTATCGTCCCACAAGTGCAAAGATATTTGCAGCACCTCTGCCTGCATTGCACACTCAAACTTATTGTTACTAAGCCATTATACTAGCAAGTTATGCTGCCAGTTTAAGGGCCGCAGTTGCATTGTCAGGGATAATTATTCTTTATTATTCTGCTGTTAATAAAGCTAGACCACCGCTGCAATCTACACCACCTCTCAATTTTTACTACCACATTTTAAGTGCACAATTTTGTCGCAATCAACATGAGTGGCAAAATGACAGATGCTGGTGGAAAGGGGAAGAGGCGTGTTGGAAAAGGAAAAAAAGGGTTTGTCCGTGGGGAAGGTGGCAAAGCTCCATTAACATCTGCTGAAGATAGACCATCTACCAGCAAAAGTAAGATGTCTACTACTTACCGTGGACAATCCGATGTGCTCCCTTTTTTACGGACACAAACAACAGGAACAAAGGTAGATGATGGCTAAAAAAGGAAAATGCTTGAATGGATCTCAAGTGGTCCAACAAGTGCCCTCTCAGCCACCTCAACTACCGCATCCAAAAAACACCAGTCCTCTCAGTTGTCATCCCAATCAAACTTGCTTTCTCCCAGCTCTGAAGTCTCCATCAGCCCTGCACAGTATGGTGGAACTGAGATGGCTGAGTCTGCAGAGCTGTTCAGTCACACTATAGCCTGGAAATCAGAGGTCTGCTCCCAAGCTACAGTGAGTACAGACCAGGAAATGGTCTGCAGTGATGCCCTGAACCTTTGTGACTCTGATTCAGGCCGTGAGGACCAAGTTTCTGAGCACAATGTTGACCCTTTGTCACAAACTGTAACACCTGTGGTTATAGACAATGAGGAACATACTGATGACGATGAGACGCAGATACCAGATTGTGATGACAACTTAAATATTCAGTCAGGGCAAGAAGATGCTCGGTCTGAGGGTGAGGGGAGTGCAAACAACAATTGATGAGGAAGTTCTAGATCCCATCTACTGTCAACCCACAGTCAGGCACTCGAGGAGGTCAACAGAGGCGGTGGAGGAGGATGCAACCGACGACGAAGTGACCTTGCGCCTTCCTGGACAGAGTCGGAGCACTGGTAGCACGTCTACAACTGCATCATCAGCCACCACTCTGCCTCTAAGCACTAGTCGGGGGGGCTCAGCAGGTCGCATGCCCTCTAAGCCTTGCCTAGCCTGGTCCATTTTTGACATAGAAAAAGATCGCCCAAATTATGTGATGTGTAAAATTTGTCGTGATTCTGTTAGTAGAGGTCAAAACCTCAGCAGTTTGACAACTTCTTCCATGAATCATCATATGAATAAATATCATAGGTCCCAGTGTGAAGCTCACCGTGCTGCAATGCGGCCTAGCGGAGCGAACCATCCACCGCCTGCCCCTTCCAGTGCATCCGCGCGCTCTTCATCTTCTAGGACTGTGGGGACAGCTGTCACACCTGGTTTTCCACGCGCAACTTCCACCACTGTAACCGCAACAGGCAGTTTGCTTGGTAGGTCGTCAGTTGGTTTGGAAGGGGAAACAAGTGCGTGTGTACAGCTCTCTCAGACATCGATAGCACCAACGTTGGATGAAGGCAACATCATGTCTACGCCTGCACTTTCCTCACAAAGCTGCATTTTTCCAGGGACACCCTACTCAACACCGTCTACACACAGCAGCCAGATCTCTGTCCCTCAGATGTGGACAAATAAAAGGCCATTTCCTGCGACCCATGACAAAGCTAAGAGGTTGACTTTATCCCTCTGTAAGCTCTTGGCTACCGAAATGCTGCCTTTCCGCCTGGTGGACACACAGGATTTTTAAGACCTTATGTCTGTCGCTGTGCCCCAGTACCAGATGCCCAGTCGCCACTACTTCTCTAAAAAAGGTGTGCCCTCGCCACACCAGCATGTCGCACACAACATCACCGCTTCCTTGAGAAACTCTGTGTGTGAACGGGTGCATTTTACCACCGATACTTGGACCAGTAAACATGGACAGGGACGTTACATGTCGCTGACTGGGCACTGGGTAACTATGGTGATAGATGGTGAAGGGTCTGCTGCACAAGTCTTGCCGTCCCCACGACTTGAGTGTCAATCCTCTGTCTGTCCAAGTTCCGCCACAGCTTCTGCCTCCTCCACCTCATCTGTGTCCTCCACCTCCGCCCCAAGCCTGCCTGGTCAGGCCACCAGCGTTCTCACTGCGCAGAAGGAATAACGCAGCCCTCATTACTATGCTGGCAGCAGAGCGCAACATCATCAGGCGGTCTTTAGCTTGACATGTCTTGGGAATAAGAGTCACACAGCTGAGGAGTTGTGGTCAGCTCTGCGGTCCGAGTTTAATAAATGGTTGTCTCCACTCAACCTGCAGCCTGGTAAGGCCGTGTGCGACAATGCTGCAAACCTGGGTGCGGCCCTTCGCCTGGGCAAGGTGACACACGTACCTTGTATGGCTCACGTGTTGAACCTTGTTGTCCAGCAATTTTTAACACACTATCCCGGCCTAGATGGCCTTCTGACCAGGGCACGAAAACTGTCTGCTCACTTCCGCCGTTCAAGCGCCGCGGCTGAGCGACTTGCATCGCTCCAGAAGTCTTTCGGCCTGCCGGTTCATCGCCTGAAATGCGATGTGCCGACACGCTGGAATTCTACTCTCCACATGTTACAGCGACTGTGGCAGCACCGCCGAGCCCTGGTGCAATACGTCATGACGTATAGCCTGGGCCAATGAGATGCAGAGGTGGGTCAGATCACCCTGATAGAGTGGTCTCAGATCAAGGACCTATGCACCCTTCTGCACAGTTTCGACATGGCGACGAAACTGTTTAGCGCTGACAATGCCATTATCAGCATGACAATTCCAGTTATTTACATGCTGGAGCACACGCTAAACACTATTCGGAGTCAGGGAGTGGGACAACAGGAAGGGGAGGAACTACAGGAGGATTCATATGCGTAAGACATAACAACATCTCCAAGGTCCAGACGTTCATCATCACCAACGCGGCAGGCATGGGACCATGGGGAACAGTGATCAACAAGGGCGCATGGTAGCAGGCGAAATGTTGAGGAAGGTTCAGGAGAACATGAAGAAATGGAGGACGAACTGTCCATGGACATGGAAGACTCAGCGGATGAGGGAGACATTGGTCAAATTTCAGTTGAAAGAGGTTGGGAGGAGATGTCAGAGGAAGAAAGAACGGTTAGCACCTCTATGCCACAAACACAGCGTGGACTTGGTCCGCATGGCTGCGCAAGACACATGAGTGCTTTCTTGCTGCACTACCTCCAACATGACCCTCGTATTGTCAAAATTAGAAGTGATGATGACTACTGGCTTGCCACACAATTAGATCCCCGGTACAAGTCCAAATTTTGTGACATAATTCCAGCCATAGAAAGGGACGTACATATGCAGGAGTATCAGCAGAAGCTGTTACTCGATCTTAGCTCGGATTTTCCACCAAACAACCGTGCAGGTGCAGGGAGTGAATCTCCCAGTTGTAATTTGACAAACATGGGACGGTCTCGTCATCTTCAACAGTCTACCCGTACCAGTAGGACTGTATCTGGTGCTGGTAACAGCAATTTTATGGAATCTTTTCATAATTTTTTTAGACCCTCCTTTGCAAGGCCAACAGAGACAACAAGTCTAACACATAGTCAACGGCTGGAGAGGATGATACAGGAGTATCTCCAAATGAACATCGATGCCATGACTTTGCAAATGGAGCCTTGCTCATTTTGGGCTTCAAATCTTGAAAAATGGCCAGAGCTCTCCACTTACGCCTTGGAGATTTTGTCGTGTCCAGCTGCCAGCGTTGTCTCTGAACGTGTCTTCAGTGCTGCTGGGTGTGTGCTGACAGATAAGCGCACGCGTCTGTCCAGTGACAATGTGGACAGACTAACGTTCATCAAAATGAACAAGTCATGGATCCACAAGGAATTTACTACCCCTGTGTCATCCTGGGGAGAGTAAATGCTTGTGGATTTGGAATGTGCTTGATGCAAATCTAGCTGTGAAGTGTACAACTGGGGCACAAGTACTGCCACTGAAGGGGTGGGTGTGTGTGGGGCACAATTTTTGGAAAAAAAGGGAGACTCCGCTTGGAGTAACCCTTGCTTACATTGTTTTTTATAAGGAGCCAAGATGAACAAGTCATGGTTCAGCAAAGACTTTGCTACCTACCCCGGAGTCATCCTGGGGACGGTTAAGTAAGGCGTATTTTTGAATGTGCTTGATGCAAATCTAGCTGTGAAGTGTACAACTAGGGCACAAGTGCTGCCACTGAATGGGTGGGTGTGTGTGGGGCACAATTTTTGGAAAAAAAGGGAGACTCCGCTTGGAGTAACCCTTGCTTACATTGTTTTTTAAAAGAAGCCAAGATGACCAAGTCATGGTTCAACAAAGACTTTGCTACCTACCCCGGTGTCATCCTGGGGACAGTTAAGAATGGCGTATTTTTGAATGTGCTTGATGCAAATCTAGCTGTGAAGTGTACAACTAGGGCACAAGTGCTGCCACTGAATGGGTGGGTGTGTGTGGGACACAATTTTTGGAAAAAAAAGGGAGACTCTGCTTGGAGTAACCCTTGCTTGCTGTGTTTTTTAAAAATGATCCAAGATGAACAGAGCTGGGATCAGGAAAGACTTTGCTACCTACCCCGGTGTCATCCTGGGGACAGTTAATTATGGCGTATTTTTGAATGTGCTTGATGCAAATCAAAACATCCTGTTTGCAACTAGGGCACAAGTACTTCCACTGAAGGGGTGGTTGTGTGTGGGGCACAATTTTTGGAAAAAAGGGAGACTCCGCTTGAAGTAAACCTTGCTTGCTGTGTTTTTTAAAAATGATCCAAGATGAACAGAGCTGGGATCAGGAAAGACTTTGCTACCTACCCCGGAGTCATCCTGGGGACGGTTAAGTATGGCGTATTTTTGAATGTGCTTGATGCAAATCTAGCTGTGAAGTGTAAAACTAGGGCACAAGTGCTGCCACTGAATGGGTGGGTGTGTGTGGGGCAAAATTTTTGGAAAAAAGGGAGACTCCGCTTGGAGTCACCTTGCGGTGTTTTACATGATTTTAGAAGGGCATGCCATGCCTATATCTGTGTCTCGTCCTCTTTTTACTCGTTACGCTCTTTTGTTTTCACATGAGTATATGTCCTTGTCACTTTCTCATGTGTTTGTGTTGTGTTGTGAGTTGTTTGTCACCTTTTGGACACCTTTGAGGGTGTTTTCTAGGTGTTTTTATGTGTTTGTGAATGCCTGCCATTGTTTCCTATGCGGTTCGAGTTCGGTTCGTCGTACGTTCGACGAACCGAACTCGAACGGGACCTCCGTTCGGCGAACCGACCTCGAGCCGAACTGCGACAGGTTCGCTCATCTCTAGTGATGTTCCTCGCTCCTGCGATTTCACACACAGCGATGTGTGGTGCCTGCTGGAACAAGGAACAACATGGTACCATCGCTGCTGTGAAATTATGAAAATGTTGGACCCTACACCGATCATACGATAACAACGCTTTTGCGCTCGTTAATCGTATGTAAAAGGATTCACATACGGCGATGTCGACCGACGCCGGATGTGCGTCACTTTCGATTTGACCCCACCGACATCGCACCTGCGATCTCGTAGTGTGCAAAGTACCCCTAAGCCAGAGAGGTTTAGGTCACTTCGATATTAATAAGGTTGTGATTGTATTACTGATGTCATAACAGATTTAATACACTTCTAAAAGGTCTTAGAGTATAATTCAAGTATTTTCTGACAATTAGGCTGGATTCAATAATCCTATGGCATCCAATGCGAGTGCATTGGATGCGATATGCTAATGACCCACGGCTCCCGCTGTGCTGCCAGTGTCATGCAACTGTGATGCGATCCATATTCACATGATTCATTAGTTTGTCTAGGACTCTGAATAATGAAGCATATTCCGAAACGTGTCCCTTGTCCTGGTTTCTAACCTTTTTTAATATGGATTAATAAAGAAGAAATAATTTTTTTACCTTAAAGCTGCTTTACATGGTACGACCGACTGTGCAATTTCACAATCGATCGTACCCGCCCCCGTCCTTTTTGCGTCACGGGCAAATCGCTGCCCGTGGCGCACAAAGTCGGTAACCCCCCGTCACACGTACTTACCTCTCGTCCGACCTCGCTGTGGGCGGCAAACGTCCACTTCCTGGAGTGGGAGGGACGTTCGGCGTCATAGCGACGTCACACGGCCGCCGGCCTATAGAAGCGGAGGGGCGGAGATTAGCGGGACGTAAACATCCCGCCCACCTCCTTCCTTCCACATAGCCGGCGAGAGCCGCAGGTTGCAGGAAAGCGATGTTCATCGCTTCCGGGGTGTCACACGGAGCAGCGTGTGCTACCCCGGGAACGATGAACAATTAAATTAAACGATATTATGAAACCTAAAGGCTGCTTTACACCAGAAGATCTATCGTGCGATAGATCGCCGGGGTCACGGTTTTTGTGACGCACATCCGGCATAGCTTGCGATGCCGGCCTGTGTGACACCTCCTAGCGACGCAGTATCGCTCACAAATCGTGAGTCATGTACTGCTCGCTAGGTTTCATAATATTGTTTAATTTAATTGTTCATCGTTCCTGGGGTAGCACACGCCGCTACATGTGACACCCCGGGAACGATGAACGTCACTTACCTGCAACCCGCGGCTCTCGCCGGCTATGTGGAAGGAAGGAGGTGGGCGGGATGTTTACATCCCGCTCATCTCCGCCCCTCCACTTCTATTGGCCGGCGGCCGTGTGACGTCGCTGTGACGCTGAACGTCCCTCCCACTCCAGGAAGGGAACGTTCACCGCCCACAGCGAGGTCAGATGGGAGGTAAGTACGCGTGACGGCGTGTTACCGACTTTGTGCACCACGGGCAGCGATTTGCCCGTGATGCAAAAAGGACGGGGGCGAGTACGATTGATTGTGAAATTGCACAATCGGTCGTACCATGTAAAGCAGCCTTTACGAGCAGTACACGACTTACGATTTGTGAACGATACTGCGTCGCTAGGAGGTGTCACACAGGCCAGCATCGCAAGCGATGCCGGATGTGCGTCAAAAAAACGTGACCCCGACAATCTATCGCAAGATAGATCTTCTGGTGTAAAGCAGCCTTGAGATGTCGTGCTGGACATTCATGTTTTTTCCTAGTATCATGGCCAACATTTATTTCCGTGCACCATCTATATGGCCTTACATTTTACTGGTAAGCTGGAATTTAGAGTTTACACTCCTTTTGTTTCTTGTGATGCGATCCAATGGTCAGATCACAGCTGTAGAGGACAGGATGGGAGCTGTGAAGGAGAGGGAAAGATTAATCTCCCCATCTCCTCCATTGTCAGCTGATGCGATTATTGCACTGCACTCAGATGTTATCCAGCTGCAGTCTGATTCTTCACTCTCACCCTTAAGGCCCATTTACACACAACGATATCGCTAATGAGATATCGTCGGGGGCAACGGTGTTGGTGACGCACATCTGGCCTCATTAGCGATGTCATTGTGTGTGACACCTTTTTGCGATCAGTAACAATCGCAAAAAGTTGTCAAATCGTTCATCGTTTGCACGTCGTTCACTTTTAAAAAAATCATTCCTCGTTTGGAACGCAGGTTGTTTGTCGTTCCTCCGGCAGCACACATCGCTATGTTTGGCACCGCAGAAATGAGAAACAACATCGTACCTGCGACCGCCGGCAATGAGGAATGAAGGAGGTGGGCGGGATGTTCCAGCCGCTCATCTCCGGCCCTCCTCTTCTATTGGGCAGCCGCTTAGTGACGCCACTTTGACGCTGAACGAACCTCCCCCTAAAAGAGAGATTGTTCGGCGGCCACAGCGACGTCGGTGAACAGGTAATTGTGTGTGACGCTGCCGTAGCGATATTGTTCGCTATGGCAATGAACACTCCATGACGTGCCACCTACGTGGGCGGGTGCTATCGCTCACGACATTACTAGCGATGTCGCAGCGTGTAAAGCCCGCTATAGACTTGTATGGTTACAAGTGACACTTCTATTACAACATGCTGCAACTTTTTGCTCATCCAGAATCTTGATAAGAAAAAATTTGACCATTTGCTCTCCCTCTTTTAATAACATTGGTCCGAGTGCAATGCGAGATTTTCTTGCATTGCTCTTGTCCAAGTCTTTCGTCCAACTCATGTGAGCGTACCCTTAGAAGCTTTTTGGTATTGTCATTTAGAGCAAATTTATTTGATGTGAATCAAACATACTAGGAAAATTTCACGAAGCCACCAAGATCGAATTTCAAATAATGGAATCATCTTTATTCAGTATTTTATTCTACTTTCATTTTTCTATTTTACAACTATTCACTTGTTTTACAGAAACCGTATTTAGATTTATGCTGAATACTCGCTTAATACTCTTTTCTCGTGTAGAGAAATGTATTGAACATTAAACTTTAGGCCTTCTTTTTACTTTAAAGTTTAAAACATAAAAAAGCATCAATTTATTTTTATAGCAATTTGAAATTCCTCGATGAGCCTTCCACAAACCACACCAGACTCATTGCGAGGAATGTATTATTATACAATGGAAATCCACAGAGCTGGCATTGAATGTAAAATGATTTCTGGTTGCTTGCCATTATTTGAATACACCTATCATAAGGTCCTAAAACACTTAAGGAACATTGCTTTCCTTCTGTTAACAATTTTAATTAGACATTTTTATTTCTGCTTCAGTAAAACTAAGTGACAACTATTGCAAAACTTTGACAAAGCTTTTACCACCCTCTTTAATTTCTAAATATAAAATTTGATTGCTAATGCCCCCGACATTCCATAATTCATACTCATCATTCAAATATTTGAGATTTGTATGTTATTTTAATAAAGACTGAGACCTAACTACTATAAGATGTGATTGAGGTCTGCTTAAAATGTGATTATCATGCTAATTGGATGGTAACCGTATTATGAACATTTTTTAAAAATTCGTAAGATTTTCCAACCACAAAAATGAAATGAATTGTTTTCCTCTGATCGCTGACTTAGCTTATAAGAACTGCATTTAGGTCCTTCTCAGAAGACATATTATGCTCACATATCAGAAGACATATTCTGCGTAAAACACTCAAGCCTTCAACTCTAATAAATAAAACTGGTGGCACCAAAGATATTGAAATGGATCTTACACCAATTTTTTCATATTGGACGGGACACATGTTGCATAAATCAAAGTATTTGTCATCTAAAAAGTTAATTTTTTTTAGGTCCAAGTGTACGTTACCAGATAGATTTAATTGGGGGAGGAGGGTATAATTCTTCTCATTGTATAATTGTCACGTCCTCACCAGAGACCGCTCCTGTGACTTCTGCTTCAGTCACGAGGCGCTGCTGTATTCCTGCCATGACTGTGTTGGTGATCGAGAGGAGTCGATGCCAGTGGCTCTGGTGGGCACAAGCTCCACTAAGCTGGGTTTCCCTTTCACCTGCAGTACCACTGGCTGAATGTAAGTGGCGTGTGTCTTCCAGCTGAAGTTACCACGATTCAGCTGCAGCCAATAGGAAGACACCACACGCTTCTAATTCCCCCTCCTGTTTGCTGATCATTGACAGATATAGTTTGTATTCCTGATAGACTCTGGTTCTCTCTGCTATGGGCATTGATTCTTGCTTTGACCCCTGCCTGCTCTCTGACTACTCTCCTGCCTGCTGTATTTGTACCTTGCTGCCATCTTTGGTTTTGACTTCTGCCTGATTTCCTGACTACACCCTTGTCTGCTGATTTTGTCCCTGTTCTGCCTCCTGGTTTGACCCTGCCAGACTACTACACTCATCTGAACTGCAGACTGGGCCCTGGGTAATTCCAAATCCCTGTATAGGGTTTAAAAGGTTTTAGAGTTCTCGGAATCCTGCTTAGTGAGTGGCTTTCCTCTATCCTGTCCATATCAGCCATTATGGGACTGTGGTTCCAGGCAGGCGTCACAATAATGCTGACTAATCATAAGCAGGAAGCAACATAGTGTGGAAACAAAAACAAGCCCCCACAATACCATAGAATAGGCTCAGTGAGAGACATATATTGACAAACAGGCTGCTCTCCATCATTACTGCAATGTGATGACAAGTGCTGGATCACTGCAGATCTTAGTATAATTAACACCTTTCTACTCTTATCTAAAGCAGCTGATAGGTGGGTGGGTGGCGGTGCTGCAGAATTGAGTATTGAGTCTCATTACAAACACTTCTAGTATCTCTCATCTCACAGTACTTCCAATTATATGCAGCCATCTACATACAAGGTGATAAATAATATACCCCCTCTATAGCTTAGAACAGGCTATATGTAAAACATAATGATACAGTATGTTCTCCTCATCACAAGGAAGGAACTTTCAGCTCTCATCCCCAGCAGTCAGTGTGGGGGAGAGGCATTATTGCAGAAGATGGGTATCTTAGCAGCACAACATGTATTATTATTTTAACCCCTTTCCTGGGCCCCTACAAATCAGCAAAATACAAGGAGCTTGAATTTTTTGTAACATTCAAGGCAAATTCAATTTGCTTTGAATAGATTTTCTCATCTCTACCAATATGTCTATTTTTCTGAGATTGGGAGGTAAGGTGACAATTTCAACACAAACTTGACTCGAGTGAATTCTACTCACAAGATCATGTCCTATATTTGATCATCCCTTGTCAGAAATCCTATGATCTCATGTTATTAACAAAATTTTCCTTAAAGTTTAGAAAGATTTTTGAAGAGATGAAGAAAAAAAAAATTGTTAACAAACTGCGTTGTCACTTGACAGCTCAAAAGAAAATTGTATGTTTGATGGCAACACATGGCGGAAAGAGCAATATACATATATTGTGACAGATCCAACATTTTCTCTGTTTGATCATTTCTAATTTGCATTTTAGTAGTGCCCATTAGACAGATTCGAAGCTAATTAGCCCAGCATCTGTAGTACATGTTTCTCGTTTTCTGAACTAAGGAAAAGAAATGGCTAAAGCCTAATTATTCAATAAGAAAAATACCCTGTTAAGATCTACTATGCAGAACATCATATAAATCATTGCAAATGGCTTTGCTCGGCAGAATGTTTAGTTAAGCAGCAAAAAGTATACAGTCATATTTCTAAGTTATCAAAAGAGCCCAAAACACTGTATGTCGCCAAATTAAACAAAGGAACCGGGAGACAATCTGACAGCAGATTCCTTTACTATCTTTTTTTTTTTAGCTAAAGCCTACTTTAAATATTTAATGCCTAGAATGAAATACTGTTTAGCGATGGTTGCCTTTTAATCAAAATATCTCAAGGAATCGGAAGCTCTGTTACACCAAGGCCTGGGTTCCACTTGTGTTTTGCACGGTCGAGTGTAATCTGATAAAATATTGGATTGCAATTGCACCAGTACAAAACTATGGGGCAGTGTCTATCTGCAATTGATTTCTCATGCCATATCGGCATGAGAAATGAATAATCGCAGCATGCTGCATTTGGCAGCGACTGTCAAACGCACCCATACAAGTCTATAGATGCATGTAAAACATCGCACTGCACGCTCATGTTATCAGAGTGCAGAGCAATATATACAGAGATAGGCAGCAGAGGAGATGGGGAGAAAGTGTTTCCTTCCTCTTCTCTGCAGCTGTGACCTGATCACAAGATCGGATCACAGTCACATGACGCGCGGCTGACGCTCACAGCAGAGGGTCATTAGCATATCGCTTCCTATGCTCGCTCATCGGAAGCTATGCGGAAGGGAAACTGAGCCCTAATAGTAATGAATTCCCAATCCTTCAAGTCTCAGTCTGATTCGTACTGGCTGAGCCAAGGAGCCAAGACTGTGGGATTCCTTGGTTTTTACTCTTTAACCCATATACAGATATCTGATTTTCTTTTTAGGAAATTACCAGGTTGCAGCAATCAATGTAATCTGGAAATGGTGATGTCAGTGTGTTGGACACAGAAACGCAGTACATTTTCATGGATTGGACCTCTAATGTCATTGATGGTGCTGTTCTTGGCCAGTGCCTAGCGCATTAAAATAATAGTAGGCAAGTAGTAATGTATTTATGGAGGTGATGTGGTCATTATTACTCCTTCATGGCTGGATGATCAGTGGCGCATGCCATAATAGTAATGTAAAGGAGAGGTAGCAGAGGTGTAAAAGAGTCACAGGAAGCTTGGCGGTTATTTGTCTGAGGTTTACAGAAGCACATTTCTTAAGACAGGCAATAAATAGTGGTTGCAGGGTCAGACACTACTGGAAATAAGCAAGGAATAGTATAGAGTAAGTTCCTGGACAGTCCTTATGACCTACAGTTAATGCTGGAAGGCTGAACTACATGTCTTTTCCAAATCTTTCATTTCATGTAGGGTTTCTACACCCAATGGACCTACAGAATCCAAGTTTACCTTACTAATCTTCATCGCATGTAGTGCAACATCACACCCATAAACAGTTCCATCATCACACCCATAAACTGTTCCATCATCACACCCATAAACTGTTCCATCATCACACCCATAAACTGTTCCATCATCACACCCATAAACTGATCCATCATATCTTCCGTTGCACTTACATAGGGTTCTGTCTGTAGCCTTCACAGCTGTGTACAGCCAGTGATCAGGTCTTTCTTGACGGAGGAGTGTTAGAGAAGCCATTTTGTCTTGTTCAGCCATTTTGTCAGCAGCTCTTAAAAAACAGTATATGATATCATTATGTTCTATTGAGAAACTCAGTTGCGTAACAACATCTGTTACAAATAATATGTTATTTTCTTAAAATATGTCTTATTGTTATTCTACCATGACAACCACCGGATCTACGTGATCATGTCACGTGACTTCTGGTGGAGAACTGTGAGTAAAATTATAGCGTGATCGCTATTATAATGGCGCTGTCAGATATTGACAGCACCATTTAAGGGGTTAAAAGGCATAGGCGGATAGCGATTCCACTCGTGGATGGCAGGCACACGTCAGCTGTATAAATCAGCTGACATGTGCGCCGATCTCCCCGGCTGCCAGCAGCAGCTGGGGGAGATTAACACTTTACCGCTAAGACGTCATTTTACTGCCCGCTGTCGTTAAGGTGTTAAGAAAGTTGGAAATTCAATTGGTCAGTGTGTTGTCCATGTGTACACTGATGGAAAATACATTAGCCTGAGCATAACCTCAGAATAACAATAATGGAGCTATGTGTTTTCATTATTTTTTAAATAGTTTATTTATTTTTTAATTCTTGGCAGTTCAAAACATTTGCTTGCTTTAGTTATTGAGGATTTAATTTTCTGTATCAAAACATAGATAGGATCCTTTCACTGACAAGAGGTAATGTAGAGTGTCAATGTCTCTCTTTGCAAAGGGACTTATACACGTCAGACAGTATGCGCACAACACCCTCTCATAGGCCTAAAACACACTTCCGCATAAAAAACGTCTGTGTGACACACTCCGTTTTTCGGGTCCATGTTCCGTTTTTTTGGGGCGTTTCTCCGGTATGTATGGCATCCGTGTGATGGCGTATGCGAGACGTGTGTACATGTAAAATGTCCGTGTTTGTGTGTAAAATGCCTGTGTATGTGTACGTGGAATGTCCATGTGGAATGTCCGTTTGTGTGTTGCACAATGTCGTTGATACATGTCGGCGGACAGCAGGCAGAGTTGCGCGATGAGAATGAACTCGGGTGAACTTCACCCGACTTCATTGTTCTGCCGCGGCTCTGTCTGTGTGCCGCGTACTGATTAGCGGTCACCTGTGAAGGATTCACCAGTGACCGCTAATCCCCCAAGTGACTGAAATGAGCAGCCCTCTCTCATACTTACCGCTCCACAATCACCAGCGCGGCGAGGAACAGCTGTGCAGAGAATACGCGGCAACAATTACTTTGAATATGCCGGCCGCTCATTAATCAATCTCGTTTTCCCTGCTTTCCCCACCCACAGACGCCTATGATTGGTTGCAGTCAGACACGCCCCCCACGCTGAGCTACAGCTGTCTCACTGCATCCAATCACAGCAGCCGGTGGGTGTGTCTATACTGTGCAGTAAAATAAATAAATAAATAATTAAAAAAACCGGTGTGCGGTCCCCCCCAATTTTAATACCAGCCAGATAAAGCCATACGACTGAAGGCTGGTATTCTCAGGATGGGGAGCCCCACGTTATGGGGAGCCCCCCAGCCTAACAATATCAGTCAGCAGCCGCCCAGAATTGCCGCATACATTATATGCGACAGTTCTGGGACTGTACCCGGCTCTTCCTGATTTGCCCTGGTGCGTTGGCAAATCGGGGTAATAAGGAGTTTTTGGCAGCCCATAGCTGCCAATAAGTCCTAGATTAATCATGTTAGGCGTCTCCCCGAGATACCTTCCATGATTAATCTTTAAATTACAGTAAATAAACACACACACCCGAACATTCCTTTATTAGAAAAAAAAAAAAACACTAACAAATTGCCTTGTTCACCAACTTAATAAGCCCAAAAAAGCCCTCCATGTCCGGCGTACTCCAGGATGGTCTAGCGTCGCTTCCAGCTCTGCTGCAAGGAGGTGACCGGAGCTGCAGAAGACACCGCCGCTCCGGTCAGCTCCACGCAGCTAATGAAGGCAATAGCGAGATCAGCTGTATTCAGCATTGGCCGCGAGTAACCTCAGTGACAGCTCAGCTATTTATTTATTTTACTGCACAGTATAGACACACCCACCGGCTGCTGTGATTGGGTGCAGTGAGACAGCTGTCACTCAGCGTGGGGGGCGTGTCTGACTGCAACCAATCACAGGCGTCTGTGGGTGGGGAAAGCAGGGAATACGAGATTGATTAATGAGCGGCCGGCATATTCAAAGTAATTGTTGCCGCGTATTCTCTGCACAGCTGTTCCTCGCCACGCTGGTGATCGGGGAGCGGTATGAGCCGGGGAAGAAAAAAACCGAGCGCCAATGTAAGTATGACTGAGAACAGCAGGAAAAAAGGTACGTATACTGACTTTAATTTATAAAAAACAAAAAATAAGATCGCTAGTGTAAAAACGCACACGCACGAAATGTGCTGAACACGGACATACTCCGTGTGCGGTACGTGCAGGCACGGACCCATAGCCTAAAGTGGGTCCGTGCCTGCGTGCTGCCGGCCAAAAACAGACATGTCGTCCGTGTAGAAAAGCGCACACACGTACTTACCACACGGTCACACGGTCCATGTGATTTTACGTGTGTGTGCCATCTACCATTGAATAACATGGGTCTCCGTGTGTACGTGTCTCCGGTACGTGCAAATACGTACCGCACACGTGCAAATTAAACGGATGTGTGTTGCGGGTCATAAAAGGGAGCCTCTGACAGTCTCTAGAATTGCAAATCAGGGAAAATGGATGAAACATAATGTCATATAGACAGCCTGGGAGATTACACAGATATCCCATCACTGCCACCAAATGTCACAAACAGTATTCCGCTGCCTTTGATTGTCTGAACAATATGCAATTGGCTGATGATTTATGGACAAGGCAATGCCGGTTTTCCCTACTAGGCTGATTATTTGGCACTTTCACTGTGAACTTATAGTATATACACACCCAATTCCGACACATTGAAATATATATACTGATGTATGGTCACTACCAAGCAACATAATATGTACAAGAAAACTAGCTGCCACCAATAATCGTTTAGATAGGCCAATTAGACACCCACTACTGATAACATTTAGCCTCACAAGGCTCATATTAAATCCAAAAAGTAGGCAGTGTTTATAAAAAAATATACAAAAGATATTACAAGTCAATACAGTATATACAGTTACATAAAAATATAAATATTAAACAAGAAAAGTACTTGACCTGTGGTCGCATGGATGGCATAATTCTTTTGGAAGGAAGTACTCCAATTAAAATATGGAACAATTATACAGAGACCTGTATCGTTCAGACTGAACAACAGCAAACTCTCAGAATTTGTATTTATTAGAAATTAAGCACTCCCACATACCTCAATTCGGTAGCCTCAGATGGAGGCTAATCATTGGGATGTGGCTGGGTCCCAAAAAAGATATGATTCCTCATCTTCTGGATAGTTGCCACCTGGGGGTCCAAGGTGGAAGAAAATAATGCCATATTTCCTATCATGATATAGCTTTCCATGGATAGGAAATATGATCTAAAATCTTTGGGGCTGATATTCAGATTGCACATTTATATAAGAACATGTGTGTTATTCCCCCTGGGATCACAATTTGGAAAAAATGATCTCCCATAACTGTAGAACCAATGGCTGACACAAAAACCCAAATATTCATAACTGGGAAAGCAGTGCCCTCCTGCCTACTGTGTCCCTTTTAAGACAGTAACAGCTATCTCCAGAGGGGATACATTTGGCGCTGCACGCTTCCGTTCTGACCGCGCCACACCATCCGTCGCTCGAACTCCTGGGGTCCCCGCTCCCCGCCTAGCCTGCTCTCCTGCTACCCCATCCATACCTTTTCCCCATCAGTCCCTTCTCCGCGCCGCACATTCACTGCCGCCACCTGCGCTCCAGCATCCTGCCTCTCCTCCTGTGGTCTCAGCTCTGACTTCTGGGTTGCGATCCTCACACATGCACACTAGAGGGCGCGTGCATGCACTCACTTAGACTTAAAGGGCCAGCACAGCTTTCCGGGATTTGACTACTAATTAATCTTGGGTATTTAAGACTTCCTATTTCCCATTGCCAGTGCTTGTTCAACGTGTTCCTGTAACTTGTCTCTTGTACCAGTTGTTCAGGTCCCTCTATGCCTGTGCTTTGTATAACTCTGTCTCTGCTTACAAATCCTGAGTACCATCCTGAAAACAAAATTCAGCCTGATCCCGTTAATCCGCACCAGTCTCCGCTCCTGGACCTCAGCCTAATCCCTGTGACCTGCACCATTATTCGGTTCTGGACCTCAGCCTAATTCCTGTGACCTGCACCATTCATCGGTTGTGGACTTCTGCCTGATCCAGTTAACCTGTACCTGGTTCAGATTGGATTCTGTATCTACCGGACTATCAAGTGACTCTTGCTGATCCCGGCTTCCGTGCATCCAGACCCTCTGCGGTTACACCCGACAGTCCCTGTATAGGGGCTCACTCGAGGCGGCATCGCAGGGAAGTCCGGTGCATGGTCTAGTGCAGTGATGGCGAACCTGTGGCACTCCAGCTGTTGCAAAACTACAATTCCCATCATGTCTTCACAGCCAAAGCTTTTGCTTTGAATGGCCAGGCATGATGGGAATTGTAGTTTTGCAACAGCTGGAGTGCCACAGGTTCGCCATCACTGGTCTAGTGTCTCTACTCCCAAGACTATCCTTACAGGCGCTTCTCAAAATCTTGTATACAAAGAGCCAAGTCTTTGTGTCACCATTCAGTAGATGTACCTGTTCAACTACCAGTTCACACCAGATGGTAGAGTGCTAGCTCTTGTTTAATTTCCAAATTATGGGCCATTTTTTTAATAGATTGGTCATCTTATATCATTAAATCATGACACAATTAAATGCAGAAAGAGAACAAAAAGCAGAATAAATAATAATCAGAAAATAAAAGTATTTGAGAAAACAAACCTTTAAAATCCTGCATTTGATCCATGCCATTAAACCTACAGTAGCAAAAATGCTGGAGGTTTTCCCAGATTGCAAAAAAAACTTTTTCTGTTACAAGTTATGGATAAAAATGAACTCCACCAAAAACATAAATAACTTAATGAATCAGTTTGTTTTCATAGCCACATTTCAGTATGATGAGCACAGATGGAGGAAAAGGTGTAGCCACCACCTTCAGATGAGTGGGTAACAACTAAGCGTAATGACTGCAGAAATTATTAAAATATACCGGATTAACATTTTTGACTGTTGTGGTAACTACAGTGTTAACTTTCATCTCTGTAATTTATTTATATTCCATTTCCAACATACCATACTTGAAAATGAATGAATATTTATGAGAGAAATCCATCTAATTCCCTGTAATCATAGTTTTTGCCAATGTGATTAAAATATGAGAGATATTTTTAATTACTTCAGGTGTCTTAAATGTTAAACCAGTTGACCCTAATAAAAACACAACTGAGTAGAATTGTACCTGCATCTTTCTTCTCTCCGATACCTAAACAATGCACCAAGCATGAGCAATTTACAAACAATAGGAGGAAGGTGGTGCAATAATGGTTGTCCTACAGCAGTAGATCATGGGTCTGAACATCTGCCTGATGTTTGTATGTCCTTAAAATACTTTGGTTTCTTTGCATACTTTCATAATATTATTGACTACATACTCAAGAAAAATTGGAAAATGAGTTTTACTAAAGTAAAATTTGATAGTTGCCCACAGTTCTCCAAATAGTACAAATGTTCCCCCACATGGTAGGATGGTCCATCCCAGCCCCAATACGTAAGGATAGTGTCATAGTATCATAGTACCATAGTATCATAGTTTTTAAGGTTGCAGCAAGGCATGACCTCTGAACGCCAGAGGAGTGTCTGCTCCAGTAAGGGGGGGAATAGGAGTGCAGGGCAGGCAAGACAGGTACTGGTAGTGGGGGACTCAATTTTTAGGGGGACAGATAGGGCAATCTGTCACAAAGACAGGGATCGCCGAAGAGTGTGTTGTCTTCCTGGCGCTCGAGTTCGGCACATCGCTAATCGGGTTGACAGATTACTGGGAGGGGCTGGGGAGGACCCAGTGGTCATTGTACACATTGGCACAAATGACAAAGTTAGAGGTAGGTGGAAGGTCCTTAAAGATGATTTCAGGGAATTAGGTTGTAAGCTTAAAGCATGGACCTCAAAGTTGGTATTTTCGGAAATACTACCTGTGCCACGAGCCACACCAGAGAGGCAAAGAGAGATCAGGGAGGTTAACAGGTGGCTCAGGTATTGGTGTAGGAAAGAGGGTTTTGGGTTCCTGGAGAATTGGGCCGACTTTTCAGTTGGCTACAGATTCTATGCTAGGGATGGGCTGCATCTTAATGGGGAAGGTGCAGCTCTGCTGGGGCAGAAAATGGCTAGAAGGTTGGAGGAGTGTTTAAACTAGGAATGGGGGGCGAGGGTATTCACTTTATAGAAGGGGAATGTAGTGCAGATAGTGACCAGGGAACAAGTAATGAAATTGGGGGTGGTACGGGGGGAAGGGTTAGAACAGTTAATACAGTAAGCAGGAATAGAGGTACAGAGTCATACGTAACGTGCATGTACACTAATGCCCGAAGCCTCACAAATAAGGTGGAGGAATTAGAATTAATATTGTTGGAAGAAAATTATGATATAGTGGGGATATCAGAGACATGGCTGGATGAGAGCTATGACTGGGCTGTTAATTTACAGGGTTATAGCCTATTCAGGAATGACCGTACAAATAAGCGAGGGGGAGGTGTGTGTCTATATGTAAAATCATCCTTAAAACCCATCCTGCGTGACAACATATGTGAGGGTACTGAGAATGTAGAGTCCCTATGGGTGGAGATAAGGGGGGGGAGAATGAATAATAAAATACTGATAGGGGTGTGTTATAAGACGCCGAATATTATGGAAGAGGTAGAGAATCTCCTCATAAAGCAAATTGATAAAGCAGCGAGTCTCGGAGAGGTAATTATTATGGGGGACTTTAACTATCCTGATATAAATTGGGGAACAGAAACTTGCAGTTCTAGCAAAGGAAATAGATTTTTGATAACAATGAAAGATAATTACCTGTCACAAATGGTACAGGACCCCACAAGAGGGGGAGCACTACTAGACCTTGTACTAACCAATAGGCCAGACCGCATATCAAATATACAAGTTGGGGGTTACTTGGGGAATAGTGATCACAAAATAATAAGTTTTCATGTATTCTTTAGTAAGATGTCTAGTAGAGGGGCTACAAGGACACTAAACTTCAGGAAAGCAAATTTTAAACGATTGAGAGATGATCTTAGTGCAATAAACTGGGATGATGTACTAAGTAATAAAAGTACACAAAGCAAATGGGAGACTTTTATGAGCATCCTGAATAGGGCTTGTGCAGAAAATATACCCTATGGGAACAAACATGCTAGAAATAGGAGGAAACCCCTATGGCTAAATAGAGCTGTAAGGGAAGCAAAAAAGAAAAACAGAAAGCCTTAAAAGAATTAAAGAGGGTAGGTAGTGATGAGGCATTATATAATTATAGAAAATTAAATAAAATATGTAAAAAGCAAATTAAGTTAGCTAAGTTTGAGACAGAGAGACTCATTGCGAGAGAAAGTAAAAATAATCCTAAAATATTCTTTAACTACATAAACAGTAAAAAACTGAAAAGCGATAGTGTTAGCCCCCTTAAAAATAGTCTTGGTGAAATGGTGGAAGGGGATGAGGGTAAAGCCAACCTGCTGAATGACTTTTTTTCTACGGTTTTTATACCAGAAAATGCCATGGCAGATGACATGACCAGTGATACCATAAATTCACCCTTGAATATTACCTGCTTAACCCAGCAGGAAGTACGCCGCCGCCTCGAAATCACTAAGGTTGACAAATCTCTGGGCCCGGATGGCATACACCCCAGAGTACTACAGGAATTGAGTTCTGTGATAGATAGACCATTATTTTTAATCTTCTCAGATTCCTTAATAACCGGGTCGGTACCGCAGGACTGGCGCATAGCAAATGTGGTGCCAATATTCAAAAAGGGGACAAAAACTGAGTCGGGAAATTATAGGCCGGTAAGTTTAACCTCTACAGTTGGTAAACTCCTTGAGGGTTTCTTGAGAGATGCTATACTGGAGTATCACAAGAAAAATAACCTTATGACAGAGTATCAACATGGGTTTATGAGGGATCGATCCTGTCAAACTAATTTGATCAGCTTCTATGAAGAGGTAAGTTCAAGTCTGGACCAGGGAAATGCAGTGGATGTTGTGTATATGGACTTTTCAAAAGCTTTTGATACGGTGCCACACAAAAGGTTGGTACATAAAATGAGAATAATGGGGATAGGGGAAAATATGTGTAACTGGGTTAAAAACTGGCTCAGTGATAGGAAACAAAGGGTGGTTATTAATGGTGCGTACTCGGACTGGGTCTCAGTTCATAGTGGGGTACCACAGGGGTCAGTATTGGGCCCGCTTCTTTTCAACATATTTATAAATCACCTTGTTGGGGGCATGCGGAGTAGAATTTCAATATTTGCAGATGATACTAAACTCTGCAGGGTAATCAATACAGAGGAGGATAATTTTATATTACAGGGAGATTTATGTAAATTGGAGGATTGGGCTGAGAAGTGGCAATTGAAGTTTAATGTAGATAAATGTAAGGTCATGCACTTGGGTAGAGGAAATAACATTTATGATTATGTACTTAATTGTAGAACACTGGGTAAAACAGACACAGAAAAAGACTTGGGTGTATGGGTGGATGGTAAACTTCACTTTAGTGGACAGTGTCAGGCAGCTGCTGCCAGGGCTAATAAAATAATGGGATGTATTAAAAGAGGTATAAGTGTTCATGAAAAAAATATACTTCTACCTCTGTACAAGTCACTAGTGCGACCGCACTTAGAATACTGTGTACAATTCTGGTCACCGATATATAAGAAGGACATAGCTGAACTGGAGAGGGTGCAGAGAAGAGCCACCAAGATTATTAGAGGAATGGGTGGGCTGCAATACCAAGACAGGTTATTAAACTTGGGGTTATTTAGTTTGGAAAAACGAAGGCTTAGGGGGGATCTAATCACAATGTATAAATATATGAGGGGACAGTACAGAGACCTTTCCAAAGATCTTTTTACACCTAGGCCTGCGACTGGAACACGGGGGCATCCGCTACGTCTTGAGGAAAGAAGGTTTAATCATAATCACAGACAAGGATTCTTTACTGTACGAGCAGTGAGACTATGGAACTCTCTGCCGCATGATGTTGTAATGAGTGATTCACTACTAACATTTAAGCAGAGCCTGGATGCATTTCTTGAAAAATTTAATATTACCAGTTATGTATATTAGATTTTATGACAGGGTATTGATCCAGGGAACTAGTCTGATTGCCGGATGTGGAGTCAGGAAGGAAATTTTTTCCCCATTGGAACATGTTTGCCACATTGGGTTTTTTTTTGCCTTCCTCTGGATCAACATGTTAGGCTACGGGTTGAACTAGATGGACTTAGGCGGGCTTTGCACACTAAGACATCGCAGGCCGATGCTGCGATGCCGAGTGCGATAGTGCCCGCCCCCGTCGCAGCAGCAATATGTGGTGATAGCTGGCGTAGCGAAAGTTATCGCTACGCCAGCTTCACACACACACTCACCTGCCGTGCGACGTCCCTGTGGCCGGCGACCCGCCTCCTTGTTAAGGGGGCGGGTCGTGCGGTGTCACTGCGACGTCACACGGCAGGCGGCCAATCAGAGCGGAGGGGCGGAGATGAGCAGGATGTAAACATCCTGCCCACCTCCTTCCTTCCGCATATCCTACGGAAGCCGCAGTGAGGCCGGTAGGAGATGTTCCTTGCTCCTGCGACTTCACACACAGCGATGTGTGCTGCCGCAGGAGCGAGGAACAACATCGGAACGTCGCGTCAGCGTAATCATGGATTACGCCGACGCTGCACCGATGATACGATTACGACGCTTTTGCGGTCGTTAATCGTATCATCCAGCCTTTACACACTGCGATGTCGCATGCGATGCCGGAAGTGCGTCATTTTCAATTTGACCCCACCGACATCGCACCTGCGATGTCGCAGTGTGCAAAGTGCCCCTTAGAGTCTCCCTTCAACCTTAAAAACTATGATACTATGAAGGTTGAAGGGAGACTCTAAGTCCATCTAGTTCAACCTGTAGCCTAACATGTTGATCCAGAGGAAGGCAAAAAAACCCCCAATGTGGCAAACAAGTTCAAATGGGGAAAAAATGTCCTTCCTGACTCCACATCCGGCAATCAGACTAGTTCCCTGGATCAATACCCTGTCATAAAATCTAATATACATAACTGGTAATATTAAATTTTTCAAGAAAGGTATCCAGGCTCTGCTTAAATGTTAGTAGTGAATCACTCATTACAACATCATGCGGCAGAGAGTTCCATAGTCTCACTGCTCGTACAGTAAAGAATCCTCCTCTGTGATTATGATTAAACCTTCTTTCCTCAAGACGTAGCGGATGCCCCCGTGTTCCAGTCGCAGGCCTAGGTGTAAAAAGATCTTTGGAAAGGTCTCTGTACTGTCCCCTCATATATTTATACATTGTGATTAGATCCCCCCTAAGCCTTCGTTTTTCCAAACTAAATAACCCCAAGATTAATAACCTGTCTTGGTATTGCAGCCCACCCATTCCTCTAATAATCTTGGTTGCTCTTCTCTGCACCCTCTCCAGTTCAGCTATGTCCTTCTTATATATCGGTGACCAGAATTGTACACAGTATTCTAAGTACGGTCGCACTAGTGACTTGTACAGAGGTAGAACTATATTTTTTTCATGAACACTTATACCTCTTTTATTACATCCCATTATTTTATTAGCCCTGGCAGCAGCTGCCTGACACTGTCCACTAAAGTGAAGTTTACCATCCACCCATACACCCAAGTCTTTTTCTGTGTCTGTTTTACCCAGTGTTCTACAATTAAGTACATAATCATAAATGTTATTTCCTCTACCCAAGTGCATGACCTTACATTTATCTACATTAAACTTCAATTGCCACTTCTCAGCCCAATCCTCCAATTTACATAAATCTCCCTGTAATATAAAATTATCCTCCTCTGTATTGATTACCCTGCAGAGTTTAGTATCATCTGCAAATATTGAAATTCTACTCCGCATGCCCCCAACAAGGTCATTTATAAATATGTTGAAAAGAAGCGGGCCCAATACTGACCCCTGTGGTACCCCACTATGAACTGAGGCCCAGTCCGAGTACGTACCATTAATAACCACCCTTTGTTACCTATCACTGAGCCAGTTTTTAACCCAGTTACACATATTTTCCCATATCCCCATTATTCTCATTTTATGTACCAACCTTTTGTGTGGCACCGTATCAAAAGCTTTTGAAAAGTCCATATACACAACATCCACTGCATTTCCCTGGTCCAGGCTTGAACTTACCTCTTCATAGAAGCTGATCAAATTAGTTTGACAGGATCGATCCCTCATAAACCCATGTTGATACTCTGTCATAAGGTTATTTTTCTTGAGATACTCCAGTATAGCATCTCTCAAGAAACCCTCAAGGATTTTACCAACCGTAGAGGTTAAACTTACCGGCCTATAATTTCCCGACTCAGTTTTTGTCCCCTTTTTGAATATTGGCACCACATTTGCTATGCGCCAGTCCTGCGGTACCGACCCTGTTATTAAGGAATCTGAGAAGATTAAAAATAATGGTCTATCTATCACAGAACTCAATTCCTGTAGTACTCTGGGGTGTATGCCATCCGGGCCTGGAGATTTGTCAACCTTAGTGATTTCGAGGCGGCAGCGTACTTCCTGCTGGGTTAAGCAGGTAATATTCAAGGGTGAATTTATGTTATCACTGGTCATGTCATCTGCCATGGCATTTTCTTGTATAAAAACCGTAGAAAAAAAGTAATTCAGCAGGTTGGCTTTACCCTCATCCCCTTCCACCATTTCACCAAGACTATTTTTAAGGGGGCCAACACAATCGCTTTTCAGTTTTTTACTGTTTATGTAGTTAAAGAATATTTTAGGATTATTTTTACTTTCTCTCGCAGTGAGTCTCTCTGTCTCAAGCTTAGCTAACTTAATTTGCTTTTTACATATTTTATTTAATTTTCTATAATTATATAATGCCTCATCACTACCTACCCTCTTTAATTCTTTTAAGGCTTTCTGTTTTTATTTTATTGCTTCCCTTACAGCTCTATTTACCCATAGGGGTTTCCTCCTATTTCTAGCATGTTTGTTCCCATAGGGTATATTTTCTGCACAAGCCCTATTCAGGATGCTCATAAAAGTCTCCCATTTGCTTTGTGTACTTTTATTACTTAGTACATCATCCCAGTTTATTGCACTAAGATCATCTCTCAACCGTTTAAAATTTGCTTTCCTGAAGTTTAGTGTCCTTGTAGTCCCTCTACTATACATCTTACTAAAGAATACATGAAAACTTATTATTTTGTGATCACTATTCCCCAAGTAACCCCCAACTTGTATATTTGATATGCGGTCTGGCCTATTGGTTAGTACAAGGTCTAGTAGTGCTCCCCCTCTTGTGGGGTCCTGTACCATTTGTGAAAGGTAATTATCTTTCATTGTTATCAAAAATCTATTTCCTTTGCTGGAACTGCAAGTTTCTGTTTCCCAATTTATATCAGGATAGTTAAAGTCCCCCATAATAATTACCTCTCCGAGACTCGCTGCTTTATCAATTTGCTTTATGAGGAGATTCTCTACCTCTTCCATAATATTCGGCGTCTTATAACACACCCCTATCAGTATTTTATTATTCATTCTCCCCCCCTTATCTCCACCCATAGGGACTCTACATTCTCAGTACCCTCACATATGTTGTCACGCAGGATGGGTTTTAAGGATGATTTTACATATAGACACACACCTCCCCCTCGCTTATTTGTACGGTCATTCCTGAATAGGCTATAACCCTGTAAATTAACAGCCCAGTCATAGCTCTCATCCAGCCATGTCTCTGATATCCCCACTATATCATAATTTTCTTCCAACAATATTAATTCTAATTCCTCCACCTTATTTGTGAGGCTTCGGGCATTAGTGTACATGCACGTTACGTATGACTCTGTACCTATATTCCTGCTTACTGTATTGACTGTCCTAACCCTTCCCCCCGTACCACCCCCAATTTCATTACTTGTGCCCTGGTCACTATCTGCACTACATTCCCCTTCTATAAAGTGAATACCCTCGCCCCCCATTCCTAGTTTAAACACTCCTCCAACCTTCTAGCCATTTTCTGCCCCAGCAGAGCTGCACCTTCCCCATTAAGATGCAGCCCATCCCTAGCATAGAATCTGTAGCCAACTGAAAAGTCGGCCCAATTCTCCAGGAACCCAAAACCCTCTTTCCTACACCAATTTCAGTGTCCTTTAGCCTCAATACAGTATTATGGTTTCCTTAGCCCCCATATAATATGTTGGCTCTCCACAGCCACCATACAGTATGATTGTCCCTCATAGCCCCATTACAGTATGATGGCTCCACAGCACCCCAGATAGTATAATGGTCCCTCCATAGCACTAATACAGAATAATGATAAATGTCTTACACCATTTCACAAATTGCTGAAGATTTTAGAAGTGAGTGAGCAAAACCATGACTTCAGGTAAGACCGCAAAGGTTGCCCCATAATGTCTTGAAAGTTTCACATCACATGGTCTAGATCAGCAGTTCGGGGGAGGGTAAGTAATCTCAGCCACTGTAATAGATAAAAGCCTGTGAATCTGCATATTTAAGAATTTATATTGTTTGTAATGGAGGTTAGAGTGCTCAGCTTATTACACATCAAGATAGAAAAAAAATGACTAAATATCACTGTGGTGTACTACTATAGTGCTGAGTCATATTGAAAAGGGGACTGGTATTCCCAATATTTAAATAATATTCCAATGATTAGGGTGAAAGCGACAGGGTGGACCAACATAATCAGGTTTACTGAGCAGTGTTTTAATTTGTGATAATAAAAGCACCAAGGATTTTGTGTTAAAGAACGTGTAGTTCCTGGATGTTGAGACAGACAAGATTATATATATTATATATACATTACAGACCAAAAGTTTTGACACACCTTCTCATTCAAAGAGTTTTCTTTATTTTCATGACTAAAAATTGTAGATTCGCATTGAAGACATCAAAACTATGAATTAAAACATGTGGAATGAAATACTTAACAGAAAAAGTGTAAAACATCTGAAAATATGTCTTATATTTTAGATTCTTCAAAGTAGCCACCTTTTGCTTTGATTACTGCTTTGCACACTCTTGGCATTCTCTTGATGAGCTTCAAGGGGAAGTCACCGGAAATGGTTTTCCAACAGTCTTGAAGGAGTTCCCAGAGATGCTTAGCACTTGTTGACCCTTTTGACTTCCCTCTGCGGTCCAGCTTACCCCAAACCATCTCGATTGGGTTCAGGTCTGGTGACTGTGGAGGCCAGGTCATCTGTTGTAGCATACCATCACTCTCCTTCTTAGTCAAATAGCCCTTACACAGCCTGGAGGTGTGTTTGGGGTCACTGTCTTGTTAAAAAAATAAATGATGGTCCAACTAAACGCAAACCGGATGGAATAGCATGCCGCTGCAAGATGCTGTGGTAGCCATGCTGGTTTAGTATGTCTTCCATTTTGAATAAATCCCCAACAGTGTCACCAGCAAAGCACCCCCACACCATCACACATCCTCCTCCATGCTTAACGGTGGGAACCAGACAAGTAGAGTCCATCCATTCACCTTTTCTACAAAGACACAGTGGTTGGATCCAAAGATCTCAAATTTGGACTTATCAGACCAAAGCACAGATTTCCACTGGTCTAATGTCCATTCCTTGTATGCTTTAGCCCAAACAAGTCTCTTCTGCTTGTTGCCTGTCCTTAGCAGTGGTTTCCTAGCAGCTATTTTACCATGAAGGCCTGCTGCACAAGCTCTCCTCTTAATAGTTGTTCTAGAGATGAGGTTTGTCCAAATTTTCGGTCAGTACTGTATATATATATATATATATATATATACAGTGCCTACAAGTAGTATTCAACCCCCTGCAGATTTAGCAGGTTTGATAAGATGCAAATAAGTTAGAGCCTGCAAACTTCAAACAAGAGCAGGATTTATTAACAGATGCATAAATCTTACAAACCAACAAGTTATGTTGCTCAGTTAAATTTTAATAAATTTTCAACATAAAAGTGTGGGTCAATTATTATTCAACCCCTAGGTTTAATATGTTGTGGAATAACCCTTGTTTGCAATTACAGCTAATAATCGTCTTTTATAAGACCTGATCTGGCTGGCACAGGTCTCTGGAGATATCTTGGCCCACTCCTCCATGCAGATCTTCTCCAAGTTATCTAGGTTCTTTGGGTGTCTCATGTGGACATTAATCTTGAGCTCCTTCCACAAGTTTTCAATTGGGTTAAGGTCAGGAGACTGACTAGGCCACTGCAACACCTTGATTTTTTCCCTCTTGAACCAGGCCTTGGTTTTCTTGGCTGTGTGCTTTGGGTCGTTGTCTTGTTGGAAGATGAAATGACGACCCATCTTAAGATCCTTGATGGAGGAGTGGAGGTTCTTGGCCAAAATCTCCAGGTAGGCCGTGCTATCCATCTTCCCATGGATGCGGACCAGATGGCCAGGCCCCTTGGCTGAGAAACAGCCGCACAGCATGATGCTGCCACCACCATGCTTGACTGTAGGGATGGTATTCTTGGGGTCGTATGCAGTGCCATCCAGTCTCCAAACGTCACGTGTGTGGTTGGCACCAAAGATCTCGATCTCGGTCTCATCAGACCAGAGAACCTTGAACCAGTCTGTCTCAGAGTCCTCCAAGTGATCATGAGCAAACTGTAGACGAGCCTTGACATGACGCTTTGAAAGTAAAGGTACCTTACGGCTCGTCTGGAACGGAGACCATTGCGGTGGAGTACGTTACTTATGGTATTGACTGAAATCAATGTCCCCACTGCCATGAGATCTTCCCGGAGCTCCTTCCTTGTTGTCCTTGGGTTAGCCTTGACTCTTCGGACAAGCCTGGCCTCGGCACGGGTGGAAACTTTCAAAGGCTGTCCAGGCCGTGGAAGGCTAACAGTAGTTCCATAAGCCTTCCACTTCCGGATGATGCTCCCAACAGTGGAGACAGGTAGGCCCAACTCCTTGGAAAGGGTTTTGTACCCCTTGCCAGCCTTGTGACCCTCCACGATCTTGTCTCTGATGGCCTTGGAATGCTCCTTTGTCTTTCCCATGTTGACCAAGTATGAGTGCTGTTCACAAGTTTGGGGAGGGTCTTAATTAGTCAGAAAAGGCTGGAAAAAGAGATAATTAATCCAAACATGTGAAGCTCATTGTTCTTTGTGCCTGAAATACTTCTTAATACTTCAGAGGAACCAAACAGAATTCTTGTGGTTTGAGGGGTTGAATAATAAATGACCCTCTGAATAAACTTTTCACAATTTAAAAAAAAAAAAAAAAAAAAAAGAAATAACATTCTTTTTTGTTGCAGTGCATTTCACACTTCCAGGCTGATCTACAGTCCAAATGTCACAATGCCAAGTTAATTCCGAATGTGTAAACCTGCTAAATCTGCAGGGGGTTGAATACTACTTGTAGGCACTGTATATATATATATATATATATACAGTATATATGTATATGTGCCGCCCCCGTGTCAGCAGTCGGGCTGCTCGGATCCAGATCCGCGGTGGCTCGAGGGGTGTCCGGACCCAGGGGTCATGCGGCCACTCAAATGAAGGGGGTATTTACAGGGGATTGTGTTAGCGTTTGTGATGCCATCCGTGGTATGTGGTAATGTGGAGTACCACGGGGGTGATGGTGTGGGGCAGCCAGGTGTTGGAACCCTTCACTAGTAGGGGGTAATGCCCCGGGACTCAGTGATGGTGTTCGGGGAGTGCCGTGGGGAGTGAAGGGGTCACTTGCATACTCACTCAGTCCATAAAGCTGACACCGACAACTGGATAAACCAAAGTTCTGGATACCGCTGCAGCTGAGGGGAGCTAGTTCGGGTCCCGTCCCAATGGTGCTGCCTGGTGATCTGTGACCTGCCTCCTGGCACTAAGTTACTTTTCTGTGTGTCCCGGTAGTATTGAACTTGCCGGGTCCTGCTCCCCACTATGGCTAAGTGTGGGAGCTTGCTCTCAGGGTTCACGGTTGGGATTTCCTGGACCGTTTCAGTGGAAAGTCCTATCCTGCTTGTTGCGCTAGTACCCCGATTTTGGAGAGGGTGAGAGCGGATCTTGAAGGCTCTGTTCTCGTAGGGTAAATTTTTAGGTTGCCAGAAGCTACTCCCTGACCTAGGGTCTATGTACCCCGTCGTGCCTTGGTACCAGCCTGGTGATGGTACAAGTCCGCCGGCTGTCCTCCTCGACAGATCCGTTCCCCTTGTCATGATCCCCTGTGACCCGGGCTCCAGCTCCTCTAGACCTAAACCACCGTCTGCTACCTAGATGGCTTCCTAGGAGCCCTGCTCCTGACCTCCTCTCTCCTTCACTTCACTTTCAAACAACTTCTACCTTCTCTTGACACTCCTGACCTCCCCTCACCAACCCCCCAAGTGAGCGATCCTATTCCACTCAGGCCATCCACTTGTGTGTCTGCTGTATGTGGTGCAGAGTGTACCTAGGATTTTAATTAGCTATTGTAAGCAACCCATAACCAAGAAAGAGGTGGATATTGCACCAGAGGGCAGATTGCACAATACCCTGTGACGACCTGATAGTCCAGAGGTATCACATTCCCCCTTGGTTAAACGTAGCTCTTCCGCGAGCTACAGGACATCAGAGGTTTATTTATTTTTTTTATTCAATGTTCTCAGTGAGAGGAGCAAAATTATAATTTTGCGATACCTTTTAATGGCTAACTAAATTAAAATAAAGTGATGTTACAAAGCAAGCTTTCGAGACATCTCAAGAAGGGACCTGAGATGTCTCGAAAGCTTGCTTTGTAACATCACTTTATTTTAATTTAGTTAGCCATTAAAAAGGTATCACAAGATAATAATTTTGTTCCTCTCACTGAGAACATTGAATAATTTTTCAACTAACTAACACGGTACCAAAACCTTTTCACTTGTAACTTTTTTTTTTTTTTTTTTACTGCAAAAAGGAACATTTTTATTTACAAGTTTCATTCCATATTAGGGAGGCTTGGCACTAGAGATGAGCGAACCGGTCGCGGTTCGGCTCGAGGTTGGTTCGCCGAACGGACCTCCCGTTCGAGTTCGGTTCGTCGAACGTTCGACGAACCGAACTCGAACTGCATAGGAAACAATGGCAGGCAATCACAAACACAGAAAAACACCTAGAAAACACCCTCAAAGGTGTCCTAAAGGTGACAAACAACTCAAACACATTGGAAAGTGACAAGGACATATACTCATGCGAAAACAAAACAGCTGGACAAGGAAAAAGAGGAGGACACACAGATATAGGCATGGCACGCCCTTCTAAAATCATGTAAAACACCGCAAGGTGACTCCAAGCGGAGTCTCCCTTTTTTCAAAAATTGGGCCACACACACACCCACCCCTTCAGTGGTAGCACTTGTGCCCCAGTTGCACACTTCACAGCTACATTTGCATCAAGCACATTGAAAAATACGCCATAATTACCCGTCCCCAGGATGACACCAGGGTAGGTAGCTAAGTCTTTCCTGATCCCAGCTCTGTTCATCTTGGCTTCTTTTAAAAACACATCAAGCAAGGGTTACTCCAAGCGGAGTCTCCCTTTTTTCCAAAAATTGGGCCCCACACACACCCACCCCTTCAGTGGCAGCAGTTGTGCCCTAGTTGTACACTTCACAGCTACATTTGCATCAAGCACATTCAAAAATACGCCATTCTTATCCATCCCCAGGATGACACCGGGGTAGGTAGCAAAGTCTTTGCTGACCCATGACTTGTTCATCTTGGCTTCTTTTAAAAACAATGTAAGCAAGGGTTACTCCAAGCGGAGTCTCCCTTTTTTCCAAAAATTGGGCCCCACACACCCACCCATTCAGTGGCAGCAGTTGTGCCCCAGTTGTACACTTCACAGCTACATTTTCATCAAGCACATTCAAAAATACGCCATTCTTATCCGTCCCCAGGATGACACCGGGGTAGGTAGCAAAGTCTTTGCTGACCCATGACTTGTTCATCTTGGCTTCTTTTAAAAACAATGTAAGCAAGGGTTACTCCAAGCGGAGTCTCCCTTTTTTCCAAAAATTGGGCCCCACACACCCACCCATTCAGTGGCAGCACTTGTGCCCTAGTTGTACACTTCACAGCTACATTTGCATCAAGCACATTCAAAAATACGCCATTCTTATCCATCCCCAGGATGACACCGGGGTAGGTAGCAAAGTCTTTGCTGACCCATGACTTGTTCATCTTGGCTTCTTTTAAAAACAATGTAAGCAAGGGTTACTCCAAGCGGAGTCTCCCTTTTTTCCAAAAATTGGGCCCCACACACACCCACCCCTTCAGTGGCAGCACTTGTGCCCTAGTTGTACACTTCACAGCTACATTTGCATCAAGCACATTCAAAAATACGCCATTCTTATCCGTCCCCAGGATGACACCGGGGTAGGTAGCAAAGTCTTTCCTGATCCCAGCTCTGTTCATCTTGGCTTCTTTTAAAAACACATCAAGCAAGGGTTACTCCAAGCGGAGTCTCCCTTTTTTTCCAAAAATTGGGCCCCACACACCCACCCATTCAGTGGCAGCAGTTGTGCCCCAGTTGTACACTTCACAGCTACATTTGCATCAAGCACATTCAAAAATACGCCATTCTTATCCGTCCCCAGGTTGACACCGGGGTAGGTAGCAAAGTCTTTCCTGATCCCAGCTCTGTTCATCTTGGCTTCTTTTAAAAACACATCAAGCAAGGGTTACTCCAAGCGGAGTCTCCCTTTTTTTCCAAAAATTGGGCCCCACACACCCACCCATTCAGTGGCAGCAGTTGTGCCCCAGTTGTACACTTCACAGCTACATTTGCATCAAGCACATTCAAAAATACGCCATTCTTATCCGTCCCCAGGATGACACCGGGGTAGGTAGCAAAGTCTTTCCTGATCCCAGCTCTGTTCATCTTTGCTTCTTTTAAAAACACATCAAGCAAGGGTTACTCCAAGCGGAGTCTCCCTTTTTTTCCAAAAATTGGGCCCCACACACCCACCCATTCAGTGGCAGCAGTTGTGCCCCAGTTGTACACTTCACAGCTACATTTGCATCAAGCACATTCAAAAATACGCCATTCTTATCCGTTCCCAGGATGACACCGGGGTAGGTAGCAAAGTCTTTCCTGATCCCAGCTCTGTTCATCTTGGCTTCTTTTAAAAACACATCAAGCAAGGGTTACTCCAAGCGGAGTCTCCCTTTTTTTCCAAAAATTTGGCCCCACACACCCACCCATTCAATGGCAGCAGTTGTGCCCCAGTTGTACACTTCACAGCTACATTTGCATCAAGCACATTCAAAAATACGCCATTCTTATCCGTCCCCAGGATGACACCGGGGTAGGTAGCAAAGTCTTTCCTGATCCCAGCTCTGTTCATCTTGGCTTCTTTTAAAAACACATCAAGCAAGGGTTACTCCAAGCGGAGTCTCCCTTTTTTTCCAAAAATTGGGCCCCACACACCCACCCATTCAGTGGCAGCAGTTGTGCCCCAGTTGTACACTTCACAGCTACATTTGCATCAAGCACATTCAAAAATACGCCATTCTTATCCATCCCCAGGATGACACCGGGGTAGGTAGCAAAGTCTTTGCTGACCCATGACTTGTTCATCTTGGCTTCTTTTAAAAACAATGTAAGCAAGGGTTACTCCAAGCGGAGTCTCCCTTTTTTCCAAAAATTGGGCCCCACACACACCCACCCCTTCAGTGGCAGCAGTTGTGCCCTAGTTGTACACTTCACAGCTACATTTGCATCAAGCACATTCAAAAATACGCCATTCTTATCCGTCCCCAGGATGACACCGGGGTAGGTAGCAAAGTCTTTCCTGATCCCAGCTCTGTTCATCTTGGCTTCTTTTAAAAACACATCAAGCAAGGGTTACTCCAAGCGGAGTCTCCCTTTTTTTTCCAAAAATTGGGCCCCACACACCCACCCATTCAGTGGCAGCAGTTGTGCCCCAGTTGTACACTTCACAGCTACATTTGCATCAAGCACATTCAAAAATACGCCATTCTTATCCGTCCCCAGGATGACACCGGGGTAGGTAGCAAAGTCTTTCCTGATCCCAGCTCTGTTCATCTTGGCTTCTTTTAAAAACACATCAAGCAAGGGTTACTCCAAGCGGAGTCTCCCTTTTTTTCCAAAAATTGGGCCCCACACACCCACCCATTCAGTGGCAGCAGTTGTGCCCCAGTTGTACACTTCACAGCTACATTTGCATCAAGCACATTCAAAAATACGCCATTCTTATCCGTCCCCAGGATGACACCGGGGTAGGTAGCAAAGTCTTTCCTGATCCCAGCTCTGTTCATCTTGGCTTCTTTTAAAAACACATCAAGCAAGGGTTACTCCAAGCGGAGTCTCCCTTTTTTTCCAAAAATTGGGCCCCACACACCCACCCATTCAGTGGCAGCAGTTGTGCCCCAGTTGTACACTTCACAGCTACATTTGCATCAAGCACATTCAAAAATACGCCATTCTTATCCGTCCCCAGGATGACACCGGGGTAGGTAGCAAAGTCTTTCCTGATCCCAGCTCTGTTCATCTTGGCTTCTTTTAAAAACACATCAAGCAAGGGTTACTCCAAGCGGAGTCTCCCTTTTTTTCCAAAAATTGGGCCCCACACACCCACCCATTCAGTGGCAGCAGTTGTGCCCTAGTTGTACACTTCACAGCTACATTTGCATCAAGCACATTCAAAAATACGCCATTCTTATCCATCCCCAGGATGACACCGGGGTAGGTAGCAAAGTCTTTGCTGACCCATGACTTGTTCATCTTGGCTTCTTTTAAAAACAATGTAAGCAAGGGTTACTCCAAGCGGAGTCTCCCTTTTTTTCCAAAAATTGGGCCCCACACACCCACCCATTCAGTGGCAGCAGTTGTGCCCCAGTTGTACACTTCACAGCTAGATTTGCATCAAGCACATTCAAAAATACGTCATTCTTATCCGTCCCCAGGATGACACCGGGGTAGGAAGCAAAGTCTTTCCTGATCCCAGCTCTGTTCATCTTGGCTTCTTTTAAAAACAATGTAAGCAAGGGTTACTCCAAGCGGAGTCTCCCTTTTTTTCCAAAAATTGGGCCCCACACACCCACCCATTCAGTGGCAGCACTTGTGCCCTAGTTGTACACTTCACAGCTACATTTGCATCAAGCACATTCAAAAATACGCCATTCTTATCCGTCCCCAGGATGACACCGGGGTAGGTAGCAAAGTCTTTCCTGATCCCAGCTCTGTTCATCTTGGCTTCTTTTAAAAACACATCAAGCAAGGGTTACTCCAAGCGGAGTCTCCCTTTTTTTCCAAAAATTGGGCCCCACACACCCACCCATTCAGTGGCAGCAGTTGTGCCCCAGTTGTACACTTCACAGCTACATTTGCATCAAGCACATTCAAAAATACGCCATTCTTATCCGTCCCCAGGATGACACCGGGGTAGGTAGCAAAGTCTTTCCTGATCCCAGCTCTGTTCATCTTGGCTTCTTTTAAAAACACATCAAGCAAGGGTTACTCCAAGCGGAGTCTCCCTTTTTTTCCAAAAATTGGGCCCCACACACCCACCCATTCAGTGGCAGCAGTTGTGCCCCAGTTGTACACTTCACAGCTACATTTGCATCAAGCACATTCAAAAATACGCCATTCTTATCCGTCCCCAGGATGACACCGGGGTAGGTAGCAAAGTCTTTCCTGATCCCAGCTCTGTTCATCTTGGCTTCTTTTAAAAACACATCAAGCAAGGGTTACTCCAAGCGGAGTCTCTCTTTTTTTCCAAAAATTGGGCCCCACACACCCACCCATTCAGTGGCAGCAGTTGTGCCCTAGTTGTACACTTCACAGCTACATTTGCATCAAGCACATTCAAAAATACGCCATTCTTATCCATCCTCAGGATGACACCGGGGTAGGTAGCAAAGTCTTTGCTGACCCATGACTTGTTCATCTTGGCTTCTTTTAAAAACAATGTAAGCAAGGGTTACTCCAAGCGGAGTCTCCCTTTTTTCCAAAAATTGGGCCCCACACACCCACCCATTCAGTGGCAGCAGTTGTGCCCCAGTTGTACACTTCACAGCTAGATTTGCATCAAGCACATTCAAAAATACGTCATTCTTATCCGTCCCCAGGATGACACCGGGGTAGGTAGCAAAGTCTTTCCTGATCCCAGCTCTGTTTATCTTGGCTTCTTTTAAAAACAATGTAAGCAAGGGTTACTCCAAGCGGAGTCTCCCTTTTTTTCCAAAAATTGGGCCCCACACACCCACCCATTCAGTGGCAGCACTTGTGCCCTAGTTGTACACTTCACAGCTACATTTGCATCAAGCACATTCAAAAATACGCCATTCTTATCCGTCCCCAGGATGACACCGGGGTAGGTAGCAAAGTCTTTCCTGATCCCAGCTCTGTTCATCTTGGCTTCTTTTAAAAACACATCAAGCAAGGGTTACTCCAAGCGGAGTCTCCCTTTTTTTCCAAAAATTGGGCCCCACACACCCACCCATTCAGTGGCAGCAGTTGTGCCCCAGTTGTACACTTCACAGCTACATTTGCATCAAGCACATTCAAAAATACGCCATTCTTATCCGTCCCCAGGATGACACCGGGGTAGGTAGCAAAGTCTTTCCTGATCCCAGCTCTGTTCATCTTGGCTTCTTTTAAAAACACATCAAGCAAGGGTTACTCCAAGCGGAGTCTCCCTTTTTTCCAAAAATTGGGCCCCACACACACCCACCCCTTCAGTGGCAGCAGTTGTGCCCTAGTTGTACACTTCACAGCTACATTTGCATCAAGCACATTCAAAAATACGCCATTCTTATCCGTCCCCAGGATGACACCGGGGTAGGTAGCAAAGTCTTTCCTGATCCCAGCTCTGTTCATCTTGGCTTCTTTTAAAAACACATCAAGCAAGGGTTACTCCAAGCGGAGTCTCCCTTTTTTTCCAAAAATTGGGCCCCACACACCCACCCATTCAGTGGCAGCAGTTGTGCCCCAGTTGTACACTTCACAGCTACATTTGCATCAAGCACATTCAAAAATACGCCATTCTTATCCGTCCCCAGGATGACACCGGGGTAGGTAGCAAAGTCTTTCCTGATCCCAGCTCTGTTCATCTTGGCTTCTTTTAAAAACACATCAAGCAAGGGTTACTCCAAGCGGAGTCTCCCTTTTTTTCCAAAAATTGGGCCCCACACACCCACCCATTCAGTGGCAGCAGTTGTGCCCCAGTTGTACACTTCACAGCTACATTTGCATCAAGCACATTCAAAAATACGCCATTCTTATCCGTCCCCAGGAAGACACCGGGGTAGGTAGCAAAGTCTTTCCTGATCCCAGCTCTGTTCATCTTGGCTTCTTTTAAAAACACATCAAGCAAGGGTTACTCCAAACGGAGTCTCCCTTTTTTTCCAAAAATTGGGCCCCACACACCCACCCATTCAGTGGCAGCAGATGTGCCCCAGTTGTACACTTCACAGCTACATTTGCATCAAGCACATTCAAAAATACGCCATTCTTATCCGTCCCCAGGATGACACCGGGGTAGGTAGCAAAGTCTTTCCTGATCCCAGCTCTGTTCATCTTGGCTTCTTTTAAAAACACATCAAGCAAGGGTTACTCCAAGCGGAGTCTCCCTTTTTTTCCAAAAATTGGGCCCCACACACACCCACCCCTTCAGTGGCAGCAGTTGTGCCCTAGTTGTACACTTCACAGCTACATTTGCATCAAGCACATTCAAAAATACGCCATTCTTATCCATCCCCAGGATGACACCGGGGTAGGTAGCAAAGTCTTTGCTGACCCATGACTTGTTCATCTTGGCTTCTTTTAAAAACAATGTAAGCAAGGGTTACTCCAAGCGGAGTCTCCCTTTTTTCCAAAAATTGGGCCCCACACACCCACCCATTCAGTGGCAGCAGTTGTGCCCCAGTTGTACACTTCACAGCTACATTTTCATCAAGCACATTCAAAAATACGCCATTCTTATCCGTCCCCAGGATGACACCGGGGTAGGTAGCAAAGTCTTTGCTGACCCATGACTTGTTCATCTTGGCTTCTTTTAAAAACAATGTAAGCAAGGGTTACTCCAAGCGGAGTCTCCCTTTTTTCCAAAAATTGGGCCCCACACACCCACCCATTCAGTGGCAGCAGTTGTGCCCTAGTTGTACACTTCACAGCTACATTTGCATCAAGCACATTCAAAAATACGCCATTCTTATCCATCCCCAGGATGACACCGGGGTAGGTAGCAAAGTCTTTGCTGACCCATGACTTGTTCATCTTGGCTTCTTTTAAAAACAATGTAAGCAAGGGTTACTCCAAGCGGAGTCTCCCTTTTTTTCCAAAAATTGGGCCCCACACACCCACCCATTCAGTGGCAGCAGTTGTGCCCCAGTTGTACACTTCACAGCTAGATTTGCATCAAGCACATTCAAAAATACGTCATTCTTATCCGTCCCCAGGATGACACCGGGGTAGGTAGCAAAGTCTTTCCTGATCCCAGCTCTGTTCATCTTGGCTTCTTTTAAAAACAATGTAAGCAAGGGTTACTCCAAGCGGAGTCTCCCTTTTTTTTCCAAAAATTGGGCCCCACACACCCACCCATTCAGTGGCAGCAGTTGTGCCCCAGTTGTACACTTCACAGCTACATTTGCATCAAGCACATTCAAAAATACGCCATTCTTATCCATCCCCAGGATGACACCGGGGTAGGTAGCAAAGTCTTTGCTGACCCATGACTTGTTCATCTTGGATTCTTTTAAAAACAATGTAAGCAAGGGTTACTCCAAGCGGAGTCTCCCTTTTTTCCAGAAATTGGGCCCCACACACCCACCCATTCAGTGGCAGCAGTTGTGCCCCAGTTGTACACTTCACAGCTAGATTTGCATCAAGCACATTCAAAAATACGTCATTCTTATCCGTCCCCAGGATGACACCGGGGTAGGTAGCAAAGTCTTTCCTGATCCCAGCTCTGTTCATCTTGGCTTCTTTTAAAAACAATGTAAGCAAGGGTTACTCCAAGCGGAGTCTCCCTTTTTTTCCAAAAATTGGGCCCCACACACCCACCCATTCAGTGGCAGCACTTGTGCCCTAGTTGTACACTTCACAGCTACATTTGCATCAAGCACATTCAAAAATACGCCATTCTTATCCGTCCCCAGGATGACACCGGGGTAGGTAGCAAAGTCTTTCCTGATCCCAGCTCTGTTCATCTTGGCTTCTTTTAAAAACACATCAAGCAAGGGTTACTCCAAGCGGAGTCTCCCTTTTTTTCCAAAAATTGGGCCCCACACACCCACCCATTCAGTGGCAGCAGTTGTGCCCCAGTTGTACACTTCACAGCTACATTTGCATCAAGCACATTGAAAAATACGCCATAATTACCCGTCCCCAGGATGACACCAGGGTAGGTAGCTAAGTCTTTCCTGATCCCAGCTCTGTTCATCTTGGCTTCTTTTAAAAACACATCAAGCAAGGGTTACTCCAAGCGGAGTCTCCCTTTTTTTCCAAAAATTGGGCCCCACACACACCCACCCCTTCAGTGGCAGCAGTTGTGCCCTAGTTGTACACTTCACAGCTACATTTGCATCAAGCACATTCAAAAATACGCCATTCTTATCCATCCCCAGGATGACACCGGGGTAGGTAGCAAAGTCTTTGCTGACCCATGACTTGTTCATCTTGGCTTCTTTTAAAAACAATGTAAGCAAGGGTTACTCCAAGCGGAGTCTCCCTTTTTTCCAAAAATTGGGCCCCACACACCCACCCATTCAGTGGCAGCAGTTGTGCCCCAGTTGTACACTTCACAGCTACATTTTCATCAAGCACATTCAAAAATACGCCATTCTTATCCGTCCCCAGGATGACACCGGGGTAGGTAGCAAAGTCTTTGCTGACCCATGACTTGTTCATCTTGGCTTCTTTTAAAAACAATGTAAGCAAGGGTTACTCCAAGCGGAGTCTCCCTTTTTTCCAAAAATTGGGCCCCACACACCCACCCATTCAGTGGCAGCAGTTGTGCCCTAGTTGTACACTTCACAGCTACATTTGCATCAAGCACATTCAAAAATACGCCATTCTTATCCATCCCCAGGATGACACCGGGGTAGGTAGCAAAGTCTTTGCTGACCCATGACTTGTTCATCTTGGCTTCTTTTAAAAACAATGTAAGCAAGGGTTACTCCAAGCGGAGTCTCCCTTTTTTTCCAAAAATTGGGCCCCACACACACCCACCCCTTCAGTGGCAGCACTTGTGCCCTAGTTGTACACTTCACAGCTACATTTGCATCAAGCACATTCAAAAATACGCCATTCTTATCCGTCCCCAGGATGACACCGGGGTAGGTAGCAAAGTCTTTCCTGATCCCAGCTCTGTTCATCTTGGCTTCTTTTAAAAACACATCAAGCAAGGGTTACTCCAAGCGGAGTCTCCATTTTTTTCCAAAAATTGGGCCCCACACACCCACCCATTCAGTGGCAGCAGTTGTGCCCCAGTTGTACACTTCACAGCTACATTTGCATCAAGCACATTCAAAAATACGCCATTCTTATCCGTCCCCAGGATGACACCGGGGTAGGTAGCAAAGTCTTTCCTGATCCCAGCTCTGTTCATCTTGGCTTCTTTTAAAAACACATCAAGCAAGGGTTACTCCAAGCGGAGTCTCCCTTTTTTTCCAAAAATTGGGCCCCACACACCCACCCATTCAGTGGCAGCAGTTGTGCCCCAGTTGTACACTTCACAGCTACATTTGCATCAAGCACATTCAAAAATACGCCATTCTTATCCGTCCCCAGGATGACACCGGGGTAGGTAGCAAAGTCTTTCCTGATCCCAGCTCTGTTCATCTTGGCTTCTTTTAAAAACACATCAAGCAAGGGTTACTCCAAGCGGAGTCTCCCTTTTTTTCCAAAAATTGGGCCCCACACACCCACCCATTCAGTGGCAGCAGTTGTGCCCCAGTTGTACACTTCACAGCTACATTTGCATCAAGCACATTCAAAAATACGCCATTCTTATCCGTCCCCAGGATGACACCGGGGTAGGTAGCAAAGTCTTTCCTGATCCCAGCTCTGTTCATCTTGGCTTCTTTTAAAAACACATCAAGCAAGGGTTACTCCAAGCGGAGTCTCCCTTTTTTTCCAAAAATTGGGCCCCACACACCCACCCATTCAGTGGCAGCAGTTGTGCCCCAGTTGTACACTTCACAGCTACATTTGCATCAAGCGCATTCAAAAATACGCCATTCTTATCCGTCCCCAGGATGACACCGGGGTAGGTAGCAAAGTCTTTCCTGATCCCAGCTCTGTTCATCTTGGCTTCTTTTAAAAACACATCAAGCAAGGGTTACTCCAAGCGGAGTCTCCCTTTTTTTCCAAAAATTGGGCCCCACACACCCACCCATTCAGTGGCAGCAGTTGTGCCCCAGTTGTACACTTCACAGCTACATTTGCATCAAGCACATTCAAAAATACGCCATTCTTATCCGTCCCCAGGATGACACCGGGGTAGGTAGCAAAGTCTTTCCTGATCCCAGCTCTGTTCATCTTGGCTTCTTTTAAAAACACATCAAGCAAGGGTTACTCCAAGCGGAGTCTCCCTTTTTTTCCAAAAATTGGGCCCCACACACCCACCCATTCAGTGGCAGCAGTTGTGCCCCAGTTGTACACTTCACAGCTACATTTGCATCAAGCACATTCAAAAATACGCCATTCTTATCCGTCCCCAGGATGACACCGGGGTAGGTAGCAAAGTCTTTCCTGATCCCAGCTCTGTTCATCTTGGCTTCTTTTAAAAACACATCAAGCAAGGGTTACTCCAAGCGGAGTCTCCCTTTTTTTCCAAAAATTGGGCCCCACACACCCACCCATTCAGTGGCAGCAGTTGTGCCCTAGTTGTACACTTCACAGCTACATTTGCATCAAGCATATTCAAAAATACGCCATTCTTATCCATCCCCAGGATGACACCGGGGTAGGTAGCAAAGTCTTTGCTGACCCATGACTTGTTCATCTTGGCTTCTTTTAAAAACAATGTAAGCAAGGGTTACTCCAAGCGGAGTCTCCCTTTTTTTCCAAAAATTGGGCCCCACACACCCACCCATTCAGTGGCAGCAGTTGTGCCCCAGTTGTACACTTCACAGCTAGATTTGCATCAAGCACATTCAAAAATACGTCATTCTTATCCGTCCCCAGGATGACACCGGGGTAGGTAGCAAAGTCTTTCCTGATCCCAGCTCTGTTCATCTTGGCTTCTTTTAAAAACAATGTAAGCAAGGGTTACTCCAAGCGGAGTCTCCCTTTTTTTCCAAAAATTGGGCCCCACACACCCACCCATTCAGTGGCAGCACTTGTGCCCTAGTTGTACACTTCACAGCTACATTTGCATCAAGCACATTCAAAAATACGCCATTCTTATCCGTCCCCAGGATGACACCGGGGTAGGTAGCAAAGTCTTTCCTGATCCCAGCTCTGTTCATCTTGGCTTCTTTTAAAAACACATCAAGCAAGGGTTACTCCAAGCGGAGTCTCCCTTTTTTTCCAAAAATTGGGCCCCACACACCCACCCATTCAGTGGCAGCAGTTGTGCCCCAGTTGTACACTTCACAGCTACATTTGCATCAAGCACATTCAAAAATACGCCATTCTTATCCGTCCCCAGGATGACACCGGGGTAGGTAGCAAAGTCTTTCCTGATCCCAGCTCTGTTCATCTTGGCTTCTTTTAAAAACACATCAAGCAAGGGTTACTCCAAGCGGAGTCTCCCTTTTTTTCCAAAAATTGGGCCCCACACACCCACCCATTCAGTGGCAGCAGTTGTGCCCCAGTTGTACACTTCACAGCTACATTTGCATCAAGCACATTCAAAAATACGCCATTCTTATCCGTCCCCAGGATGACACCGGGATAGGTAGCAAAGTCTTTCCTGATCCCAGCTCTGTTCATCTTGGCTTCTTTTAAAAACACATCAAGCAAGGGTTACTCCAAGCGGAGTCTCCCTTTTTTTCCAAAAATTGGGCCCCACACACCCACCCATTCAGTGGCAGCAGTTGTGCCCCAGTTGTACACTTCACAGCTACATTTGCATCAAGCACATTCAAAAATACGCCATTCTTATCCGTCCCCAGGATGACACCGGGGTAGGTAGCAAAGTCTTTCCTGATCCCAGCTCTGTTCATCTTGGCTTCTTTTAAAAACACATCAAGCAAGGGTTACTCCAAGCGGAGTCTCTCTTTTTTTCCAAAAATTGGGCCCCACACACCCACCCATTCAGTGGCAGCAGTTGTGCCCTAGTTGTACACTTCACAGCTACATTTGCATCAAGCACATTCAAAAATACGCCATTCTTATCCGTCCCCAGGATGACACCGGGGTAGGTAGCAAAGTCTTTCCTGATCCCAGCTCTGTTTATCTTGGCTTCTTTTAAAAACACATCAAGCAAGGGTTACTCCAAGCGGAGTCTCCCTTTTTTTCCAAAAATTGGGCCCCACACACCCACCCATTCAGTGGCAGCAGTTGTGCCCTAGTTGTACACTTCACAGCTACATTTGCATCAAGCACATTCAAAAATACGCCATTCTTATCCATCCCCAGGATGACACCGGGGTAGGTAGCAAAGTCTTTGCTGACCCATGACTTGTTCATCTTGGCTTCTTTTAAAAACAATGTAAGCAAGGGTTACTCCAAGCGGAGTCTCCCTTTTTTCCAAAAATTGGGCCCCACACACCCACCCATTCAGTGGCAGCAGTTGTGCCCCAGTTGTACACTTCACAGCTAGATTTGCATCAAGCACATTCAAAAATACGTCATTCTTATCCGTCCCCAGGATGACACCGGGGTAGGTAGCAAAGTCTTTCCTGATCCCAGCTCTGTTCATCTTGGCTTCTTTTAAAAACACATCAAGCAAGGGTTACTCCAAGCGGAGTCTCCCTTTTTTTCCAAAAATTGGGCCCCACACACCCACCCATTCAGTGGCAGCAGTTGTGCCCCAGTTGTACACTTCACAGCTACATTTGCATCAAGCACATTCAAAAATACGCCATTCTTATCCGTCACCAGGATGACACCGGGGTAGGTAGCAAAGTCTTTCCTGATCCCAGCTCTGTTTATCTTGGCTTCTTTTAAAAACACATCAAGCAAGGGTTACTCCAAGCGGAGTCTCCCTTTTTTTCCAAAAATTGGGCCCCACACACCCACCCATTCAGTGGCAGCAGTTGTGCCCCAGTTGTACACTTCACAGCTAGATTTGCATCAAGCACATTCAAAAATACGTCATTCTTATCCGTCCCCAGGATGACACCGGGGTAGGTAGCAAAGTCTTTCCTGATCCCAACTCTGTTCATCTTGGCTTCTTTTAAAAACAATGTAAGCAAGGGTTACTCCAAGCGGAGTCTCCCTTTTTTTCAAAAAATTGGGCCCCACACACCCACCCATTCAGTGGCAGCACTTGTGCCCTAGTTGTACACTTCACAGCTAGATTTGCTCAAGCACATTCAAAATCCACAAGCATTTACTCTCCCCAGGATGACACAGGGGTTGTAAATTCCTTCTGGATCCATGACTTGTTCATTTTGATGAACGTCAGTCTGTCCACATTGTCACTGGACAGACGCGTGCGCTTATCTGTCAGCACACACCCAGCAGCACTGAAGACACGTTCAGAGACAACGCTGGCAGCTGGACACGACAAAATCTCCAAGGCGTAAGTTGCGAGCTCTGGCCATTTTTCTAGGTTTGAAGCCCAAAAGGAGCAAGGCTCCAGTTGCACAGTCATGGCATCGATGTTCATTTGGAGATACTCCTGTATCATCCTCTCCAGCCGTTGACTATGTGTCAGACTTGTTGTCTCTGGTGGCCTTGCAAAGGAGGGTCTAAAAAAATTATGAAACGATTCCATAAAATTGCTGTTACCAGCACCAGATACGGTCCTACTGGTACGTGTAGACTGTTGAAGATGACGAGACCGTCCCATGTTTGTCAAGTTACAACTGGGAGATTCACTCCCTGCACCTGCACGGTTGTTTGGTGGAAAAGCAGATCTAAGATCGAGTAACAGCTTCTGCTGATACTCCTGCATACGTGCGTCCCTTTCTATGGCTGGAATTATGTCACAAAATTTGGACTTGTACCGGGGATCTAATAGTGTGGCAAGCCAGTAGTCATCATCACTTCTAATTTTGACAATACGAGGGTCATGTTGGAGGTAGTGCAACAAGAAGGCACTCATGTGTCTTGCGCAGCCATGTGGACCAAGTCCACGCTGTGTTTGTGGCATAGAGGTGCTAACCGTTCTTTCTTCCTCTGACATCTCCCCCCAACCTCTTTCAACTGAAATTTGACCAAGGTCTCCCTCATCTGCTGAGTCTTCCATGTCCATGGACAGTTCGTCCTCCATTTCTTCATGTCCTCCTGCACCTTCCTCAACATCTCGCCTGCTACCATGCGCCCTTGTTGATCCCTGTACCCCATGCTCCCATGCCTGGCGCCTTGGTGATGATGAACGTCTGGACCTTGGTGATGTTGTTGTGTCTTGCGCATATGAATCCTCCTGTAGCTCATCCCCTTCCTGTTGTCCCACCCCCTGACTCCGAATAGTGTTTAGCGTGTGTTCCAGCATGTAAATGACTGGAATCGTCATGCTGATAATGGCATTGTCAGCACTAAACATATTCGTCGCCATGTCGAAACTGTGCAGAAGGGTGCATAGGTCCTTGATCTGAGACCACTCCATCAGGGTGATCTGCCCCACCCCTGCATCTCGTTGGCCCAGGCTATACGTCATGACGTATTGCACCAGGGCACGGCGGTGCTGCCACAGTCGCTGTATCATGTGGAGAGTTGAATTCCAGCGTGTCGCCACATCGCATTTCAGGCGATGAACCGGCAGGCCGAAAGACTTCTGGAGCGATGCAAGTCGCTCAGCTGCGGCGCTTGAACGGCGGAAGTGAGCAGACAGTTTTCGTGCCCTGTTCAGAAGGCCATCTAGGCCGGGATACTGTGTTAAAAATTGCTGCACGACAAGGTTCAACACGTGAGCCATACAAGGTACGTGTGTCACCTTGCCCAGGCGAAGGGCCGCACCCAGGTTTGCAGCATTGTCGCACACGGCCTTACCAGGCTGCAGGTTGAGTGGAGACAACCATTTATTAAACTCGGACCGCAGAGCTGACCACAACTCCTCAGCTGTGTGACTCTTATTCCCAAGACATGTCAAGCTAAAGACCGCCTGATGCCGTTGCGCTCTGCTGCCAGCATAGTAATGAGGGGTGCGTGATTCCTTCTGCGCAGTGAGAACGCTGGTGGCCTGACCAGGCAGGCTTGGGGCGGAGGTGGAGGACCCAGATGAGGTGGAGGATGCAGAAGCAGTGGCGGAACTTGGACAGACAGAGGATTGACACACAAGTCGTGGGGACGGCAAGACTTGTGCAGCAGACCCTTCACCATCTATCACCATAGTTACCCAGTGCCCAGTCAGCGACATGTAACGTCCCTGTCCATGCTTACTGGTCCAAGTATCGGTGGTGAAATGCACCCGTTCACAAACAGAGTTTCTCAAGGAAGCGGTGATGTTGTGTGCGACATGCTGGTGTAGCGCGGGCACACCTTTCTTAGAGAAGTAGTGGCGACTAGGCATCTGGTACTGGGGCACAGCGACAGACATAAGGTCTCTAAAATCCTGTGTGTCCACTAGGCGGAAAGGCAGCATTTCGGTAGCCAACAGCTTACAGAGGGATAGAGTCAACCTCTTAGCTTTGTCATGGGTCGGAGGAAGTGGCCTTTTATTTGACCACATCTGAGGGACAGAGATCTGGCTGCTGTGTGTAGACGGTGTTGAGTAGGGTGTCCCTGGAAAAATGCAGGTTTGTGAGGAAAGTGCAGGCGGAGACATGATGTTGCCTTCATCCAACGTTGGTGCTATCGATGTCTGAGAGAGCTGTACACACTCACTTGTTTCCCCTTCCAAACCAACTGACGACCTTACAAGCAAACTGCCTGTTGCGGTTACAGTGGTGGAAGTTTTGCGTGGAAAAACAGGTGTGACAGCTGTCCCCACAGTCCTAGAAGATGAAGAGCGCGCGGATGCACTGGAAGGGGCGGGCGGTGGATGGTTCGCTCCGCTAGGCCGCATTGCAGCACGGTGAGCTTCCCACCGGGACTTATGATATTTAGTCATGTGACGATTCATGGAAGAAGTTGTCAAACTGCTGAGGTTTTGACCTCTACTAACAGAATCATGACAAATGTTACATATCACATGAGTTGGGCGATCTTTTTCGATGTGAAAAAAGGACCAGTCTAGGCAAGGCTTAGAGGCCATGCGACCTATTGATCCACCCCGAATAATGCTCATAGGCAGAGTGGTGGCTGAGGATGCAGTTGTAGACGTGCTACCAGTGCTCCGACTCTGTCCAGGAAGGCGCAAGGTAACTTCGTCGTCGGTTGCATCCTCCTCCACCGCCTCTGTTGACCTCCTCGAGTGCCTGACTGGGGGTTGACAGTAGGTGGGATCTAGAACGTCATCATCAATTGTTGTGTTTGCACTCCCCTCCCCCTCAGACCGAGCCTCTTCTTGCCCTGACCGAATATTTAAGTTGTCATCCCAATCGGGTATCTGCGTCTCATCTTCATCAGTATGTTCCTCATTGTCTATAACCACAGGTGTTACAGTTTGTGACAAAGGGTCAACATTATGCTCAGAAACTTGGTCCTCACGGCCTGAATCAGAGTCACAAAGGTTCTGGGCATCACTGCAGACCATTTCCTGTTCTGTACTCACTGTAGCTTGGGAGCAGACCTCTGATTCCCAGGCTATAGTGTGACTGAACAGCTCTGCAGACTCAGCCATCTCAGTTCCACCATACTGTGCAGGGCTGATGGAGACTTCAGAGCTGGGAGAAATCAAGTGTGATTGGGATGACAACTCAGAGGACTGGTGTTTTTTGGATGCGGTACTTGAAGTGGCTGAGAGGGCACTTGTTGGACCACTTGAGATCCATTCAAGCATTTTCCTTTTTTGCCCATCATCTACCTTTGTTCCTCTTGTTCGTGTCCGTAAAAAAGGGAGCACATCGGATTGTCCACAATAAGTAGTAGACATCTTACTTTTGCTAGTAGATGATCTATCTGCAGCAGATGATAATGGAGCTTTGCCACCTTCCCCACTGACAAAACCTTTTTTGCCTTTTCCACCACGCCTCTTCCCCTTTCCACCAGCATCTGTCATTTTGCCACTCATGTTGATTGCGACAAGATTGTGGACTGAAAATGTGGTAGTAAAAATGGAGAGGTGGTGAAGATTGCAGTGTTGGTCTAGCTTTATTAACAGCAGAATAATAAAGAATAAATATCCCTGACAATGTAACTTAGTTATAATTAGTTGGAGTGTGCAACGCAGGCAGACGTGCTGCAAATGTCTTGGCACTAGTGGGACTAAAGCAAAGTCCAATAGCCACGTATAGGATGCCACTAGGTACACTGAGTGTGTGCTAGTATAATGGCTTAGTTATAATTAGTTGGAGTGTGCAACGCAGGCAGATGCGCTCTGCAAATGTCTTGGCACTAGTGGGACTATAGCAAAGTCCAATAGCCACGTATAGGATGCCACTAGGTACACTGAGTGTGTGCTAGTATAATGGCTTAGTTATAATTAGTTGGAGTGTGCAACGCAGGCAGATGCGTTCTGCAAATGTCTTGGCACTAGTGGGACTAAAGCAAAGTCCAATAGCCACGTATAGGATGCCACTAGGTACACTGAGTGTGTGCTAGTATAATGGCTTAGTTATAATTAGTTGGAGTGTGCAACGCAGGCAGATGCGCTCTGCAAATGTCTTGGCACTAGTGGGACTATAGCAAAGTCCAATAGCCACGTATAGGATGCCACTAGGTACACTAAGTGTTTGCTAGTATAATGGCTTAGTTATAATTAGTTGGAGTGTGCAACGCAGGCAGATGCGCTCTGCAAATGTCTTGGCACTAGTGGGACTATAGCAAAGTCCAATAGCCACGTATAGGATGCCACTAGGTACACTGAGTGTGTGCTAGTATAATGGCTTAGTTATAATTAGTTGGAGTGTGCAACGCAGGCAGATGCGCTCTGCAAATGTCTTGGCACTAGTGGGACTATAGCAAAGTCCAATAGCCACGTATAGGATGCCACTAGGTACACTGAGTGTGTGCTAGTATAATGGCTTAGTTATAATTAGTTGGAGTGTGCAACGCAGGCAGATGCGTTCTGCAAATGTCTTGGCACTAGTGGGACTAAAGCAAAGTCCAATAGCCACGTATAGGATGCCACTAGGTACACTAAGTGTTTGCTAGTATAATGGCTTAGTTATAATTAGTTGGAGTGTGCAACGCAGGCAGATGTGTTCTGCAAATGTCTTGGCACTAGTGGGACTAAAGCAAAGTCCAATAGCCACGTATAGGATGCCACTAGGTACACTAAGTGTTTGCTAGTATAATGGCTTAGTTATAATTAGTTGGAGTGTGCAACGCAGGCAGAGGCGCTCTGCAAATGTCTTGGCACTAGTGGGACTATAGCAAAGTCCAATAGCCACGTATAGGATGCCACTAGGTACACTGAGTGTTTGCTAGTATAATGGCTTAGTTATAATTAGTTGGAGTGTGCAACGCAGGCAGAGGCGCTCTGCAAATGTCTTGGCACTAGTGGGACTATAGCAAAGTCCAATAGCCACGTATAGGATGCCACTAGGTACACTGAGTGTTTGCTAGTATAATGGCTTAGTTATAATTAGTTGTAGTGTGCAATGCAGGCAGACGTGCTCTGCAAATGTCTTTGCACTAGTGGGACTATAGCAAAGTCCAATAGCCACAGATAGGATGCCACTAGGTACACTGAGTGTTTGCTAGTATAATGGCTTAGTTATGAGTTGGAGTGTGCAGAGGAGAAGAGGGTACAGTGGCAGGATTGTGGTGCTCCTGGTAGAGGAATGGAAGCCTGCCTTTCTATTCCCTCCTAATGGTGAAATGCAGGGAGGAAATCCCTGACCTTGGCTGCACAGACGCTGGCGCTGTTTTCAGGACCTGTCACCTTAACTCTGACCCTGCCGGTTTGAGCCCTTAAAAGGACTGCTATAAAGTGCTCTCCCTATGCTGTCTAACGCTGTGTATGCAGCGCATACAGCTGTATCGGCTATAGGACTCAGGATGACGGAGCTGCGACAGTGATGTCTGACACCCAAGACGCAGAAGGCAGATAATGGCGTCCGTGAAGAAAATGTCCGGTTTTATAATGCAGGGACATGTGACATGCAGATCCTATCACACATGCCGTTGCTTCTCTGGCTCAAAGTCCACTTAGCTGTGTGTGTGTCTGTGATTGGCTGACATGCTGGCCCGCCCCACAAGACGCGCGCGCTTAGGGAAGGAAGACAAGAAAAAAAAAAAAAAAATGGCGATCGCCATTATAGAAACAGCAGTGATCTGAAGGCGCTGTTCACGCACACTATACACTGAAATGTGATAATAGTTTGATTCACAGAGTGACTTACACTATTACAGCAGACACCAAGCTATGATTTAGCTGTTTTTTGGCTGCTAGAACCGTTCTCGAACGTTTCTAGAACTATCGAGCTTTTGCAAAAAGCTCGAGTTCTAGTTCGATCTAGAACATGCCCCAAAATCACTCGAGCCTAGAACTGGAGAACCACGAACCACGAACCGCGCTCAACTCTACTTGGCACTTAAATGTTACGTAACTTTAGAGTTCGTTAAACCAACGGTGGAACGCTACCGATTACGTTAGTAGCGGAGGCTCAACCTGCTCCGTTGCAGCCTCTTCCTGCGACAGTCCAGTTCCAATGTCCCGGATCCCATTAACCCGCCATCCAAACCTGACCCGCTGCATATGTGGCGCCCCTGAGGCTTCCGTCGCCACAGAGACATTGCACCCCAGTCAGAGGTGTGATGTCCCATCCTGGGTAAGGAAAGGAGTACATGCCAGTTCACAGATAAAACTGCACTACACCCATTGCTAAGCACACACTGGGACCAGGGACAGTGGCAGCAACCCTCCCATGCTGCATGCTGAGAGGGGCTGTAAGACCCATCCCTGCTCCCATAGGGTGGTAGCTTAGCAACCGGGGGGTGGGAAGAGCCAGCCGAGTGTAGAGCAGAGAGGAAGGTCAGAGTTTCAGTTTACCTCAGAGAGTGAGAAAGTGAGGAGACAGCATGTAGCTGTGAAAGAGAAAGGAGCTCTGTGAGTTCAGAGTGCCCGCAACAGAGAAAGAAAGCAACAGAGAAGGAGAGAAACAGAGAGTAGAAAAAGAGCTCTAGTCAGGCAGGAGCTAAAGAAAGAAGAAAGTGACGCTTCCTGGTGAAGACCCTGGGACTTAGAGGGTCCAGGTGACACCAAGCAGGGAACGAAGGGATTCCAGGGCCACAGATAGCTTCAGAGCTGGTGGCCTGTTCCACAGAAACATCAGTGGAGGGATCAAGCTGCATCAGGGGACGGTCCCTAGTCACTGGAGGAGAAGTCATCTCCAAAGGTTAAAAGACCGAGGTCCAGGGAAAGCTGCATGCTCCCCGGACCAAAGCCCACAGCAAGAATCTCTGGAAAAGGGGCAAATACCGACAGGCGAGCTCCCAGCCCAGAGGCTGAAGTGGAAGCCGAGCCAGGTTCAGCCACAAAAGGCAAGGCTAGTGAAGTCAGCTGAGAAAGGACACAATTAGAGGGGTGCACTGGCATTTACCCCCAGATCTACCCGGGATCGGCGGAGGTCCCTGATGGTGGTCCCAGCAGTCCAAAGGCTCCTGCAGGCCTTGACAAGAACTGTGAGTAAAGACCTTGAAACTGCACCCCTGGTGTTGCCTCAGTTATTAATCTGCATAGACACTTACGAGCACCAACAGTGTCCCCGGGGCACCGCTCCACCTGTGGGGAGCAGTACCACCATTGCTGCCATTCCATCACCCCGGAGGCCTCACACAGCAGCGGCGGCTTAATAGCCGCAAACCACAGGTGGCGTCACGACAAATATACACTTTAATTACCCCTACGTCACAAGCCATATTAATTGACACCCACCAGGGCCACGGAGCCAGGCCCCCGCCACCACTGACGACCCCCGGACTAGTCCGGCCCGGCACCGGGTGTCCCATAGCCCTGGGGTGGGCGAGTCACATACCTATTGTGGGTCCGTGACCAGGTTAAGATCCCGGGTGTTGCAAAAGACGACTCTGGTGGTTGTCCTGAGCAACCTGGTAGTCGTTGCCCATTGTGCCAACCCCTACCGGGGCCTCCTTGTGCTATCTACCAGCACTGCACTGTCCAAGGCCCTGATGGCCTTTTCCCTGTAACAAAGGGCGGAAAAAGGTTCAACATGGAGGGCGCAGTCTAATAATAGCAGAAATTTCCTGTCACCATCAGGAACCCTTCAGCCAGGTCCCTGCCAGCCTCCTCCATTTGAACACTGGAGAATGTTCAACAAAGGTGACAGTCCACACAAAACTTTAGAACTTGCAGGTTCCAGTCCCTTTAACGTCGGGTAGGCAGACACTTGCAAAGTGCCCAGGCAAGCCACAGCAGCGGCATATGGGCTGAGGGGAGCTAGTTCGGGTCCCGTCCCAATGGTGCTGCATGGTGATCCATGACCTGCCGCCTGGCACTAATTTACTTCTCTGTTGGTCCCGGTAGTATGGAAATTGCCGGGTCCTGCTTCTCACTATGGCTAAGTGTGGGAGCTTGCTCTCAGGGTTCACGCTTGGGATTCCCTGGACCACTTCAGTGGAAAGTCCTATCCCCCTCATTGCGCTAGTACCCCGATTTTGGAGCAGTTGGAGAGCGGATCTTGAAGGCTCCATTCTCGTCGGGTAAATTGTCAGGTTGCCTGAAGCTACTCCCTGACCTACGGTCCACGTACCCCGTCATGCCCTTGTCCCAGCCCGGTGATGGTACAAGGCCGCCGGCTGTCCTCCTTGACAGTACCGGGCCCCTTTTCATGATCCCCTGCGACCGTGGGTCCAGCTCCTCTAGACCCAAACCACCGTCTGCTACCTAGATAGCTTACTAGGTGCCCTGCTCCTGACCTCCTCTCTCCTTCACTTCCAAACTACTTCTCCCACCTCCCCTAACCAACCCCCCAAGTGGGCGACCCTATTCCACTCAGGAAGCCACTGGTGTGTCTGGTTGGTGTGGAGCACAGTGTACCTAGGATTATAATTAGAGTTGAGCGCGGTTCGCGGTTCGTGGTTCTCCAGTTCGCGGCTCGAGTGATTTTGGGGGCTGTTCTAGATCTAACTAGAACTCGAGCTTTTTTGCTAAAGCTCGATAGTTCTAGATACATTCGAGAACGGTTCTAGCAGCAAAAAAAACAGCTAATTCCTAGCTGGCTTTCCGCTGTAATAGTGTAAGTCACTCTGTGACTCACACTATTATGACATTTCAGTGTATAGTGTGCGGGAACAGCGCATTCAGATCACTGCTGTATGTATAATGGCGATCGCCATTTTTTTTTTTCCTTGTCTTCCTTCCCTAAGCGCGCGCGTGTAGTGGGGCGGGCCAGCATGTCAGCTAATCCCAGACACACACACAGCTAAGTGGACTTTTAGCCAGAGAAGCAACGGCATGTGTGATAGGATGTCCATGTCACATGTCCCTGCATTATAAAACCGGACATTTTCCTCCAGCACGCCATTATCTGCCTTCTGCGTCCTTGGTGTCAGACATCACTGGCGCAGCTCCTATCGCTGATAATGCTGTATACGCTCCATACACAGCGCTGTACAGCATAGGGATAGCACTTTCTATCAGTCCTTTTAAGGGCTCATACCGGCAGGGTCAGAGCCATAGGTGACAGAGTTTAAAACAGAGTTTAACAGCTACACAAGATGACAGCGTCTGTGTAGCTAAGGTCAGGGATTTCCTCGCTGCATTTCCCCATTAGGAGGGATAGAAAGGCAGGCTTCCATTCCTCTACCCAGAGACCCACAACCCTGCCACTGTACCCTCCTGCCCTTTGCACACTCAAACTCATTGTTACTAAGCCATTATACTAGCAAACACTGAGTGAACTTAGTGGCATCCTAAACGTGGCTGTTGGACTTCTGTATAGTCCCAGTAGTGCAAAGATATTTGCAGCATGTCTGCCTGCATTGAACACTCAAACTCATTGTTACTTACTAAGACATTATAATACCAAAAATTGAGTAAACTTAGTGGTATACAAGAAGTGGCTGTTGTATTCCATTAGTGCCCCACTGGTGCAAGCTATTTCTAGCACCTCTGCAGGACACCCTCCTGCTCTGTTTTTATAAAGCTATAATGATAGCAAAAAATACTGCCATTTAGTGGCATCATAGAACTGGATGTTGTATTTCATTATTGTCCCACTGGTGCAAAGCTATTTCTAGCACCTCTGCATGACACCCTCATGCACATTTTGCTACGCTAATGTTATAGCAAACTCAGGGAATTCATTGCTGCATTTGATCATTCGGAGGGATAGAAAGTGAGGCTTCCTTTAGCTTTTCCTTCTGTTCATAGACAGCATCTCCAAGTCCACACCCGAAGAGCAATTTCTCCTCCACGTGTAAGTGTGGAGAGGCAGCTAGTGCGCATGCGTGTGCCAATTTACCCCAGCTGCAGCCTAACTACAGTGTTTCGCCTAGTGAGTATGCTCAGCCTGACTGTGCCATTCCTGAGGCTAAGTCTTCATTTCGGGATACAGCGCATGCTCCCACACTTAAACTGAAAAGCCTCTTTGCACAGGTACTTGCACTCCGTGCCGGGTCTAAGTCCTGTGTTGTGCCTAGACACCATGCTAAAGCTGATAGTCTTTTTTCAGAGACTCTATTTCATGCAACTGACCATGCTCAGGCACTTACTGCATCAGAAACTAGGTCCGGTAATGAAATCTTTGGCCTTGCCCCTGATGTGGGGGGGCCCATATAGACCACAGGGCATCAGGTGTCCTGACGATGTGGCCAGGCCACTCCCAAATGGCTTGCAGAGGCCCGCCCCTATGACTTGTCACCTCATTATTGATGGTCAGACGATGACTGGTGAGGTGTTTGGGTCATGACAGCCAAGAGGTCATTATTGAAGTTGCGGTTCCAAATAGGACGCTAGTTATGCCACTCATGACGTGTCACTCTGCTTTTGTCTCCAGGAGGTGCATTGTGGTCCACCCTGGTTTGGGGCGGACCCAGGTTATAAAACGGGCTGGAGCCAACAAGGAGGTGCACACTATTCTATTATGCTCCGAAAGAGCACACCTCCATGTGTTGAACCCATTGCGGCTTTAGGCCAGAGATAGGCAGGGATAGGGTGTCGATGCAGGCCGCCACCACAGTTGGTAACGCAGAACGGTTAAGACCAGCTCCTGTCCTACAAGTCCTGCTTGTGCAGCCCAGTGGCATTAACAGGCCTGCTGCTGATGATGCGCCTGCTGTCCACAGGTGTGGCCCCAATGCACACGGTCAGCGTACTCAATGGCCCCTGTGATGTTAACAGGGAGTTCCTGGGCTGGGTGGGCGTGTGGACCCTGTGACGCTAACAGGGCTCCCAGTCTCAAGATCCGAGTGGCGTCTAACTCGGTTCAGGCAACCATTAGTTTCATAGCCACACAGATCTGTATCTTCCACCTAACCTTCCAGTTGCCAACCTCTCCTTTTCCATTTGGGAGCATGGTGGACATTGACTGCTGATGGGGATATATACCTTTCTCTTGCTTTCTTATTAATTTTCGTTATATAGCGGTAACATAGTATATACCACCTTATCCAAATCTGCCAGTCCCACCGTAACAGATGGTGTTTCTTCATCAAATGTTACTTTTGCTTAACCAACAAACCCACGGACAAAAACTTTTTTCCCCTTTCCAACACACCTGTTCCCCTTTCCACCAGCATTTGTCCTTTTTCAACTCATTTGGTATAATACCAAAAGTGCAACTCTGCGGGGACATCGTACTCAATACCATCTCAGCCCAGCAGCCAGCCCTCGGTCCCTCAGATGTGGACAAGTAAAAGACCATTTCCTCCTATCCATGACAAAGCGCTGAGATTCACTCTGTGTAGCACTGGTGTTTACTGGAAAAGCAGATCTAAGAATCCGTACCACCTTCTGCAGATACTCCTGTATACGTGCGTCCCTTTCTATGGCAGGAATTATTTCGCCAAATTTTGTCTTGTACCGGGGATCTAACAGTGTGGCAACCCAGTAGTTAGCATTACTTCGAATTCGTACAATCCGAGGGTCATGTTGTAGGTAGTGCAGCAAGAAGGCGCTCATGTGTCTTGTGCATCCAGGAGGACCAAGTCCTTGGTGTGTTGGTGGCAGAGAGATGAGAATCGTGCCTCCTTCCTCTGCCCTCTCCCCCCAACCTTGCACAACCGAAATGTGAGCAAGCTCTCACTCATCTGCTGAGTCTTCCATGCCCATCGCCAGTTCGTCCTCCATTTCTTCATGGGCTCCTGCACCTTACTGAACAATTTTTGCTGATACTATGCGCCCTTGTTAATCCCTCTTCCCCACCGTCCCTTGACTTCCGCCTAGGTGCCGCTCACCGTCTGGACCTTGTAGATCTTATTATCCCTTCTGCATATGACTCCTCCTGTACTTCCTCCCCTTCCTCTTGGACCAACACCTGACTCCGAATAATGCATACAATGTGCTCCATCTTGTAGATGACCAGAATTGTCACGCTGAGAATGGCATCACCAGTTCTAAAGATCTTCGTCGATATTTGTAAACTGTGTAGAAGGGTGCATAGGTCCTTGATCTGACACCACTCCAGCAGCGTGATCTGCACCACCTCTGGATCAAGTTAGCCCAGGGTATACGTCATACAGTATTTCAGCAGGGCTCTGCGGTGCTGCCACAGACGCTGAAACATGTGCAGATTCAAATTCCTGCGTGTCGGAACATCGCATTTCAGGCGTTTAACCGCCAGACCCTAAGACTTCAGGAGCGATGAAAGTTGTTGAGCTGCTGGGTGCGAAGGATGAAAGTGAGCACAAAGCAGCGTGCCCGCTGCACAAGGCCATGTAGGCCGGGATGGTATTTTAAAAATTGCTGGAGAATAGGATTCAACATGTGAGCCATACAAGGCACGTGTGTCACATTACCCTGACGAAGAGCCGCAGACAGGTTTGCATCATTGCCGCACACGGCTGTTAAGTCACCAACGTAGTCCACTCAATTTGTACACCGGTCGCCAGGTGACAACGTGTTCCTTTCGTGCATAGTGATGATGATGGGAAAGGAGTTGATGCCTGCGGAGCAGGTGGATGCAGGTTATGGTCACCCACTGGGTTGCGTTACCTTGACAGATACAGAACCACAGGCTCAATGTAGGTGGTGGGTATCTCACAGATGAAGTACCATCATTCAGCTACAACCAATGGGAAGACACCACACCCTTTTTTAGGCCCCTCCTGTCTGCAGACCACTGCCAGACAAAGCTATGAACCTCTTGTTACTGTTACCCCCAGTTCAGTTTTATGAGTTTGTGTGCTTGTTACCTGACTACTTTTCCTGCTTGCTGTTTATGTACCTCGTTGGCCGATCCGCATTTCACCTCTGCTTGTTTTCTGATTAAGTCCTGGCCATCCCATTCTGTTCCTCTTCCTCAATTAATGTTTTTGACCCTGCATGACTACTATTCTCTGGAACTGCAGCCTTCCACAGGTATTGATCAACTTGGGCCCTGTGTAATTCCAAATCACTGCATAGGGGTTAAAGGGTTTCAGGGTTCTGGGTGTCCAGCTTGGTGAGTGGCTTGCCTCTAGCCTATCCTTTACAGCCAATCTGAGTGTGTCGATCTAGGCAGGCGTTACACCGTGCCCTCTGCAGAAGGCCATGTAGGCCGAGATAGTGTTTTAAAAATTGCTGGACAACCAGGTTCAACACGTAAGCCATACAAGGCACGTGTGTCACATTGCCCTGAAGAAGGGTCGAAGACTGGTTTGCATCATTGTCGCACCCGACCTTCCCTGGCTGCTGGTTGAGTGGAGACAACCATTAATGAAACTCGGTCTCACTCTCCAGAGCTAACCGTCCACAATTTCTCAGCGGTGTCTCACATTTCTCCTACATTTCAAAGTAAACATTTGACCGCCTGATAGCCTTGAGCTCTGCTGCCAGCATAGTAAGGAGGTGTGTGGGATTCCTTGGGCGCAGTTACAAAGAAGGGTGGCCTGACCACACAGGGTTTGGGCCGAGGTGGAGGACCCACACGAGGTTAAGGAGGCAGAAGCAGTGGAGGAACTTGTACATACAGAGGAAGGATTGACACACAAGTCGTGGGGACGGCAAGACTTGTACAGCAAACCCTTCTCCATCTCTCACCATAGTTACTCAGTGCCCAGTCAGCAACATGTAACTCTCCTGTCCATGCTTACTGGTCCAGGTATCTGTGGTGAAATGCACCCTGTCACACACAGAGTTTCTCAAGGAATCGGTGAGGTTGTGTGCGACCTGCTGTGGTAGCGTGGGCACGCCTTTCTTGGAGAAGGAGTGACGACTGGCCATCGGCTCTTGGGGCACTGAAATGGGCATAAGGTCTCGAAAATCCTCGGTCTCAAAAGGGTGTAAAGGCAGCCTTTCTGTTGCCAACAAGTTGCAGATGATGAAACTCAACCTCTTAGGCATGTCATGCCCTTCGAAAATCATGTAAAACAGAGCGAGGGGACTCCAACCACAGTCTCCCTCGTTGCCATTAATTGGGCCACACACACCCCACTTGACTGGCATCAGTTGACCCCCCTTTTGAAAAAGAAAAAGATGCTTTGCATGAAGCACTCTCAAAAATACGCGTGCCTTTCCCGTCCCCTGGATGACCCAGGGGAAGAAAAGTCCTCTGAGAGCCATGACTTGATCATCTTGGTTCTTTTAGAAACACAGCGAGGGGACTCCAACCACAGTCTTCCTCGTTGCCACTAATTGGGCCACACACACCCCACTTGACTGACATCACTTGACCCCCCTTTTCAAAATGAAAAAGATGCTTTGCATGAAGCACTCTCAAAAATACGCGTGCCTTTCCCGTCCCCTGGATGACCCAGGGGAAGAAAAGTCCTCTGAGAGCCATGACTTGTTCATCTTGGTTCTTTTTTCAAAAGCGAGGGGACTCCAACCACAGTCTCCCTAGTTTCCACTAATTGGGCCATACACACCCCACTTGACTGGCATCAGTTGACCCCCCTTTTGAAAAAGAAAAAGATGCTTTGCATGAAGCACTCTCAAAAATACGCGTGCCTTTTGCCTCCCCTGGCTGACCCAGGGGAAGAAAAGTCCTCTGAGAGCCATGTCCACATTGTCAGTGGACAGACACGTGTGCTTATCTGCCAGCAGACCCCCAGCAGCACTGAAGACAGGTTCTGAGAGAACGCTGGCTGCAGGACACGACAAGATCCCCAAGGCGTACGTGGCAAGCTCAGGCAATTTATCCAGATTGGAAGCATAAAATGAGCAAGGCTCAAGTTGCACAGTAATGGCATCGATGTTTCCTTGCATATACTCATATATCTGTGTCTCCTCCTCTTTTTCCTTGTCCAGCTCTTTTGTTTTCGCATGAGTATATGTCCTTGTCACTTTCCCATGTGTTTGTGTTGTGTTGTGAGTTGTTTGTCACCTTTTGGACACCTTTGAGGGTGTTTTCTAGGTGTTTCTATGTGTTTGTGATTGCCTGCCATTGTTTCCTATGCAGTTCGAGTTCTGTTCGTCGAACGTTCGATGAACCGAACTCGAACGGGACCTCCGTTCGGCGAACCGACCTCGAGCCGAACCGCGACCGGTTCGCTTATCTCTAATTATAATTAGCTGATGCAGGCAACACCATGTAGTTGGGGACCCATAACCAAGAAGGAGATGGATATTGCACTGGAGGGCAGATTGCACAATACCCTGTGACGACCTGCTAGTCCAGGGGTGTCACATATATACTGCTTACATATATGTGTATATATGTATATGTATATATATATATATATATATATATATATAATATATATATATATATATATATATATATATATATATATATATATATATATATATATATATATATATATATATACACACATTTATACATCTCTGGCAAAACTTAAGAGACCACTTCCAAATTTTCAGTTTTTCTGATTTTTCTCTTCGTATGTATATTTTTGAGTAAAATGTAAATTGTTCTTCTATTCTATAAACTACTGACAAAAATACTAATGTTTTAACTTAGGAGGAGTTCAGAAATCAATATTTTGTGGAATAACCAATGATTTGTTATGAAATTAACCATGATTTTTAATCACAGCTTTGATGCGTCTTGGCATGCTTTCCACCAGTCTTTCACACTGCTTTTGGGTGACCTTATGTCATTCCTAGCGCAAAAAATTAAGCAGTTTTTCTTTGTTTGATGGCTTGTGACTATCCATCTTCCTCTTGATTACATTCCAGAGGTTGTCAATGGGGTTCAGGTCTGGAGATTGGGCTGGCCATGACAGGGTTTTGATGTGGTGGTCCTTCATCTACACATTGATTACATAGCTTTTTGGCATGGCACATTGTCATAATGGAAAAAATAGTCCTCACAGTTGGGGAACATTGCCTGAGCAGAAGGAAGCAACTGTTTTTCCAGGATAACCTAGTATGCTGCTTTATCTGGCTATGATCAGTTATTCTCATCCATCTTGTAGAGTTTGAGAAGTTAATGTGTTAGCTGCCTTATACATGTAGTCCTATTTTTTGCAATATTTTGCAATACACAAACCAGGGATGATAAAAATCATGGGATCCCATATCGGAACCCCTAAATTGGTCTGTATATTTAGTGGCGTTGCAGAGGACTGTAACTTACAACTTGACATCTCTAGGGCTATGTTCCCATGATGAGCTTTTAGTGAGTACTTGACACTGTATTTTCATCCTACAGTTCCAGCAAAATGGATTTCTTTTTTACTCAGTGTAAAGTGACCTGCAAAATCCTAATTTCTCTTGCCGATACACTTAGTTTTCTGTGCAGATTTTACCCATTTACTTGCCTAAAGGCCCCATCACATGCAGCGATATCGCTAGCGATATCGCTTGCGAGCGTTCCTGCCCCCGTCGTTTGTATGTCACGGGCAAATCGCTGCCAGTGTCGCACAATATCGTTCGGAGCCGTCACACGTACTTACCTGCCTAGCGACGTCGCTGTTGCCGGCAAACCGCCTCCTTTCTAAGGGGACGGTTCGTGCGGCATCACAGCAACGTCACTAAGCGGTCGCCCAATAAAAAAGCGGAGGGGCGGAGATGAGTGTCCGTAGCATCCCGCCCACCTCCTTCCTTCCTCATTGCCTGTGGCCACAGGTAAGCTGTAGTTCGTCGTTCCCGAGGCATCACACGTAGCGATGTGTGCTGCCTCTGGAACGACGAACAACCTGCGACCTCAACAATCAATGATTTTTTGAAAATGACCGACGTGTCAACGATCAACGATAACGTGAGTATTTTTGATCGTTAATGGTCGCTCGTTGGTGTCACACGCAACGACGTCGCTAACGATGACGGATGTGCGGCACGGAATCCGTGAACCTATCGATATATCGTTAGATATGTCGTTGCGTGTGACGGGGCCTTAAGTCCTGTTTCAGACGTCAGTGATTTGGGTATGTTTGTGCTTTTTTTTATACATACCAGAATCATGGACATACGCAGACCCATTATAATCAATGGGTCTGTGCACACATCAGTGATTTTTCACTGATTGTGTCTCCATGCGGCGTACACGCGTGTCCGTGATTGCCGCACGAAGACAAGTACTTTTTTTTCTGGCATCACTGATCTTCCACGGACTACACTATGATATGATCCATGAAACACCAGAAAAACACGGACTTTGAAAAGAAAAAACATTTTCAACTCACCTTTCCAGTGACGCTCTCTGCAGCCCCCACTATCTGCAGCTTCCTGGACGGCTCATCAATATTCATGAATGCAGTCAGAGCCGACCCGGAAGTAGCCTCAGAGAGTGGTGGGCAGACGCTGCAGAGCTGAGCAGTTCAGCACCATGGAGAGCAGGAACGTGACAGGTGAGTAATGTCCATGTGCAATCATGGAGTACGTATCACGTATTGCACATGGACAACCACCGTGTGCCGTGATTCATGGCACATGGAGGGAAATAGGCATTATTTACACGTCAGTAAAAACATGTTAGTAAAGAACGTCTATGTTTTTTACTGACGTATGAAACAGGCCTTAAAGACGGAAAATCTACAGGTAATAATTGCACATGTATTTTTACTGATTTTCCAAGACGGAAACACATAAAAAACACATAATCTGCACCTAAGTATATCAATTAGGTTTTGTCAAAACGTGAAAACAGGAGGTATAAAAAAGAAGGTGACAATTTAATAAATATGTGCAAAAATGTTGCAACATCAAAAGCTTTTCATGGGAACATAGCCAAACTCAGAGTACCAGGTACTTGCAAGAGAAATTGATGTCACACATTTGAAACTCCCACCAGGTCAGTTTCCATTGTAAAAAAAAAAAAGAAACACATTGGGCAGGAGATTTCTAAAAATCCCATCCACTTTGCTGCAAGTGTAAAGGCTGCTTTACACGCTGAGACATCGCTCAAGTGATCTCGTTGGGGTCACGGAATTTGTGACGCACATCCGTCCGCTTTAGTGATGTTGTTTCGTGTGACACCTATGAGCGATTTTGAATCGTCGCAAAAACGTTCAAAATCGCTCATCGGTGACATGCCCCCCTATTCTCGATTATCGCTACTGCTGTGTGTACGATGTAGTTCGTCACTCCTGCGGCAGCACACATCGCTATGTATGACACCGCAGGCACGAGGAACCTCACCTTACCTGCGCCCGCCCGCAATGAGGAAGGAAGGACGTGGGCGGGATGTTACGTCCCGCTCATCTTCGCCCCTCCGCTTTTATTGGGCGGCCGCTTAGTGGCGTCGCTGTGATGTTGCTGTGACGCTGAACGAACTGCCCCCTTAGAAATGAGGCGGTTCGCCGGTCACAGCCACGTCACTAGGCAGGTAAGTAGTGTGACAGATCCGCGTGATGTTGTGCGCCACGAGCAGCGATTTGCCCGTGTCGCACAACCGATGGGGGCGGGTGTGACGGGGTATGCGACAGAGCAGTAAGGGACGCCAGGCCAAGGAACAATCCAAGAAGATTTAATGAGGCAGGGAGCATAAAACATGCAATATTAAAATGGTTCTTTAGAGTCCACACAAAGGAAATAGGTCCGGGGGCGCCAAGGAGAATGCAAAAGTCCTCAAAGTCCAATCGTCCATGTACGGGCGATAAGGAGCTGGCCTTAGCACAGGTCCTCACCCTTCACTCAACAAAGCATAACCAAAAAACTAAAACATGGGGCTGAATCTCCCACCCCTCCTTAGATCCACCCCCTTAACATTTTCTACTTGTAGCTAGAAAAGGGTTCCTAGACACAGCCTCCAGAGATTGTGTACTAGGCAAGCCCCCTGCAGAGGAGAACAATATATATGCAACCCCCCCCCCAAATCAAGGACAATAGCTACGGCTGAAGCCTGATTGCAATATGATAGAGGCTGGGGGGATATAATGTTACAACCCCTTCCCCCCTCAATTGGTGTACGGACTAGTGACCTCAACAGGTCGCTGGTTAAGTACACGTAAACCTGGTGGACCTGACTCAGGTCTCTTCTTGCCTGGACAGTCCATCTGCATTTTGGTGTTGGCTGCCTCTTCTATATTGTATTGTAAAGTTATAGGGCTGCAGAGCCAGGCTCCATCGTAGTAATCGTCCATTGTCCCCAGAGACTCTGTTCAGCCAGGTGAGGGGATTGTGATCAGTAACCACAGTGAATTCTCGCCCATACAGATACGGCCGTAGTTTCCTAAGGGCCCACACTACAGCCAGACATTCCTTCTCAACAGTTGCATAGGCCACTTCTCGGTCCAGCAGTTTCCTGCTAAGGTAGGCAATGGGGTGCTCCTCCCCGGCTGCATTCACCTGGCTGAGGACAGCTCCCAGTCCATAAGAAGAGGCATCCGTCTGCACAATGAATCTCCTCTTGTAGTCTGGAGCAGCCAGAACAGGGTCGCAGATCAGAGCGTCCTTCAGCCGGTTAAAAGACTCATCACAGGCTGGAGTCCAGATCACCAGCCGGGGCATCGTCTTCTTCGTGAGGTCCGTAAGGGGCTTGGCCACACTGCTGAAATGAGAAACAAATTTTCGGTAATAACTGGCAGTGCCCAAAAAAGCCATAACTTGTTTCTTGGTTTGGGGTACAGGCCAGTCTCTAATAGCCTGGATTTTGGCAGGTTCAGGACGTAACTTCCCCCCTCCTACTCTATGCCCTAGATATTGGACTTCACCCATCCCCAATTGGCATTTATCAGGTCGAATAGTTAGGCCTGATGTGAGAATCCGGTCAAGAACAACAGCTACTTGATTCAGATGTTCCTCCCATGTGTGGCTGAAGATGGCGATATCATCCAGGTAGGCACAAGCAAAGTCGCCACATCCCCGGAGGATCTGGTCCACCATTCTCTGAAAGGTTGCAGGGGCGTTTTTCATTCCGAAAGGCATGTTTAGAAATTCATACAGACCAAAGGGGGTTATAAAAGCCGACTTTTCTCTACCTTCCTCCGTCAGGGGAATTTGCCAGTATCCCTTACTGAGATCCAAGGTGGTGACGTATTGTGCCCCAGCTAGCCGGTCTAGAAGTTCATCAATGCGGGGCATTGGGTAAGCATCACTGATGGTATGGTCATTTAGTCGTCTGTAGTCCACACAAAATCGAGTACTCCCATCTTTCTTGGGTACTAACACAACAGGAGAGGCCCAAGGACTATGGGAGGCCTGAATCACCCCAAGCTGTAACATCTCCTCCAGCTCATGCTGCATGGTGTTTCTAACTGATTCTGGTACCCGGTAGGGAGCCTGTTGTATGGGACGGATGCCCTGAGTGTCCACAGGATGTTGGGTTACTGTGGTTCGACCTGGTCGGGATGAGAAAGCAGCCTGTCTCTGATGGAGCACTCCCAGCATTTGTTTTTTCTGTAAGGAATCTAAGTGATCTCTCAAAGGAACCTGTTCCACAGTGGATGGGGCTCTGGCTGCTTCAATAAGATCAGGTAATGGGTCCTCATCCTCCTGACCATCTTCTGAAGCCAGCCGACAGCTTGCTATCATAGGTAAGGTCCGGTCATGGTACTCCTTAATCATATTCACATGGACAGTCCTTTGTCTTAGTCCCTGATCATCTAGAGCAAGAAGGTAATTGGTGTCGTTTAGTTTTCTGAGAACCCGGAAGGGACCCTCCCATGTTGTCTGGAGTTTATTTTGCCGATGGGGAACAATCATTAAGACTTGTTGTCCCTCTACAAATTCTCGATAGCGTGCTTTGCGGTCATACCATGTCTTCTGTCTGGTTTGAGCCATCCGTACATGATCCTGAGCCAAACTAGCAAGTTGAGCCAGGGTTTCCCGAAGCTTGAGGACATATGGAACAACAGGGGTTCCTGTATCTTCAACTTGCCCCTCCCAATATTCCTTTAGCAGAGTTAAGGGTCCTCTGACCTTTCTTCCATAGAGTAGTTCAAAGGGGGAAAACCCAGTGGACTCCTGGGGAACTTCCCGGTAGGCGAACAGGAGATGGGGTAGGTACCTCTCCCAGTCGGAATCACTGTCAGTGAAGGCCTTTAGCATATTTTTCAGTGTTTGATTAAACCGTTCACAAAGTCCATTGGTTTGAGGATGGTATGCTGTAGTTCGAATTGCCCGTACTCCACAGGTGCGCCACAGACACTGCACCAACTCTGACATAAACTGGGAGCCTTGGTCCGATAAGATTTCACTGGGGAATCCTACTCGGGTGAAAATGGTAACAAGGGCCTCGGCCACCTTGGCTGCAGAAATACTTGACAAGGCCACGGCTTCTGGATATCGGGTGGCATAGTCCACAACGGTGAGAATGTACTGCTTTCCAGATTTACTTGGTTTAGCCAGTGGTCCAATGAGATCGACAGCTACTCTTTGAAAGGGTTCTTCTATTATAGGGAGTGGTTGCAGGGGTGCCTTTGGGTGATCTCCAGGTCGCCCTCTACGCTGACATATGTCGCAGGTTCGGCAGAAATGCGCCACTGCTTGAGAAATTCCAGGCCAATAGAAAATTTGAGTCAATCGTCTCTCGGTGCGGGTTTTCCCTTGATGGCCGGCAGTAGGAATGTCATGAGCCAGGTGTAATAGGGGAATTCTGTACTTCTGAGGAACAATCAGCTGTTTGCTATAAGTCCAGGGCTTATCTAGGGAGTCGGCATTGGTAACTCGATATAGGAGTCCATTTTCTCTGATAATTGTTTCCCCATTTTCTCCTAACTGCCCTACTTCAGCCCGAGCTCTAAAGCTAGCCAGGGTGGGGTCAGTCTCTACCTCTTGTCTAAACTGAACTTTATCCCAAGTGACATTCATATTATCCCCACAAGAAGAATCACTCACCGGCTGTAATGGCAGTTCGGGTGGCCTCAGTTCCATTGATGGGTTGAACACGTCCACATCTGCTGCTCTCTTTGCTTGACTTCTGGTTATCGCACCGACAAAGTGGCATTGAAGATTCCCCACATCATTCCCTAGAAGAATGTCTGCAGGAAGGCCGCTCATCACACCAATCATGCATTGTTTTGCTCCAAAGCCATAATCCAGGGTCACTCTCGCTCTTGGAATGTATCTCTGAGTACCTCCAGCCAATTCAATAGCAATTCCTGGTCCCTTTTGCACTGCTTCTGGTTGAATTACTCGGGGATCTGCGATGGTGAGAAAAGCCCCAGTGTCACGAAAGCCAACAACTTTTTGGCCATCCAGCACGACCTCCTGTAGATGTTTATGCTGAAGATCAGAAGAACGGGCGGCTGTGGCTCGCACCCCATAGACTCCTGGTAGGGAAGTCAACATATCAGAGTCACTTGGCAAATCATCAGGGAATGAATCCAGCTCTTCTCCTGTTGAGGGGTGTCTGTAGATAATGAACAGGCAAAGGGGGGTCTGTTAACTGTTTTGCCTCTGAGCACCTGGACAGTGAGCTTGCAGATGACCAGGCTGCCCACATCCATAACATCTGCGTTCTATGAGTCTTTCTCCACGTCGTACTCCCAAAGAGGAGGCAGGAGTTAGTAGGGAGGCACATTCACACGGGGTCCGCCATGTGTTGGTAGTCTATTGGGGACGGTGAACATTGGAGGCCAAAGGACAAGGGACCCACTGGTGTTGGGGAGCTGGTAGTTTTTTTGTCACCGACTAGTAGCCTTTTCCATTGAGGCTTGATGGTAAGCACTTCATCAGCTAGAGCGGCAGCTTGTTCCACAGTTGGCGGCTTTCTCTCTCCACGCACCCATTCTCTGATTTCCACAGGGGCACCTGGCATAGAACTGCTCTTTCAGGATGACCTGGAGGAAGGTCTCCCAAGTTAAGGCTCCCTCTCCCTCCAGCCAGCGATGGCATACTTGTTTCAGTCTGTGGGCAAACATCTTGAAAGACACTTCTCCATCACAGGCTAATGTACGGAACTTAGTCCTATAAGTATCTGGGGTCACGGCATAATGTTCCAGAATGGTCTGTTTTATCTCCCCCATACTCACAATTCCACTGAGGGTCCATAGCTCTATAGGCGTCGGCAGCTCCACCCCTCCAAGAGGCCCACCAGGTGTCTGACTCGCTCTCTTTCTGGGACTTCCATTAATCGGCACTGATGCTCAAAGTCCTGAAAGAAGCCCTCAATGTCACCTGCAGCTTCATTAAATGGCTTAAAGTCCTTGCGGGACACTCTGGAGAATTCCCTCATAGTGGGTGCTGTGGTTACCAGTCTGTCTGGAGCCTCTAGCTGCTTCCACAGCAAATCTCCTCTCCAGCAATGCCCTCTCTCTTGAGCTCTGCGAATAGCCTCCCTCTTTATCTTCTATGGTGGCCTCATCTCCCAAGAAGTGCCATCCTCCTCCTCATACCACACAATCCATTGACTTTTTTGGGTATTTACCTCCAGCTCCCGTCTTTCCTCCCTTTGCTGTGGAAATTGTTCCTCGGTGCCATCTTGCAGGCAAGCGTTTTCCAATGCCTCAATTAGTTGCTCCTTAGAGAGTCCTTTGTAACCGACTCCTAATTCACGGGCCATTGTTTGTAGGCTCACCACAGTCCAGTTCCTGTATCCTGAGGTTCTGAATCCAGATGTTAATGGCCCGTTGTCCTCCATTCTTTCTGCTCTGATCCCGCCGCTGCCACCAGTTTGTGACGGGGTATGCGACAGAGCAGTAAGGGACGCCAGGCCAAGGAACAATCCAAGAAGATTTAATGAGGCAGGGAGCATAAAACATGCAATATTAAAATGGTTCTTTAGAGTCCACACAAAGGAAATAGGTCCGGGGGCGCCAAGGAGAATGCAAAAGTCCTCAAAGTCCAATCGTCCATGTACGGGCGATAAGGAGCTGGCCTTAGCACAGGTCCTCACCCTTCACTCAACAAAGCATAACCAAAAAACTAAAACATGGGGCTGAATCTCCCACCCCTCCTTAGATCCACCCCCTTAACATTTTCTACTTGTAGCTAGAAAAGGGTTCCTAGACACAGCCTCCAGAGATTGTGTACTAGGCAAGCCCCCTGCAGAGGAGAACAATATATATGCAACCCCCCCCCCAAATCAAGGACAATAGCTACGGCTGAAGCCTGATTGCAATATGATAGAGGCTGGGGGGATATAATGTTACAGCGGGTACGCTCGCTAGCGATATCGGTCACAATATTGCAGGGTGTAAAGCGGCCTTATGCTGCAAAAACACACAGCCTCAAAAACTCACCAAAAACTCATTGTGGGCACACAGCCAAACAGTAATGTTTTCCTCCTATTGAAGACCCTTAGTATTACTATGCAGTAAGACTCCCTTTTTATGGTCCCCCATAAAGTTTGATTTCAACAAATGTGTCCCCCAAATACAGTATGATACCCTCACAGTGAATTCCCCCACATGTACCTTATGATTATTCTACAGTACTCCCTTTCCACAAAGTATGATATCTCCACAGTGACACCATATAATCGCCCATCCACAACCATCCACATAGTATGATGGCTCCAAAAACAACCCAATAAGATTGACCACATAAGATACTCCATACTGTATAATTGCCACACAGTGTAATGGTCCCTACTAGCGATTTAAATAGTATAATAGTATAATAGCCCCACATAGATTCCAAACAGTATAATAGACTTTCAAATAGCACTGCAAACAGTATAATGACACCCAATGTAGCATTCATACTGTATAATGGCTCCCACATAGCCCACAAAATAGTTTATTGGCCCTTACATAGACCTCCAAACAGTAAAATGGCCACCACATTGTACTCATTGATTTAAAAAAAAGAAAAATACCTCTTCTCATGAGTGAATTTGATTTGCAGCAGTCGCCATGTCCACCCCTCCCATCGCACCCCAGCTTCGCTCACTTCATCGGAGCTTGGGGTGCATGCTGCAAGAACATTAAAAGTGGCAAAATTTTAGCACTGCCTCGACTTGTGCAAAAATGTAGCAACTTTTCAAAACTTTTTATGCCAGAAGATGTGTTGGATTGTCTGCCGAAGGTCATTCAAAACTTGCTTGCCATAGACTTTAATACAAGTCAAATGCAACGGCTGCTAGTGTGCGACGTACAGTATCTTTGATTGGCCATTGTTTTAATGGAAAATCACAGCTCTAAAATTTTTGCAATAGACAGCAAGTGTTAGTGAAGTTGCATAGATCTTTTTTGATCATATGACTTGTCTGCCTAATGGTGTAGCACAACACATTACATCATAAAACCCTCTGCCTAAAGGCGCCATTACACGCAACGACGGATCTAACGATATATCACCGGGGTCACGGATTCCATGACGCACATCCGGCATCGTTAGTGACGTCATTGCGTGTGACAGCAAGGAATGACCGTTAATGATGGAAAATACTCACCTTATCGTCTATCACTGACATGTCGTTCCTTTTTAAATAATCGTTGATTGTTGAGCATGCAAGTTGTTCGTCGTTCCCAAGGTAGCACACATCGCTACGTGTGACACCTCGGGAACGACGAACTGCAGCTTTCCTGTGGCCGCCAGAAATGAGGAAGGCAGGAGGTGGGCGGCATGTTACGGCCACTCATCTCCGGCCCTCCGCTTCTATTGGGCGGCCGCTTAGTGTCATCGCTGTGACACCGCACGAACCGCCCCCTTAGAAAGGAGGCGGTTCGCCGGCAACAGCGACGTCGATCAATAGGTAAGTACATGTGATGGGTCCAAACGATATTGTGCGCCACGGACAGCGATTTGCCTGGGACGCACAAACGACAGGGGCAGGTGTTCACTTTAGTGGACAGTGTCAGGCAGCTGCTGCCAGGGCTAATAAAATAATGGGATGTATTAAAAGAGGTATAAGTGTTCATGAAAAAAATATAGTTCTACCTCTGTACAAGTCACTAGTGCGACCGCACTTAGAATACTGTGTACAATTCTGGTCACCGATATATAAGAAGGACATAGCTGAACTGGAGAGGGTGCAGAGAAGAGCCACCAAGATTATTAGAGGAATGGGTGGGCTGCAATACCAAGACAGGTTATTAAACTTGGGGTTATTTAGTTTGGAAAAACGAAGGCTTAGGGGGGATCTAATCACAATGTATAAATATATGAGGGGACAGTACAGAGACCTTTCCAAAGATCTTTTTACACCTAGGCCTGCGACTGGAACACGGGGGCATCCGCTACGTCTTGAGGAAAGAAGGTTTAATCATAATCACAGACGAGGATTCTTTACTGTACGAGCAGTGAGACTATGGAACTCTCTGCCGTATGATGTTGTAATGAGTGATGCACTACTAACATTTAAGCAGAGCCTGGATGCCTTTCTTGAAAAATTTAATATTACCAGTTATGTATATTAGATTTTATGACAGGGTATTGATCCAGGGAACTAGTCTGATTGCCGGATGTGGAGTCAGGAAGGAAATTTTTTCCCCATTGGAACTTGTTTGCCACATTGGGGTTTTTTTTTTGCCTTCCTCTGGATCAACATGTTAGGCTACGGGTTGAACTAGATGGACTTAGAGTCTCCCTTCAACCTTAAAAACTATGATACTAGGTGCTTTCACCAGCGTGTAAAGCCCCCTTTAGGCCTTGGTTCCACTGCGCATAGCTTCCCATGCGAGAGCATCAGAAGCAATATATTAATGACCCTCTGCTGCAAGTGTGAGCTTAGGGTCATGCGACTGTGATCACAGTTGTGGTGAAAAGGGATGGAGCACTTTCTCCCCATCTCCTCCATGGCCTGTTTCTGCATATATCGGACTGCGGTCAGATGACATGTGAGTGCAGTGCGATGTTTAACACTCACCCATAGACTTGTATGGGTGCATGTGAGCTGAGACTTGTCTGCTTCGCATCCTGGCAGTGCCTAGGGTAGTTCAGCTTGCTGCTCTGGCTTCCACGTCTAAGTTTAGAGGTAGAGTTTTGGTAACTGAGTATGTGTGCCGTCCCCGTGGAAGCAGCCGAGCTGCTCAGATCCGGGTTCGCTGTGGCTCAAGGGTCTCCGGACCCGGAACTTGTACGTCAACTCAAATGAAGGGGGATATTTACAGGGGAATGTATATAAAGTTCGTGACGTCACCCGTGGTGTACGGTAATTCGGGGAGTACCACCGCTGCCGTTGGGAGTACCTGGGGTGATGAAGTGGGGCAGCAAGGTGCCGTAGCCCTCCACGGGTAGGTAGATGCCCCGGAACTCGGTGTGGGATGCCGTGGAGTGCAGGGGTCACTCTTGTACTCACTGCTGACAACCAGGTAAGCCAACTCTCTGGGTGCTGCTGCCGCTGAGGGGAGTTCATCCGGGTCCCGTCCCCAATAGTGTTGCTAGTGATCTGTGACCAGCCTCCTGGCACTACGTTTAGCTTCAACGTGGTGGCCCAGTAGTATGGAACTTGCGAGGCCCCGATCCCCACTGTGGCTAAGTGTGGGAGCTTGCTCTCAGGGCTTATGCTTGGGATTTTCTGGACCGTTTTGCATTGGAAAGTCCTATCTCCCTCGTTGCGTTAATGCCCCGATTCTGGAGTGGGTGGGAACAGATCATAAAGGCTCCGTTCTCCTCAGGTAAATTGTCGGCTTGCCTGAAACTACTCCCAGACCTAGGGTCTATGTACCCCGTCGTGCCTTCGGTCCTGGACCGGTGATTGTGCTAGGCTGACGGCTGTCCTCCTCGACAGATCCAGGCCCCTTTTCACAATCCCCTGCGACTGGGGGTCCAACTCTTCTAGGCCCAGACCACCATCTGCAACCTAGACAGCATCTCTAGGAGCCACCGAGTCCGACCTCCTCTCACCCTCTTCACTCTCTGACTGACTACTCTGACTACACTCCTCATCTCCCCTCCGTGACCCCCCAGGTGGCCAAATCTATTCCACTCAAACCGTCCACTGGTGTATCTGGTGGGTGTTGTGCAGGGTGTATCTAGGATTTTATTTGCTGTTGGAGGCAACACCATTAAATAGGGACCCTGAACCATGAGGGACTTGGAATACTGCATGGAAGGGCAGTTTGTGCTGTACCCTGTGACGACCTGATAGTCCAGGGGCGTCACATTCCCCCTTGGTAAACGTAGCTCATCCTTGAGCTACAGGACATCCAGAAGTTTATTTTTGTAACTGCAAGAAAAATCAATAACATTTTATTTACAGTTTACATCCCACATTAGGGAGGCACATCACTTAAACTACGCTACTGGTTATGCTAGTAGCGGAGGCTCAACCTACTCTGTTGCAGCCTCTTCCTGCGACAGTCCAGTCCCAACGTCCCGGATCCCATCAACCTACCACCCAAACAACATGACCCGCTGCATTCCTATCCGTGGGTCCGTGACTAGGTTAAGGTACCGGGTGTTAAAAAGACAACTCTAGTAGGCACAGGAGGTGAGACTATTTACAATAACACAAGTCCGTGCTGGCCACAACCAGTCCCATGGCCATGGTCCATATTTACTACTAAAACATATATAAACCAGATTCCATGCACCTAGTGCAAACATTATATGAACTTTTCTTAATTTGGTGAGATTCTCTGTTGATTAAACCCGGTATGATTATTCAGCATTTTTTTTCTTTTTATAAGCACTACTATTTATTTATTATTCAAGAAAAATAAACAATGGAAAATAATAAAGGAAAACAGATTCTTCTTAACATTCTTGCTTTAAATGGCCGGGTCCCACAGCCATGCTTCCTTGCAGCTATGCACCACGGATGCCGGCAAGAACTCCTCCTATACCATCACTTGCTTGGTTACCTCCAGAGCATACCAGCCCCGCTCACCACAATGCCGGGTGTACGTACCCACATCTGGGAAGGTGCTGTGCCGCATCCCGCCGGAACACAGACGCCCCAGCTGTGAGGCCTGCTTCCCTGAAGAATCCCCATTCCTGGTCAAGGTCAAAATGATCCACAAGGCCACGGTACCATGGCCCTCAGACTCGGGAAGCAGTGCTCCTCACCTGCTCCTTCTCTATTTAGGTACGGGTGGCAATCTCCTGTCGTCGCTGGTCTCGGGTTGTCATCTCCTGGTGTATCTTACACTGGTGTCGTTCCCAGTAGGGGGCGTTAGCGTCCAGCCTCGCCTCACTTGCTGGCATGGGTTGTAGGTGTACTCCTGCGGCCCCAACAGTTGCTGGGATGCCTCGCGGTGGCGGAACCGGTAGCTCCTCAGGTTCCACCCTCGCCACCTCATGAAGAAGAACCGACTTCTCCGCAGCCGGGGGTGTAGAGTCCGGGTGCTCCGTTTCAAGGTACGGATCCGTTGATGTGGCCAGGTCTGGTCGGGCTGGTGTCGGGGTAACCGCTGTCGTGGCCTGGTCGGGTTAGGGCTGAAGGTTCTGCTGCTGTGGTTGAGATAGACAGCTCGGCTTCCGCCGAGGACAGGGGTGATGCTGGTGAAGTGCTTGCCATGAATGGGGGTGGGCCGGATCCCACAACCGCATCGGCCGGATTAGTGGAATTAATTGGGACTGGGTAACCGCTTACCCGCTCCTCATGTGGGATTTCAATCTCAGAGGCTCACATTGCCACTGCCAGGCTCCTCATCTCTTCCCTCCAGTGGCCTAGTATGAAGAGGAATTGCGTACGCATCAGCCTGCAAAGCTGCTCCCTCTCTTTCTTGATCCAGGTCGCGGTCCCACTGTACACTGCTGTGTGCTGACACAACAGCCTATTGCATTTGCATTTATATTTACCCATAAGCTGCTGTGTGTCTGCTTTGCCCTCAACAGGTTACTAGCAGCAGTTTAACTTCTCTGCATGGTGGATCTGGGTTGCGATTGAGGGGAAAGGTTTCGTCTCATATTTTCTCTCAATCCGTCCAACTCCCCCGTAACACACTGCACCATAGTTTTGCACTGGTGCGAGTGCAATACAATGTTTTATCAGATTGCACTCTTATGCGGGTGTCACAAGGTACGATCTATCATGCGATCGCATGAGCTATCGCACCCGCTCCCGTCGTTTGTGCGTCATAGGCAATAAGTTGCCCGTGGCGCACAAAGTCGTTAAACCACCATCACACGTACTTACCTGCTGAGCAACCTCGCTGTGGGCAGCAAACGTCCACTTCCTGAAGGGGGTGGGACATTTGGCATCACAGCGACGTCACACATCGGCCGGCCAATAGAAGCGGAGGGGCGGTGGGAGCCGTGGGACGCAGGTAAGCTGTGTTCATCGTTCCCGAGGTGTCACACGGAGCGATGTGTGCTGCCCTGGGTGTGATGAACAACAGGCGCAAAGAAAAATAAACGACTTTTTAAAAATGAGCGACGTTTCAGCGATTCACGATTTGTAACCGATTTGCGAACGTTCAGCGTTGCTCGGAGGTGTCACACGAAATGACGTCGCAAACGATGCCGGATGTGCGTCACGAAAACCGTGACCCCCGACGACATATCGCACGATAGATCGTCTTGTGTGACGCCCGCATAACTTGTAAAACACAGGTGGGACAAACCCTAATATTAAAAGTTGCAACAATATGCAAGAAATAATATAATAGGATATAATCAAACGGTGTTATTAAAGAATATTTAAAAGGTAAGACACAGAACTTTTATATCACAATAGATTAACCCCTTTTCAGCTATACATTTACAGTAGCTCTGCTACATTTTCCTATAATAATTTACTTTTAATCTCTTTTAATCTCTTTTCATACTACATATTGAACAATTATTTTATATTGCTGCTATCTTACAATATTTCCAAGTATCTCAAACCTACAGTATCTCTTCTATAAGCCGGGAATGGATAATCCTCAATTAGAAACTCCTTTGTGACTTGAAGGATGGAAACAGTGATGCAATGCGGTTTGCTATTGATTATAAGCAGCCTCTTCTCGTCTACTCGGCACCTTCGAGTTGATCTTGACAGACAATGAAAAGCGTTTCTTTATATTTTAATATGCAATGTGATCTGAACTCCCAAGAAACCGAGCTATACCTGAAAAATGTCTTCACAAAGCAATGAACCTTTTCAAATTTACTCACTCTCTCTAATCTCTTTAATTGTTTATTGCTGAACTTGAAAATCAAGTGCCGTGGAGTGATAAGAATACATTAGGCTTTCATCGCGGCATAATATTGAATTTACTTTCAGCAATTGTTTGTATTCGCAAAGAGATATGGAAATCAACCAATAGTGTATGAATAGATATGCACCAACAGAGTGTCCAAACTACCTGGGGACTGCCTAAGTGAGAGGCGAGGAAAGTGCTGCTCATCTTCTGGCATAAAAATCATCGAATCCTATTTTCATTACTATGCCAAAGTGTTGAGAACATTCAATGTGCAGTGTATATATTTATAGTGTGTGTGTATGTATATATATATATATATATATATATATATATATATATATATTACATATATACACTGTATACATGTATATGTATATATATGTATTGTATATATATATATATATATATATATATATATATATATATATATATACACTGTATACATATATATGTATATATATATATATATATATATATATATACACTGTATATATACCTCTGTATATATACCTCTTCCAACAAGCCTACAACCTACAATAGCCCTCAGCCCAGTAGACCACTGCGCAACCAGCTCTGTCCTCACCTATTGTACCATCACCCATTCCCTGTAGACTGTGAGCCCTCGCGGGCAGGGTCCTCTCTCCTCCTATACCAGTCTGTCTTGTACTGTTAATGATTGTTGTACGTATACCCTCTTTCACTTGTAAAGTGCCATGGAATAAATGGCGCTATAATAATAAATAATAATAATAATAATATATATACACACTATATATATATGTACTGTATACATATATATATATATATATATATATATGTACTGTATATATATATATATATATATATATATATATATATATAATTGATTTTTTATTAATTATTATTATTATTAGTATTATTTTTTTAGCGCCATTAAATCCATGGTGCATTACAAGTGAAAAAGGCTTACATGTATACATAAAAGAACAAGTATAACAGTACAACAATCATGAACATTACAAAAACAGGCTGGTACAGGAGGAGAGAGGACCCTGCCCACGAGGGCTCACAGTCTGCAAGGGATGGGTGAGGATATAATAGGTGAGGACAGAGCTGGTTGTGCAGTGGTGTACTAGACTGAGGGTTATTGTAGGTTGTAGGCTTGTCAGAAGAGGTGGGTCTTCAGGTTCCGTTTTAAGCTTTCCACAGTAGGAGAGAGTCTGATGTGTTGTAGTAAAGAGTTCCAGAAAATGGGGGAAATGCGAGAGAAATCTTGTATGCGATTGTGGGAAGAGGAGATGAGAGGAGTAGAGAAGGATCTGAGGTTGTGTGCAGGTAGATATCGGGAGTCTAGGTTACAGATGTATAGCAGAGACAGGTTGTTGATGGCTTTGTATGTCATGGTTTGTGTTTTGAACTGAAGGGTTTGGGCAATGAGAAGCCAGGTAAGGGAATGGCAGACTGGCAAGACCAGGAAATAGCAAGGGGAGAGGTGAATTAGTCGGGCCGCAGAGTATAGGATAGATTATAGGGGTGCAAGAGTGTTAAAAGGGAGGCCACAGAGCAGGAGATTGCAGTAGTCGACATGGGAGATGATGAGGGCATGCAGTAGTGTTTTTGCTAATTCTTGGTTAAAGAATACAGCAGCACACTGGCTGCTCTAAAATGTGTGTAAACTACTATTTTAAAGAGCATTAATTCCAAATAGATTGTTTTTTTATAAATTGGAGGTAGTAAGTACACAAATTTGTCAAATGTACCCACCAGCCATGGCAAGGCGCACTTTTTTTTTATAAAACCCAATCTTTTTGTGCATCAGACATATTATTACTGGTCCAAAAGCCTCACAAATGTACAGGCTTTTTATTTAAGGGGAAGAAAAATCACCATTTTTTGCATTCAATTTGGTAAGAAAATCCCATTTTGCATTAATGCTCTTTTAAATAACTCAAACATTAAAAATGTGCACATATCTTGCCCATGCAGCACTTCCAAACACAGACAGATAAGTGCACATGTGCAAGAACAATTTATGGGTCCTTTGAAGCCCAAGAGCTCATGAAAATGCAAAATTGCACCTGCCTTGGAGGTAGAAATGGAACCTCTTGGGCCCCGGTGTTGCACCAATCATATTTCCACCCCTGGCATGCCGTATACTGCTGCATTTTTTGAAAAATTGAACAAGTGCATGCTTGCATCTAAAACTATATATATTAAGGATCTACCGCACTTCTAAGAAGAAAGCTAACAAGGTTGCTAGCAATAATGGGGTACTTGCCTGTAGGAAAATCCGATTAAAAGAAAACTGGCTTCAGTTTCTTTAATGATAGAAGCTTTAACAGGAATTAGTCTGGAGAAAAAAATGGGGAGGTAATTCAGGAGTCTACAGTATTTCTAGATTAGGGATAGACTAGGGTGAGAGGTTTGTATCCTAATAGTAATAAAAGGAATAATGGCACAATGCCTGATAAGCGCAGATTATTTTGGTGGTGTTGTTGATATTTTGGTTAGATGGTACAACTTATAGTCCTGGATAGAGAGAATAGTGATAAGCTTGTATAACTAAAGGCTGCTTTACACGCAATGACATCCCTAGCGATGTCGCTCATGAAAGCAACCGCCCCCGTCGTTTGTGCATCACAGGCAAATCGCTGCCCGTGGCGCACAATATCGCTAATACCCGTCACACGTACTTACCTTCCTAGCGACGTCGCTGTTGGTGGCGAACAACCTCTTCGTTAAGGGGGAGGATCATGCGCCGTCACAGCGACGTTACACAGCGGCCGACCAATAGAAGCGGAGGGGCGGTGACCAGACGCAATAACGACGCGCCCACCTCATTGCCGGAGGATGCAGGTATGGTGTTGTTCGTCGTTCCCGGGGTGTCACATGTAGCGATGTGTGCTGCCTCAGGAACAACGAACAACCTGCGTCCACAACGACCAACGAGATTTTGAAAATGAACAACGTGTCAACGATCAACGATTAGGTGAGTAAGTTTGATCGTTAACACTCGCTTGGAGCTGTAACATGCAACGACGTCACTAACGACGCCGGACGTGCGTCATGATTTATGTGACCCCGACGACATATCATTAGATATATCGTTGTGTGTAAAGCCCCCTTAATCCCATGTAAGGCTGGAGCAATGAAAAAAGTGTGTACAGTTCATATGGTATAATAAGAAGAGTACTTGCGTTTGTCGCAGTACCCCATTGAAAATGTAGGCCCACAATTGCTGCAGCATGAAGAAGTGCCTATGGGGAGGTAATATGCTGGCTAGTCTCAACAGGATGCCGAGAACACAGACCAGCGGGAGAGCATGAAGAGCAGAGGTGTGCGATGGTAACCAGGGCCTCAGCCGAAGGCATTCCTGGATACCAAACACGAGATACTGGAGAGTGGGTGACATCACAATGCATCCTTGCATCCATTCACATTTGCTTCAATCTGTAGAGGTGATAGTTAATCTTTGCTTTTTTATATATAGGACTGTGCAAAAAATGTAGGTAGTTGAAAAAAAATTTTAAACTAAGAATGCTTTGAAAAATAGAATTATTAATATTTTGTGAGTGTCAATTTAAGGCTCATTCAAAAGTTCAATTTTATCACGTACAAGAAAAAAGATTTTTGGGATCAGACTTTTATGAGAGTTTGAGCAGTGTGATCTGAGTATTATCAGTTTTTCTAGTACATGAAAAAAGCTTTCACCACTTCTTCTGTTCCTGACAGACACTTAAAACCAAACCACACTCGGATGACATTTTTTTTCACAGACCCATAGACATCCGTCCAACTCCCTGATTTGTAAAGGAATAATTTTTGGACAGCTTATGTAAAGCTTCTTCTGAAGTGCAAGGCTCTTTATTTTCTCCAAACTTGTACAATTGTTGCAGCCAACAATGTGAAAAATGTTACGGCTTCTTGCATTTGCACCACCTGCTTAAAATAAACCCTTCAGTATTCAATGGGGTGAGTAAAATACACCTGGAAAATTACATTGGACAAGACGTCGTAAAATCCTAAAAATATGAACCAGCCAAAACCATAGGAAAAACATTCTAGAAAAAACGGCAACAAATAAAGAGGATGATTTAAGAAATAAATCAAATTCTTAAAGCTTCTTCTTGAAAAAGTCAGCAGGTTTTCCTAGGTTTAAAAGACATTGACAAGGTATGAGTTCTATTCTTGAAAAGACAGATAAAACTTGTACAAAAAAAACCCCACTGACACCTGTTGAATAGGGCTGAGCGGATCCAAACTGTAAAGGGGGCTTTACACGGTAGCGATATCGCTAGCAATTTGTAGCGATAATGAGCGTGTAAGTACCCGCCCCCGTCGCGCATGCGATTGTTTGTGATCGCTGCCGTAGCGAACATTATCGCTATGGCAGCGTCACACATACTTACCTGGTCGTCGTCGTCGCTGTGACTGCCGAACAATCCCTCCTTCAAGGGGGAGGGACGTTTGGCATCACAGCGACGTCTCCACAACGTCACTAAGCGGCCGACCAATCAAAGCGGAGGGGCGGAGCTGAGCAGGACGTAACATCCCGCCCACCTCTTTCCTTCCGCATTGTGGCCGGCGGCAGGTAAGGAGATGTTCCTCGCTCCTGCGGTGTCACACATAGCGATGTGTGCTGCCGCATGAGCGATGAACCACCTGGATAAACAACCCTTGCCGATTTTTAAGTTTGGGACGACCTCTCCATGGTGAACGATTTTCCCCATTTTTGAGGTCGCTTAAGGTCGCTGGTCAGTGTCACACGCTGTGATATCGTTAATGACGCCGGATGTGCATCACTAACAACTTGACACCGACGACAAAACATTAACGATATCGTAGCGTGTAAAGCCCCCTTAAAAGTCTGGATCCATGTGGTTTCAAAGATGCCCGGGTACCGGACCGGGGCGCACAATCAGAATTCGGCACTAAGGAACGTAAAGGGAAAATAAGGAAAACAAGACTTACCGAGACTTGGTGTCATGGCGGCAAACTGCTTCCGTTGAACCTCTACTGAGTGCAGTTTATTGTCCTTAATTTTTAAGGATTTTGCTTTCTTGGTCTGTATTACAAATGGAAGATTCTATTTTGGCAAGCTGCCTCCAAGCCATGAAGATATTGGCAAAGTATATATACAGTGTGTTCACTCGTATCCTGTCCACCGCCATTAACTTGAGAACGGCAGCCTCTATAGGAATTGAAGTGGTGTCTAGGTATAGTAAAGTAGCCATGCGCTACGAAATTAAACCACCTATAGTGCCACCTGGTGGAAAACAAGTGAGTTAGCATTTTTATCTCGAAAAAGAAACGAGATAGACAAAAAAGTGAATTACAAAGTTGTAGGGCATCATCAATTCAATACGAATCGACTATACAGAAATGCTATGATATGAAACCCATGACCCCCCACCCCCCAAAAATAAAAACCATTGACTGCTGGTAACACATATGGCGCTCATTTAACTTTGATGCTGAAAGTGGCAACCGTCAGCTGCAATGCACATCTGGCTCTGGACAGCATACTGTATCTTGCTGCACGTTGCGCAATATGGTAGGTGACACATTTGCACAAGAATCTGTGATACGTCATCGTAGGTCCTGCAATGTTGGTGGAGAAGTTGCACACACCTGCTGTTTGATGTGACCTCACAGAAAGAAGTCCAATGGGGTCAGATCAGGTGAGCGTGGAGGCCACTCCACGCAGCCACCATACCCAATGACTGGTAGGAAGGTCTCCATGAGGTATTGATTCACGTCCGCAATCTTGTGAGTTTTACACGTTCTAATCATAGCATTTCTGTATGCAAGGTGTCGATTCGTATTGAATTGATGATGCCCTACAACTTTGTAATTCACTTTTTTTCTCTATCGCGTTCCGTTTTTGAGATGAAAATGCTAACTCCGTTGTTTTCCACCAGGTGGCGCTATAGGTGATATCATTGCGTAGCGCATGGCTACTTTACTGTGCCTAGACACCACTTCTATGGCTATAGCTGCCGCCGTTCTCAAGTTAATAACGGAGGACAAGATATGGGTGGACACACTGTGTACAATGTATACATATATTTTTTTTAATTTTTACTATCATAAATGCATACATTATTACACCTGGCCTTAAGTAATATCTTTAAATTCAAGTTTACAAAATAACAATGCATTGGACATTTTTTATTGGAACTCTGGATGTTCTTAGAAGGCAAATTTTGACATCTACAGCCTATTTTATAGCAACATGTATGGATCATATAGCTGCAACAAGCAGGACTTATCCACACAGTGTGCAATTAATTCATGGAACAGAAAGTACTTGTTTTACTTGTTCATGCATCATAAGTAGAGTTGAGCGCGGTTCGTGGTTCGTGGTTCTCCAGTTCGCGGCTCGAGTGATTTTGGGGCATGTTCTAGATCGAACTAGAACTCGAGCTTTTTGCAAAAGCTCGGTAGTTCTAGAAACGTTCGAGAACGGTTCTAGCAGCCAAAAAACAGCTAAATCATAGCTTGGTTTCTGCTGTAATAGTGTAAGTCACTCTGTGAATCAAACTATTATCACATTTCAGTGTATAGTGTGCGTGAACAGCGCCTTCAGATCACTGCTGTTTCTATAATGGCGATCGCCATTTTTTTTTTTTTTTTTTCTTGTCTTCCTTCCCTAAGCGCGCGCGTCTTGTGGGGCGGGCCAGCATGTCAGCCAATCCCAGACACACACACAGCTAAGTGGACTTTGAGCCAGAGAAGCAACGGCATGTGTGATAGGATCTGCATGTCACATGTCCCTGCATTATAAAACCGGACATTTTCTTCACGGACGCCATTATCTGCCTTCTGCGTCTTTGGTGTCAGACATCACTGTCGCAGCTCCGTCTTCCTGAGTCCTATAGCCGATACAGCTGTATGCGCTGCATACACAGCGTTAGACAGCTTAGGGAGAGCACTTTATAGCAGTCCTTTTAAGGGCTCCAACCGGCAGGGTCAGAGAGCCATAGGTGACAGGTCCTGCAAACAGCAACAGCGTCTGTGTAGCCCAGGTCAGGGATTTCCTACCTGCATTTCACCATTAGGAGGGAATAGAAAGGCAGGCTTCCATTCCTCTACCCAGAGCACCACAATCCTGCCACTGTACCCTCTTGTCCTCTGCACACTCCAACTGATAACTAAGCCATTATACTAGCAAACACTCAGTGTACCTAGTGGCATCCTATACGTGGCTATTGGACTTTGCTATAGTCCCACTAGTGCAAAGACATTTGCAGAGCGCGTCTGCCTGCATTGCACACTACAACTCATTCTAACCAAGCCATTATACTAGCAAACACTCAGTGTACCTAGTGGCATCCTATACGTGGCTATTGGACTTTGCTATAGTCCCACTAGTGCAAAGACATTTGCAGAGCGCGTCTGCCTGCATTGCACACTACAACTCATTCTAACCAAGCCATTATACTAGCAAACACTCAGTGTACCTAGTGGCATCCTATACGTGGCTATTGGACTTTGCTATAGTCCCACTAGTGCAAAGACATTTGCAGAGCGCGTCTGCCTGCATTGCACACTCCAACTCATTAAAACCAAGCCATTATACTAGCAAACACTCAGTGTACCTAGTGGCATCCTATACGTGGCTATTGGACTTTGCTATAGTCCCACTAGTGCAAAGACATTTGCATAGCGCGTCTGCCGGCATTGCACACTCAAACTCATTTTAACTAAGCCATTATACTAGCAAACACTCAGTGTACCTAGTGGCATCCTATACGTGGCTATTGGACTTTGCTATAGTCCCACTAGTGCAAAGACATTAGCAGAGCACATCTGCCTGCATTGCACACTACAACTCATTCTAACCAAGCCATTATACTAGCAAACACTCAGTGTACCTAGTGGCATCCTATACGTGGCTATTGGACTTTGCTATAGTCCCACTAGTGCAAAGACATTTGCATAGCGCGTCTGCCTGCATTGCACACTCAAACTCATTTTAACTAAGCCATTATACTAGCAAACACTCAGTGTACCTAGTGGCATCCTATACGTGGCTATTGGACTTTGCTATAGTCCCACTAGTGCAAAGACATTAGCAGAGCACATCTGCCTGCATTGCACACTACAACTCATTCTAACCAAGCCATTATACTAGCAAACACTCAGTGTACCTAGTGGCATCCTATACGTGGCTATTGGACTTTGCTATAGTCCCACTAGTGCAAAGACATTTGCAGAGCGCGTCTGCCTGCATTGCACACTCCAACTCATTAAAACCAAGCCATTATACTAGCAAACACTCAGTGTACCTAGTGGCATCCTATACGTGGCTATTGGACTTTGCTATAGTCCCACTAGTGCAAAGACATTTGCATAGCGCGTCTGCCTGCATTGCACACTCAAACTCATTTTAACTAAGCCATTATACTAGCAAACACTCAGTGTACCTAGTGGCATCCTATACGTGGCTATTGGACTTTGCTATAGTCCCACTAGTGCAAAGATATTAGCAGAGCACATCTGCCTGCATTGCACACTCCAACTTTTTTAAACTAAGCAATTTTACTAGCAAACACTCAGTGTACCTAGTGGCATCCTAAACGTGGCTATTGGACTTTGCTATAGTCCCACTAGTGCAAAGACATTTGCAGAGCACGTCTGCCTGCATTGCACACTACAACTCATTGTTACTAAGCCATTATACTAGCAAACACTCAGTGTACCTAGTTGTATCCTAAACGTGGCTATTGTACTTTTGTCTATTCACAGTATTGGAACGATATTTGCAGCACGTCTGCCTGCATTGCACACTCTAACTTTTTTAAACTCAGCCATTTATAGTAGCAAACACTCAGTGTACCTAGTTGTATCCTAAACGTGGCTATTGTACTTTTGTCAATTCACAGTATTGGAACGTTATTTGCAGCACGTCTGCCTGCATTGCACACTCAAACTTTTTTAAACTCAGCCATTTATAGTAGCAAACACTCAGTGTACCTAGTTGTATCCTAAACGTGGCTATTGTACTTTTGTCTATTCACAGTATTGGAACGATATTTGCAGCACGTCTGCCTGCATTGCACACTCTAACTTTTTTAAACTCAGCCATTATACTAGCAAACACTCAGTGTACCTAGTGGCATCCTATACGTGGCTATTGGACTTTGCTATAGTCCCACTAGTGCAAAGACATTAGCAGAGCACATCTGCCTGCATTGCACACTACAACTCATTCTAACCAAGCCATTATACTAGCAAACACTCAGTGTACCTAGTGGCATCCTATACGTGGCTATTGGACTTTGCTATAGTCCCACTAGTGCAAAGACATTTGCAGAGCGCGTCTGCCTGCATTGCACACTCCAACTCATTAAAACCAAGCCATTATACTAGCAAACACTCAGTGTACCTAGTGGCATCCTATACGTGGCTATTGGACTTTGCTATAGTCCCACTAGTGCAAAGACATTTGCATAGCGCGTCTGCCTGCATTGCACACTCAAACTCATTTTAACTAAGCCATTATACTAGCAAACACTCAGTGTACCTAGTGGCATCCTATACGTGGCTATTGGACTTTGCTATAGTCCCACTAGTGCAAAGATATTAGCAGAGCACATCTGCCTGCATTGCACACTCCAACTTTTTTAAACTAAGCAATTTTACTAGCAAACACTCAGTGTACCTAGTGGCATCCTAAACGTGGCTATTGGACTTTGCTATAGTCCCACTAGTGCAAAGACATTTGCAGAGCACGTCTGCCTGCATTGCACACTACAACTCATTGTTACTAAGCCATTATACTAGCAAACACTCAGTGTACCTAGTTGTATCCTAAACGTGGCTATTGTACTTTTGTCTATTCACAGTATTGGAACGATATTTGCAGCACGTCTGCCTGCATTGCACACTCTAACTTTTTTAAACTCAGCCATTATACTAGCAAACACTCAGTGTACCTAGTGGCATCCTATACGTGGCTATTGGACTTTGCTATAGTCCCACTAGTGCAAAGACATTAGCAGAGCACATCTGCCTGCATTGCACACTACAACTCATTCTAACCAAGCCATTATACTAGCAAACACTCAGTGTACCTAGTGGCATCCTATACGTGGCTATTGGACTTTGCTATAGTCCCACTAGTGCAAAGACATTAGCAGAGCACATCTGCCTGCATTGCACACTACAACTCATTCTAACCAAGCCATTATACTAGCAAACACTCAGTGTACCTAGTGGCATCCTATACGTGGCTATTGGACTTTGCTATAGTCCCACTAGTGCAAAGACATTTGCATAGCGCGTCTGCCTGCATTGCACACTCAAACTCATTTTAACTAAGCCATTATACTAGCAAACACTCAGTGTACCTAGTGGCATCCTATACGTGGCTATTGGACTTTGCTATAGTCCCACTAGTGCAAAGACATTAGCAGAGCACATCTGCCTGCATTGCACACTACAACTCATTCTAACCAAGCCATTATACTAGCAAACACTCAGTGTACCTAGTGGCATCCTATACGTGGCTATTGGACTTTGCTATAGTCCCACTAGTGCAAAGACATTTGCAGAGCGCGTCTGCCTGCATTGCACACTCCAACTCATTAAAACCAAGCCATTATACTAGCAAACACTCAGTGTACCTAGTGGCATCCTATACGTGGCTATTGGACTTTGCTATAGTCCCACTAGTGCAAAGACATTTGCATAGCGCGTCTGCCTGCATTGCACACTCAAACTCATTTTAACTAAGCCATTATACTAGCAAACACTCAGTGTACCTAGTGGCATCCTATACGTGGCTATTGGACTTTGCTATAGTCCCACTAGTGCAAAGATATTAGCAGAGCACATCTGCCTGCATTGCACACTCCAACTTTTTTAAACTAAGCAATTTTACTAGCAAACACTCAGTGTACCTAGTGGCATCCTAAACGTGGCTATTGGACTTTGCTATAGTCCCACTAGTGCAAAGACATTTGCAGAGCACGTCTGCCTGCATTGCACACTACAACTCATTGTTACTAAGCCATTATACTAGCAAACACTCAGTGTACCTAGTTGTATCCTAAACGTGGCTATTGTACTTTTGTCTATTCACAGTATTGGAACGATATTTGCAGCACGTCTGCCTGCATTGCACACTCTAACTTTTTTAAACTCAGCCATTTATAGTAGCAAACACTCAGTGTACCTAGTTGTATCCTAAACGTGGCTATTGTACTTTTGTCAATTCACAGTATTGGAACGTTATTTGCAGCACGTCTGCCTGCATTGCACACTCAAACTTTTTTAAACTCAGCCATTTATAGTAGCAAACACTCAGTGTACCTAGTTGTATCCTAAACGTGGCTATTGTACTTTTGTCTATTCACAGTATTGGAACGATATTTGCAGCACGTCTGCCTGCATTGCACACTCTAACTTTTTTAAACTCAGCCATTATACTAGCAAACACTCAGTGTACCTAGTGGCATCCTATACGTGGCTATTGGACTTTGCTATAGTCCCACTAGTGCAAAGACATTAGCAGAGCACATCTGCCTGCATTGCACACTACAACTCATTCTAACCAAGCCATTATACTAGCAAACACTCAGTGTACCTAGTGGCATCCTATACGTGGCTATTGGACTTTGCTATAGTCCCACTAGTGCAAAGACATTTGCAGAGCGCGTCTGCCTGCATTGCACACTCCAACTCATTAAAACCAAGCCATTATACTAGCAAACACTCAGTGTACCTAGTGGCATCCTATACGTGGCTATTGGACTTTGCTATAGTCCCACTAGTGCAAAGACATTTGCATAGCGCGTCTGCCTGCATTGCACACTCAAACTCATTTTAACTAAGCCATTATACTAGCAAACACTCAGTGTACCTAGTGGCATCCTATACGTGGCTATTGGACTTTGCTATAGTCCCACTAGTGCAAAGATATTAGCAGAGCACATCTGCCTGCATTGCACACTCCAACTTTTTTAAACTAAGCAATTTTACTAGCAAACACTCAGTGTACCTAGTGGCATCCTAAACGTGGCTATTGGACTTTGCTATAGTCCCACTAGTGCAAAGACATTTGCAGAGCACGTCTGCCTGCATTGCACACTACAACTCATTGTTACTAAGCCATTATACTAGCAAACACTCAGTGTACCTAGTTGTATCCTAAACGTGGCTATTGTACTTTTGTCTATTCACAGTATTGGAACGATATTTGCAGCACGTCTGCCTGCATTGCACACTCTAACTTTTTTAAACTCAGCCATTATACTAGCAAACACTCAGTGTACCTAGTGGCATCCTATACGTGGCTATTGGACTTTGCTATAGTCCCACTAGTGCAAAGACATTAGCAGAGCACATCTGCCTGCATTGCACACTACAACTCATTCTAACCAAGCCATTATACTAGCAAACACTCAGTGTACCTAGTGGCATCCTATACGTGGCTATTGGACTTTGCTATAGTCCCACTAGTGCAAAGACATTTGCAGAGCGCGTCTGCCTGCATTGCACACTCCAACTCATTAAAACCAAGCCATTATACTAGCAAACACTCAGTGTACCTAGTGGCATCCTATACGTGGCTATTGGACTTTGCTATAGTCCCACTAGTGCAAAGACATTTGCATAGCGCGTCTGCCTGCATTGCACACTCAAACTCATTTTAACTAAGCCATTATACTAGCAAACACTCAGTGTACCTAGTGGCATCCTATACGTGGCTATTGGACTTTGCTATAGTCCCACTAGTGCAAAGATATTAGCAGAGCACATCTGCCTGCATTGCACACTCCAACTTTTTTAAACTAAGCAATTTTACTAGCAAACACTCAGTGTACCTAGTGGCATCCTAAACGTGGCTATTGGACTTTGCTATAGTCCCACTAGTGCAAAGACATTTGCAGAGCACGTCTGCCTGCATTGCACACTACAACTCATTGTTACTAAGCCATTATACTAGCAAACACTCAGTGTACCTAGTTGTATCCTAAACGTGGCTATTGTACTTTTGTCTATTCACAGTATTGGAACGATATTTGCAGCACGTCTGCCTGCATTGCACACTCTAACTTTTTTAAACTCAGCCATTTATAGTAGCAAACACTCAGTGTACCTAGTTGTATCCTAAACGTGGCTATTGTACTTTTGTCAATTCACAGTATTGGAACGTTATTTGCAGCACGTCTGCCTGCATTGCACACTCAAACTTTTTTAATCTCAGCCATTATACTAGCAAACACTCACTGTACCTAGTTGTATCCTAAACGTGGCTATTGTACTTTTGTCAATTCACAGTATTGGAACGTTATTTGCAGCACGTCTGCCTGCATTGCACACTCAAACTTTTTTAAACTCAGCCATTTATAGTAGCAAACACTCAGTGTACCTAGTTGTATCCTAAACGTGGCTATTGTACTTTTGTCAATTCACAGTATTGGAACGTTATTTGCAGCACGTCTGCCTGCATTGCACACTCAAACTTTTTTAAACTCAGCCATTTATAGTAGCAAACACTCAGTGTACCTAGTTGTATCCTAAACGTGGCTATTGTACTTTTGTCTATTCACAGTATTGGAACGTTATTTGCAGCACGTCTGCCTGCATTGCACACTCTAACTTTTTTAAACTCAGCCATTATACTAGCAAACACTCACTGTACCTAGTTGTATCCTAAACGTGGCTATTGTACTTTTGTCAATTCACAGTATTGGAACGTTATTTGCAGCACGTCTGCCTGCATTGCACACTCAAACTTTTTTAAACTCAGCCATTATACTAGCAAACACTCACTGTACCTAGTTGTATCCTAAACGTGGCTATTGTACTTTTGTCAATTCACAGTATTGGAACGTTATTTGCAGCACGTCTGCCTGCATTGCACACTCAAACTTTTTTAAACTCAGCCATTATACTAGCAAACACTCACTGTACCTAGTTGTATCCTAAACGTGGCTATTGTACTTTTGTCAATTCACAGTATTGGAACGTTATTTGCAGCACGTCTGCCTGCATTGCACACTCAAACTTTTTTAAACTCAGCCATTTATAGTAGCAAACACTCAGTGTACCTAGTTGTATCCTAAACGTGGCTATTGTACTTTTGTCTATTCACAGTATTGGAACGTTATTTGCAGCACGTCTGCCTGCATTGCACACTCAAACTTTTTTAAACTCAGCCATTATACTAGCAAACACTCACTGTACCTAGTTGTATCCTAAACGTGGCTATTGTACTTTTGTCAATTCACAGTATTGGAACGATATTTGCAGGACATCTGCCTGCATTGCACACTCAAACTTTTTTAAACTCAGCCATTATACTAGCAAACACTCACTGTACCTAGTTGTATCCTAAACGTGGCTATTGTACTTTTGTCAATTCACAGTATTGGAACGTTATTTGCAGCACGTCTGCCTGCATTGCACACTCAAACTTTTTTAAACTCAGCCATTATACTAGCAAACACTCACTGTACCTAGTTGTATCCTAAACGTGGCTATTGTACTTTTGTCAATTCACAGTATTGGAACGTTATTTGCAGCACGTCTGCCTGCATTGCACACTCAAACTTTTTTAAACTCAGCCATTTATAGTAGCAAACACTCAGTGTACCTAGTTGTATCCTAAACGTGGCTATTGTACTTTTGTCTATTCACAGTATTGGAACGTTATTTGCAGCACGTCTGCCTGCATTGCACACTCAAACTTTTTTAAACTCAGCCATTTATAGTAGCAAACACTCAGTGTACCTAGTTGTATCCTAAACGTGGCTATTGTACTTTTGTCTATTCACACTACTGCAAATCTATGTGCAGCACCTCTGCATGACAACCTCGTGCTCTGTTTTTAATAAGCTATAATGATAGCACAAAATACTGCCATTTTGTGGCATCATAGAACTGGCTGTTGTATTCCATTAGTGCCCCACTGGTGACAAGCTATTTCTAGCACCTCTACATCACACCCTCATGCACATTTAGCTACGCTAATGTTATAGCAAACTCATGGAATTCATTGCTGCATTTCATAATTCGGAGGGATAGAAAGTCAGGCTTCCTTTAGCTTTTCCTTCTGTTCATAGACAGCATCTCCAAGACAAATTTCCCCTCCACGTCTAAGTGTGGAGAGGCAGCTAGTGCGCATGCGTGTGCCGATGTACCCCAGCTGCAGCATAATTACAGTGTTTCGCCTAGTGAGTATGCTCAGCCTGACTGTGCCATTCCTGACGCTAAGTCTTCATTTCGGGATACAGCGCATGCTCCCACACTAAGTGTGAAAAGCCTCTTTGCACAGGTGCTTGCATTCTGTGCCGGGTCTAAGTCCTGTTTTGTGCCTAGACACCATGCTAAAGCTGATAGTCTTTTTTCAGAGACTGTATTTCATGCTACTGAGCATGCTCAGGCACTTCCTGCATCAGAGACTAGGTCCGGTAATGAACTCTTTGGCCCTGGCCCTGATGTGGGGGTCCCATATAGACCACAGGGCATCAGGTGTCCTCCCAAATGGCTTGCAGAGGCCCACACCTATGACTTGTCACCGCATTATTGATGGTCAGACGATGACTGGTGAGGTGTTTGGGTCATGGCAGCCATGAGGTCATCATTGAAGTTGCGTTTCCAAATAGGACGCTAGTTATGCCACTCATGACGTGTCACTCTGCTTTTGTCTCCAGGAGGTGCATTGTGGTTCACCCTGGTTTGGGGCGGACCCAGGTTATAAAAGGGGCTGGAGCCAACAAGGAGGTGCGCAGTCTTCTATTATGCTCCGAAAGAGCACACCTCCATGTGTTGAACCCATTGCGGCTTTAGGCCAGAGGTAGGCAGGGATAGGGTGGTGGATGCAGGCCACCACCACAGTTGGTAACGCAGAACGGTTAAGACCAGCTCCTGTCCTAACAGTCCTGCTTGTGCAGCCCAGTGGCATTAACAGGCCTGCTGCTGCTGATGCGCCTGCTGTCCACAGGTGTGGCCCCTACGCACACGGTCAGCGTACTCAATGGCCCCTGTGTTGTTAACAGGGAGTTCCTGGGCTGGGTGGGCATGTGGACCCTGTGACGCTAACAGGGCTCACAGTCTCCAGATCCGAATGGCGTCTAACTCGGTTCAGGCTACTATTAGTTTCATAGCCACACAGCTCTGTATCCTCCACCAAACCTTCCAGTTGCCAACCTCTCCTTTTCCATCTGGGAGCACGGTGGACACTGACTGCTGATGGGGATATATACCTTTCTCTTTCTTTTCTTAATAATTTTCGGTAAATAGCGGTAACATAGTATATACCACCTTATCCAAATCTGCCAGTCCCACTGTAACAGATGGTGTTTCTTCAGCAAATGTTACTGTTGCTTAACCACCAAATCCACGGACAAAAACTTTTTTCCCCTTTCCAACACACCTGTTCCCCTTTCCACCAGCATCTGTCCTTTTTCAACTCATTTTGGTATATGACCAAAAGTGCAACTCTGCAGGGACACCGTACTCAACGCCATCTCAGCACAGCAGCCAGCCCTCGGTCCCTCAGATGTGGACAAGTAAAAGACCATTTCCTCCTATCCATGACAAAGCGTTGAGATTGACTCTGTGCAGCACTGGTGTTTAGTGGAAAAGCAGATCTAAGATTGCGTACCACCTTCTGCAGATACTCCTGTATACGTGCGTCCATTTCTATGGCAGGAATTATTTTGCCAAATTTTGTCTTGTACCGGGGATCTAACAGTGTGGCAACCCAGTATTCAGGATTACTTCAAATTCATACAATCCGAGGGTCATGTAGGTAGTGCAGCAAGAAGGCGCTCATGTGTCTTGTGCATCCAGGAGGACCAAGTCCTTGGTGTGTTGGTGGCAGAGAGGTGAGAATCGTGCATCCTTCCTCTGCCCTCTACCCACAACCTCGCACAACCGAAATGTGAGCAAGCTCTCACTCATCTGCTGAGTCTTCCATGCCCATCGCCAGTTCGTCCTCCATTTCTTCATGGGCTCCTGCACTTTCATCAACACTTTTTGCTGATACTATGCGCCCTTGTTAATCCCTCTCCCTCACCATGACTGCCGCATAGGTGCCGCTGACCATCTGGACCTCGTAGATCTTGTTATCCCTTCCGCATATGACTCCTCCTGTACTTCCTCCCCTTCCTCTTGTCCCAACACCTGACTCCGAATAATAATTACAGTGTGCTCCATCATGTAGATGACCAGAATTGTCACGCTGAGAATGACATTGCCAGTGCTAAACATCTTCGTCGACATTTCAAAACTGTGTAGCAGGGTGCATAGGTCCTTGATCTGACACCACTCCAGCAGCGTGATCTGCACCACCTCTGGATCAACTTATCCCAGGCTATATGTCTTACCGTATTTCAGCAGGGCTCTGCGGTGCTGCCACACACGCTGCAACATGTGCAGATTCCAATTCCTGCGTGTCGGAACATCGCATTTCCGGCGTTTAACTGCCAGACCCTAAGACTTCCGGAGTGATGAAAGTTGTTGAGCTGCTGTGTGCGCACGATGGAAGTGAGCACATAGCGAGCGTGCCCGCTGCACAAGGCCATGTAGGCCGTGATGGTGTTTTAAAAATTGCTGGAGAATTCGGATCAACACGTGAGCCATAAAAGGCACGTGTGTCACATTGCCCTGAGGATGGCCCGCAGCCAGGTTTGCATCATTGCCGCACACGGCTGTTAAGTCACCAACGGAGTCCGCTCCGTCAATTTGTACTCCGGTCGCCAGGTGACAACGTGTTCCTTTCATGAATAGTGCTGATGATGGGAGAGTAGTCGATGCCAGCGGCGCAGGTGGACGCAGGTTATGCTCACCCACTGGGCTGCATTACCTTGACAGATGCAGAATCTCTGGCTGAATGTAGCTGGTGGGTATCTCACAGATGAAATACCATCATTCAGCTACAACCAATGGGAAGACACCACACCCTTTTTTATGCCCATCCTGTCTGCAGACCACTGCCAGACATAGCTATGAACCTCTGGTTAATTTTACCCCCAGTTCAGTTTTATGATTTTGTGTGCTTGTTACCTGACTACTTTTCCTGCTTGCTGTTTATGTACCTTGTTGGCCGATACGCATTTCACCTCTGCTTGTTTTCTGATTAAGTCCTGGCCGTCCCATTCTGTTCCTGTTCCTCAATTAATGTTTTGACCCTGCCTGACTACTATTCTCTGTAATAGCGGTGTGACTCACATTTCCCATACATTTCAAAGTAAAACTTTGACCGCCTGATGGCATTGAGCTCTGCTGCCAGCATAGTAAGGAGGTGTGTGGTAGTCCTTGTGCGCAGTTGCAAGGAAGGGTGGCCTGACCACACAGGGTTTGCGCAAAGGTAGAGGACCCACACGAGGTTGAAGAGGCAGAAGCAGTGTATTAACTTCTACATACAGAACAAGGATTGAAACAACTCGTGGGGACGGCAAGACTTGTACAGCAGACCCTTCTCCATCTCTCACCATAGTTTGCCAGTGCCCAGTCAGTGACATGTAATGACCCTGTCTATGCTTACTGGTCCAAGTATCTGTGTTGAAATGCACCCTGTCGCACACAGATTTTCTCAAGGAAGTGGTGATGTTGTGTGCGACATGCCGGTGTAGCGCGGGCATGCTTTTCTTGGAGAAGCAGTGGTGATTGGGCATCTGGTACTGGGGCACAGCGACAGACATAAGGTCTGTAAAATCCTGTGTGTCCACTACGCGTAAAGGCAGCATTTCGGTAGCCAACAGCTTACAGAGGGATAGAGTCAACCACTTAGCTTTGTCATGGGTCGCAGTAAGTGGCCTTTTATTTGACCACATCTGAGGGACAGAGATCTGGCTGCTGTCTGTAGACGGTGTTGAGTAGGGTGTCCCTGGAAAAATGCAGGTTTGTGAGAAAAGTGCAGGCGGAGACATGATGTTGGCTTCATCTTGCCTTCAGATCTGTTCATCTTGTATCATTTTTAAAAAACACAGCAAGCAAGGGTTACTCCAAGCGGAGTCTCCCTTTTTTTCCAAAAATTGGGCCCCACACAGACACCTTATCAGTGGCAGCACTTGTGCCCTAGTTGCAAACAGGATGTTTTGATTTGCATCAAGCACATTCCAAATCCACAAGCATTTACTCTCCCCAGGATGACACAGGGGTAGTAAATTCCTTCTGGATCCATGACTTGTTCATTTTGATGAACGTCAGTCTGTCCACATTGTCACTGGACAGACGCGTGCGCTTATCTGTCAGCACACACCCAGCAGCACTGAAGACACGTTCAGAGACAACGCTGGCAGCTGGACACGACAAAATCTTCGAGGCGTAACTGGAGAGCTCTTGACATTTTTCTAGATTTGAAGCACAAAAGGAGCAAGGCTCCATTTGCAAAGTCATTGCATCGATGTTCATTTGGAGATACTCCTGTATCATCCTCTCCATCCGTTGACTATGTGTCAGACTTGTTGTCTCTGGTGGCCTTGCAAAGGAGGGTCTAAAAAAATTATGAAAAGATTCCATAAAATTGCTGTTACCAGCACCAGATACGGTCCTACTGGTACGGGTAGACTGTTGAAGATGACGAGGCCGTCCCATGTTTGTCAAGTTACAACTGGGAGAATCACTCCCTTCACCTGCACGGTTGTTTGGTGGAAAAGCCGAGCTAAGATCGAGTAACAGCTTCTGCTGATACTCCTGCATACGTGCGTCCCTTTCTATGGGTGGAATTATGTCACAAAATTTGGACTTGTCCCGGGGATCTAATAGTGTGGCAAGCCAGTAGTCATCATCACTTCTAATTTTGACAATACGAGGGTCATGTTGGAGGTAGTGCAACAAGAAGGCACTCATGTGTCTTGCGCAGCCATGCGCACCAAGTCCACGCTGTGTTTGTGGCATAGAGGTGCTAACCGTTCTTTCTTCCTCTGTCATCTCCCCCCAACCTCTTTCAACTGAAATTTGACCAAGGTCCCCCTCATCTGCTGAGTCTTCCATGTCCATGGACAGTTCGTCCTCCATATCTTCATGTCCTCCTGCACCTTCCTCAACATCTCACCTGCTACCATGCGCCCTTGTTGATCCCTGTCCCCCATGGTCCCATGCCTGCCGCGTTGGTGATGATGAACGTCTGGACCTTGGTGATGTTGTTGTGTCTTGCGCATATGAATCCTCCTGTAGTTCCTCCCCTTCCTGTTGTCCCACCCCCTGACTACGAATAGTGTTTAGCGTGTGCTCCAGCATGTAAATGACTGTAATCGTCATGCTGATAATGGCATTGTCAGCGCTAAACATATTCGTCGCCATGTCGAAACTGTGCAGAAGGGTGCATAGGTCCTTGATCTGAGATCACTCCATCAGGGTGATCTGCCCCACTTCTGCATCTCGTTGGCCCAGGCTATACATCATGACGTATTGCACCAGGGCTCGCCGGTGCTGCCACAGTCGCTGTAACATGTGGAGAGTTGAATTCCAGCGTGTCGCCACATCGCATTTCAGGCGATGAACCGGCAGGCCGAAAGACTTCTGGAGCGATGCAAGTCGCTCAGGTGCGGCGGTTGAACGGCGGAAGTGAGCACTGCAGACAGTTTCCGTGCCCTGGTCAGAAGGCCATCTAGGCCGGGATAGTGTGTTAAAAATTGCTGGACAACAAGGTTAAACACGTGAGCCATACAAGGCACGTGTGTCACCTTGCCCAGGCGAAGGGCCGCACCCAGGTTTGCAGCATTGTCGCACACGGCCTTACCAGGCTGCAGGTTGAGTGGAGACAACCATTTATCAAAATCAGTCTCCAGAGCTGCCCACAACTCAGTCGCTGTGTGACTCCTATTTCAAAGACATGTCAAGCTAAAGACCGCCTGATGCCGTTGCGCTCTGCTACCAGCATAGTAATGAGGGGTGCGTGATTCCTTCTGCGCAGTGAGAACGCTGGTGGCCTGACCAGGCAGGCTTGGGGCGGAGGTGGAGGACCCAGATGAGGTGGAGGATGCAGAAGCAGTGGCGGAACTTGGACAGACAGAGGATTGACACACAAGTCGTGGGGACGGCAAGACTTGTGCAGCAGACCCTTCACCATCTATCACCATAGTTACCCAGTGGCCAGTCAGCGACATGTAACGTCCCTGTCCATGCTTACTGGTCCAAGTATCGGTGGTGAAATGCACCCGTTCACACACAGAGTTTCTCAAGGAAGCGGTGATGTTGTGTGCGACATGCTGGTGTAGCGCGGGCACACCTTTCTTAGAGAAGTAGTGGCGACTAGGCATCTGGTACTGGGGCACAGCGACAGACATAAGGTCTCTAAAATCCTGTGTGTCCACTAGGCGGAAAGGCAGCATTTCTGTAGTCAACAGCTTACAGAGGGATAGAGTCAACCTCTTCGCTTTGTCATGGGTCGCAGGAAGTGGCCTTTTATTTGACCACATCTGAGGGACAGAGATCTGGCTGCTGTGTGTAGACGGTGTTGAGTCGGGTGTCCCTGGAAAAATGCAGCTTTGTGAGGAAAGTGCAGGCGGAGACATGATGTTGCCTTCATCCAAAGTTGGTGCTATCGATGTCTGAGAGAGCTGTACACACTCACTTGTTTCCCCTTCCAAACCAACTGACGACCTACCAAGCAAACTGCCTGTTGCGGTTACAGTGGTGGAAGTTGTGGGTGGAAAAACAGGTGTGACAGCTGTCCCCACAGTCCTAGAAGATGACGAGCGCGCGGATGCACTGGAAGGGGCAGGCGGTGGATGGTTCGCTCCGCTAGGCCGCATTGCAGCACGGTGAGCTTCCCATCGGGCCATATGATATTTATTCATGTGACGATTCATGGAAGAAGTTGTCAAACTGCTGAGGTTTTGACCTCTACTAAGAGAACCATGACAAATTTTACAGATCACATAATTTGGGCGATCTTTTTCTATGTCAAAAAAGGACCTGGCTAGGCAAGGCTTAGAGGCCATGCGACCTGTTGATCCACCCCGAATAATGCTCAGAGGCAGAGTGGTGGCTGAGGATGCAGTTGTAGACGTGCTACCAGTGCTCCGACTGTGTCCAGGAAGGCGCCAGGTTACTTCGACGTCGGTTGCATCCTCCTCCACCGCCTCTGTTGACCTCCTCGAGTGTCTGACTGTGGGTTGACAGTAGGTGTGATCTAGAACTTAATCATCAATTGTTGTGTTTGCACTCCCCTACCCCTCAGACCGAGTTTCTTCTTGCCCTGACCGAATATTTAAGTTGTCATCCCAATCGGGTATCTGCGTCTCATCTTCATCAGTATGTTCCTCATTGCCTATAACCACAGTTGTTGGAAAGGCAGCATTTTGGTAGCCAACAGTTTGCATATGATGAAAGTCAACCTCCAAGCCATTTCATGCCCTTCTAAAAGCATGTAAAACACAGCGAGGGGACTCCAACCACAGTCTCCCTCGTTGCCACTAACTGGGCCACACACACCCCACTTGACTGGCATCGGTTGAGCCCCCTTTTGAAAAAGAAAAAGATGCTTTGCATGAAGCACTCTCAAAAATACGCGTGCCTTTCCCGTCCCCTGGCTGACCCAGGGGAAGAAAAGTCCTCTGAGAGCCATGACTTGTTCATCTTGGTTCTTTTAGAGACACAGCGAGGGGACTCCAACCACAGTCTCCCTCGTTGCCACTAACTGGGCCACACACACCCCACTTGACTGGCATCGGTTGACCCCCCCTTTTGACAAAGAAAAAGATGCTTTGCATGAAGCACTCTCAAAAATACGCGTGCCTTTCCCGTCCCCTGGCTGACCCAGGGGAAGAAAAGTCCTCTGAGAGCCATGACTTGTTCATCTTGGTTCTTTTAGAGACACAGCGAGGGGACTCCAACCACAGTCTCCCTCGTTGCCACTAACTGGGCCACACACACCCCACTTGACTGGCATCGGTTGAGCCCCCTTTTGAAAAAGAAAAAGATGCTTTGCATGAAGCACTCTCAAAAATACGCGTGCCTTTCCCGTCCCCTGGCTGACCCAGGGGAAGAAAAGTCCTCTGAGAGCCATGACTTGTTCATCTTGGTTCTTTTAGAGACACAGCGAGGGGACTCCAACCACAGTCTCCCTCGTTGCCACTAACTGGGCCACACACACCCCACTTGACTGGCATCGGTTGACCCCCCCTTTTGACAAAGAAAAAGATGCTTTGCATGAAGCACTCTCAAAAATACGCGTGCCTTTCCCGTCCCCTGGCTGACCCAGGGGAAGAAAAGTCCTCTGAGAGCCATGACTTGTTCATCTTGGTTCTTTTAGAGACACAGCGAGGGGACTCCAACCACAGTCTCCCTCGTTGCCACTAACTGGGCCACACACACCCCACTTGACTGGCATCGGTTGACCCCCCCTTTTGACAAAGAAAAAGATGCTTTGCATGAAGCACTCTCAAAAATACGCGTGCCTTTCCCGTCCCCTGGCTGACCCAGGGGAAGAAAAGTCCTCTGAGAGCCATGACTTGTTCATCTTGGTTCTTTTAGAGACACAGCGAGGGGACTCCAACCACAGTCTCCCTCGTTGCCACTAACTGGGCCACACACACCCCACTTTACTGGCATCGGTTGAGCCCCCTTTTGAAAAAGAAAAAGATGCTTTGCATGAAGCACTCTCAAAAATACGCGTGCCTTTCCCGTCCCCTGGCTGACCCAGGGGAAGAAAAGTCCTCTGAGAGCCATGACTTGTTCATCTTGGTTCTTTTAGAGACACAGCGAGGGGACTCCAACCACAGTCTCCCTCGTTGCCACTAACTGGGCCACACACACCCCACTTGACTGGCATCGGTTGACCCCCCCTTTTGACAAAGAAAAAGATGCTTTGCATGAAGCACTCTCAAAAATACGCGTGCCTTTCCCGTCCCCTGGCTGACCCAGGGGAAGAAAAGTCCTCTGAGAGCCATGACTTGTTCATCTTGGTTCTTTTAGAGACACAGCGAGGGGACTCCAACCACAGTCTCCCTCGTTGCCACTAACTGGGCCACACACACCCCACTTGACTGGCATCGGTTGACCCCCCCTTTTGACAAAGAAAAAGATGCTTTTCATGAAGCACTCTCAAAAATACGCGTGCCTTTCCCGTCCCCTGGCTGACCCAGGGGAAGAAAAGTCCTCTGAGAGCCATGACTTGTTCATCTTGGTTCTTTTAGAGACACAGCGAGGGGACTCCAACCACAGTCTCCCTCGTTGCCACTAACTGGGCCACACACACCCCACTTGACTGGCATCGGTTGACCCCCCCTTTTGACAAAGAAAAAGATGCTTTGCATGAAGCACTCTCAAAAATACGCGTGCCTTTCCCGTCCCCTGGCTGACCCAGGGGAAGAAAAGTCCTCTGAGAGCCATGACTTGTTCATCTTGGTTCTTTTAGAGACACAGCGAGGGGACTCCAACCACAGTCTCCCTCGTTGCCACTAACTGGGCCACACACACCCCACTTGACTGGCATCGGTTGAGCCCCCTTTTGAAAAAGAAAAAGATGCTTTGCATGAAGCACTCTCAAAAATACGCGTGCCTTTCCCGTCCCCTGGCTGACCCAGGGGAAGAAAAGTCCTCTGAGAGCCATGACTTGTTCATCTTGGTTCTTTTAGAGACACAGCGAGGGGACTCCAACCACAGTCTCCCTCGTTGCCACTAACTGGGCCACACACACCCCACTTGACTGGCATCGGTTGATCCCCCCTTTTGACAAAGAAAAAGATGCTTTGCATGAAGCACTCTCAAAAATACGCGTGCCTTTCCCGTCCCCTGGCTGACCCAGGGGAAGAAAAGTCCTCTGAGAGCCATGACTTGTTCATCTTGGTTCTTTTAGAGACACAGCGAGGGGACTCCAACCACAGTCTCCCTCGTTGCCACTAACTGGGCCACACACACCCCACTTGACTGGCATCGGTTGACCCCCCCTTTTGACAAAGAAAAAGATGCTTTTCATGAAGCACTCTCAAAAATACGCGTGCCTTTCCCGTCCCCTGGCTGACCCAGGGGAAGAAAAGTCCTCTGAGAGCCATGACTTGTTCATCTTGGTTCTTTTAGAGACACAGCGAGGGGACTCCAACCACAGTCTCCCTCGTTGCCACTAACTGGGCCACACACACCCCACTTGACTGGCATCGGTTGAGCCCCCTTTTGAAAAAGAAAAAGATGCTTTGCATGAAGCACTCTCAAAAATACGCGTGCCTTTCCCGTCCCCTGGCTGACCCAGGGGAAGAAAAGTCCTCTGAGAGCCATGACTTGTTCATCTTGGTTCTTTTAGAGACACAGCGAGGGGACTCCAACCACAGTCTCCCTCGTTGCCACTAACTGGGCCACACACACCCCACTTGACTGGCATCGGTTGACCCCCCCTTTTGACAAAGAAAAAGATGCTTTGCATGAAGCACTCTCAAAAATACGCGTGCCTTTCCCGTCCCCTGGCTGACCCAGGGGAAGAAAAGTCCTCTGAGAGCCATGACTTGTTCATCTTGGTTCTTTTAGAGACACAGCGAGGGGACTCCAACCACAGTCTCCCTCGTTGCCACTAACTGGGCCACACACACCCCACTTGACTGGCATCGGTTGAGCCCCCTTTTGAAAAAGAAAAAGATGCTTTGCATGAAGCACTCTCAAAAATACGCGTGCCTTTCCCGTCCCCTGGCTGACCCAGGGGAAGAAAAGTCCTCTGAGAGCCATGACTTGTTCATCTTGGTTCTTTTAGAGACACAGCGAGGGGACTCCAACCACAGTCTCCCTCGTTGCCACTAACTGGGCCACACACACCCCACTTGACTGGCATCGGTTGAGCCCCCCTTTTGACAAAGAAAAAGATGCTTTGCATGAAGCACTCTCAAAAATACGCGTGCCTTTCCCGTCCCCTGGCTGACCCAGGGGAAGAAAAGTCCTCTGAGAGCCATGACTTGTTCATCTTGGTTCTTTTAGAGACACAGCGAGGGGACTCCAACCACAGTCTCCCTCGTTGCCACTAACTGGGCCACACACACCCCACTTGACTGGCATCGGTTGACCCCCCCTTTTGACAAAGAAAAAGATGCTTTTCATGAAGCACTCTCAAAAATACGCGTGCCTTTCCCGTCCCCTGGCTGACCCAGGGGAAGAAAAGTCCTCTGAGAGCCATGACTTGTTCATCTTGGTTCTTTTAGAGACACAGCGAGGGGACTCCAACCACAGTCTCCCTCGTTGCCACTAACTGGGCCACACACACCCCACTTGACTGGCATCGGTTGAGCCCCCTTTTGAAAAAGAAAAAGATGCTTTGCATGAAGCACTCTCAAAAATACGCGTGCCTTTCCCGTCCCCTGGCTGACCCAGGGGAAGAAAAGTCCTCTGAGAGCCATGACTTGTTCATCTTGGTTCTTTTAGAGACACAGCGAGGGGACTCCAACCACAGTCTCCCTCGTTGCCACTAACTGGGCCACACACACCCCACTTGACTGGCATCGGTTGACCCCCCCTTTTGACAAAGAAAAAGATGCTTTGCATGAAGCACTCTCAAAAATACGCGTGCCTTTCCCGTCCCCTGGCTGACCCAGGGGAAGAAAAGTCCTCTGAGAGCCATGACTTGTTCATCTTGGTTCTTTTAGAGACACAGCGAGGGGACTCCAACCACAGTCTCCCTCGTTGCCACTAACTGGGCCACACACACCCCACTTGACTGGCATCGGTTGACCCCCCCTTTTGACAAAGAAAAAGATGCTTTGCATGAAGCACTCTCAAAAATACGCGTGCCTTTCCCGTCCCCTGGCTGACCCAGGGGAAGAAAAGTCCTCTGAGAGCCATGACTTGTTCATCTTGGTTCTTTTAGAGACACAGCGAGGGGACTCCAACCACAGTCTCCCTCGTTGCCACTAACTGGGCCACACACACCCCACTTGACTGGCATCGGTTGAGCCCCCTTTTGAAAAAGAAAAAGATGCTTTGCATGAAGCACTCTCAAAAATACGCGTGCCTTTCCCGTCCCCTGGCTGACCCAGGGGAAGAAAAGTCCTCTGAGAGCCATGACTTGTTCATCTTGGTTCTTTTAGAGACACAGCGAGGGGACTCCAACCACAGTCTCCCTCGTTGCCACTAACTGGGCCACACACACCCCACTTGACTGGCATCGGTTGACCCCCCCTTTTGACAAAGAAAAAGATGCTTTGCATGAAGCACTCTCAAAAATACGCGTGCCTTTCCCGTCCCCTGGCTGACCCAGGGGAAGAAAAGTCCTCTGAGAGCCATGACTTGTTCATCTTGGTTCTTTTAGAGACACAGCGAGGGGACTCCAACCACAGTCTCCCTCGTTGCCACTAACTGGGCCACACACACCCCACTTGACTGGCATCGGTTGAGCCCCCTTTTGAAAAAGAAAAAGATGCTTTGCATGAAGCACTCTCAAAAATACGCGTGCCTTTCCCGTCCCCTGGCTGACCCAGGGGAAGAAAAGTCCTCTGAGAGCCATGACTTGTTCATCTTGGTTCTTTTAGAGACACAGCGAGGGGACTCCAACCACAGTCTCCCTCGTTGCCACTAACTGGGCCACACACACCCCACTTGACTGGCATCGGTTGAGCCCCCCTTTTGACAAAGAAAAAGATGCTTTGCATGAAGCACTCTCAAAAATACGCGTGCCTTTCGCCTCCCCTGGCTGACCCAGGGGAAGAAAAGTCCTCTGAGAGCCAGGTCCACATTGTCAGTGGACAGACACGTGTGCTTATCTGCCAGCAGACCCCCAGCAGCACTGAAGACAGGTTCCGAGAGAACGCTGGCTGCAGGACACGACAAGATCCTCAAGGCGTACGTGGCGAGCTCAGGCAATTTATCCAGATTGGAAGCCTAAAATGAGCAGGGCTCAAGTTGCACAATAATGGAATCGATGTTTCTTTGCATATACTCATATATCTGTGTGTCTCCCTCTTTTTCCTTGTCCAGCTGTTTTGTTTTCACATGAGTATATGTCCTTGTCACTTTCCCATGTGTTTGTGTTATGTTGTGAGTTGTTTGTCACCTTTTGGACACCTTTCAGGGTGTTTTCTAGGTGTTTTACTGTGTTTGTGATTGCCTGCCATTGTTTCCTATGGGCTCGAGTTCGGTTCGTCGAACGTTCGACGAGCCGAACTCGAGCCAGACCCCCCGTTCGGCGAACCGCCTCGAGCCGAACCGGGACCGGTTCGCTCATCTCTAATCATAAGATCGAGCTACACAAATGAAAAGCAGCATTTTGTAAAATTGCCTTAACCTGGAAAGCAATAGAAAGGTTAATCAAAAGACTCAATTCATAACACAACTCCAGAAATGTTTAATCCGTTTCCGTCTCTAGGGAGGTGTAAACACTAATGTGCACCGTTTCTGTCACACTACTTTGAAGACCACCCGCTGAAGTCAAAAGTCCTTCTGCATATGAATTGTCACTCTGGGCTTTCTGAAAATGAGCAAGGAGAAATGCTGAAAGCATTAAAGCAAACCATCGCCAGGTATGGGAATTTGTGTATATATAGGCTATCCAAAATCGGGAAAATAGCTCTGAGCCATAGAACCACATTATTTTTTATATTTTACAATCCCTTTCTTGTTTGCTATTGCCTCCATATTTTTTCTTATGTGTATAGATAGAATAATCTAAGGGTGGCTTTACACGGTGCAACATCGCTAAAGCGATCTCGATGTGGTCAGGGATTTTGTGACGCACATCCGGCCGCGTTAGCGATGTCGTTGCGTGTGACACCTATTAGCGATTTTGAATCGTTGCAAAAATGTTCAAAATCGCTCATCGGTGACATCCCCCCCTATTCACAATCATCGTTGCTGCTGCAGTAACAATGTTGTTCCTCGTTCCTGAGGCAGCACACATCGCTACGTGTGACACCGAAGGAACGAGGAACCTCTCCTTCCCTGCGTCCCGCCAGCAATGAGGAAGGAAGGAGGTGGGCGGGATGTTTGTTCCACTCATCTCCGCCCCTCCGCTTTGATTGGGCGGCCGCTTAATGACGTCGCTGTGACGCCGAACGAACCACCCCCTTAGAATGGAGGCAGTTCGCTGGTCATAGCGACATCGCTAGGAAGGTGAGTGCATTTGACGCTGCCGTAGCGATAATGTTCGCTACGGCAACGATCACCACATATCGGCCATACGATGGGGCGTGTGCTATCACGCTCGACATCGCTAGCATCGGCTAGCGATGTCGCAGCGTGTAAAGCCCACTTACATTTGACATACCAATTGGCTTGGATTTAGGATTCTGATGTCTAAAACCTAACTATATAATCCCCAAGCTTTCTAGTTTACCAAAAATTGTAACAATTTTACTAAATAATAGCATTATTTTAATAGACATGATTGTGGCTTGGTGCTATGCACTGGCTGATTATTGGCAAGTAAAAAATAGCTAAGGATCTAGAATTGTTAGGTTTTGGTAAGAGAAGTTACAAATTATAAAGCTCATGATTCTCAACATTATCATTACAAGAAGGCTACTATTAGATACATGTATATCTTTGGCCTCATTGATACTTCGGTGAAATTTCACATATATAAAAAATTGTTTTGATTCCAAGTTTCATCACTGGTTAGTTAGTGAATCATTGATATGTAAGTGATTTAATTTTTCACTTCTGTAAAAATAAGTAACTACAAATTTAAAGCTTACAACCATTTCTGATTTACAGATAAGCAATAGGGATGATCGAATACCTCAAATATTCGGCTTCACGAATATTTGCCAAATACAGTTAGGTCCAGAAATATTTGGACAGTGACACAATTTTCGCGAGTTGGGCTCTGCATGCCACCACATTGGATTTGAAATGAAACCTCTACAACAGAATTCAAGTGCAGATTGTAACGTTTAATTTGAAGGTTTGAACAAAAATATCTGATAGAAATTGTAGGAATTGTACACATTTCTTTACAAACACTCCACATTTTAGGAGGTCAAAAGTAATTGGACAAATAAACAAAACCCAAACAAAATATTTTTATTTTCAATATTTTGTTGCGAATCCTTTGGAGGCAATCACTGCCTTAAGTCTGGAACCCATGGACATCACCAAACGCTGGGTTTCCTCCTTCTTAATGCTTTGCCAGGCCTTTACAGCCGCAGCGTTCAGGTCTTGCTTGTTTGTGGGTCTTTCCGTCTTAAGTCTGGATTTGAGCAAGGGAAATGCATGCTCAATTGGGTTAAGATCTGGTGATTTACTTGGCCAATGCAGAATGTTCCACTTTTTTGCACTCATGAACTCCTGGGTAGCTTTGGCTGTATGCTTGGGGTCATTGTCCATCTGTACTATGAAGCGTTATCCGATCAACTTTGCGGCATTTGGCTGAATCTGGGCTGAAAGTATATCCCAGTACACTTCAGAATTCATCCGGCTACTCTTGTCTGCTGTTATGTCATCAATAAAAACAAGTGACCCAGTGCCATTGAAAGCCATGCATGCCCATGCCATCACGTTGCCTCCACCATGTTTAACAGAGGATGTGGTGTGCCTTGGATCATGTGCCGTTCCCTTTCTTCTCCAAACTTTTTTCTTCCCATCATTCTGGTACAGGTTGATCTTTGTCTCATCTGTCCATAGAATACTTTTCCAGAACTGAGCTGGCTTCATGAGGTGTTTTTCAGCAAATTTAACTCTGGCCTGTCTATTTTTGGAATTGATGAATGGTTTGCATCTAGATGTGAACCCTTTGTATTTACTTTCATGGAGTCTTCTCTTTACTGTTGACTTAGAGACAGATACACTTACTTCACTAAGAGTGTTCTGGACTTCAGTTGATGTTGTGAATGGGTTCTTCTTCACCAAAGAAAGTATGCGGCGATCATCCACCACTGTTGTCATCCGTGGACGCCCAGGCCTTTTTGAGTTCCCAAGCTCACCAGTCAATTCCTTTTTTCTCAGAATGTACCCGACTGTTGATTTTGCTACTCCAAGCATGTCTGCTATCTCTCTGATGGATTTTTTCTTTTTTTTCAGCCTCAGGATGTTCTGCTTCACCTCAATTGAGAGTTCCTTAGACCGCATGTTGTCTGGTCACAGCAACAGCTTCCAAATGCAAAACCACACACCTTTAATCAACCCCAGACCTTTTAACTACTTAATTGATTACAGGTTAACGAGGGAGACGCCTTCAGAGTTAATTGCAGCCCTTAGAGTCCCTTGTCCAAATACTTTTGGTCCCTTGAAAAAGAGGAGGCTATGCATTGCAGAGCTATGATTCCTAAACCCTTTCTCCGATTTGGATGTGAAAACTCTCATATTGCAGCTGGGAGTGTGCACTTTTGGCCCATATTATATATATAATTGTATTTCTGAACATGTTTTTGTAAACAGCTAAAATAACAAAACTTGTGTCACTGTCCAAATATTTCTGGACCTAACTGTAGGTCGCCTCTATGCGAATATTCGATGCGCGATGTAAGTATATGGGAAGCCCGAATAGTTCTGAATAGGTGTTATTCGGGTTTCTCATAGACTTACATTGCGCATCGAATATTCGCGAATAGTCGATTAGTGGCGGACTATTCGGAAAATATTCACAAAGCAGAATATTTGAGGTATTTAATCATCACTAATAAGCAAATCTTTCGAAATTCGAATGTACCAGCTTTGCTTGCTTCTCCCCAAACATTTGATTATCTGCACAGAATCTCAAAACTACACAGCCTCTAAGGGGCCCTTTGCACACTACGACATCACCAGGTGCGATGTCGGTGGCGTCAAATCGAAAGTGACGCACTTCCGGCGTCGCTCTCAACATCGTAGTGTGTAAATCGTTTTAACTACGATTACCGAGCGCAAAAGCGTCGGTATCGTATGATCGGTGTAGTGTCGGTCATTTTCATTATTTTGGCTTCAGCGACGGTACGATGTTGTTCCTCGTTCCTGCGGCAGCACACATCGCTGTGTATGAAGTCGCAGCAGCGAGGAACATCTCCTACCTGCCTCCCGTCTGTAATGCGGAAGGAAAGAGGTGGGTGGGATGTTTAGGTCCCGCTCATCTCCGCCCCACCGCTTCTATTGGCTGCCTGCCATGTGATGTTGCTGTGACGCCACACGACCTGACCCCTTAGGAAGGAGGCGGGTCGCCGGCAAGAGCGACGTCACAGGGCAGGTAAGTGCAGCTACGGCAGGTATCACAATTTATCGCAGCTGCGACGGGAACTATCGCACTCGGCATTGCAACATCAGCTTGCGATGTCGTAGTGTGCAAAGGGCCCCTAATTGTCTTAATAAGTTGTTTAAAAAACTCTGAGATCTCCCTGTACTGTATTAGGCCTTTTTCTCACGTCAGTGATTCTGGTACATATGTGCTAGTCTTCATACGTACCAGAATCACGGACATATAGACCCATTATAATCAATGGGTCTGCACACTCATTAGTGATTTTTCGCTGATCGTGTCACCATGCAACGTACACACGTGTCCGTGATTGCCGCATGAAGACATGTCCGTTTCTTTCTTTTATCACTGATGTCCTACGGACCACACTATGGTATGGTCCATGAAACACGTACCAGAAAAACACGGACATTGAAAATGAAAAGCTTTTTATACTTGCCTTCTCCAGCGATGCTGTGTTCAGCCTCTGCTGGCTGCTGCCTTAGAGCCGACTAATTACTGGCATGCATATTCATGTATGCAGCCACAGCTGACCCGGAAGTAGCTGCAGCGGGGGTGGAAACACAGCAGAGCCAAAGAGTTCAGCACCATGAACAGCAGGAGTGGGGACAGGTGAATATACGTCCGTGTGCAATCATGCATGACGAATAACGTATCACGGATTGCACATGGACAACCCACGGCACACAGAGGGACATATGCGTTTTTAACATGTCAGTGGAAAATGTCTGTGTTTTTCACTGACATGTGAAAGAGGCCTTAAGCCCATTTTGAGCTCTTTAGCGCAAAAACAGCCTTGTCAAAGCAACTTCAATCTTTCATGCTATGTGAAAATGGATGGTAACTGGTGGTAATGAGCAGCAGTTTTGGGGTGTGAAGTCTAATATTATATCAAGAAAGTGTCATAATGTGACTACAGGTGTCACATGATGTAAAAGTGGTCTTTCAGAAAAGGAGCAACACAACAGGAATACCTAGGTTTTGTCAAGGGGGCTTTACACGCAACAATATCGCTAACGATATGTCGTTGGGGTCACGGAATTTGTGATGCACATCCAGCATCGTTAGCAACGTTGTTGCATGTGACACCTATCAGAGAGTGTTAACAATCAGAAATACTCACGCAATCATTGATCGTTGACACGTCGTTCATTTCCCAAAAATCGTTCCTTGTTCTGGATGCAGGTTGTTCGTCATTCCTGAGGCAGCACACATCGCTTCGTGTGACACCCCCAGAACAACAAACAACAGCCTGTCTGCGTCCTCCGGCAACGAAGTGGGCGTGTCGTTAATATGGCTGGTCTCCGCCCCTCTGCTTCTATTGGCGGGCCGCTGTGTGATGTCGCTGTGACGGCAAACGAACCTCCCCCTTAAAAAAGAGGTTGTTTGCCGCCCACAGAGACATCGCTAGGAAGGTAAGTCTGTGTGACAATTCCAAGCGATATTGTGCGCCACGGGCAGCGATTTGCTCGTGACGCAAAAACGGGGGCGGGTACTTTTACGAGCGACATTGCTAGCGATGTCGCTGCGAGTAAAGCAGCCTTTACAGTGGAAGATTTGAAGATGCATGATGGGCAACAACATAAAGGGTACACAATACAAAGGTGGGCCCTTGCACTAGGGAGAGGGAACTCACACTCACATGAGGCTGAATCCTGCACTACCTAACGTCCTTAGATGGGTCATTCCCCATGCACTGATCATGTGACTATCCCCTTGTTGTCCCTGAACTCCCCTGACTCATTAGACCAGCAGGTGACTAATCTCGCTACTACAGTAAGACAACATGAAGTAGGTAAGACAAACAGGTGGGGAAAGACATAACAAAAAGCACTCCTAAGTTTCTTCAGCAGGAACTTTTACAGCTGCAATAGATACAACATCAATGCTATGCAGCAGCGACAACCTTATTCAACATGGTCAGCTAAGGTATGAACTCTAGCTGTCACAATAGCAAAAACCTTTATGAAATCCCCCTGTTCAGAGAGTGATAGATAGCAGAATGGGGTCAAACCAAGGAAACAAAAATCCTTTGTTGTCTCATTAAACTCTTATTTGGGAGATACGACGGACTTTTTGAAAAAAATTGATGATATTTTCCTGGAGGAGGGTATGCTGCTTTGTAGTGTGGATGTTGAGGCTCTTTATTCGTCAATCCCACATACAGCAGGTTTGGAGGCCACGAAATACTATCTTAACTCAAGGGGTAACCATCTGTCTGGACATAGTGAGTTTGTACTCAGGGCTCTACGTTTCTGTTTAACTAAGAACGTGTTTGTTTTCGACGGTAAGTACTTCCACCAGCGCAGGGGCACTGCGATGGGGAGTTGCTGTGCCCCATCGTATGCCAACTTGCTCCTGGGCTGGTGGGAGGAAACCGTCGTTTTTGGAGGGGACTTGGACACTGAGGATGTTGTACTGTGGTTGAGGTACATCGATGATATTTTTGTCATCTGGAAGGGACCCAAAGCAGGGTTCCTGACTTTCATCGATGCCCTCAACCACAATGGGATTGGCCTGCATTTTACCTATGAGGTTAGCAGCGAGAGACTGGCCTTCTTGGACATCATGGTAGAGATAGGGGAAGGTGGCCGTCTAATGACGAGCACCTTCAGGAAGCAAACTGCCTCAAATTCACTTTTGAGGTGGGAAAGTGCTCATCCTAAATCCCAGAAAAAGGGCATACCCAAGAGCCAGTTTGTCAGAATGCGACGCAATTGTTCTGAGGAATCTGGTTTTAGGACACAGTCCGTTGACCTTATGGGGCGACTTGATGATAGGGGCTATCCCAGGAGGGTGGTTATGAATGCCTTTGACTCTGTGGCGAGGATGGATCGGGCTACTGTGCTGAACCCAAGACGTGAGCAGGAGGATCAAATAAGTACCCTACGGTTCATTACTACCTTCTCTAATGGTGCAAATGATTTGAGGCGCACTTTGACTAAATTCTGGCCCATTCTCAAAATGGATCCCGTACTGGACAAACATCTCTCTGATTATCCCTCTGTCACTTTTCGGAAAGCGAGGTCACTTAAAGACAGGTTGGTGCACAGCCATTTTCGTGACAATCAGGTTGTCCGGGCTGATAATAACATCAGAGGCTGTTTTAAATGTCGGGACTGCGTCAATTGCAAGCTGATTGAGGAGGGAAAGACTTTTAGCAGTGTAGGGAATGACAAGACTTTTGAAATCAGGTCCCTTATCACCTGCAGAACCAAGGGAGTTATCTACAGGATCCTTTGCTGCTGCGGCAAACAGTATGTTGGCAAGACCATTCGAGAGTTGCGCAGGAGGGTGGGGGAACACAAAAATGATATTCGGAAGAATAACGACACGTCCATAGCAAGGCATGTTAATAGCTTTCATGGTGGGAGGGAGGATGCCATAAGAGTGATGGGTATTGATTACATCAGACCCCCAGTAAGAGGAGGCAACTGGGACAGACTATTACTGCGGAAGGAATGCTTTTGGATTTATACCTTAAAGACTGAGGTACCGACTGGACTGAACGAACAACTGTCTTTCCTTCCTTTTTTAGATGCACCTTAGTGTAGGGTGCATCGTAGGAGGGATAGACTACGGTGAGTGGGGGCGCCATTGGCGTGGGGTTCTAGGGTGCCGACCTCCACAGGCTAGGTAGGGACAGTCTATAAGTCTAGGGTATGTGCAGTGTGCACTTAGGTTTTTTCCTTCCTTTTTTCCTCCTTTTTATCTTATGGTCCATGACGGTTCTCCTTTGGAGTTGGTTACTGTCCCCTCTTTATGGACGCTTCTGTACTTCTGAGTCTGATGTATACTTAAACCCCCCCCCCCTGTATCCTGGCTAACCCTTGGGTCTGTTTGTCCTCCTGCTCACGCAAATTGTGGTTTGGGTTTTGTGCTTTCATGGGGGGCTGTATATGTATTTTATAGGTTGGAGTATTGTCTGATTGATCTATTGGCCTTTCTGTCTTAATTGGTATCTCTAGTGTGTCTCGGAGGATCCTGCGATCGTGTAGGCCCCGTGTACCTTTACTGGACACAAGGATTAATACCTTGCTGTTGGAATTGGATGTAGGCGCAGCCTGGTTAATAAGCAACTGTTTATCGGATACTTCCGGTTTTGTTCCGACTATTGGCTAGCGTTCCAGGCTCCTGCCTATGACGTCGGCGGCGCAGGTATGTTGATGCGGCCGACGGGCATGATGGTGACGTCGCGGCTTCCGGCATGGTGTATGCCGGGACTGACGTCACGACGCTGCGGTGGACTTACCGCGCATGCGCGGCCCCTATAAGAAGCGCGGTTTTCAAACTAACCGGCGCGGCACCTGCAGCTTGGCGTTCTTCCTTGCTGGACTTTATTTGGGGTAAGCAGTTTGGTTTATGAGGTTATTCCTCATGTTTGGTGGTTTGGATGGGCTGTAAGGTATGATTATTTTTTCCACAGTCCGTCCATGGGGCAATTTTGACTATATATCAGTCTGGTGATGTTTACTGATAAGACGACTTGTACCCTGAGAAGACTCCCCTGATGATTATTCTTTGAAACGCGTCGGGAGGTACTGTGGTATGGTTCGAGCAAAGTGAAGGTATTTGTGCTAGACCTATATGAGGTCACCTGACTTTGAGCCATATCATCATATGCCCTTTGAAAATACGGTAAGGCCGTTTTTTCTGCTTTAATGGTTGCGAACAATTGTTTGATCCTGATGAAGCGACCATCCTAGCTGTCATTATCAATGCAGGTTTGAGTGTGACTTGTATTCATACCTCCTGCAGTGTGTGCCTTGCATGATTTGTTTGGAGGCTGGCATTATACATTCTGCAGCCCTTGACAAACGTTTTATTCTTTTATGGTGGCAGTCCACCTTTTATCTGCATATTTAATAAATGTTATGTTTTAGGATTTTTGTTTCCTTGGTTTGACCCCATTCTGCTATCTATCATGAACTCTAGCTGGCATACAGAAGAGTAAGGAGCCGATTAGAGATGAGCGAACCGGTCGCGGTTCGGCTCGAGGTTGGTTCGCCGAACGGACCTCCCGTTCGAGTTCGGTTCGTCGAACGTTCGACGAACCGAACTCGAACTGCATAGGAAACAATGGCAGGCAATCACAAACACAGAAAAACACCTAGAAAACACCCTCAAAGGTGTCCAAAAGGTCACAAACAACTCACAACACATGGGAAAGTGACAAGGACATATACTCATGCGAAAACAAAAGAGCTGGACAAGGAAAAAGAGGAGGACACACAGATATATGAGTATATGCAAGGAAACATGCCATTATTGTGCAACTTGAGCCCTGCTCATTCTTGGCTTCCAATCTTGATAAATTGCCTGAGCTCGCCACGTACGTCTTGGGGATCTTGTCGTGTCCTGCAGCCAGCGTTCTCTCTGAACCTGTCTTCAGTGCTGCTGTGGGTCTGCTGGCAGATAAGCACACGTGTCTGTCCACTGACAATGTGGACATGGCTCTCAGAGGACTTTTCTTCCCCGGGGTCAGCCAGGGGACGGGAAAGGCACGCGTATTTTTGAGAGTGCTTCATGCAAAGCATCTTTTTCTTTTTCAAAAGGGGGCTCAACCGATGCCAGTCAAGTGGGGTGTGTGTGGCCCAGTGAGTGGCAACGAGGGAGACTGTGGTTGGAGTCCCCTCGCTGTGTTTCTAAAAGAACCAAGATGAACAAGTCATGGCTCTCAGAGGACTTTTCTTCCCCGGGGTCAGCCAGGGGACGGGAAAGGCACGCGTATTTTTGAGAGTGCTTCATGCAAAGCATCTTTTTCTTTTTCAAAAGGGGGCTCAACCGATGCCAGTCAAGTGGGGTGTGTGTGGCCCAGTGAGTGGCAACGAGGGAGACTGTGGTTGGAGTCCCCTCGCTATGTTTCTAAAAGAACCAAGATGAACAAGTCATGGCTCTCAGAGGACTTTTCTTCCCCGGGGTCAGCCAGGGGACGGGAAAGGCACGCGTATTTTTGAGAGTGCTTCATGCAAAGCATCTTTTTCTTTTTCAAAAGGGGGCTCAACCGATGCCAGTCAAGTGGGGTGTGTGTGGCCCAGTGAGTGGCAACGAGGGAGACTGTGGTTGGAGTCCCCTCGCTGTGTTTCTAAAAGAACCAAGATGAACAAGTCATGGCTCTCAGAGGACTTTTCTTCCCCGGGGTCAGCCAGGGGACGGGAAAGGCACGCGTATTTTTGAGAGTGCTTCATGCAAAGCATCTTTTTCTTTTTCAAAAGGGGGCTCAACCGATGCCAGTCAAGTGGGGTGTGTGTGGCCCAGTGAGTGGCAACGAGGGAGACTGTGGTTGGAGTCCCCTCGCTGTGTTTCTAAAAGAACCAAGATGAACAAGTCATGGCTCTCAGAGGACTTTTCTTCCCCGGGGTCAGCCAGGGGACGGGAAAGGCACGCGTATTTTTGAGAGTGCTTCATGCAAAGCATCTTTTTCTTTTTCAAAAGGGGGCTCAACCGATGCCAGTCAAGTGGGGTGTGTGTGGCCCAGTGAGTGGCAACGAGGGAGACTGTGGTTGGAGTCCCCTCGCTGTGTTTCTAAAAGAACCAAGATGAACAAGTCATGGCTCTCAGAGGACTTTTCTTCCCCGGGGTCAGCCAGGGGACGGGAAAGGCACGCGTATTTTTGAGAGTGCTTCATGCAAAGCATCTTTTTCTTTTTCAAAAGGGGGCTCAACCGATGCCAGTCAAGTGGGGTGTGTGTGGCCCAGTGAGTGGCAACGAGGGAGACTGTGGTTGGAGTCCCCTCGCTGTGTTTCTAAAAGAACCAAGATGAACAAGTCATGGCTCTCAGAGGACTTTTCTTCCCCGGGGTCAGCCAGGGGACGGGAAAGGCACGCGTATTTTTGAGAGTGCTTCATGCAAAGCATCTTTTTCTTTTTCAAAAGGGGGCTCAACCGATGCCAGTCAAGTGGGGTGTGTGTGGCCCAGTGAGTGGCAACGAGGGAGACTGTGGTTGGAGTCCCCTCGCTGTGTTTCTAAAAGAACCAAGATGAACAAGTCATGGCTCTCAGAGGACTTTTCTTCCCCGGGGTCAGCCAGGGGACGGGAAAGGCACGCGTATTTTTGAGAGTGCTTCATGCAAAGCATCTTTTTCTTTTTCAAAAGGGGGCTCAACCGATGCCAGTCAAGTGGGGTGTGTGTGGCCCAGTGAGTGGCAACGAGGGAGACTGTGGTTGGAGTCCCCTCGCTGTGTTTCTAAAAGAACCAAGATGAACAAGTCATGGCTCTCAGAGGACTTTTCTTCCCCGGGGTCAGCCAGGGGACGGGAAAGGCACGCGTATTTTTGAGAGTGCTTCATGCAAAGCATCTTTTTCTTTTTCAAAAGGGGGCTCAACCGATGCCAGTCAAGTGGGGTGTGTGTGGCCCAGTGAGTGGCAACGAGGGAGACTGTGGTTGGAGTCCCCTCGCTGTGTTTCTAAAAGAACCAAGATGAACAAGTCATGGCTCTCAGAGGACTTTTCTTCCCCGGGGTCAGCCAGGGGACGGGAAAGGCACGCGTATTTTTGAGAGTGCTTCATGCAAAGCATCTTTTTCTTTTTCAAAAGGGGGCTCAACCGATGCCAGTCAAGTGGGGTGTGTGTGGCCCAGTGAGTGGCAACGAGGGAGACTGTGGTTGGAGTCCCCTCGCTGTGTTTCTAAAAGAACCAAGATGAACAAGTCATGGCTCTCAGAGGACTTTTCTTCCCCGGGGTCAGCCAGGGGACGGGAAAGGCACGCGTATTTTTGAGAGTGCTTCATGCAAAGCATCTTTTTCTTTTTCAAAAGGGGGCTCAACCGATGCCAGTCAAGTGGGGTGTGTGTGGCCCAGTGAGTGGCAACGAGGGAGACTGTGGTTGGAGTCCCCTCGCTGTGTTTCTAAAAGAACCAAGATGAACAAGTCATGGCTCTCAGAGGACTTTTCTTCCCCGGGGTCAGCCAGGGGACGGGAAAGGCACGCGTATTTTTGAGAGTGCTTCATGCAAAGCATCTTTTTCTTTTTCAAAAGGGGGCTCAACCGATGCCAGTCAAGTGGGGTGTGTGTGGCCCAGTGAGTGGCAACGAGGGAGACTGTGGTTGGAGTCCCCTCGCTGTGTTTCTAAAAGAACCAAGATGAACAAGTCATGGCTCTCAGAGGACTTTTCTTCCCCGGGGTCAGCCAGGGGACGGGAAAGGCACGCGTATTTTTGAGAGTGCTTCATGCAAAGCATCTTTTTCTTTTTCAAAAGGGGGCTCAACCGATGCCAGTCAAGTGGGGTGTGTGTGGCCCAGTGAGTGGCAACGAGGGAGACTGTGGTTGGAGTCCCCTCGCTGTGTTTCTAAAAGAACCAAGATGAACAAGTCATGGCTCTCAGAGGACTTTTCTTCCCCGGGGTCAGCCAGGGGACGGGAAAGGCACGCGTATTTTTGAGAGTGCTTCATGCAAAGCATCTTTTTCTTTTTCAAAAGGGGGCTCAACCGATGCCAGTCAAGTGGGGTGTGTGTGGCCCAGTGAGTGGCAACGAGGGAGACTGTGGTTGGAGTCCCCTCGCTGTGTTTCTAAAAGAACCAAGATGAACAAGTCATGGCTCTCAGAGGACTTTTCTTCCCCGGGGTCAGCCAGGGGACGGGAAAGGCACGCGTATTTTTGAGAGTGCTTCATGCAAAGCATCTTTTTCTTTTTCAAAAGGGGGCTCAACCGATGCCAGTCAAGTGGGGTGTGTGTGGCCCAGTGAGTGGCAACGAGGGAGACTGTGGTTGGAGTCCCCTCGCTGTGTTTCTAAAAGAACCAAGATGAACAAGTCATGGCTCTCAGAGGACTTTTCTTCCCCGGGGTCAGCCAGGGGACGGGAAAGGCACGCGTATTTTTGAGAGTGCTTCATGCAAAGCATCTTTTTCTTTTTCAAAAGGGGGCTCAACCGATGCCAGTCAAGTGGGGTGTGTGTGGCCCAGTGAGTGGCAACGAGGGAGACTGTGGTTGGAGTCCCCTCGCTGTGTTTCTAAAAGAACCAAGATGAACAAGTCATGGCTCTCAGAGGACTTTTCTTCCCCGGGGTCAGCCAGGGGACGGGAAAGGCACGCGTATTTTTGAGAGTGCTTCATGCAAAGCATCTTTTTCTTTTTCAAAAGGGGGCTCAACCGATGCCAGTCAAGTGGGGTGTGTGTGGCCCAGTGAGTGGCAACGAGGGAGACTGTGGTTGGAGTCCCCTCGCTGTGTTATACATGCTTTTAGAAGGGCATGACATGGCTTGGAGGTTGACTTTCATAAAATGCAAACTGTTGGCTACCAAAATGCTGCCTTTCCAACAACTGTGGTTATAGGCAATGAGGAACATACTGATGAAGATGAGACGCAGATACCCGATTGGGATGACAACTTAAATATTCGGTCAGGGCAAGAAGAAACTCGGTCTGAGGGGGAGGGGAGTGCAAACACAACAATTGATGATGAAGTTCTAGATCCCACCTACTGTCAACCCACAGTCAGACACTCGAGGAGGTCAATATAGGCGGTGGAGGAGGATGCAACCGACGTCGAAGTAACCTGGCGCCTTCCTGGACACAGTCGGAGCACTGGTAGCACGTCTACAACTGCATCCTCAGCCACCACTCTGCCTCTGAGCATTATTCGGGGTGGATCAACAGGTCGCATGGCCTCTAAGCCTTGCCTAGCCTGGGCCTTTTTTGACATAAAAAAAGATCGGCCAAATTATGTGATCTGTAACATTTGCCATGGTTATCTTAGTAGAGGTCAAAACCTCAGCAGTTTGACAACTTCTTCCATGAATCGTCACATGAATAAATATCATATGGCCTGGTGGGAAGCTCACCGTGCTGCAATGCGGCCTAGTGGAGCCAACCATCCACCGCCTGCCCCTTCCAGGGCATCCGCGCGCTCGTCATCTTCTAGGACTGTGGGGACAGCTGTCACACCTGTTTTTCCACCCACAACTTCCACCACTGTAACCGCAACAGGCAGTTTGCTTGGTAGGTCGTCAGTTGGTTTGGAAGGGGAAACAAGTGAGTGTGTACAGCTCTCTCAGACATCGATAGCACCAACTTTGGATGAAGGCAACATCATGTCTCCGCCTGCACTTTCCTCCCAAAGCTGCATTTTTCCAGGGACACCCTACTCAACACCGTCTACACACAGCAGCCAGATCTCTGTCCCTCAGATGTGGTCAAATAAAAGGCCACTTCCTTCGACCCATGACAAAGCGAAGAGGTTGACTCTATCCCTCTGTAAGCTGTTGGCTACAGAAATGCTGCCTTTCCGCCTAGTGGACACACAGGATTTTAGAGACCTTATATCTGTCGCTGTGCCCCAGTACCAGATGCCTAGTCGCCACTACTTCTCTAAGAAAGGTGTGCCCGCGCTACACCAGCATGTCGCACACAATATCACCGCTTCCTTGAGAAACTCTGTGTGTGAACGGGTGAATTTCAGCACCGATACTTGGACCAGTAAGCATGGACAGGGACGTTACATGTCGCTGACTGGGCACTGGGTAACTATGGTGATAGATGGTGAAGGGTCTGCTGCACAAGTCTTGCCGTCCCCACGACTTGTGTGTCAATCCTCTGTCTGTCCAAGTTCCGCCACTGCTTCTGCATCCTCCACCTCATCTGGGTCCTCCACCTCCGCCCCAAGCCTGCCTGGTCAGGCCACCAGCGTTCTCACTGCGCAGAAGGAATCACGCACCCCTCATTACTATGCTGGCAGCAGAGCGCAACGGCATCAGGCGGTCTTTAGCTTGACATGTCTTGGGAATAAGAGTCACACAGCTGAGGAGTTGTGGTCAGCTCTGCGGTCCGAGTTTAATAAATGGTTGTCTCCACTCAACCTGCAGCCTGGTAAGGCCGTGTGCGACAATGCTGCAAACCTGGGTGCGGCCCTTCGCCTGGGCAAGGTGACACACGTGCCTTGTATGGCTCACGTGTTGAACCTTGTTGTCCAGCAATTTTTAACACACTATCCCGGCCTAGATGGCCTTCTGACCAGGGCACGGAAACTGTCTGCAGTGCTCACTTCCGGCGTTCAAGCGCCGCAGCTGAGCGACTTGCATCGCTCCAGAAGTCTTTCGGCCTGCCGGTTCATCGCCTGAAATGCGATGTGGCGACACGCTGGAATTCAACTCTCCACATGTTACAGCGACTGTGGCAGCACCGCAGAGCCCTGGTGCAATACGTCATGACGTATAGCCTGGGCCAACGAGATGCAGAGGTGGGGCAGATCACCCTGATGGAGTGATCTCAGATCACGGACCTATGCACCCTTCTGCACAGTTTCGACATGGCGACGAATATGTTTAGCGCTGACAATGCCATTATCAGCATGACGATTACAGTCATTTACATGCTGGAGCACACGCTAAACACTATTCGGAGTCAGGGGGTGGGACAACAGGAAGGGGAGGAACTACAGGAGGATTCATATGCGCAAGACACAACAACATCACCAAGGTCCAGACGTTCATCATCACCAACGCGGCAGGCATGGGACCATGGGGGACAGGGATCAACAAGGGCGCATGGTAGCAGGCGAGATGTTGAGGAAGGTGCAGGAGGACATGAAGATATGGAGGACGAACTGTCCATGGACATGGAAGACTCAGCTGATGAGGGGGACCTTGGTCAAATTTAAGTTGAAAGAGGTTGGGGGGAGATGACAGAGGAAGAAAGAACGGTTAGCACCTCTATGCCACAAACACAGCGTGGACTTGGTCCGCATGGCTGCGCAAGACACATGAGTGCCTTCTTGTTGCACTACCTCCAACATGACCCTCGTATTGTCAAAATTAGAAGTGATGATGACTACTGGCTTGCCACACTATTAGATCCCCGGGACAAGTCCAAATTTTGTGACATAATTCCACCCATAGAAAGGGACGCACGTATGCAGGAGTATCAGCAGAAGCTGTTACTCGATCTTAGCTCGGCTTTTCCACCAAACAACCATGCAGGTGAAGGGAGTGATTCTCCCAGTTGTAACTTGACAAACATGGGACGGCCTCGTCATCTTCAACAGTCTACCCGTACCAGTAGGACCGTATCTGGTGCTGGTAACAGCAATTTTATGGAATCTTTTCATAATTTTTTTAGACCCTCCTTTGCAAGGCCACCAGAGACATCAAGTGTGTCACATAGTCAACGGATGGAGAGGATGATACAGGAGTATCTCCAAATGAACATCGATGCAATGACTTTGCAAATGGAGCCTTGCTCCTTTTGTGCTTCAAATCTAGAAAAATGTCAAGAGCTCTCCAGTTACGCCTTGAAGATTTTGTCGTGTCCAGCTGCCAGCGTTGTCTCTGAACGTGTCTTCAGTGCTGCTGGGTGTGTGCTGACAGATAAGCGCACGCGTCTGTCCAGTGACAATGTGGACAGACTGACGTTCATCAAAATGAACAAGTCATGGATCCAGAAGGAATTTACTACCCCTGTGTCATCCTGGGGAGAGTAAATGCTTGTGGATTTGGAATGTGCTTGATGCAAATCAAAACATCCTGTTTGCAACTAGGGCACAAGTCCTGCCACTGATGGGGTGTCTGTGTGCCCAATTTGGGGAAAAAAGGTAGACTCCGCTTGGAGTAACCCTTGCTTGCTGTGTTTTTTAAAAATGATACAAGATGAACAGATCTGAAGGCAAGATGAAGGCAACATCATGTCTCCGCCTGCACTTTCCTCACAAACCTGCATTTTTCCAGGGACACCCTACTCAACACCGTCTACAGACAGCAGCCAGATCTCTGTCCCTCAGATGTGGTCAAATAAAAGGCCACTTACTGCGACCCATGACAAAGCTAAGTGGTTGACTCTATCCCTCTGTAAGCTGTTGGCTACCGAAATGCTGCCTTTACGCGTAGTGGACACACAGGATTTTACAGACCTTATGTCTGTCGCTGTGCCCCAGTACCAGATGCCCAATCACCACTGCTTCTCCAAGAAAAGCATGCCCGCGCTACACCAGCATGTCGCACACAACATCACCACTTCCTTGAGAAAATCTGTGTGCGACAGGGTGCATTTCAACACAGATACTTGGACCAGTAAGCATAGACAGGGTCATTACATGTCACTGACTGGGCACTGGCAAACTATGGTGAGAGATGGAGAAGGGTCTGCTGTACAAGTCTTGCCGTCCCCACGAGTTGTTTCAATCCTTGTTCTGTATGTAGAAGTTAATACACTGCTTCTGCCTCTTCAACCTCGTGTGGGTCCTCTACCTTGGCGCAAACCCTGTGTGGTCAGGCCACCCTTCCTTGCAACTGCGCACAAGGACTACCACACACCTCCTTACTATGCTGGCAGCAGAGCTCAATGCCATCAGGCGGTCAAAGTTTTACTTTGAAATGTATGGGAAATGTGAGTCACACCGCTATTACAGAGAATAGTAGTCAGGCAGGGTCAAAACATTAATTGAGGAACAGGAACAGAATGGGACGGCCAGGAAAGAATCAGAAAACAAGCAGAGGTGAAATGCGTATCGGCCAACAAGGTACATAAACAGCAAGCAGGAAAAGTAGTCAGGTAACAAGCACACAAAATCATAAAACTGAACTGGGGGTAAAATTAACCAGAGGTTCATAGCTATGTCTGGCAGTGGTCTGCAGACAGGATGGGCATAAAAAAGGGTGTGGTGTCTTCCCATTGGTTGTAGCTGAATGATGGTATTTCATCTGTGAGATACCCACCAGCTACATTCAGCCAGAGATTCTGCATCTGTCAAGGTAATGCAGCCCAGTGGGTGAGCATAACCTGCGTCCACCTGCGCCGCTGGCATCGACTACTCTCCCATCATCAGCACTATTCATGAAAGGAACACGTTGTCACCTGGCGACCGGAGTACAAATTGACGGAGCGGACTCCGTTGGTGACTTAACAGCCGTGTGCGGCAATGATGCAAACCTGGCTGCGGGCCATCCTCAGGGCAATGTGACACACGTGCCTTTTAGGGCTCACGTGTTGAACCGAATTCGCCAGCAATTTTTAAAACACCATCACGGCCTACATGGCCTTGTGCAGTGGGCACGCTCGCTATGTGCTCACTTCCATCGTGCGCACACAGCAGCTCAACAACTTTCATCACTCCGGAAGTCTTAGGGTCTGGCAGTTAAACGCCGTAAATGCGATGTTTCGACATGCAGGAATTGGAATCTGCACATGTTGCAGCGTGTGTGGCAGCACCGCAGAGCCCTGCTGAAATACGGTAAGACATATAGCCTGGGATAACTTGATCCAGAGGTGGTGCAGATCACGCTGCTGGAGTGGTGTCAGATCAAGGACCTATGCACCCTGCTACACAGTTTTGAAATGTCGACGAAGATGTTTAGCACTGGCAATGTCATTCTCAGCGTGACAATTCTGGTCATCTACATGATGGAGCACACTGTAATTATTATTCGGAGTCAGGTGTTGGGACAAGAGGAAGGGGAGGAAGTACAGGAGGAGTCATATGCGGAAGGGATAACAAGATCTACGAGGTCCAGATGGTCAGCGGCACCTATGCGGCAGTCATGGTGAGGGAGAGGGATTAACAAGGGCGCATAGTATCAGCAAAAAGTGTTGATGAAAGTGCAGGAGCCCATGAAGAAATGGAGGACGAACTGGCGATGGGCATGGAAGACTCAGCAGATGAGTGAGAGCTTGCTCACATTTCGGTTGTGCGAGGTTGGGGGGAGAGGGCAGAGGAAGGATGCACGATTCTCACCTCTCTGCCACCAACACACCAAGGACTTGGTCCTCCTGGATGCACAAGACACATGAGCGCCTTCTTGCTGCACTACCTACATGACCCTCGGATTGTATGAATTTGAACTAATCCTGAATACTGGGTTGCCACACTGTTAGATCCCCGGTACAAGACAAAATTTGGCGAACTAATTCCTGCCATAGAAATAGACGCACGTATACAGGAGTATCTGCAGAATGTGGTACGCAATCTTAGATCTACTTGTCCACTAAACACCAGTGCTGCACAGAGTGAATCTCAACGCTTTGTCATGGATAGGAGGAAATGGTCTTTTACTTGTCCACATCGGAGGGACCGAGGGATGGCTGCTGTGCTGAGATGGCGTTGAGTACGGTGTCCCTGCACAGTTGCACTTTTGGTCATATCCCAAAATGAGTTGAAAAAGGACAGATTCTGTTGGAAAGGGGAACAGGTGTGTTGGAAAGGGGAAAAAAGTTTTGGTCCGTGGATTTGGTGGTTAAGCAACTGTAACATTTGCTGAAGAAACAACATCTGTTACAGTGGGACTGGCAGATTTGGATAAAGTGGTATATTATCTGTGACCGCTATATAACGAAAATTAATAAGAAAAGAAAGAGAAAGGTATATATCCCCATCAGCAGTCAGTGTCCACCGTGCTCCCAGTTGGAAAAGGAGAGGTTGGCAACTTGAAGGTTTGGTGGAGGATACAGAGCTGTGTGGCTATGAAACTAATAGTAGCCTGAACCGAGTTAGACGCCATTCGGATCTGGAGACTGTGAGCCCTGTTAGCGTCACAGGGTCCACATGCCCACCCAGCCCAGGAACTCCCTGTTAACAACACAGGGGCCATTGAGTACGCTGACCATGTGCGTAGGGGCCACACCTGTGGACAGCAGGCGCATCAGCAGCAGCAGGCCTGTTAATGCCACTGGGCTGCACAAGCAGGACTGTTAGGACAGGAGCTGGTCTTAACCGTTCTGCGTTACCAACTGTGGTGGTGGCCTGCATCCACCACCCGATCCCTGCCTACCTCTGGCCTAAAGCCGCAATGGGTTCAACACATGGAGGTGTGCTCTTTCGGAGCATAATAGAAGACTGCACACCTCCTTGTTGGCTCCAGCCCCTTTTATAACCTGGGTCCGCCCCAAACCAGGGTGAACCACAATGCACCTCCTGGAGACAAAAGTAGAGTGACACGTCATGAGTGGCATAACTAGCGTCCTATTTGGAAACGCAACTTCAATGATGACCTCATGGCTGCCATGACCCAAACACCTCACCAGTCATCGTCTGAGCATCAATAATGCGGTGACAAGTCATAGGTGTGGGCCTCTGCAAGCCATTTGGGAGGACACCTGATGCCCTGTGGTCTATATGGGACCCCCACATCAGGGCCAGGGCCAAAGAGTTCATTACCGGACCTAGTCTCTGATGCAGGAAGTGCCTGAGCATGCTCAGTAGCATGAAATACAGTCTCTGAACAAAGACTATCAGCTTTAGCATGGTGTCTATGCCCAAAACAGGACTTATACCCGGCACGGAATGCAAGCACCTGTGCAAAGAGGCTTTTCACACTTAGTGTGGGAGCATGCGCTGTATCCCGAAATGAAAACTTAGCGTCAGGAATGGCACAGTCAGGCTGAGCATACTCACTAGGCGAAACACTGTAATTATGCTGCAGCTGGGGTACATCGGCACACGCATGCGCACTAGCTGCCTCTCCACACTTAGACGTGGAGGGGAAATTTGTCTTGGAGATGCTGTCTATGAACAGAAGGAAAAGCTAAAGGAAGCCTGACTTTCTATCCCTCCGAATTATGAAATGCAGCAATGAATTCCATGAGTTTGCTATAACATTAGCGTAGCAAAATGTGCATGAGGGTGTGATGTAGAGGTGCTAGAAATAGCTTGTCACCAGTGGGGCACTAATGGAATACAACAGCCAGTTCTATGATGCCACAAAATGGCAGTATTTTGTGCTATCATTATAGCTTATTAAAAACAGAGCACGAGGTTGTCATGCAGAGGTGCTGCACATAGATTTGCAGTAGTGTGAATTGACAAAAGTACAATAGCCACGTTTAGGATACAACTAGGTACAGTGAGTGTTTGCTAGTATAATGGCTGAGTTTAAAAAAGTTTGAGTGTGCAAGGCAGGCAGATGTCCTGCAAATAACGTTCCAATACTGTGAATTGACAAAAGTACAATAGCCACGTTTAGGATACAACTAGGTACAGTGAGTGTTTGCTAGTATAATGGCTGAGTTTAAAAAAGTTTGAGTGTGCAAGGCAGGCAGATGTCCTGCAAATAACGTTCCAATACTGTGAATTGACAAAAGTACAATAGCCACGTTTAGGATGCAACTAGGTACAGTGAGTGTTTGCTAGTATAATGGCTGAGTTTAAAAAAGTTTGAGTGTGCAATGCAGGCAGACGTGCTGCAAATAACGTTCCAATACTGTGAATTGACAAAAGTACAATAGCCACGTTTAGGATACAACTAGGTACAGTGAGTGTTTGCTAGTATAATGGCTGAGTTTAAAAAAGTTTGAGTGTGCAATGCAGGCAGATGTCCTGCAAATAACGTTCCAATACTGTGAATTGACAAAAGTACAATAGCCACGTTTAGGATACAACTAGGTACAGTGAGTGTTTGCTAGTATAATGGCTGAGTTTAAAAAAGTTTGAGTGTGGCGGCACGGCGGCTCAGTGGTTAGCACTGCAGTCTTGCAGCGCTGAGGTCCTGGGTTCAATTCCCACCAAAGACACCATCTGCAAGGAGTTTGTATGTTCTCCCCGTGTTTGCGTGGGTTTCCTCCGGGTACTCCGGTTTCCTCCCACACTCCAAAAACATACAGTTAGGGACCTTAGATTGTGAGCCCCAATGGGGACAGTGTTGCCAATGTATGTAAAGTGCTATGGAATTAATAGCGCTATATAAATGAATAAAATTATTATTATTATTAATACTGTGAATTGACAAAAGTACAATAGCCCCGTTTAGGATACAACTAGGTACAGTGAGTGTTTGCTAGTATAATGGCTGAGTTTAAAAAAGTTTGAGTGTGCAATGCAGGCAGACGTCCTGCAAATAACGTTCCAATACTGTGAATTGACAAAAGTACAATAGCCACGTTTAGGATACAACTAGGTACACTGAGTGTTTGCTAGTATAATGGCTGAGTTTAAAAAAGTTTGAGTGTGCAATGCAGGCAGACGTCCTGCAAATAACGTTCCAATACTGTGAATTGACAAAAGTCCAATAGCCACGTATAGGATGCCACTAGGTACACTGAGTGTTTGCTAGTATAATGGCTTCGTTATAATTAGTTGGAGTGTGCAACGCAGGCAGATGCGCTCTGCAAATGTCTTGGCACTAGTGGGACTATAGCAAAGTCCAATAGCCACGTATAGGATGCCACTAGGTACACTGAGTGTTTGCTAGTATAATGGCTTCGTTATAATTAGTTGTAGTGTGCAATGCAGGCAGACGTGCTCTGCAAATGTCTTTGCACTAGTGGGACTATAGCAAAGTCCAATAGCCACGTTTAGGATGCCACTAGGTACACTGAGTGTTTGCTAGTAAAATTGCTTAGTTTAAAAAAGTTGGAGTGTGCAATGCAGGCAGATGTGCTCTGCTAATGTCTTTGCACTAGTGGGACTATAGCAAAGTCCAATAGCCACGTTTAGGATGCCACTAGGTACACTGAGTGTTTGCTAGTATAATAGCTTACTTAGAATGAGTTGGAGTGTGCAGAGGACAAGAGGGTACAGTGGCAGGATTGTGGTGCTCTGGGTAGAGGAATGGAAGCCTGCCTTTCTATTCCCTCCTAATGGTGAAATGCAGGGAGGAAATCCCTGACCTGGGCTACACAGACGCTGTTGCTGTTTGCAGGACCTGTCACCTATGGCTCTCTGACCCTGCCGGTTGGAGCCCTTAAAAGGACTGCTATAAAGTGCTCTCCCTAAGCTGTCTAACGCTGTGTATGCAGCGCATACAGCTGTATCGGCTATAGGACTCAGGATGACGGAGCTGCGACACTGATGTCTGACACCAAAGACGCAGAAGGCAGATAATGGCGTTCGTGAAGAAAATGTCCGGTTTTATAATGCAGGGACATGTGACATGCAGATCCTATCACACATGCCGTTGCTTCTCTGGCTCAAAGTCCACTTAGGTGTGTGTGTGTCTGTGATTGGCTGACATGCTGGCCCGCCCCACAAGACGCGCGCGCTTAGGGAAGGAAGACAAGAAAAAAAAAAAAAAAATGGCGATCGCCATTATAGAAACAGCAGTGATCTGAAGGCGCTGTTCACGCACACTATACACTGAAATGTGATAATAGTTTGATTCACAGAGTGACTTACACTATTACAGCAGAAACCAAGCTAGGATTTAGCTGTTTTTTGGCTGCTAGAACCGTTCTCGAACGTTTCTAGAACTATCGAGCTTTTGCAAAAAGCTCGAGTTCTAGTTCGATCTAGAACATGCCCCAAAATCACTCGAGCCGCGAACTGGAGAACCACGAACCACGAACCGCGCTCAACTCTAGAGCCGATGTTTATAGCAGAAACGAGTGGCTGCAGCTGATGTCACAACTACCTGTTAAATCACTGCAGGATAGAAATGAACCTTAAGCTCTTTAGTACATGATGAAATTAAATATGCTCCAAGTCAGGATAAATGATAAGTGAGCAATAAAGTGGATCTGTGATCAACAATACGCTGTGACCTTCTGATCCCAGATACCCCTGTGATCACAGCAGGGCATGATGTATTCGTGACAGAAAGTATGCATAAAACAAACAATTTTTTTTAGACAATTAGACAATTACATTTATATTTCTGCATTGTTGATATGTTTCTCTTGTCTTATAAAAATATATTTCATATATACATATATATATATATATATATATATATATATACACACACATTATATATATGTATATATATATATATATATATATATATATATATATATATATATATATTATATATATAAAAATATATACATAGAGAGACCTATCTATATGTATATTCTGTATATATCTATATATCTATATATCTATATATATATACTTTCTATACTTTTATATATATGTATATATATATATATATATATATATATATATATTATATATTATATATATACAGTGCCTACAATTAGTATTTAACCCCCTGCAGATTTAGCAGGTTTACACATTCGGAATTAACTTGGCATTGTGACATTTGGACTGTAGATCAGCCTGGAAGTGTGAAATGCACTGCAGCAAAAAAGAATGTTATTTCTTTTTTTTTTTTTTTTTTTTTGAAATTGTGAAAAGTTTATTCAGAGGGTCATTTATTATTCAACCCCTCAAACCACCAGAATTCTGTTTGGTTCCCCTAAAGTATTAAGAAGTATTTCAGGCACAAAGAACAATGAGCTTCACATGTTTGGATTATTTATCTCTTTTTCCAGCCTTTTCTGACTAATTAAGACCCTCCCCAAACTTGTGAACAGCACTCATACTTGGTCAACATGGGAAAGACAAAGGAGCATTCCAAGGCCATCAGAGACAAGATCGTGGAGGGTCACAAGGCTGGCAAGGGGTACAAAACCCTTTCCAAGGAGTTGGGCCCACCTGTCTCCACTGTTGGGAGCATCATCCGGAAGTGGAAGGCTTATGGAACTACTGTTAGCCTTCCACGGCCTGGACAGCCTTTGAAAGTTTCCACCCTTGCCGAGGCCAGGCTTGTCCGAAGAGTCAAGGCTAACCCAAGGACAACAAGGAAGGAGCTCCGGGAAGATTTCATGGCAGTGGGGACATTGATTTCAGTCAATACCATAAGTAACGTACTCCACCGCAATGGTTTCCGTTCCAGACGAGCCGTAAGGTACCTTTACTTTCAAAGCGTCATGTCAAGGCTCGTCTACAGTTTGCTCATGATCACTTGGAGGACTCGGACAGACTGGTTCAAGGTTCTCTGGTCTGATGAGACCGAGATCGAGATCTTTGGTGCCAACCACACACGTGACGTTTGGAGACTGGATGGCACTGCATACGACCCCAAGGATACCATCCCTACAGTCAAGCATGGTGGTGGCAGCATCATGCTGTGGGGCTGTTTCTCAGCCAAGGGGCCTGGCCATCTGGTCCGCATCCATGGGAAGATGGATAGCACGGCCTACCTGGAGATTTTGGCCAAGAACCTCCGCTCCTCCATCAAGGATCTTAAGATTGGTCGTCATTTCATCTTCCAACAAGACAACGACCCAAAGCACACAGCCAAGAAAACCAAGGCATGGTTCAAGAGGGAAAAAATCAAGGTGTTGCAGTGACCTAGTCAGTCTCCTGACCTTAACCCAATTGAAAACTTGTGGAAGGAGCTCAAAATTAAAGTCCACATGAGACACCCAAAGAACCTAGATAACTTGGAGAAGATCTGCATGGATGAGTGGGTCAAGGTAACTCCAGAGACCTGTGCTGGCCTGATCAGGTCTTATAAAAGACGATTATTACCTGTAATTGCAAACAAGGGTTATTCCACAAAATATTAAAAATAGGGGTTGAATAATAATTGACCCACACTTTTATGTTGAAAATGTATTAAAATTTAACTGAGCAACATAACTTGTTGGTTTGTAAGATTTATGCATCTGTTAATAAATCCTGCTCTTGTTTCAAGTTTGCAGGCTCTAACTTATTTGCATCTTATCAAACCTGCTAAATCTGCAGGGGGTTGAATACTACTTGTAGGCACTGTATATATATATATATATATATACAGTTAGGTCCAGAAATATTTGGACAGTGACACAATTTTCGCGAGTTGTGCTCTGCATGCCACCACATTGGATTTGAAATGAAACGTCTACAACAGAATTCAAGTGCAGATTGTAACGTTTAATTTGAAGGTTTGAACACAAATATCTGATAGAAATTGTAGGAATTGTACACATTTCTTTACAAACAGTCCACATTTTAAGAGGTCAAAAGTAATTGGACAAATAAACCAAACCCAAACAAAATATTTTTATTTTCAATATTTTGTTGCGAATCCTTTGGAGGCAATCACTGCTTTAAGTCTGGAACCCATGGACATCACCAAACGCTGGGTTTCCTCCTTCTTAATGCTTTGCCAGGCCTTTACAGCCGCAGCCTTCAGGTCTTGCTTGTTTGTGGGTCTTTCCGTCTTAAGTCTGGATTTCAGCAAGTGAAATGCATGCTCAATTGGGTTAAGATCTGGTGATTGACTTGGCCATTGCAGAATGTTCCACTTTTTTTCACTCATGAACTCCTGGGTAGCTTTGGCTGTATGCTTGGGGTCATTGTCCATCTGTACTATGAAGCGCCGTCCGATCAACTTTGCGGCATTTGGCTGAATCTGGGCTGAAAGTATATCCCGGTACACTTCAGAATTCATCGGCTACTCTTGTCTGTCTGCTGTTATGTCATCAATAAACACAAGTGACCCAGGGCCATTGAAAGCCATGCATGCCCATGCCATCACGTTGCCTCCACCATGTTTTACAGAGGATGTGGTGTGCCTTGGATCATGTGCCGTTCCCTTTCCTCTCCAAACTTTTTTCTTCCCATCATTCTGGAACAGGTTGATCTTTGTCTCATCTGTCCATAGAATACTTTTCCAGAACTGAGCTGGCTTCATGAGGTGTTTTTCAGCAAATTTAACTCTGGCCTGTCTATTTTTGGAATTGATAAATGGTTTGCATCTAGATGTGAACCCTTTGTATTTACTTTCATGGAGTCTTCTCTTTACTGTTGACTTAGAGACAGATACACCTACTTCACTGAGAGTGTTCTGGACTTCAGTTGATGTTGTGAACGGGTTCTTCTTCACCAAAGAAAGTATGCGGCGATCATCCACCACTGTTGTCATCCGTGGACGCCCAGGCCTTTTTGAGTTCCCAAGCTCACCAGTCAATTCCTTTTTTCTCAGAATGTACCCGACTGTTGATTTTGCTACTCCAAGCATGTCTGCTATCTCTCTGATGGATTTTTTCTTTTTTTTCAGCCTCAGGATGTTCGGCTTCACCTCAATTGAGAGTTCCTTAGACCGCATGTTGTCTGGTCACAGCAACAGCTTCCAAATGCAAAACCACACACCTGTAATCAACCCCAGACCTTTTAACTACTTCATTGATTACAGGTTAACGAGGGAGACGCCTTCAGAGTTAATTGCAGCCCTTAGAGTCCCTTGTCCAATTACTTTTGGTCCCTTTAAAAAGAGGAGGCTATGCATTACAGAGCTATGATTCCTAAACCCTTTCTCCGATTTGGATGTGAAAACTCTCATATTGCAGCTGGCAGTGTGCACTTTCAGCCCATATTATATATATATAATTGTATTTCTGAACATGTTTTTGTAGACAGCTAAAATAACAAAACTTGTGTCACTGTCCAAATATTTCTGGACCTAACTGTATGTATATATATATATATATATATATATATATATATATATATATATATATATAAAAATAAAAATATATTATTTATTATTATAGCGCCATTTATTCCATGGCGCTTTACAGGTGAAAAGGGGTATACGTACAACAGTCATTAACAGTACAAACCAGACTGGTACAGGAGGAAAGAGGACCCTGCCCGTGAGGGCTCACAGTCTACAGGGAATGGGTGATGGTACAATAGGTGAGGACGGAGCTGGTTGCGCAGTGGTATACTGGACTGAGGGCTATTGTAGGTTGTAGGCTTGTTGGAAGAGATGGGTCTTGAGGTTCCTCTTGAAGCTTTCCACGGTAGGGGAGTCTGATATGCTGAGGTGGAGCGATCCAGAGTATGGGGGATGCACGGGAGAAATCTTGTACGTGGTTGTGGGAAGAGGAGATAAGAGAGGAGTAGAGAAGGAGAGCTTGTGAGGATCTGAGGTTGCGTGCAAGTAGGTACTGGGAGACTAGGTCACAGATGTAAGGAGTAGACAGGTTGTGGATGGCTTTGTATGTCATGGTTAATGTTTTGAACTGGAGTCGTTGGGCGATGGGAAGCCAGTAAAGGGATTGGCAGATTGGCGAGGCTGTGGAATAGCGAGGGGACAGGTGGATTAAGCGGGCCACAAAGTTTAGGATAAATTGGAGGGGTGCAAGAGTGTTGGAAGGGAGGCCAGAGAGAAGGAGGTTGCAGTAGTCGAGATGATGAGGGCATGCACTAATGTTTTTGCTGATTCTTGGTTAAGGAAAGCACGGATCCGGGAGATATTTTTGAGTTGTAGTCTGCATGAGGTGAAGAGGGCTTGGATGTGTGGCTTGAAGGATAGAGCAGAGTCGAGGGTTACTCCAAGGCATCGAGCTTGTGAGACTGGGGAGAGTGAGCAACCATCAAGTTTGATGGAAAGGCTTGTTGGAGGAGATGAGTAAGGAGGAGGAAAGACAATGAACTCTGTTTTGTCTATGTTAAGCTTTAGGAATTGCGCAGAGAAGAAGGATGAAATAGCAGACAGATATTGTGGAATTTTGGTTAGTAGAGAGGTAATGTGAGGTCCAGAGAGGTAGATCTGTGTGTCATCTGCATAGAGATAATACTGAAAGCTGTGGGACTCTATGAGCTGTCCCAGCCCGAAGGTGTAGATGGAGAACAGCAGGGGTCCAAGAACTGAGCCTTGGGGGACACCGACAGATAGGGGTCAAGATAAGTAAGTGGTGTGAGAATGGGAGACGCTGAAAGTTCGGTCGGTTAGGTATGGGGAGATCCAAGATAGGGCCAAGTCTATGATGCCCAGAGATGAGAGAATCTGTAGTAGGAGGGAATGGTCTACCGTGTCGAAGGCAGAGGACAGGTCAAGGAGGAGGAGGACAGAGTAGTGTCGCTTGGCTTTGGCGGTTAGTAGAGCATTGGTGACTTTGGTTAGGGCAGTTTCAGTAGAGTGATGCGGTCAGAAGCCAGATTGTAGCTGGTCAAAGAGGGAGCAGGAGGAGAGGTATGAGGACAATTCAAGATGGACATGTTCCAGTTGCTTTGAGGCATAGGGAAGAAGGGATATATATATATATATATATGTTTGGCATTTTGTGTGGTTTTATGTTTTGGGCGTGGTGGTTTGCCTATTCGATGTATTCGATGTATCGTTTAGACTTTCTGCAGGGTTTTAACTTCTTGAAGCGCTTCTATCCCTAGGTGTGGGGGAGGGGGCCTGGAATCCACCTAAACTCTCTGCTTAGCTGAGGGATTAGTGATTCAGTCTGGCTGAGCAGAAGAGAGAAGGAGAAAGATTGATCCTCTGGGGAGAGGCTGACACCCCAGAGAGACTGAGACACCCTGATTTCCCTGGAAAAGGACTGCTGGAGGATTATGATTAACCTCCTGTGACATTTATCGCTTACTGGATTAAATTTGTGTTTCTGGACTAATTTTACCCTCTGTATGGTGGATTATTTTATAGACTCTCTGATTTGCTTGGAATAAATGTTCTTTGGATTGTTCTATCATCTCTCGATCTGTTGATTGTGGGATATAGGGGGAAGGATCCTGTCACAACAACATGTACCCGGCGTGACCTAGTGACCCGGCGCCCCTGAACAGCAGTAATGTTACTGATGTCATTGTCCTTCAGGGGCACCAATTCTTACACAGCGCAGCATGAACCAGATTTTCATAAGGCTCGATGATGCAATGCAGCCAGCCAATCACAGTAATGCCGGTAGTCAACATGGCTACTGCAAAACCATGTATGGCAGACAATCCCCACATATTGATCGGCTGCCTAACAGCCGAGATACATGCTAGGCAAGGAAGTGAATATGGTGCTCAAGCACCCACAATACTCGATGTAGTAATGAACATTGCAAAGCACCCTGATGCAAAATGTCACTTTGCTTAATTTTGTCAAAATACCTCAAAAGAATGCACTATGAAGCAATTAAAACATAGTATGTACCCCCAAGTTATATAAATTTGATATTGCTATCATCTCATTAACCTTAAATATAATTTCTTCAGGTCATTTTTACTGTAATATTTATGTCATGAAAAACACACACACAATAAATGACTGAATTGTGTTTTTTTATCATTTTAACACACTTGGGTTTTTTCCCCCATTTTCCAGTATACTATATGGTACAAACTTAAAAAGTCAAGCTGTTTGAAAAAGCGAAAGAAAAAATTGCAATGTAAAAATGCAAATTGGTTGCAACGTTAAGAGTTAATGTAGCGCTCTTGAAGCCATGAGGGAGCTACAAGGTACTGCAACCCCGCCAGGATGCAGGGCCTACCCCAAGGGACCCATAAGACCAGTGCCGGTAACAACAAAAAACATTCCAGTTAATCCCTGTTTTTCCCCAAATTCCCCATAGACTGGTACCAGACTAGGGTTGGACCTAAGGATAGCCACTTAGAGGTGGAGCCGATCCAGTTCACTAGATGACCAGGTGGGAGGGGCAGACAGTGGAGAGTGAAAGTACAGAGTGGAGTGAGTCGGTGATGGAGGGAGCAAGTGGAAGCACTGACAGGAGTGTGATGGTGACCTGAGGGCCCAGGCAGTTGGTTGCCGGTGGCGTACGGTGGAGTACTCCCGGAACCATAGCACCAATGGCGTACAGAATCCAGGGTCAGGCAAATGCTCCAGGCAGACCTGATAAAATTGGCACATGAGTGGACCATCAAGGACCTTACTGACCTTGAAGTTTGGGACACAGTAGCAATGGGAGAAACGGGGAACAGGACCAGAGACTCCGATCCACAGGGTTCACACTACCGTCATACGGACTACTGTTTAGAGACTACCAGGAGGGGACCCGTAGACGCTCCAAGCCATGGGGACCCACCAAACAGAGACAGGTGCAGGGGAAAGAAGCCACCAGGTCACTAAACCGGCACTGGGACTAAGGGGACCAGCAGTCAAGACCAGCCTTTCTCAGGTGACAAGTTTCCATCTGACTGTGAGTAAATGAACCAGTTACACTGCAACCCCTTGTGTGGCCTACCTTCTTTATGCACCCATCTACATCACCTATTCTCTGGGGCCTGGCCCTGCTTGCGGAGGGCCTAACATCCAGGCTGCCACCAATACCAGCCCCAGTAGCGAGAACTGTGCAGCGGCGGCTCCATCTACATAGCTGCAACCCGCAAGTGGTGTCACATTATAAACTTTCATTTAATCTCCCCTGCAAATATACCCCTTTTTAAAAAGTGTCCCCCCAGGACATGGAATCGGGCAACGGCCACCAAGTGACATCTCCCCAGCAATACACCGCCCGGGACCGAGTACTCCATAGCCCTGGACAAAACTTTAATAATGGTAGATTTTTTTTAATAAACAATTAGATTACTGATATGCTCTATATGGTGGACAAAAACTAGTGAAACCTTCATTTTTTTTTAATGAAATTAAAAACACGACAGAAGAGTCTAGAACATACACAAGCAAATCAGAAACATGAAAAGGTCTGCTTTCTGCACACAGGAAAAAAAATCAATGACATGTAAATGAGACTTTAAAGGTGTGGTTCACCATTTTTTTTATTCTATCAGTGTAATTTACTATTTCAGTTGTCCTCTTAATTGCCTTCTATTTTCAGTTCTGGCATTGAGCGGCGCTCTCCTGCTCGCTCAGTGCCGATCACATGACGCCTGGGTCCTGTGGCCTCTGGTATCCGCTGATGTCACATCAACATCCAGGCTCTGAAAGTAGACGTGACATCAGAAGCAGCTGCCTCTGATCCTGAGTGACTGGACTGTGGGCGGTGACTACCGAACATCACAGCCCAGCATGACGAGAAGGAAAGGAGGGTTTACTTACCCATCCTGCAGCTGTGTGTGGGTCTGGCACCAGGAGCGAGAGGAGAGGAGGAGTGATTTAGGGTGAGTATGTTATCGCATGGGGGTGGTGGTGGGAGGATGATCAGAGCGCAGGGTGCCGCTGCAAAGAATTATGGGAGTTGTAGGAACTGAACCCAGGAAGTCAGGAGAGAGTTGAAGCCAGCAATGAGGATGTGCTGCTAGAGCACGATAAAAGGTAATATTGCTGAAATGACAAAATAGATGTGTGGAGAGGCACATATTAGCAAGATTTAGGAGAAAAAAAATCAGTTTTGGTAACTGGACAACTTATTTAAAACAAATTAATACACAGTAACATCATAAGGCACAAAGGAGTTAAAACCTTGTAATGTCACAATATGAATGATTCAATGATTTAGTGAAGTTTATAAACAGTTTCTTTTGTTTTACATTAGTTTTTTGCTTTTCTTGTATTTAAAGCTATAAAGTTATGTCATCAGCTTTTTTAATTTGAATATGAAATATCCATTTTTGCTTATCTTTTATTTTTATGTGAAGTTTCTCGTTCCTTGTTTTTGGAACAATCTGTGAATATGAAAAAAAGCATAAAATATAAATATATGTTTGTGTATTTGTATTGTAATGAGGCTGATAATAATGCTGCTCAAAATATCTTTCAAGAGGTATTTTTTTCTTTTTTTTGCTCTGTTTTCATGAAAATAAAAATTCAGATTGGGATTAAAATGCAACCTGGTTTAATTTATTTTTTGTCTTATTTACATATCTACTCATTTATGGGGTATGAATTGCCTTGTTAGGATGTGTTGAGGGTGGGTCCAGGAAGTGGGGTTATAATGGACCATTACTAGTCAATGGATCAATGCCATACAAACAAGGTATTAAGAGTATGGTTCCTGTGCTGCTCCAGGAAGGTATAACCAGATAGAGTTAATTTCCTTCTTTATTTGCTTGTTTTACAAGATTTAAAAGAAGGAGACATTTAGCAAATTTTGTGTAGAGCCATAAATTTTGTTAAAGCACCACCGAAAAAATTATTTTCACCTCTGGAGTGGTGTTTTAGAGCTAAGCCCCCTGCCCTTGGCACAAGTCTCAAATCGCATCACCCGACACGGCCACACACTCTCCTGACACAAGTGTCTCAGCTGCATAGAAATACATTCAGCCGACCCACTTCTCTCCAGAGAGTGTGCAGCCGTGCCAGGTGATGTGATGCGAGACTTGCGCAAGTCACGTACGAGTCACTCACAAATGTGACTCCCATCTTATATTCAGCCTCAGGTGTCCTCACATTTTCTTGCCGTTGCTCCCGTCCCATGGTGCAATCTTGTGACCATAAATTCTGACTGCACAAAAGTCATGTTAAGTCACAAGCTCTCAATGCAAGTGTATGAGAGCCAGCCAAGGTTTTCATAGACTTGTATTGAATTGTCACTTCCGTCTGTCTTCATGACACAATTGAGCAGCTGGCAGGTTATAAACTGAAGGTGAGCGTCAGGAACATCGCTGATAACAGATGAAAACACTGAAAAGTGATTATAAGTCCATGGGCACGGTGTGCCAGAGTGTGCAAAAGAGCAGGAAGGGACACCAGGCCGTGGATCAATCCAACACGATTTATTAAGTCACGGAGCATAGAACATCCAATATCAAAATGGTTATTTAGAGTCCACAATGAGTCCTCAAAGTTCTGCGGGCGCCACCCGACAATCCGACACCACCGACAATATAGAAATAGTCCTTGGAAGTGTTCAATGTATCCAGCAGAAGAGTGATGCGACACAGTCCCACGTGGCAGCTTCTATCAATCCACACAGGTTTTGAGGGTCTGGCCGCAGCTACAGACCCTTTTAGCATCGATAGCCAACCCCCACACACACACACTGCCTGATCATCCTAGAGTGTCTTCTCCAGTGCCTAGGATCTACCCCTGGAAGGGAAAGGGTTCACCCCTACTTTTTGAGTATGTGGCTATATATGGAGAAGTTTCCAGAAACTACAAGTTTGTATTGGATGAGTCCCATGTGGAGAAGAACAAAGACACAGTCACCCACTAGATTACATTAAAGTCCAGAAACATAGGCCATGGATGGACAAACTATTACAATACTGCTGGAGGCCTGATTACATTATGGTACAGGCTGGCGGGACACACTGTTATACATGGGTCTTAGATTTACAGCACCACAGTGCTGAAAATAAAAATAAAAAATGCTGTAGTGATGCTTTAATCCCTTCACCACCCAGCATGTTTTCATCTTCCTGACCAGGCCATTTTTTTAAATTGTGACCAGTGTCAATTTATGAGGTATTAACTCAGGAATGCTTCAATGAATCTCAGTTATTCTGAGACTGTTTTTTCATGGCATTGTAATTAGAGATGAGTGATGTTTGAGATTCGAGGTTTGCCAATTTCATGTTCGAGTGATTTTGGGGGGTGTTCGAGATGTTCGAAGAAGTCAAGCCTTTTGCTACAATCTCAACAGTTCAAGTTACGTTCAAGAACGGTTCGAGCACCAAAAGCGTGGCTTTTCACAGTAAGTATGTGCGCACCTTTTGTATCTGCATGCGTCCTGCATCCCCAGCACAATACCCCTTTCTTTCCTACTCACCGATCACGGGCGTCTCGCTGCACAGCTGTCACAAATCTCCAGCGGCTTTTCCTCTTTTGAACATGGCTGCCGCTTCATTATTCAATTAGTTATTCTGTGCTTTCCTCGCCCACCGGCGCCCATGATTGGTTGCAGTCAGACATGCCCCCACGATGAGTGACAGCTGTCCAACTGCAACCAATGAAATTCATGAAATAATTAAAAAAAGGGCTTCCCTATATTTTTGGTTCCCAGCCGGGTACAAATAGGCAGCTGGGGGTTGGGGGAAGCCCGTAGCTGCCTACTGTACCTGGCTAGCATACAAAAACATGGCAAAGTCCACGTAATTTTTTTGGGGCGCAAAAAACTCCTGCATACAGTCCTGGATGGAGTAAGCTGAGCCTTGTAGTTCTGCAGCTGCTGTCTGTCTGTGTGGAGGAGAGCAGACAGCAGCTGCAGAACTACAAGGCTCAGCATGCTCCATTCACTACTGTATGCAGGATAGCAGACAGCAGCTACAGAACTACAAGGCTCAGCATACTCCATCCAGGACTGTATGCAGGAGTTTTTTGCCCACCAAAAAAATGACGTGGGCTTCGCCATATTTTTGTATGCTAGCCAGGTACAGCAGGCAGGTACGGCTGCCCCCAACCCCCAGCTGCTTATTTGTACCAGGTTGGGAACTAAAAAAATAGGGAACCCCTTTTTTTAATTATTTCATGAATTTTATGAAATAATTAAAAAAAAATCGACATGAGCTTCGCCCCATTTATGTGTCCAGCCAGGTACAACTAGGCAGCTGGGAATTGGAATCTGCAGCACAGGTTGGCCTGAGCTTTCTGGGCCCCTCTGCTGCGAATTGCAGTCTGCAGCCGCCCCAGAAAATGGTGCTTTCATAGAAGCGCCATCATCTGGCGCTGTACCCAACTCTTCCAGCAGCCCTGAAGCCGGGTGGCTTGCTGGGTAATAATGAGTTAATACTAGCTTTGTTTTACTAGCTAGTATTAAGCCAGAGATTCTTAATGTCAGGCAACTTTGACCCGGCCATTAAGAATCTCCAATGAAGGGTTAAAAAAAAGACACCACACACAGAAAAAATACTTTAATAGAAATAAATACACATACACACTTAAAGACTCCATGTTTATTACTCCCTCTCATCCCTCCACGATCCATGGTCTTCTGTCTTCTTTCTCCTTCAACCCATGCAGCTCTGCTACATCAGACAGTGCAGCATGGGAGTAAGACGCTGCTGCTCCCCATGCAGTCTATTCACTCAGTGAGTGAGCAGAGGCTGCAGGCTGTAAGTGGTGACGTCGCCGCTGACAGGCGGGTTTCTATAGCAACGGTGATCTCCGCTGTTCACCGGCTGTGGCAGCCGGTGAATAACGGAACGGTGAAGCAGAACGGGGAAGCCGACCATGTGCCAGAGCATTTCGCCGGTACACGGAGATGCTGGAATAATCACTGTGTACCGGAGAGATGCACTGACAGGACCTAGCATTACATCTAGCCATGTGACCAGTCTGTAGCCAATGAGATAATGGACACGTGACTGGTCACATGCCTTTTTTTGACGTCACGGAAGGTCCTATCATGAGTGCTGGTTACCGAGAGCATGCAGCGATTATCGGAAGGAAAAGCGGCGGGAGACAGAGTGCAGGACGTGTCGCGGGGACCTGTAAGTGTAATGGCAATGTTTATTAACTGTATGTGTACATTTATAATGTGTTTTTATGTGTTTGCCTGCCATTGGTTTCAATGAGGTTCAAGAGGTTCGTCGCACGGTTTGTCGAACGTTCGTCGAACGGGCCCTCCGTTTGACGAACTGAACTCGAGCCTTCAGAGGCTCGTTCATCTCTAATTGTAATTCATGTTCATGGTAAATTTAGAACAATATTTGTTTGCATTTATTTGTGAAAATATTGGAAACTTGTCAATATTTTAGAAAATTTGGCATTTTTCAAACTTTTAATTTTTATGTCTTTAAACCAAAGAGCTACACCGTGTGCAGAATTATTAGGCAAGTTGTATTTTAGAGGAATTTTTTTTTATTATTGATCAACAACTATGTTCTCAATCAACCCAAAAGACTCATAAATCTCAAAGCCTAATATTTTTGGAAGTTGGAGTGGTTTTTTTTTTAGATTTGGCTATCTTAGGAGGATATCTGTTTGCGCAGGTAACTATTAGGCTATGTGCCCACGTGTGCGCTCTGCACTGCAGCTAAAAGGTGCGCTTCAGAGCGCAGCTGAAAAGCTGTGTTCTGAAGCGCATGGTGCCTGCAGAGAACGTGCGCTCTGCATGCTGCCTCTCCCTATAGACAGCATTCAAACCGCACGGAAGAAGTGACATGTCACTTCTTAGAACGCAGCGATTCGGGCAGCAGTCAAATCGCTGCGTTCTAATATGCCACGTGCGCACGGCTCCTGCACAATCTCCATAGACTGTGCAGGGGACGCAGGACGCATGCAGTTACGCTGCGGTGCAGATCGCAGCGTAACTGCATGAAATCACACAACGTGGGCACATAGCCTTACTGTGCAGAATTATTAGGAAACTTAATAAAAAACAAATATATTCCCATCTCACTTGTTTATTTTCACCAGGTAAACCAATATAACTGCACAAAATTTAGAAATAAACATTTCTGACATGCAAAAACAAAATGCAAAAAATTAGTGACAGATATAGCTACCTTTCTTTATGATGACACTCAACAGCCTACCATCCATAGATTCTGTCAATTTCTTGATCTTTTTACGATCATAATTGCATGCAGCAACCACAACAGCCTCCCAGACACTGTTCCGAGAGGTGTACTGTTTTTCCTCCCTATAGATCTCACATTTTATGAGTGACCACAGGTTCTCTATGGGGTTCAGATCAGGTGAACAAGGGGGCCATGTCATTATTTTTTCATCTTTTAGACCTTTACTGGCCAGCCACGCTGTGAGTAGTTGGATGCATGTGATGGAGCATTATCCTGCATGAAAATCATGTTTTTCTTGAACAATACCGACTTTTTCCTGTACCACTGCTTGAAGAAGTCTTCCAAAACTGGCAGAAGATCTGGGAGTTGAGCTTCACTCTATTCTCAACCCGAAAAAGTCCCACAACTTCATATTTGATGATAACAGCCCTTACCCCAGTACCCCACCTCCTCCTTGCTGGTATCTGAGTAGGTGTGAAGCTCTCTACCTTTTACTGATCCAGCCTCTGGCCCATCCATCTGGCTCTTGAAGGGTCACTCTCATTTCATCAGTCCATAAAACCTTTGAAAAATTAGTCTTAAGATATTTCTTGGCCCAGTCTTGATGTTTTATCTCGTTTTTTGGTGATCACGCTTCAAAAGTTTGGCAATTTCAAGACTGCTGCATCCCTCTACAAGACATCTCACAATTTTGGACTTTTCAGAGCCCATCAAATCTCTCTTCTGACCCATTTTGCCAAAGGAAAGGAAATTGTCTAAGAATTAAGCACACCTTATATAGGGTGTTGATGTCATTACACTACACCCCTCCTTATTTCAGAGATGCACATCACCTGATTACTTAATTGGTAGTTTGATCTCAAGCCTATACAGCTTGGAGTAGGACAACATGTATAAAAATTATCATGTGATCAAAATACTCATTTGCCTAATACATCTGCACACAGTGTACTGTACATGATGAACTCAATTGCCATGGGCTACAATCGGGCCCACGTGATCATCTCTTGGGGGCTTTATGGTGTGGGAGCATACTCCCTCTCCCTGCCCCTAAATGTTATTGATCGAAGCATTTAGTGGCTTATGCAACCAGGGGCAGCACAGGCACCGTCCCTGGCTTTGACAGCTGCAGCTCAACCATAACTTACTCTGAGCTCTCGGTGGCAATTTTGAACGCATTGCTCCTTTGCCCTCGTGATCTCCATGACATAAGTTTACATCATAAGTCGTGAACCCCTTTCTGACCATGACGTAAACTTACGTCAAATGTTGTGAAGGAGTTAAAGTGACCTGTCACACTGTTTTTAGTGTCTGAACAAATGCCATCACCTTTTACAGCTCCTTTACTGCATTCCCCAAAAGTGTCTATTGTCTCCTGACTTCCTACTGTATACTCTCAAAAATACCTTTTTAATTGCTCCTATATGGTATGTAAATTGGTTGATCAGGTGAGGAGTGTCATTGCTGTGGTGTCTGATACTCTTCTTTGCTCTTAAACACAATCCTCCAGGTTTGATTGATCTGAATAAGGTGTCCGACGTCATCTACATAGCTGAATGAAATCTCGTGCCTGTGCAGTAGCATCCTGATTTGAGTACTTTTCTCTGCTCTGCTGGTTTCAGTACATAGGAGCCAGAGTGATATGTGATCGTACATGAGCAGTTATGTTTTATGCCCAGTCCCAGCTGCCTTGAGATAATTAACAAGTTGCCCCTGTGTAGTTTTAAGCTGATCTCTCACCTTCCTCGTGATCCTGGAGACCCCAAGAGGTGAGATTTAGCATGGTGCCCCAGATCGATGTCGATTGTCACTCATTTTGTAGTTCTTCCATTTTCTTACTATTGCTCCAACAGTTGTCTCCTTCTCAACCAGCGTCTTACTTATGCTTTTGTAGTTCATTCCAGCCTTGTGCAGGTCTATGACCTTGTCCCTGACATCCTTAGAAAGTTCTTTGGTCTTGCCCATGTTGAAGAGGCTAGAGTCTGACTGATTGAGTATGAGGACAAGAGTCTTTTATATGGTGACAATTTAAGACAGCCGACTTTAATGCAGGTAATAAGTTTATTAGGAGCATCTAACTTGTCTGTTGGAGCCAGACCTCTTAATGGTTTGTAGGGGATGAAATACTTATTTCTCTCTGGAAAATGCAAATAAATTTGTATAGTTTATACAATGTGATTTTTTTGGATTTCATTTTAGATATTCTATATCTCACTGTTAAAATTAACCTACCCTTAAAATTATAGACTGTTCATGTCTTTGTCAGTGGGTAAACTTACAAAAATTAGCAAGGGATCAAATAATTATTTCCTTTACTGTATGTCTGAAATTGGCCGCCTGATTTTTGGGATGTTTAAAGGAGTTTTCCTACTTAACATTCTATATTGGGACATCACCTACTCACAGAATAGGAGATGACTTGCTGGGAGTTCCACTAGTGGGATCATCACCAATCACTAGCACTGCCCTCTGAAGTGCTCTGTGTCAATGCAATGATGGTCAAACATAAGCGGCATTGATTAATTTATTGTTTGCAGGATTGCTGAAGATAGCCAATCTCTGAAATGAACTCTCTAGGAGCTGCAGTACATAAACAATGTATGGTGCATAAGGAAGTTTTACTCTATTTATACCAAAGTTCCCTTCCCAATATTATGCAAATTAAAAAAATGTCCGTGGAGCCTCTTTTAGGAGCCTCGACACAGAAAATAGCCAGAATCCTACTCCAAACTGATGAGGGGCAATACCCGGAAACAGCTGTCTGTGGATGGATACCTGGCCTTGGTATTTCTCTTGTCATATATTTAAACCATCAAAAAGTTGGATTTTGACTAAAAGAGCTACTTAATATGGTGGTTATTGTGGTCTCCTTAAAAAGAACCACTCCTTGGATAGGTCCTTCCCAGAAGATATCTGGCTATTTTCTGTGTCGAGATTAGAGATGAGCGAACCGGTCGCGGTTCGGCTCGAGGTCGGTTCGCCGAACGAAGGTCCCGTTCGAGTTCGGTTCGTCGAACGTTCGACGAACCGTACTCGAACCGCATAGAACACTATGGCAGGCAATCACAAACACAGAAAATCACCTAGAAAACACCCTCAAAGGTGTCCAAAAGGTGACAAACAACTCACAACAAAACACAAACACATGGGAAAGTGACAAGGACATATACTCATGCGAAAACAAAAGAGCTGGACAAGGAAAAAGAGGAGGAGACACAGATATATGAGTATATGCAAGGAAACATCGATGCCATTACTGTGCAACTTGAGCCCTGCTCATTTTAGGCTTCCAATCTGGATAAATTGCCTGAGCTTGCCACGTACGCCTTGGGGATCTTGTCGTGTCCTGCAGCCAGCGTTCTCTCGGAACCTGTCTTCAGTGCTGCTGGGGGTCTGCTGGCAGATAAGCACACGTGTCTGTCCACTGACAATGTGGACATGGCTCTCAGAGGACTTTTCTTCCCCTGGCTCAGCCAGGGGAGGCGAAAGGCACGCGTATTTTTGAGAGTGCTTCATGCAAAGCATCTTTTTCTTTTTCAAAAGGGGGGTCAACTTATGCCAGTCAAGTGGGGTGTGTATGGCCCAATTAGTGGAAACGAGAGAGACTGTGGTTGGAGTCCCCTCGCTTTTGAAAAAAGAACCAAGATGAAGAAGTCATGGCTCTCAGAGGACTTTTCTTCCCCTGGGTCATCCAGGGGACGGGAAAGGCACGCGTATTTTTGAGAGTGCTTCATGCAAAGCATCTTTTTCTTTTTCAAAAGGGGGGTCAACTGATGCCAGTCAAGTGGGGTGTGTGTGGCCCAATTAGTGGCAACGAGGAAGACTGGTTGGAGTCCCCTCACTGTGTTTCTAAAAGAACCAAGATGAACAAGTCATGGCTCTCAGAGGACTTTTCTTCCCCTGGGTCATCCAGGGGACGGGAAAGGCATGCGTATTTTTGAGAGTGCTTCATGCAAAGCATCTTTTTCTTTTTCAAAAGGGGGGTCAACTGATGCCAGTCAAGTGGGGTGTGTGTGGCCCAATTAGTGGCAACGAGGAAGACTGGTTGGAGTCCCCTCGCTGTGTTTCTAAAAGAACCAAGATGAACAAGTCATGGCTCTCAGAGGACTTTTCTTCCCCTGGGTCATCCAGGGGACGGGAAAGGCACGCGTATTTTTGAGAGTGCTTCATGCAAAACATCTTTTTCTTTTTCAAAAGGGGGGTCAACTGATGCCAGTCAAGTGGGGTGTGTGTGGCCCAATTAGTGGCAACGAGGAAGACTGTGGTTGGAGTCCCCTCGCTGTGTTTCTAAAAGAACCAAGATGAACAAGTCATGGCTCTCAGAGGACTTTTCTTCCCCTGGGTCATCCAGGGGACGGGAAAGACACGCGTATTTTTGAGAGTGCTTCATGCAAAGCATCTTTTTCTTTTTCAAAAGGGGGGTCAACTGATGCCAGTCAAGTGGGGTGTGTGTGGCCCAATTAGTGGCAACGAGGGAGACTGTGGTTGGAGTCCCCTTACTGTGTTTTACATGATTTTTGAAGGGCATGACATGCCTAAGAGGTTGAGTTTCATCATCTGCAACTTGTTGGCAACAGAAAGGCTGCCTTTACACCCTTTTGAGACTGAAGATTTTCGAGACCTTATGCCCATTGCAGTGCCCCAAGAGCCAATGGCCTGTTATCACTCCTTCTCCAAGAAAGGCGTGCCCGCGCTACCACAGCAGGTCGCACACAACCTCACCGATTCCTTAAGAAACTCTGTGTGTGACAGGGTGGATTTCACCGCAGATACTTGGACCAGTAAGCATGGACAGGAGAGTTACATGTTGCTGACTGGGCACTGGGTAACTATGGTGAGAGATGGAGAAGGGTTTGCTGTACAAGTCTTGCCGTCCCCACGACTTGTGTGTCAATCCTTCCTCTGTATGTACAAGTTCCTCCACAGCTTCTGCCTCCTTAACCTCGTGTGGGTCCTCCACCTCGGCCCAAACACTGTGTGGTCAGGCCACCCTTCCTTGTAACTGCGCCCAAGGAATCCCACACACCTCCTTACTATGCTGGCAGCAGAGCTCAAGGCCATCAGGCGTTCAAATGTTTACTTTGAAATGTAGAGGAAATGTGAGACACCGCTGAGGAATTGTGGACGGTTAGCTCTGGAGAGTGAGACCGAGTTTCATCAATGGTTGTCTACACTCAAGCAGCAGTCAGGGAAGGTCGGGTGCGACAATGATGCAAACCAGTCTGCGACCCTTCTTCAGGGTTATGTGACACACGTGCCTTGTATGGCTCACGTGTTGAACATGGTTGTCCAGCAATTTTTAAAACACTATCCCGGCCTACATGGCCTTCTGCAGAGGGCACGGTGTAACGCCTGCCTGGATCGACACACTCAGATGGGCTGTAAAGGATAGGCTAGAGGCAAGCCACTCACCAAGCTGGACACCCAGAACCCTGAAACCCTTTAACCCCTATACAGTGATTTGGAATTACACAGGGTCCAAGTTGATCAATACCTGTGGAAGGCTGCAGTTCCAGAGAATAGTAGTCATGCAGGGTCAAAAACATTAATTGAGGAAGAGGAACAGAATGGGATGGCCAGGACTTAATCAGAAAACAAGCAGAGGTGAAATGCGGATCGGCCAACGAGGTACATAAACAGCAAGCAGGAAAAGTAGTCAGGTAACAAGCACACAAACTCATAAAACTGAACTAAGGGTAACAGTAACAAGAGGTTCATAGCTTTGTCTGGCAGTGGTCTGCAGACAGGAGGGGCCTAAAAAAGGGTGTGGTGTCTTCCCATTGGTTGTAGCTAAATGATGGTACTTCATCTGTGAGATACCTCACCACCTACATTCAGCCTGTGGTTCTGTATCTGTCAAGGTAACGCAACCCACTGGGTAACCATAACCTGCATCCACCTGCGCCGCAGGCATCGACTCCTTTCCCATCATCAGCACTATGCACGAAAGGAACACGTTGTCACCTGGCGACCGGAGTACAAATTGATTGAGTGGACTACGTTGGTGACTTAACAGCCGTGTGCGGCAATGATGCAAACCTGTCTGCGGCCCTTCGTCAGGGCAATGTGACACACGTGCCTTGTATGGCTCACGTGTTGACTCTGATTCTCCAGCAATTTTTAAAATACTATCCCGGCCTACATGGCCTTGTGCAGCGGGCACGCTGCTATGTGCTCACTTTCATCGTGCGCACCCAGCAGCTCAACAACTTTCATCGCTCCTGAAGTCTTAGGGTCTGGCGGTTAAACGCCTGAAATGCGATGTTCCGACACGCAGGAATTTGAATCTGCACATGTTTCAGCATCTGTGGCAGCACCGCAGAGCCCTGCTGAAATACGGTATGACGTATACCCTGGGCTAACTTGATCCAGAGGTGGTGCAGATCACGCTGCTGGAGTGGTGTCAGATCAAGGACCTATGCACCCTTCTACACAGTTTACAAATATCGACAAAGATCTTTAGCACTGGCAATGCCATTCTCAGCGTGACAATTCTGGTCATCTACAAGATGGAGCACACTGTATGCATTATTTGGAGTCAGGTGTTGGTCCAAGAGGAAGGGGAGGAAGTACAGGAGGAGTCATATGCAGGAGGGATAATAAGATCTACAAGGTCCAGATGGTGAGCGGCACCTAGGCGAAAGTCAAGGGACGGTGGGGAGAGGGATTAACAAGGGCGCATAGTATCAGCAAAAATTGTTGAGGAAGGTGCAGGAGCCCTTGAAGAAATGGAGGACGAACTGGCGATGGGCATGGAAGACTCAGCAGATGAGTGAGAGCTTGCTCACATTTCGGTTGTGCGAGGTTGTGGGGAGAGGGCAGAGGAAGGAGACATGATTCTCACCTCTCTGCCACCAACACACCAAGGACTTGGTCCTCCTGGATGCACAAGACACATGAGCGCCTTCTTGCTGCACTACCTACAACATGACCCTCGGATTGTACGAATTCGAAGTAATGCTAACTACTGGGTTACCACACTGTTAGATCCCCGGTACAAGACAAAATTTGGCGAAATAATTCCTGCCATAGAAAGGGACGCACGTATACAGGAGTATCTGCAGAAGGTGGTACGGATTCTTAGATCTGCTTTTATCAGTAAACACCAGTGCTGCACAGAGGGAATCTCAACGCTTTGTCATGGATAGGAGGAAATGGGCTTTTACTTGTCCACATCTGAGGGACCGAGGGCTGGCTGCTGTGCTGAGATGGCATTGAGTATGGTGTCCCTGCAGAGTTGCACTTTTGGTCATATACCAAATGAGTTGAAAAAGGACAAATGCTGGTGGAAAGGGGAACAGGTGTGTTGGAAAAGGGAAAAAAGTTTTTGTCCGTGGGTTTGGTGGTTAAGCAAAAGTAACATTTGATGAAGAAACACCATCTGTTACAGTGGGACTGGCAGATTTGGATAAGGTGGTATATACTATGTTACCACTATATAACGAAAATTAATAAGAAAAGAAAGAGAAAGGTATATATCCCCATCAGCAGTCAATGTCCACCGTGCTCCCAGATGGAAAAGGAGAGGTTGGCAACTGGAAGGTTAGGTGGAGGATACAGATCTGTGGGGCTATGAAACTAATAGTTGCCTGAACCGAGTTAGACGCCACTCGGATCTGGAGACTGGGAGCCCTGTTAGCGTCACAGGGTCCACACACCCACCCAGCCCAGGAACTCCCTGTTAACATCACAGGGGCCATTCAGTACGCTGACCGTGTGCGTAGGGGCCACACCTGTGGACAGCAGGCGCATCAGCAGCAGCAGGCCTGTTAATGCCACTGGGCTGCACAAGCAGGACTTGTAGGACAGGAGCTGGTCTTAACCGTTCTGCGTTACCAACTGTGGTGGCGGTCTGCATTGACGCCCTTTCCCTGCCTACCTCTGGCCTAAAGCCGCAATGGGTTCAACACATGGAGGTGTGATCTTTCAGGACATAATAGAAGACTGCGCACCTCCTTGTTGGCTCCAGCCCGTTTTATAACCTGGGTCCGCCCCAAGCCAAGGTGGACCACAATGCACCTCCTGGAGACCAAAGCAGAGTGACACGTCATGAGTGGCATAACTAGCGTCCTATTTGGAACCGCAACTTCAATAATGACCTCATGGCTGCCACGACACAAACACCTCACCAGTCATCGTCTGACCATCAATAATGAGGTGACAAGTCATAGGGGCGGGCCTCTGCAAGCCATTTGGGAGTGGCCTGGCCACATCGTCAGGACACCTGATGCCCTGTGGTCTATATGGGCCCCCCCCACATTAGGGGCAGGGCCAAAGAGTTCATTACCGGACCTAGTTTCTGATGCAGTAAGTGCCTGAGCATGATCAGTTGCATGAAATAGAGTCTCTGAAAAAAGACTATCAGCTTTAGCATGGTGTCTCGGCACAAAACAGGACTTAGAACCGGCACAGAATGCAAGTACCTGTGCAAAGAGGCTTTTTACACTAAGTGTGGGAGCATGCGCTGTATCCCGAAATGAAGACTTAGCCTCAGGAATGGCACAGTCAGGCTGAGCATACTCACTAGGCGAAACACTGTAGTTAGGCTGCAGCTGGGGTAAATCGGCACACGCATGCGCACTAGCTGCCTCTCCACACTTACACGTGGAGGAGAAATTGCTCTTCGGGTGTGGACTTGGAGATGCTGTCTATGAACAGAAGGAAAAGCTAAAGGAAGCCTCACTTTCTATCCCTCCGAATTATCAAATGCAGCAATGAATTCCCTGAATTTGTTATAACATTAGCGTAGCAAAATGTGCATGAGGGTGTCCTGCACAGGTGCTAGAAATAGCTTGGCACCAGTGGGACAATAATGAAATACAACATCCAGTTCTATGATGCCACTAAATGGCAGTATTTTTTGCTATCATTATAGCTTATTAAAAACAGGGCAGGAGGGTGTCCTGCAGAGGTGCTGCACATAGATTTGCACCAGTGGGGCACTAAAGGAGTACAACAGCCACTTATTGTATGCCACTAAGTTTACTCAATTTTTGGTATTATAATGTCTTAGTAAGTAACAATGAGTTTGAGTGTGCAATGCAGGCAGAGGTGCTGCAAATATCTTTGCACTAGTGGGACTATACAGAAGTCCAACAGCCACGTTTAGGATGCCACTAAGTTCACTCAGTGTTTGCTAGTATAATGGCTTAGTAACAATGAGTTGGAGTGTGCAAAGGGCAGGAGGGTACAGTGGCAGGGTTGTGGGTCTCTGGGTAGAGGAAAGGAAGCCTCCCTTTCTATCCTTCCTAATGGGGAAATGCAGCGAGGAAATCCCTGACCTTAGCTACACAGACGCTGTCATCTTGTGTAACTGTTAAACTCTGTTTTCAGGACCTGTCACCTATGGCTCTGACCCTGCCGGTATGAGCCCTTAAAAGGACTGATAGAAAGTGCTATCCCTATGCTGTCCAGCGCTGTGTATGGAGCGTATACAGCACTATCGGCGATAGGAGCTGCGCCAGTGATGTCTGACACCAAGGACGCAGAAGAGATAATGGCGTCCGGACGGGCAGATACTCGTTTTTTTAATGCAGGGACATGTGACATGGACATCCTATCACACATGCCGTTGCTTCTCTAGCTAAAAGTCCACTTAGCTGTGTGTGTGTCTGGGATTGGCTGACATGCTGGCCCTCCCCACTACACGCGCGCGCATAGGGAAGGAAGACAAGGAAAAAAAAAAAAAATGGCGATCGCCATTATACATACAGCAGTGATCTGAATGCGCTGTTCCCGCACACTATACACTGAAATGTCATAATAGTGTGAGTCACAGAGTGACTTACACTATTACAGCGGAAAGCCAGCTAGGAATTAGCTGTTTTTTTTGCTGCTAGAACTGTTCTCGAACGTATCTAGAACTATCGAGCTTTAGCAAAAAAGATCGAGTTCTAGTTCAATCTAGAACAGCCCCCAAAATCACTCGAGCCGCGAACTGGAGAACCTCGAACCGCGCTCAACTCTAGTCGAGATTCCTAGCAGAGGCTCCATGGACCTTATTTTATTTGCATACTTCCCAGGGGGCAATGCACCTAGGAATTCACTGTGTTGAGCGCCTTTGCTGGCTGCCGGCAGTATTTTCTCTGGCTGGTCTCCCCAAGATCAGTGATTGTTTTGTCTTGCTTCCCAACATTATGGGAGTTATAGTGATCAGTAAGTTATCACATATCTTGTGGATATTCCCAAGCTGAAAACTCCTACAAATATCATACCTCTTGTAGATAATATTTTATTGAAATTTTAAGAGTTTTAACAAGTCTCTTTGAGCTAAATGTGGCATCTGCACAAATATCCTTTCTAAAGGCTCTTACTAACAATATATTTTGACAAACCAATTATCCATGATTAGGATCTTTCATAAAGAAAATAACAAAGTCTGAACAAAACTCAAATATACCAATGAAATAAGAACTAAAATTGTATAAAAGGTCATCTTGACATTGGCATGCGACATGGTTGAAATGATGTGGTGCTTATGCTTTTTTCAATGTATGCTTGTTGAAGATGAATATATTGACAAGCTGAGAAACAACTTTGTGTCTAATTTCCTGAAGTGTGCTGTTCCCAAAAATGTCAAACTGATAGCAATTGGATTCAGTGATCACCAAAAATAAATAAATTAATGTCTGGCACAAGTTCACGCTGAAGACTACATTAGCCAAGACCAAGTTGATACGCCATTATGCCTTTCAACAATCACATCCCATTTTCTAGAAAACTTATCACAATATGTATAAAAGATTAGAGAGAGATAGCACTGGATATTTTATAAATTAACATTCTAGGCTAGATTGCAGAACTCATTAACATAGATGGAGATATAAAAGCCTAAATCTAACTATATTGTACAAGGGACTGCTAATAAGTCTTTGGCTTTGTGATCTTTTTTTGTTTCTATAGTAACAAATGTTACATCACATGAAAGCCTTATGTGTCTAATATACAGTACAGATCAAAAGTTTGGACACACCTTCTCATTCAAAGAGTTTTCTTTATTTTCATGACTCTGAAAATTGTAGATTCACATTGAAGGCATCAAAACTATGAATTAGCACATGTGGAATGAAATACATAACAAAAAGTGTGAAACAAGTGAAAATATGTCCTATATTCTAGGTTCTTCAAAGTAGCCACCTTTTGCTTCGATTACTGCTTTGCACACTCTTGGCATTCTCTTGATGAGCTTCAAGAGGTAGTCACCGGAAATGGTTTTCCAACAGTCTTGAAGGAGTTCCCAGAGATGCTTAGCACTTGTTGGCCCTTTTGCCCTAACTCTGTGGTCCAACTCACCCCAAACCATCTCGATTGGGTTCAGGTCTGGTGACTGTGGAGGCCAGGTCATCTGGCATAGCACCACATCACTCTCCTTCTTAGTTAAATAGCCCTTACACAGCCTGGAGGTGTGTTTGGGGTCATTGTCCTGTTGAAAAAAAAATGATGGTCCAACTAAACGCAAACCGGATGGAATAGCATGCCACTGCAAGATGCTGTGGTAGCCATGCTGGTTCAGTATGCCTTCAATTTTGAATAAATCCCCAACAGTGTCACCAGCAAAGCACCCCCACACCATCACGCCTCCTCCTCCATGCTTCACGGTGGGAACCTGGCATGTAGAGTCCATCTGTTCACCTTTTCTGCGTTGCACAAAGACACAGTGGTTGGATCCAAAGATCTCAAATTTGGACTCATCAGACCAAAGCAGAGATTTACACTGGTCTAATGGCCATTCCTTGTGTTCTTTAGCCCAAACAAGTCTCTTCTGCTTGTTGCCTGTCCTTAGCAGTGGTTTCCTAGCAGCTATTTTACCATGAAGGCCTGCTGCACAAAGTCTCCTCTTAACAGTTGTTCTAAAGATGTGTCTGCTGCTAGAACTCTGTGTGGCATTGACCTGGTCTCTAATCTGAGCTGCTGTTACTAGAGATGAGCGAACCGGTCCCGGTTCGGCTCGAGGTCGGTTCCCCGAACGGACCTCCCGTTCGAGTTCGGCTCGTCGAACGTTCGACGAACCGAACTCGAGCCAATAGGAAACAATGGCAGGCAATCACAAACACAGTAAAACACCTAGAAAACACCCTCAAAGGTGTCCAAAAGGTGACAAACAACTCAAACACATTGGAAAGTGACAAGGACATATACTCATGCGAAAACAAAACAGCTGGACAAGGAAAAAGAGGAGGACACACAGATATAGGCATGGCACGCCATTCTAAAATCATGTAAAACACCGCAAGGTGACTCCAAGCATAGTCTCCCTTTTTTTCCAAAAATTGGGCCCCACACCCACCCACCCATTCAGTGGCAGCAGTTGGGCCCCAGTTGTACAATTCACAGCTAGATTTGCAGCAAGCACATTCAAAAATACGCCATTCTTATCCGTCCCCAGGATGACACCGGGGTAGGTAGCAAAGTCTTTCCTGATCCCAGCTCTGTTCATCTTGGCTTCTTTTAAAAACACAGCAAGCAAGGGTTACTCCAAGCGGAGTCTCCCTTTTTTTCCAAAAATTGGGCCCCACACACACCCACCCATTCAGTGGCAGCACTTGTGCCCTAGTTGTACACTTCACAGCTAGATTTGCATCAAGCACATTCCAAAATACGCCATTCTTATCCGTCCCCAGGATGACACCGGGGTAGGTAGATAAAGTCTTTGCTGACCCATGACTTGTTCATCTTGGCTTCTTTTAAAAACAATGTAAGCAAGGGTTACTCCAAGCGGAGTCTCCCTTTTTTTCCAAAAATTGTGCCCCACACACACCCACCCATTCAGTGGCAGCACTTGTGCCCTAGTTGTACACTTCACAGCTACATTTGCATCAAGCACATTCCAAAATACGCCATTCTTATCCGTCCCCAGGATGACACCGGGGTAGGTAGCAAAGTCTTTCCTGATCCCAGCTCTGTTCATCTTGGCTTCTTTTAAAAACACAGCAAGCAAGGGTTACTCCAAGCGGAGTCTCCCTTTTTTTCCAAAAATTGGGCCCCACACACACCCACCCATTCAGTGGCAGCACTTGTGCCCTAGTTGTACACTTCACAGCTACATTTGCATCAAGCACATTCCAAAATACGCCATTCTTATCCGTCCCCAGGATGACACCGGGGTAGGTAGATAAAGTCTTTGCTGACCCATGACTTGTTCATCTTGGCTTCTTTTAAAACAATGTAAGCAAGGGTTACTCCAAGCGGAGTCTCCCTTTTTTTCCAAAAATTGTGCCCCACACACACCCACCCATTCAGTGGCAGCACTTGTGCCCTAGTTGTACACTTCACAGCTAGATTTGCATCAAGCACATTCCAAAATACGCCATTCTTATCCGTCCCCAGGATGACACCGGGGTAGGTAGATAAAGTCTTTGCTGACCCATGACTTGTTCATCTTGGCTTCTTTTAAAAACAATGTAAGCAAGGGTTACTCCAAGCGGAGTCTCCCTTTTTTTCCAAAAATTGTGCCCCACACACACCCACCCATTCAGTGGCAGCACTTGTGCCCTAGTTGTACACTTCACAGCTACATTTGCATCAAGCACATTCCAAAATACGCCATTCTTATCCGTCCCCAGGATGACACCGGGGTAGGTAGATAAAGTCTTTGCTGACCCATGACTTGTTCATCTTGGCTTCTTTTAAAAACAATGTAAGCAAGGGTTACTCCAAGCGGAGTCTCCCTTTTTTTCCAACAATTGTGCCCCACACACACCCACCCATTCAGTGGCAGCACTTGTGCCCTAGTTGTACACTTCACAGCTAGATTTGCATCAAGCACATTCCAAAATACGCCATTCTTATCCGTCCCCAGGATGACACCGGGGTAGGTAGATAAAGTCTTTGCTGACCCATGACTTGTTCATCTTGGCTTCTTTTAAAAACAATGTAAGCAAGGGTTACTCCAAGCGGAGTCTCCCTTTTTTTCCAAAAATTGTGCCCCACACACACCCACCCATTCAGTGGCAGCACTTGTGCCCTAGTTGTACACTTCACAGCTACATTTGCATCAAGCACATTCCAAAATACGCCATTCTTATCCGTCCCCAGGATGACACCGGGGTAGGTAGCAAAGTCTTTCCTGATCCCAGCTCTGTTCATCTTGGCTTCTTTTAAAAACACAGCAAGCAAGGGTTACTCCAAGCGGAGTCTCCCTTTTTTTCCAAAAATTGGGCCCCACACACACCCACCCATTCAGTGGCAGCACTTGTGCCCTAGTTGTACACTTCACAGCTAGATTTGCATCAAGCACATTTCAAAATACGCCATTCTTATCCGTCCCCAGGATGACGCCGGAGTAGGTAGATAAAGTCTTTGCTGACCCATGACTTGTTCATCTTGGCTTCTTTTAAAAACAATGTAAGCAAGGGTTACTCCAAGCGGAGTCTCCCTTTTTTTCCAAAAATTGTGCCCCACACACACCCACCCATTCAGTGGCAGCACTTGTGCCCTAGTTGTACACTTCACAGCTACATTTGCATCAAGCACATTCCAAAATACGCCATAATTAACCGTCCCCAGCATGACACCGGGGTAGGTAGCAAAGTCTTTCCTGATCCCAGCTCTGTTCATCTTGGCTTCTTTTAAAAACACAGCAAGCAAGGGTTACTCCAAGCGGAGTCTCCCTTTTTTTCCAAAAATTGGGCCCCACACACCCACCCATTCAGTGGCAGCACTTGTGCCCTAGTTGTACACTTCACAGCTACATTTGCATCAAGCACATTAAAAAATACGCCATAATTAACCGTCCCCAGCATGACACCGGGGTAGGTAGCAAAGTCTTTCCTGATCCCAGCTCTGTTCATCTTGGCTTCTTTTAAAAACAATGTAAGCAAGGGTTACTCCAAGCGGAGTCTCCCTTTTTTCCAAAAATTGGGCCCCACACAGACACCTTATCAGTGGCAGCACTTGTGCCCTAGTTGCAAACAGGATGTTTTGATTTGCATCAAGCACATTCCAAATCAACAAGCATTTACTCTCCCCAGGATGACACAGGGGTAGTAAATTCCTTCTGGATCCATGACTTGTTCATTTTGATGAACGTCAGTCTGTCCAGATTGTCACTGGACAGACGCGTGCGCTTATCTGTCAGCACACACCCAGCAGCACTGAATACACGTTCAAAGACAACGCTGGCAGCTGGACACGACAAAATCTCCAAGGCGTAAGTTGCGAGCTCTGGCCATTTTTCTAGGTTTGAAGCCCAAAAGGAGCAAGGCTCCAGTTGCACAGTCATGGCATCGATGTTCATTTGGAGATACTCCTGTATCATCCTCTCCAGCCGTTGACTATGTGTCAGACTTGTTGTCTCTGGTGGCCTTGCAAAAGAGGGTCTAAAAAAATTATGAAAAGATTCCATAAAATTGCTGTTACCGGCACCAGATACGGTCCTACTGGTACGGGTAGACTGTTGAAGATGACGAGACCGTCCCATGTTTGTCAAGTTACAACTGGGAGATTCCCTCCCTGCACCTGCACGGTTGCTTGGTGGAAAAGCCGAGCTAAGATCGAGTAACAGCTTCTGCTGATACTCCTGCATACGTGCGTCCCTTTCTATGGCTGGAATTATGTCACAAAATTTGGACTTGTACCGGGGATCTAATAGTGTGGCAATCCAGTAGTCATCATCACTTCTAATTTTGACAATACGACTGTCATGTTGGAGGTAGTGCAACAAAAAGGCACTCATGTGTCTTGCGCAGCCATGCGGACCAAGTCCACGCTGTGTTTGTGGCATAGAGGTGCTACCCGTTCTTTCTTCCTCTGACATCTCCCCCCAACCTCTTTCAACTGAAATTTGACCAAGGTCTCCCTCATCCGCTGAGTCTTCCATGTCCATGGACAGTTCGTCCTCCATTTCTTCATGTTCTCCTGCACCTTGCTCAACATTTCGCCTGCTACTATGCGCCCTTGTCGATCCCTGTCCCCCATGGTCCCATGCCTGCTGCGTTGGTGATGATGAACGTCTGGACCTTGGTGATGTTGTTGTCCCTTGCGCATATGAATCCTCCTGTAGTTCCTCCCCTTCATGTTGTCCCACCCCCTGACTCCGAATAGTGTTTAGCGTGTGCTCCAGCATGTAAATGACTGGAATCGTCATGCTGATAATGGCATTGTCAGAGCTAAACATATTCGTCGCCATGTCGAAACTGTGCAGAAGGGTGCATAGGTCCTTGATCTGAGACCACTCCATCAGGGTGATCTGCCCCACCTCTGCATCTCGTTGGCCCAGGCTATACGTCATGACGTATTGCACCAGGGCTCTGCGGTGCTGCCACAGTCGCTGTAACATGTGGAGAGTTGAATTCCAGCGTGTCGCCACATCGCATTTCAGGCGATGAACCGGCAGGCTGAAAGACTTCTGGAGCGATGCAAGTCGCTCTGCTGCGGCGCTTGAACGGCGGAAGTGAGCTGACAGTTTTCGTGCCCTGTTCAGAAGGCCATCTAGGCCGGGATAGTGTGTTAAAAATTGCTGGACGACAAGGTTCAACACGTGAGCCATACAAGGTACGTGTGTCACCTTGCCCAGGCGAAGTGCCGCACCCAGGTTTGCAGCATTGTCGCACACGGCCTTACCAGGCTGCAGGTTGAGTGGAGACAACCATTTATTAAACTCGGACCGCAGAGCTGACCACAACTCCTCAGCTGTGTGACTCTTATTCCCAAGACATGTCAAGCTAAAGACCGCCTGATGCCGTTGCGCTCTGCTGCCAGCATAGTAATGAGGGGTGCGTGATTCCTTCTGCGCAGTGAGAACGCTGGTAGCCTGACCAGGCAGGCTTGGGGCGGAGGTGGAGGACCCAGATGAGGTGGAGGATGCAGAAGCTGTGGCGGAACTTGGACAGACATAGGATTGACACACAAGTCGTGGGGACGGCAAGACTTGTGCAGCAGACCCTTCACCATCTATCACCATAGTTACCCAGTGCCCAGTCAGCGACATGTAACGTCCCTGTCCATGCTTACTGGTCCAAGTATCGGTGGTGAAATGCACCCGTTCACACACAGAGTTTCTCAAGGAAGCGGTGATGTTGTGTGCGACATGCTGGTGTAGCGCGGGCACACCTTTCTTAGAGAAGTAGTGGCGACAAGGCATCTGGTACTGGGGCACAGCGACAGACATAAGGTCTCTAAAATCCTGTGTGTCCACTAGGCGGAAAGGCAGCATTTCAGTAGCCAACAGCTTACAGAGGGATAGAGTCAACCTCTTAGCTTTGTCATGGGTCGGAGGAAGTGGCCTTTTATTTGACCACATCTGAGGGACAGAGATCTGGCTGCTGTGTGTAGACGGTGTTGAGTAGGGTGTCCCTGGAAAAATGCAGGTTTGTGAGGAAAGTGCAGGCGGAGACATGATGTTGCCTTGATCCAACGTTGGTGCTATCGATGTCTGAGAGAGCTGTACACACTCACTTGTTTCCCCTTCCAAACCAACTGACGACCTTACAAGCAAACTGCCTGTTGTGGTTACAGTGGTGGAAGTTTTGCGTGGAAAAACAGGTGTGACAGCTGTCCCCACAGTCCTAGAAGATGAAGAGCGCGCGGATGCACTGGAAGGGGCGGGCGGTGGATGGTTTTCTCCGCTAGGCCGCATTGCAGCACGGTGAGCTTCCCACCGGGACTTATGATATTTATTCATGTGACGATTCATGGAAGAAGTTGTCAAACTGCTGAGGTTTTGACCTCTACTAAGAGAATCATGACAAATGTTACATATCACATGATTTGGGCGATCTTTTTCGATGTCAAAAAAGGACCAGGCTAGGCAAGGCTTAGAGGCCATGCGACCTGTTGATCCACCCCGAATAATGCTCATAGGCAGAGTGGTGGCTGAGGATGCAGTTGTAGACGTGCTACCAGTGCTCCGACTCTGTCCAGGAAGGCGCAAGGTAACTTCGTCGTCGGTTGCATCCTCCTCCACCGCCTCTGTTGACCTCCTCGAGTGCCTGACTGGGGGTTGACAGTAGGTGGGATCTAGAACGTCATCATCAATTGTTGTGTTTGCACTCCCCTCCCCCTCAGACCGAGCCTCTTCTTGCCCTGACCGAATATTTAAGTTGTCATCCCAACCGGGTATCTGCGTCTCATCTTCATCAGTATGTTCCTCATTGTCTATAACCACAGGTGTTACAGTTTGTGACAAAGGGTCAACATTATGCTCAGAAACTTGGTCCTCACGGCCTGAATCAGAGTCACAAAGGTTCTGGGCATCACTGCAGACCATTTCCTGTTCTGTACTCACTGTAGCTTGGGAGCAGACCTCTGATTCCCAGGCTATAGTGTGACTGAACAGCTCTGCAGACTCAGCCATCTCAGTTCCACCATACTGTGCAGGGCTGATGGAGACTTCAGAGCTAGGAGAAATCAAGTGTGATTGGGATGACAACTCAGAGGACTGGTGTTTTTTGGATGCGGTACTTGAAGTGGCTGAGAGGGCACTTGTTGGACCACTTGAGATCCATTCAAGCATTTTCCTTTTTTGCCCATCATCTACCTTTCTTCCTGTTGTTCGTGTCCGTAAAAAAGGGAGCACATCGGATTGTCCACGGTAAGTAGTAGACATCTTACTTTTGCTGGTAGATGGTCTATCTTCAGCAGATGATAATGGAGCTTTGCCACCTTCCCCACGGACAAAACCTTTTTTGCCTTTTCCACCACGCCTCTTCCCCTTTCCACCAGCATCTGTCATTTTGCCACTCATGTTGATTGCGACAAGATTGTGGACTGAAAATGTGGTAGTAAAAATTGAGAGGTGGTGAAGATTGCAGTGGTGGTCTAGCTTTATTAACAGCAGAATAATAAAGAATAAATATCCCTGACAATGCAACTTAGTTATAATTAGTTGGAGTGTGCAACGCAGGCAGATGCGCTCTGCAAATGTCTTGGCACTAGTGGGACTATAGCAAAGTCCAATAGCCACGTATAGGATGCCACTAGGTACACTGAGTGTTTGCTAGTATAATGGCTTAGTTATAATTAGTTGGAGTGTGCAACGCAGGCAGATGCGCTCTGTAAATGTCTTGGCACTAGTGGGACTATAGCAAAGTCCAATAGCCACGTATAGGATGCCACTAGGTACACTGAGTGTTTGCTAGTATAATGGTTTAGTTATAATTAGTTGGAGTGTGCAACGCAGGCAGACGTGCTGCAAATGTCTTGGCACTAGTGGGACTATAGCAAAGTCCAATAGCCACGTATAGGATGCCACTAGGTACACTGAGTGTTTGCTAGTATAATGGCTTAGTTATAATTAGTTGGAGTGTGCAACGCAGGCAGATGCGCTCTGCAAATGTCTTGGCACTAGTGGGACTATAGCAAAGTCCAATAGCCACGTATAGGATGCCACTAGGTACACTGAGTGTTTGCTAGTATAATGGCTTAGTTATAATTAGTTGGAGTGTGCAACGCAGGCAGATGCGCTCTGCAAATGTCTTGGCACTAGTGGGACTATAGCAAAGTCCAATAGCCACGTATAGGATGCCACTAGGTACACTGAGTGTTTGCTAGTATAATGGCTTAGTTATAATTAGTTGGAGTGTGCAACGCAGGCAGACGTGCTGCAAATGTCTTGGCACTAGTGGGACTATAGCAAAGTCCAATAGCCACGTATAGGATGCCACTAGGTACACTGAGTGTTTGCTAGTATAATGGCTTAGTTATAATTAGTTGGAGTGTGCAACGCAGGCAGATGCGCTCTGCAAATGTCTTGGCACTAGTGGGACTATAGCATAGTGCAATAGCCACGTATAGGATGCCACTAGGTACACTGAGTGTTTGCTAGTATAATGGCTTAGTTATAATTAGTTGGAGTGTGCAACGCAGGCAGACGTGCTGCAAATGTCTTGGCACTAGTGGGACTATAGCAAAGTCCAATAGCCACGTATAGGATGCCACTAGGTACACTGAGTGTTTGCTAGTATAATGGCTTAGTTATAATTAGTTGGAGTGTGCAACGCAGGCAGACGTGCTGCAAATGTCTTGGCACTAGTGGGACTATAGCAAAGTCCAATAGCCACGTATAGGATGCCACTAGGTACACTGAGTGTTTGCTAGTATAATGGCTTAGTTATAATTAGTTGGAGTGTGCAACGCAGGCAGATGCGCTCTGCAAATGTCTTGGCACTAGTGGGACTATAGCAAAGTCCAATAGCCACGTATAGGATGCCACTAGGTACACTGAGTGTTTGCTAGTATAATGGCTTAGTTATAATTAGTTGGAGTGTGCAACGCAGGCAGACGTGCTGCAAATGTCTTGGCACTAGTGGGACTATAGCAAAGTCCAATAGCCACGTATAGGATGCCACTAGGTACACTGAGTGTTTGCTAGTATAATGGCTTAGTTATAATTAGTTGGAGTGTGCAACGCAGGCAGACGTGCTGCAAATGTCTTGGCACTAGTGGGACTATAGCAAAGTCCAATAGCCACGTATAGGATGCCACTAGGTACACTGAGTGTTTGCTAGTATAATGGCTTAGTTATAATTAGTTGGAGTGTGCAACGCAGGCAGATGCGCTCTGCAAATGTCTTGGCACTAGTGGGACTATAGCAAAGTCCAATAGCCACGTATAGGATGCCAGTAGGTACACTGAGTGTTTGCTAGTATAATGGCTTAGTTATAATTAGTTGGAGTGTGCAACGCAGGCAGATGCGCTCTGCAAATGTCTTGGCACTAGTGGGACTATAGCAAAGTCCAATAGCCACGTATAGGATGCCACTAGGTACACTGAGTGTTTGCTAGTATAATGGCTTAGTTATAATTAGTTGGAGTGTGCAACGCAGGCAGATGCGCTCTGCAAATGTCTTGGCACTAGTGGGACTATAGCAAAGTCCAATAGCCACGTATAGGATGCCACTAGGTACACTGAGTGTTTGCTAGTATAATGGCTTAGTTATAATTAGTTGGAGTGTGCAACGCAGGCAGACGTGCTGCAAATGTCTTGGCACTAGTGGGACTATAGCAAAGTCCAATAGCCACGTATAGGATGCCAGTAGGTACACTGAGTGTTTGCTAGTATAATGGCTTAGTTATAATTAGTTGGAGTGTGCAACGCAGGCAGATGCGCTCTGCAAATGTCTTGGCACTAGTGGGACTATAGCAAAGTCCAATAGCCACGTATAGGATGCCACTAGGTACACTGAGTGTTTGCTAGTATAATGGCTTAGTTATAATTAGTTGGAGTGTGCAACGCAGGCAGATGCGCTCTGCAAATGTCTTGGCACTAGTGGGACTATAGCAAAGTCCAATAGCCACGTATAGGATGCCACTAGGTACACTGAGTGTTTGCTAGTATAATGGCTTAGTTATAATTAGTTGGAGTCTGCAACGCAGGCAGACGTGCTGCAAATGTCTTGGCACTAGTGGGACTATAGCAAAATCCAATAGCCACGTATAGGATGCCACTAGGTACACTGAGTGTTTGCTAGTATAATGGCTTAGTTATAATTAGTTGGAGTGTGCAACGCAGGCAGATGCGCTCTGCAAATGTCTTGGCACTAGTGGGACTATAGCAAAGTCCAATAGCCACGTATAGGATGCCACTAGGTACACTGAGTGTTTGCTAGTATAATGGCTTAGTTATAATTAGTTGGAGTGTGTAACGCAGGCAGACGTGCTGCAAATGTCTTGGCACTAGTGGGACTATAGCAAAGTCCAATAGCCACGTATAGGATGCCACTAGGTACACTGAGTGTTTGCTAGTATAATGGCTTTGTTATAATTAGTTGGAGTGTGCAACGCAGGCAGATGCGCTCTGCAAATGTCTTGGCACTAGTGGGACTAAAGCAAAGTCCAATAGCCACGTATAGGATGCCACTAGGTACACTGAGTGTTTGCTAGTATAATGGCTTAGTTATAATTAGTTGGAGTGTGCAACGCAGGCAGATGCGCTCTGCAAATGTCTTGGCACTAGTGGGACTATAGCAAAGTCCAATAGCCACGTATAGGATGCCACTAGGTACACTGAGTGTTTGCTAGTATAATGGCTTAGTTATAATTAGTTGGAGTGTGCAACGCAGGCAGATGCGCTCTGCAAATGTCTTGGCACTAGTGGGATTATAGCAAAGTCCAATAGCCACGTATAGGATGCCACTAGGTACACTGAGTGTTTGCTAGTATAATGGCTTAGTTATAATTAGTTGGAGTGTGCAACGAAGGCAGATGCGCTCTGCAAATGTCTTGGCACTAGTGGGACTATAGCAAAGTCCAATAGCCACGTATAGGATGCCACTAGGTACACTGAGTGTTTGCTAGTATAATGGCTTCGTTATAATTAGTTGGAGTGTGCAATGCAGGCAGATGCGCTCTGCAAATGTCTTGGCACTAGTGGGACTATAGCAAAGTCCAATAGCCACGTATAGGATGCCACTAGGTACACTGAGTGTTTGCTAGTATAATGGCTTCGTTATAATTAGTTGGAGTGTGCAATGCAGGCAGATGCGCTCTGCAAATGTCTTGGCACTAGTGGGACTAAAGCAAAGTCCAATAGCCACGTATAGGATGCCACTAGGTACACTGAGTGTTTGCTAGTATAATGGCTTAGTTATGAGTTGGAGTGTGCAGAGGACAAGAGGGTACAGTGGCAGGATTGTGGTGCTCTGGGTAGAGGAATGGAAGCTTGCCTTTCTATTCCCTCCTAATGGTGAAATGCAGGGAGGAAATCCCTGACCTTGGCTGCACAGACGCTGGCGCTGTTTTCAGGACCTGTCACCTTAACTCTGACCCTGCCGGTTTGAGCCCTTAAAAGGACTGCTATAAAGTGCTCTCCCTATGCTGTCTAACGCTGTGTATGCAGCGCATACAGCTGTATCGGCTATAGGACTCAGGATGACGGAGCTGCGACAGTGATGTCTGACACCAAAGACGCAGAAGGCAGATAATGGCGTCCGTGAAGAAAATGTCCGGTTTTATAATGCAGGGACATGTGACATGCAGATCCTATCACACATGCCGTTGCTTCTCTGGCTCAAAGTCCACTTAGCTGTGTGTGTGTCTGTGATTGGCTGACATGCTGGCCCGCCCCACAAGACGCGCGCGCTTAGGGAAGGAAGACAAGAAAAAAAAAAAAAAAATGGCGATCGCCATTATAGAAACAGCAGTGATCTGAAGGCGCTGTTCACGCACACTATACACTGAAATGTGATAATAGTTTGATTCACAGAGTGACTTACACTATTACAGCAGAAACCAAGCTATGATTTAGCTGTTTTTTGGCTCCTAGAACCGTTCTCGAACGTTTCTAGAACTATCGAGCTTTTGCAAAATGCTCGAGTTCTAGTTCGATCTAGAACATGCCCCAAAATCACTCGAGCCTAGAACTGGAGAACCACGAACCGCGCTCAACTCTAGCTGTTACCCTGCGATTTCTGTGGCTGGTGACTCGGGTAAACTTATCCTCCGCAGCAGAGGTGACTCTTGGTCTTCCTTTCCTGGGGCAGTCCTCATGTGAGCCAGTTTCTTTGTAGGGTGTGATTGTTTTTGCCACTGCACTTGGGGACACTTTCAATGTTTTCCCAATTTTTTGGACTGACTGACCTTCATTTCTTAAAGTAATGATGGCCAATCATTTTTCTTTACTTAGAATTTGTATTATGGCAAGAAAAAAGCACCTAGCAGTCTATTCAGTAGGACTATCAGCTGTGTATCCACCAGACTTCTGCACAACACAACTGATGGACCCAACCCCATTTATAAGGCAAGAAATCTCACTTATTAAAAATGACAGGGCATACCTGTGAAGTGAAAACCATTTCCAGTGACTATCTCTTGAAGCTCATCAGGAGAATGCCAAGAGTGTGCAAAGCAGGAATCAAAGCAAATGGTGGCTACTTTGAAGAACATAGAATATAAGACATATTTTCAGTTGTTTCACAATTTTTTGTTAAGTATTTCATTCCACATGTGTTAATTCATAGTTTTGATGCCTTCAATGGGAATCTACAATTTTCAGAGTCAGTAAAATAAAGAAAACTCTTTGAATGAGAAGGTGTGTTCAAACTTTTGGTTTGTAATGTAGGTTTTCAAATTTTTATGTTTGTTGCTTATGGCACCAGTGTTCTACGCACGTGGGAAAACAAAATGATGGAGTCTAATGCGATATTCACAGTAACTGAGAGCAGAGGAGTGATAAAATTATTGTTTCTGCAAGGAAAGTCCATGAAGGATATTCATGGTGATATGTCGCAGACATTGGGGGATCAATGCTCTTCATATTCCACAGTTAAGAACTTGGTTGCCAAATTTAAAACAGGCCACTTCAGCACCAATGATGCGGAACGTCCTGGACGACTGAGAGTGGTTGTTGTTGCAGAGATCGTCGATGCTGTGCACAACCTCATATTAGAGAATCGACGAATTTCAGCTAACGCAATAGCAGACATCGTAGGGATTTCCCATGAACGTGTTTGTGTCATTATCCATGAACATTTGGACATGAGGAAGCGATCTGCAAAGTGGGTCCCCAAATATTTGACAACAGATCAGAGAAGCATGCGAGTGAAAATTTTCCAGTCCATTTGTTAGCATTTCCAGACTTATAATAACTTCATGGATGGACTGATTACTATGGATGAGACTTGGATTTATTTGTATGACCCTGAAAACAAGGAGCAATCAAAAGAATAGAGGCACAGTGTTTCTCCTATTCCAAACAAGTTCAGGGTACAAAAATAAGCCACTAAGGTGATGACATCTGTCTTCTGGGATAAGGAGCGTGTACTGCTAGTGGACTACCTTCAAAAGGGTTCCACCATCAATGCAAGGTATTACATTGAACTTTTGGACCAATTAAAGGCAGCTCTGAAGGCCAAAATGTGTGGCAAGTTGTCCAAAGGAATCTTTTCCTGCAAGACAACACCTTCGTTCACACTGCACATAAGACAACAGCAAAACTGGCAGAGCTGGGCTTACAGCTGGTTGATCACCCACCTTATACACCAGATCTAGCTGCCTCTGAGTATCATCTGTTTCCAAACCTGAATAAACACCTCAAGGGTACCAAATTTCACACCATTTCTGATGCCATGGCTGTTATGGATGTCTGGTTTGAGGCACAACCGAAATCCTTCTTTTTGCTAGGCTTACAGAACTTGGAATAGCGATATAAGAAATGTGTTGACATCAGTGGAGAGTATGTGGAATAAATGTAAAGTTTCATGATCCTATCTCGTTTCTTTTTTGGTAAAACCAAAGACTTATATTCAGCCTTTTGAACTACTGCAGCTATGAAGAACATTGAAGATAGGAGTGGTAGTCTCAGTTTGTGGATTATAATACAAATATGTAAGTATTTAGGTAAGTGCTGTATCTACAGAGTTGATGTGTCTGTGAATTGAATTATCTGTGATATACCGAACAACAGCACCTTTTAAAACATTTTTTTTAATTGTTGAAACACTTTGAACAAGTAAGTAGAGATGAGCGAACCGTTCACGGTTCGGCTCGAGCTTGGTTCGACAAACGGAGGTCTAGTTCGAGTTCGGTTCGACGAACCGGTTCAGTGAACCACTCGAACCCATAGAAAACAATGGGAGGTAATCACAAACAAATAAAAAACACCTAGAAAACAACCTCAAATGTGTCCAAAAGGTGACAAACAACTCACAACACAACACAAACAAATGGTAAAGTGACAAGAACAAATTCTCATGTGAAAACAAAACAGCGGTACGAGGAAAAAGAGGACGAGACACAGATATATGCATGGCATGCCCTTCTAAAATCATGTAAAACACCGCAAGGTGACTCCAAGCGGAGTCTCCCTCTTTTCCAAAAATTGGGCCACACAGACACCCCTTCAGTGGCAGCACTTGTGCCCCAGTTGTACACTTCACAGGTAGATTTGCATCAAGCATATTCAAAAATACGCCATCCTTAACTGTCCCCAGGATGACACCGGGGTAGGTAGCAAAGTCTTTGCTGATCCCAGATCTGTTCATCTTGGATCATTTTTAGAAACACTGCAAGCAAGGGTTACTCCAAGCGGAGTCTCCCTTTTTTTCCAAACATTTGGCCACACAGACACCCCTTCAGTGGCAGCACTTGTGCCCCAGTTGTACACTTCACAGGTAGATTTCCATCAAGCACATTCAAAAATACGCCATCCTTAACCGTCCCCAGGATGACACCGGGGTAGGTAGCAAAGTCTTTCCTGATCCCAGCTCTGTTCATCTTGGATCATTTTGAGAAACACTGCAAGCAAGAGTTACTCCAAGCGGACTCTCCCTTTTTGTTAACAAAAATTGGGCAGCACTTGTGCCCCAGTTGTACACTTCACAGGTAGATTTGCATCAAGCACATTCAAAATACACAAGCATTTACTCTCCCCAAAATGACACTGGGGTTGTAAATTCCTTGTGGATCCATGACTTGTTCATTTTGATGAACGTTATGATGATGAATGTTGGTCTGTCCACATTTTCAGTGGACAGACGCATGCGCTTATCTGTCAGCACACACCCAGCAGCACTGAAGACACGTTCAGAGACAACGCTGGCAGCTGGACACAACAAGATCTCCAAGGCTTCAGTGGAGAGCTCTGGCCATTTTTCAAGATTTGAAGCCCAAAATGAGCAAGGCTCCATTTGCAAAGTCATGGCATCGATGTTCATTTGGAGATACTCCTGTATCATCCTCTCCAGCCATTGACTATGTGTCAGACTTGTTGTCTCTGGTGGCCTTGCAAAGGAGGGTCTAAAAAAATTATGAAAAGATTCAATAAAATTGCTGTTACCAGCACCAGATACGGTGCTGCTGGTACGTGTAGACTGTTGAAGATGACGAGACCATCCCATGATTGTGAATTTACAACTGGGAGATTCACTCCCTGCACCTGCACGGTTGTTTGGTGGAAAAGCCGAGCTAAGATCGAGTAACAGCTTCTGCATACGTGCGTCCCTTTCTATGGCTGAATTTATGTCACAAAATTTGGACTTGTACCGGGGATCTAATAGTGTGGCAAGCCAGTAGTCATCATCACTTCTAATTTTGACAATACGAGGGTCATGTATGAGGTAGTGCAGCAAGAAGGCACTCATGTGTCTTGCGCAGCCATGCGGATTAAGTCCACACTGTGTTTGTGGCATAGAGGTGGTAACCGTTCTTTCTTGCTCTGACATATCCCCCCAACCTCTTTCAACTGAAATTTGACCAAGGTCTCCCTCATCCGCTGAGTCTTCCATGTCCATGGACAGTTCTTCCTCCATTTCTTCATGTTCTCCTGCACCTTCCTCAACATTTTGCCTGCTACCATGCGCCCTTGTTGATCCCTGTCACCCATGGTCCCATGCCTGACGCCTTGGTGATGATGAACATCTGGACCTTGGTGGTGTTGTTGTCCCTTGCACATTTGAATCCTCCTGGAGTTCCTCCCCTTCCTGTTGTCCCACCCCCTGACTTCGAATAGTGTTTAGCGTGTGCTCCAGCATGTAAATGACTGGAATTGTCATGCTGATAATGGCATTGTCAGCACTAAACATATTTGTCGCCATGTCGAAACTGTGCCGAACGTTGCATAGGTCCTTGATCTGAGACCACTCCATCAGGTTAATCCGCCCCAACTCTGCATCTCGTTGGCCCAGGCTATACGTCATGACATATTGCACCAGGGTTCGGCGGTGCTGCCACAGTCGCTGTAACATGTGGAAGTCGAATTCCAGCGTGTCGGTACATCGCATTTTAGGCGATGAACCGGCAGGCTGAAAGACTTCTAGAGTGATGCAAGTCGCTCAGCTGCGGTGGTTGAACGGCGGAAGTGAGCAGACAGTTTTCGTGCCCTGTCAGAAGGCCATCTAGGCCGGGATAGTGTGTTAAAAATTGCTGGACAACAAGGTTCAACACGTGAGCCATACAAGGCACGTGTGTCACCTTGCCCAGGCGAAGGGCCGCACCAAGGTTTGCAGCATTGTCGCACACGGCCTTACCAGACTGCAGGTTGAGTGGAGACAACCATTTAGCAAACTCAGTCTCCAGAGCTGCCCACAACTCAGCCGCTGTGTGACTCTTATTTCCAAGACATTTCAAGATAAAGACCGCCTGATGCCGTTGCGCCCTGCTGCCAGCATAGTAATGAGGAGTGCGTGTTTCCTTCTGCGCAGTTACAATGCTGGTGACATGACCAGGCAGGCTTGGGGCAGAGTTGGAGGACCTAGATGAGGTGGAGGAGGCAGAAGCAGTGGAGGAACTTGGACAGACAGAGGATTGACACACAAGTCGTGGGGACGGCAAGACTTGTGCAGCAGACCCTTCACCATCTATCACCATAGTTACCCAGTGCCCAGTCAGCGACATGCAACGTCCCTGTCCATGCTTACTAGTCCAAGTATTGGTGGTGAAATGCACCCGTTCACACACACAGTTTCTCAAGGAAGCGGTGATGTTGTGTGTGACATGCTGGTGTAGCGCAGGCACACCTTTCTTAGAGAAGTAGTGGCGACTGGGCATCTGGTAGTGGGGCACAGCGACAGACATAAGGTCTCTAAAATCCTGTGTGTCCACCAGGCGGAAAGGCAGCATTTCGGTAGCCAAGAGCTTACAGAGGGATAAAGTCAACCTCTTAGCTTTGTCATGGGTCGCAGGAAATGGCCTTTTATTTGTCCACATCTGAGGGACAGATATCTGGCTGCTGTGTGTAGACGGTGGTGAGTAATGTGTCCCTGGAAAAATGCAGGTTTGTGAGGAAAGTGCAGGCGTAGACATGATGCTGCCTTCATCCAACGTTGGTGCTATCGATATCTGAGAGAGCTGTACACACGCACTTGTTTCCCCTTCCAAACCAACTGACGACCTACCAAACAAACTGCCTGTTGCGGTTACAGTGGTGGAAGTTGTGCAAGGAAAACCAGGTGTGACAGCTGTCCCCACAGTCCTAGAAGATGAAGAGTGTGCGGATGCACTGGAAGGGGCAGGCGGTGGATGGTCCGCTCTGCTAGGCCGCATTGCAGCACGGTCCACTTCCCACTGGGACATATGATATTTATTCATGTGATGATTCATGGAAGAAGTTGTCAAACTGCTGAGGTTTTTTCCTCTACTAACAGATTCCCGACAAATTTTACAGATCACATGATTTGGGCGATCCTTTTCAAGGTCAAAAAAGGACCAGGCTAGGCAAGGCTTAGAGGCCATGCGAGCTGCAGAGCCACCCCGACTTGTGCTCACAGGCAGAGTGGTGGCTGAGGATGCAGTTGTAGACATGCTACTGTGGCACCCTGGACAAGCCAGGACGTCACAGGTACTACAACAACACACCCCACACCCCGGCTAGGCACATCAATGTCAAACACAAATCCTGTTGCCTCCCTCCTGGAGCTGATGTTCACACCAGGGGGTGGGCCAGGCGGTTGGCCCCGCCCACCGAGGAGTTCACAGTCCTGGAGGCGGGAAAAGGAGGTCAGAGTAGTTTTGGAGAGTGAAGTGGTAGTAGAGGAGACTGACTGTGTCCGGGTGCGTGGCCCGGGCACATACAGCAAGGTTGGCAGATGGTGGTGACCGTCTGCAGGAGAGGCTGATTGAAGTTAACTGTAAGGACTGGTGAAGGGCGGTGGCTCGCCGGTACCGGATCGGGGAGCGAAGAGAAGCTAGCACCACTCGGCAGGGCTTATGGACCCCGACCAGGCTAGGAGTCGCTGTAAAACCGGTCAAATCCGTTAGCGAAGGGAACCTCCGGGGATTCCCAGCAGTCAAGACCCGATTGAAGGCAACAGCTCAAACCGTGAAGGGAAACACAGTCACCGCCAAGTCTACAGTTCCCAGGGCCAGAGCCTGTGGGCAAAAGGGGCTCCCTCAGCATCCATCCAAGCTGGGGAGCGGGTTACCGGTGGGAAGCCATTGGAACCGTGAACACAACACAGGTGCAGGGAAAGGCAGTCACCGCCAACCTACCGGGAGAACTACCACAGCCGTCTGTGGGACCCGTCCATCCAGCCGTTTGTTTTACCGGAGACTTTGCATTCATCATTGGCTGAGTGAGTACCACCGTGCCGTGCAGCACCGCGCTACCCCTGCGACCCTGCACCTCACCAGGCCCCGTAACCCACCTGCCATCCCTAACCCTCACCGGGCCCCAGGACGACCAACCCCCTCCACCCACGGAGGGGAGAAACAACATCCAAGCTGCTCCCTGTCAATGCTCCCGGGATCCCCGTCCAGAGCAGCAGTGGTGTCACAACCTCACCACAACCGTGGGTGGCATCACGGACAATATCCCTAAACCAAACCACCCCCTTTTACTCACAGGCGAGGAGCGCCCCTCGAGTCCCCGGGATCCAGCCCACCGCTCGAGCCACCGACCAAGCGAGCAGCAGCCGGACCCGAGCAGTGGGTGAGCGCAGCGGTCCCTCCCCGCCCGCGACACTATCAGTACTCCTCCTCTGTCCAGGAAGGCGCAAGGTAACTTCGTCGTCAGTTGCATCCTCCTCCACCGCCTCGGTTGACCTCCTCGAGTGCCTGACTGTGGGTTGAAAGTAGGTGGGATCTAGAATTTCATCATCAATTGTTGTGTTTGCACTCCCCTCTCAGACCGAGCCTCTTCCTGCCCTGACCGAATATTTAATTTGTCATCCCAATCTGGTATCTGCATCTCATCATCATCAGTGCGTTCCTCATTGTCTCTACCAACAGGTGTTACAGTTTGTGACAAAGGGTCAACATTATGCTCAGAAACTTGGTCCTCACGGCCTGAATCTGAGTCACAAAGGTTCTGGGCATCACTGCAGACCATTTCCTGGTCTGTACTCACTGTAGCTTGGGAGCAGACTTCTGATTCCCAGGCTATAGTATGACTGAAACCTAAAAATTAGAATCATCAGATCCATATTAAGCTTTTAGCATGATTTGCGACTATGGTCCCCAAATAAAGACTGCTACAACCTTACAACTGACTCATAGTTACATATAATGAAAATACTTTCCAAGTGGATTCAATATATTACTTTATTATAATTATTTTTTATATATTTTTTGGATACACACAGTGCAGAGAGTGCAATATAAAACCATGAATACGTTAAAGTGACAAAAAACAAGGGACAATGCGACCTAAGATCACGCACGGCAATTATATAGACCAATATATATTAATGTATATGTTAGAAATTTGTTCAGCATCCAGGGAACACCCTAAATATATATGTGTATATAGCAGTATTTTTGAAAGTCAACCATAGGATAAAGTGCTTTACTATAGTGCTTAATAATCGATCCCATATAATATCATATTGCACATTATTCATATTGCACATATCCCAGCACAACTTTGCAAATAATAAGTTGGGTAAAGTGCTTCATTATAGTGCTAGTTTTGTTTACACCTTTGTCATATTGCACATACCCCAACCATCAAAGTTCACAGTTAAACTGAACACATAAACACATGGGATGGCTAGTTAGCAAAAAATCGGTGCTCAAACCAAATGCAGAGATGTATGGTAGCTCCTAGTGGCAGATTGGATGAAAAGATTTACAGCATGTATGGGCAACCATGGTAAGCCCAACAATCAGGACAACCAACCACCACTGTATGCAGTAATAGGAACCATCTCCCAGGATAACTACCCAATACTACCGTGCCAGGTCTCAGGTCACACTACCCCACACCCCAACGCGTTTCGCCGGAGCTTCGTCCGGAGGTGCAGGGACAGTGTGTCGGCTCCATAAATACCTTGCAAACAATGTGCTTCCATGAATAGTGGCGCGCGTAATCCAGCCACTTCCGCATTCACTGCTGCAGCCGGCGTCCCGGAAGCCAGCACCACGCATGTGCGCAGGGTCAGCATCCCATTGGACGCCGGGCACAGCATAGAAGGAGGAAGTGGTCTGGGTCGCGCGCGCGCATACAGAGCACGAGGGATCACCTACCATATTAGGTATGGGCAGATTTAAGGGCAAACGCTATTAAATTCCATTGACATCATAGGATCATACAGTAATTCTCCAACATTACTCATATGTGGCTGTATCTGAATGCCACATAAGAGTTTGATCCTCATAGTCTTTAAACAATAACTAAACATACATATGGAAATCGTAGTACAGGTTGTGTGTGCCCATATAAAGTATAGGGGATCACCTTTCATGTCAAATATAGGCAAATTGAAGGGCAAACGCTATAAGACACTGTTGTCATCACACATTCATAATGTCTCTCCAAAAATACATATAAGGTGACGACATCCATATTCATATAAAAATCCTGTTCTTATCGTTCTTAAGCGAAAACTTGTTCTCATAGCCCTTCAAATTGCATCCAGAGAAGCATATTCAGATTATTGTAACATAGGAGCCAGTTGATACGATTTCTGAATAAAAACAAAAAATAATAAAACAAATTAAAATCAGAAATTAAAAACTCAGGGCAAAGTGTGCAAGATACACATCACCACCACACACAAAATGTCGTGAACTACCTATACTTCAAAAAAGGCTTGAAGCTCACCATATCATTAAGTCCCTTAGGTTTTGTAGTATCAAGAGTGGTGATCCAACGAATTTCCTTTTGAGCTAAATTGTTTTTTAGATCACCCCCTCTTGCACCTAGGTGGACCTTGTCAATTCCCCTAAATCTCAGCATTCTCCAATTACAATTGTGTTTTTCTTTAAAATGTTTCGGGATGTTTTTTAATAAGTCAATTTCCTCATCCTTTTTCGCCTTGGCAGCATTCTTTATATCGCGAATGTGCTCTAATATCCTGGTCTTAAATTCTCTAGATGTTAGGCCAACATATATCAAGCCACACGGGCAAACTGCCCAATATACTACACCCGTAGATCTACAATTTATATAGTGTAGTATTTTATACGTATTCTTTCTCGTCGGTTGTAAGGTTGTATAGTATGACTGAACAGCTCTGCAGACTCAGCCATCTCTGTTCCATCATACTGTGCAGGGCAGGTGGAGACTTGAGAGCTGGGAGAAAGCAAATGTGATTGGGATGATAACTCAGAGGACTGTTTTTTTTTGGATGGGGTGGAGGAGAGGTCACCTGTTGGAGCACTTGAGATCCATTCAAGCATGTTCTTTTTTTGGGCATGGGTTGTGTGTGCCCATATAAAGTATAGGGGATCACCTTTCATGTCAAATATAGGCAAATTGAAGGGCAAACGCTATAAGACACTGTTGTCATCACACATTCATAATGTCTCTCCAAAAATACATATAAGGTGACGACATCCATATTCATATAAAAATCCTGTTCTTATCATTCTTAAGCGAAAACTTGTTCTCATAGCCCTTCAAATTGCATCCAGAGAAGCAGATTCAGATTATTGTAACATAGGAGCCAGTTGATACGATTTCTGATTAAAAACAAAAAATAATAAAACAAATTAAAATCAGAAATAGGGCAAAGTGTGCAAGATACACATCACCACCACACACAAAATGTCGTGAACTACCTATACTTCAAAAAAGGCTTGAAGCTCACCATATCATTAAGTCCCTTTGGTTTTGTAGTATCAAGAGTGGTGATCCAACGAATTTCCTTTTGAGCTAAATTGTTTTTTAGATCACCCCCTCTTGCACCTAGGTGGACCTTGTCAATTCCCCTAAATCTCAGCATTCTCCAATTACAATTGTGTTTTTCTTTAAAATGTTTCGGGATGTTTTTTAATAAGTCAATTTCCTCATCCTTTTTCGCCTTGGCAGCATTCTTTATATTGCGAATGTGCTCTAATATCCTGGTCTTAAATTCTCTAGATGTTAGGCCAACATATATCAAGCCACACGGGCAAACTGCCCAATATACTACATCCGTAGATCTACAATTTATATAGTGTAGTATTTTATACGTATTATTTCTCGTCAGTTGTAAGGTTGTATAGTATGACTGAACAGCTCTGCAGACTCAGCCATCTCTGTTCCATCATACTGTGCAGGGCAGGTGGAGACTTGAGAGCTGGGAGAAAGCAAATGTGATTGGGATGATAACTCAGAGGACTGTTTTTTTTGGATGGGGTGGAGGAGAGGTCACATGTTGGAGCACTTGAGATCCATTCAAGCATGTTCTTTTTTTGGGCATCATCTACTTTTGTTCCATTTGTTTTGTTCCGTAAAAAACGGAGCACATCTGATTGTCCACGGAAAGTAGTAGACATCTTACTTTTGCTGGAAGATGGCCTATCTTCAGTTGATGTTAATGGAGCTTTGCCACCTTCCCCACGGACAGAAACTTTTTTTTCCTTTTCCAACACGCCTGTTCCCCTTCCCAACAGCATCTGTCATTTTGCCACTCATTTTGATTGCAACAAGATTGTCCACTTAAAATGTGGTAGTAAAAATTGAGAGATGGTGTAGATTGCAGAGGTGGTCTAGCTTTATTGGCAGCAGAAGAAACAACACAGACTAGCCCTGACAATGCAACTATGGCCCTTAAACTGGCAGCACAGTTTGCAATTATAATGGCTTAGTAAAAATGAGCTTGAGGGTGCAATGCAGAGGTGCTGGAAATAGCTTGGCACCAGTGGGACACTAATGATGTCCAACAGCCACTTTTAGGATGCCACTAAGTTTGCTCAGCTCAGAAGGGTCTTAATTCCACGCCAAGGACTCAATGGATCCAGGATATTGGCAAGAGAACATCAAAAAATGTTTTTTGATGTTCTCTTGCCAATATCCTGATGCAGGGAGCTGTGTCTCCAGAAACGCGTAGACTTGTGCATGTTATTAAAGAAGCATTAATCTCTTACTGGATACATTGAGTCCTTGGCACGGAATTAAGACCCTTCTTCTATCACTCTCTGTTATCAGCCAACTTTGGGACTGCTGCCTGGACCTGGATCTTATATATGGCTGTATAGTGGTTGTGACTGGCACAACCATTATAGGTGAGTGTGTTTTTATTATATATCTTCCTCCCTTTTTAGGGTAAGACCCTATTGCGCTTTTCTTTCCACAGTTTCTCATTTGCTATTATAATGGCTTAGTAAAAATGAGCTTGAGGGTGCAATGCAGAGGTGCTGGAAACAGCTTGGCACCAGTGGGACACTAATGATGTCCAACAGCCACTTTTAGGATGCCACTAAGTTTGCTCAGTGTTTGCTATTATAATGGCTTAGTAAAAATGAGCTTGAGGGTGCAATGCAGAGGTGCTGGAAACAGCTTGGCAACAGTGGGACACTAATGAAGTCCAACAGCCACTTTTAGGATGCCACTAAGTTTCCTCAGTGTTTGCTATTATAATGGCTTAGTAAAATTGAGCACGAGGGTGCAATGCAGAGGTGCTGGAAATAGCTTGGCACCAGTGGGACACTAATGATGTCCAACAGCCACTGCTAGGATGTCACTAACTGGCAGCACTCTGCAATTAAAATGGCTTTGCTAAAAAGGGCAGGATGGTACAGTGGCCGGGTTGTGGGTCAGTGTAGAGGAAAGGAAGCCTCACTTTCTATCCCTCCTAATGGTGAAATGCAGCAAGGAAGTCCCTGAGCTTAGCTACACAGACGCTGTTATCTGTAGCTGTTAAAAACTGTTTCCACGGACCTGACTGTCACCTATGGCTCTGAGCCAGCTGTAATTAGCCCTTACAAGGGCTGAAAGAAACTTCTATCCCTAATCTGTAGAACGCTGTGTGTAAAGCGTACACAGCAGGATCGGCGGCAGGAGCTGTGTCAGCGGTGACTGACACCCAGACGCAGAAGGCAGATAATGCCGTGCTGGAACAAAATGTCCGTTTTTATAATGCAAGAACATGTGACATGGACAGCCTATGACACATGCCCTTGCTTCTCTGGCAAAAAGTCCACTTAGCTGTGTGTGTGTCTGGGATTGGCTGACATTCTGGCCCGCCCCACTACACGCCGCTTAGGGAAGGAAGAAAAGAAAAAAAAAAATGGCGATCGCCATTATCCCAGCAGCAGTGATCTGAATGCGCAGTGCCGCACACTATACGCTGAAATTTCATAATAGTGTGAGTCACAGAGTGACTTACACTATTACAGCGAAAAGCCAGCTAGTAATTAGCTTGGCTTTTGACTGATAGAACTGTTATCGAACGTAACTCAAGCTAACGAACTTTTAGCAAAAAGCTCGAGTTCTAGTTCGATCTAGAACACCCCCCAAAAACACTCGAACCGAGAACTGGAGAACCAATGAAAAGGAGAAAAGGGTGGTGTGCTAATGAGGAGATCACCAAAACAATAATGGCAATAAATATTCAAAAGTTTATTGTAGGAAAAACACCAACATAGTTTAAAAACATCTAAAAACATGAAGTACAATAAACATCAGAGGTTTGCTATATTAAAGCATAAGCCTCTGAGAAGTGTCCACGTCAGAGATTTTAGACCATGTACTGCAATCAATAACACCAATGAAGCATAATCATATAGCATGCAAAAAAAAACAAAACAAAGATATAAGTGTCAGTCCTAAAGACAAATGGCTAATACATTAATATGTAAAAATCAATATGCAAAAATGCCCAAATACATATATTAATCCAATCAACCATAGGATAGGGCATGGAAAAGCTTGTAAGATGGAATAAAGCAGGTTTACATATAAGTAAATATATACAACGCCATAATCTTTACCAGAATCACAATGATGGAAAAAGAGGCATGCAAAATAATTCCCATTAAGGCAAACAGAGCAATGGTGGAAAAGCAGTCATGGAGGAGGTGGAGACCTAAAGCAAACCCCCCCCAACGCGTATCGCCATATTCAGATGGCTTCCTCAGGGAAAAACGGGATATTGACACATGTACTAATGAGGTGCTTTATATATCATACAAGAGTGGTTAAGTGGAAAGAAAATTTACAACACCTGTTTTGTCGTGGAGAGGCGGTTTGGTAATGCTGATTACATGAGATGTGTGAGGATCACATGCAAGTTCCGGTCCTTACCATAATGTGTTTGAAGCAGGAAATGTGCAACACCTTAAGGTGTGCACAGCATAACAAGTGCAGCACAGAAAGGTTCCCACTGCAGCAACATGTACCGGCGCAGATTTAGAGAACGCACCCCATGTGTCCTCTGCATGTTGTGTGGGAGACACACCCCCAGTGCTGGAGCACGCATGCGTGGGGTCTTGGATATCAGGATGCACAAAGACATAATGTTGTAGACACTCCCCAGGTAACGAAAACAGAAAAAAAAAATAAAAAAAAATTGATAAATAAAAACGGCACCAGACCACAAAGGATATCCCATATAGAGCAATGCATAATGTATATATAGCATATTTGAAGCATGACCATTATATTTATCTAAGAGAGCAATTATAGATTATACCTAAAATAGGCAGGGAGTAATTTCATTAAATTATAACCTCCTCAGACTTGTATATAGTCACATATTTGAGGGATAAGGACTGGGAGAAAATAAATGAATATCAACAAAATAGAACCACAGAAGATATTTTATATAGAATGATACATAGGGTATATAACATTTTTGACACATAATGATTATATTTGTCATATATGGTCACATATTTGAGGCAGTGAGTAAACAATGATGGTAAAAGGTATATAATGCTATCCCTATCTTTCCCTACACACCCACAGGTTCCAATCACCATTATACCATTATAGAGTACCATCCAAAACATGAAGAAAAAAAAAAAGAAAAAAAGGATTGTATACTGTACATGTCAGGGAGGGACGTCAAAACATCAAGTATTAATGACAAAAATCACACATTTTTGTGTAGCCGCCCCCCCCTTTCCCCTTTTCTTTCTTTCTTTTTTTTTTCCCCCCTTCTCCTTTTTCCTTTTTTCCCTCCTTTTTTCCTTCCTCTTTCCTCCCCTCTTTTCTTCTTCTTCTTCCTCCCCTTTTCTTCCCTTCCTCTTCTTTCCTTTTGATAATATCTAGAAGATGTAATAAAACAAGATGGAACCATCTAGTGTGCCAATAAGGGCTCAGTTAGAGACATACCATGAGGTAAAATGTATTCAATTGGAGAAGAATGATATTAAACAAGAACATGGTTGTATTTATATGAGGTGCAAAACATTAAGATAGAGGGAGAAGAAATGTACATCTATATTATACCCATAAGATACGCATGCACCAAAAAAGATCTATGTGGGGTACCGTGCCAAACAATAAACAACATGCAGAGGTAGGGCCGCAATTGCGGTCTAAAATTATCGGAAATTTATACAGACAAGAAAAACCATAGACAAAATATTGAAAATTGTGTATAACACTATAAGAAGACTACTGGAAGGCAAATATCATTGGTCACTAGAAAAAAGGAGGAGATGTATAATCCGTGACAGGGATGGCTTGTGATTTGCTTGAAGTCCTGCAGACCTTCATGGGTCCCTTGAGTAGAGGCTTGATAGAAGAATCTAGACAAATTAAAAAAAAAAAAAAAAGGAGAAACAAGATAAGAAAAAGTAAGCCATGAAGCGTACATCGCTTCATCCTTTACTCTTTACAATCATTTTTTATAGAACCCTGTAAAAAGAAGTTCTTCGTTGAGCCCATGAGGAGCCAGACTCTGCAACTCATATCCATCTGGCCTCACGTCTCAAGAGATCATCAGTTGCTTGTTTTCCTCTGATGTCTGAGGAGATTTTTTCCAAAATTAGGAGTTTCATACATCGGGCAGACCCATTGTGAAAATCCAGGAAATGGGCCGCAACTGGAGTGGCTTACCCTGCGTTCTTTCCTTACGAGCTCTTGTGACACAGGATATATGATGTTGAATACGTCTCCTGAATTCCTGGCTCGTTTGACCCACGTAGAGCTTGGGACAGTCACAGACCAGAAGATATATCACATTTCTTGTTCGACAGTTCACATAGACATTTGTGGATACTGTCCCTGAAGGGATAGAAACCGTTACATGATCATCAGCTATCATGTGGGGACAGATATTACAATCCCCGCAAGGGAAAGTACCCACAAGTCTGGAGCCTCTCCCCAAAGGGGTACACGGTCTCCTGAAATGACTTATGGATAATAAATCTTTAAGATTTTTGGCTCTTTTAGCAATCAACTTGGGGCAGTCAGAGATGAATGGGGACAGACGGGGCTCACTACGGAGAATATCCCAGTTTTTATGCAGAAGCTGATAGACTTGTCCCCAGTGGTTATTAAAGGTGGTAATGACATTGACCGTGGACATACCGGTCTTGACTCGTGGCTTTAAAGCTTCACTTCGGTCCATTTTTTAGGTCACTTGGAAGGCTCTGGAGATCACCCGACGGGGGTACCCCCTTTCAAGAAAGAGAGACATCAGTTTGTGAGCTTCTGTCTTAAAAGAGCCCTCATGGCTACAATTCCGGCGAACCCTCATGAACTGACCTTTTGGTATTCCATCCCGGACGTGTTTGGGGTGGAAACTCTCGTAGTGCAGGATGCTGTTGGTAGCCGTGTCCTTCCTGAAAAGTGAGCTGGTGACTTGGTTTCCCCCCAATGTGATCCTAAGATCCAAGAAATCAATTGTCGTGGTGGAAATCCGTGAGGTCAGGGAGATGTTCCAGGGGTTCTGATTTAAGCCAGAAATAAAAAGTTCACACTCCGAGATGCTGCCTGTCCAAAAAAACAAAATATCGTCGATATACCTATACCAATGAAAAACACAGGTATCGAAAGATGTTAATGAAGCCACATGTGTCCCCTCCCACCACCCCATAAAAAGGTTGGCATAAGAGGGGGCACAGCGAGCCCCCATAGCGGTGCCGGTGGTCTGTTTGTAAAAAGTACGGTCAAAAACAAAATAGCTGTTATGAAGAACCATGCTCAAAAGATCCAAAAGAAAAGAGTCATGTAATCTACTGCCTGAGGAACGTGCATCCAAGAAGTAGGCCACTGCATTCAATCCCAAATCATGCTGTATACAGGTATACAGTGCCTCAACGTCCATTGTGACGAGGCACGTATTTGGAGGTAAGACAAGCTTATCAAGCTGTTCTATTAGGTGAGATGAATCTCTCACATATGAATCCAATGAAAATACCAGGGGTTGGAGGTAAAAATCAAGGTACTGACAAGAATGTTCAAACAGACCCCCAATGCCTGACACAATGGGTCTACCTGGTGGCTCTGTAGTTGATTTATGAATTTTCGGTAACAGATAAAAAGTTGGTACCACCGTGTTACGAGGGGGACCCGGGGAAGCGTGCCAAGATGGGAAATGGACAGCTTCCGCCGGTCAAGGTCTACTGTGCGGTGTAAGGGACCGCTGCTATGGTCAGGAAAGAGTGAGCGGGTTGCTGCTAGTGATCGTCTGGAATGTCACAGACAATCTATGCACACCGGTCCGCCCTAACCCGTGAGGGTTGTATGGCTCAGGGCTTCTCGTACGGTGTACCTGTTGCACAGGGACGCACAGAGGTGCCTACACACGTGTGCCAGCGGGAGTCACAGGAATATGGCACGGGGGTAGCACAGAGGTGCCCATGCATGTGTGCTTCAGAAACCAAGTGAGTCCGACAGAGACTCGAGGAGCTCACCTGGGACAGGAACACAGCCTGCTAAACGGGATACTGCCAGAGCAGCAAGGCAGGGGCAAGACCTGCAAACTAGGTGCTGCCTGAGCAGCAAGGGCAAAGCCCACAAAAGACAATAATGCCTAAGCAGTGGCGTGGCAGCACGCTGCCAGACATCGAAACATAGAAGGACGGTCGCGCACCGCCATGATGGCAGGGGGAGCTTTTAAGGAGGTGTAGCTCCACCCAAGGGCGGGTGCGAGACGGGCGTGACCCAATCAGGGTTCGTGACGTCCTGGCCCAGCCAGTCAGGATTCAGCACATCACCAGCCTCGTCATGGGGCCGTGTGATATCAGTGAGCGAATCAGAAGAGGTCACGTGGAGCACATGCTCATCTTCCTGCCTCTGGGTCATAAAGGCGGGATCCCCGGTTTCACAATGTGCAGAGACATGGGAAGTCTTGCTGCTTCCCTGAGCATCTATTCTTTGCACACTGCGCAACCTCCCAGAGCCTCCGTGATGCTGAGCAGGAGAGCTCGTGGCAGGCAAGGGATGGGAGACCACTCCATTCCTTGCAAGGGTAGAACCACCAGGTGTCACCCTTCTGCTGTGTCTCTGAGAAGGCAACTCCTGCAGACTGCGCAGTCTCCCAGACCTTTGGTGCTGCTGAGCAGGAGGGCTCGTGGCCGACAAGGAATGGGGGACCACCTCATTCCTTGCAATAAGAGAGCCACGACGTGGTGTAACACACCGGGTGACGTGTCCAAAGAAAATCTCTCTCTTTTTTTGTAAGGATGCCTAATTCCAATGCCTTCGAGAGCAATTTGCCCAGTTTTTTCTGGAATAGTTGTGTTGGATCAGAAGGCAAGATGTTATAAGCCCTGGTGTTATGTAGCTGTCTTAATGCCTCCTTTGTATACATGTCCACTGGCCACAGAACAACATTGCCCCCTTATCAGCCTCTTTAATAAGGAAGGCTTTGTTGCTCCGTAGGCCAGCTAATGCCCTTTTCTCTACATTGCTCAGGTTGTTCTGTTTGAAAGGCTCAATCCTCAAATTGCGTATGTCTCTACAAACGGTATCACAGAAAACCTGGATTACTGGGAAAAGTGAAAAAGAGGGAGTAGCTTGAGATGGTAACCTTTGGGAGAAAGGTACAGTCTTACCTCTAGTTACTAGAGATGAGCGAACCGGTCGCGGTTCGGCTCGAGGTTGGTTCGCCGAACGGACCTCCCGTTCGAGTTCGGTTTGTCGAACGTTCGACGAACCGAACTCGAACTGCATAGGAAACAATGGCAGGCAATCACAAACACAGAAAAACACCTAGAAAACACCCTCAAAGGTGTCCTAAAGGTGACAAACAACTCAAACACATTGGAAAGTGACAAGGACATATACTCATGCGAAAACAAAACAGCTGGACAAGGAAAAAGAGGAGGACACACAGATATAGGCATGGCACGCCCTTCTAAAATCATGTAAAACACCGCAAGGTGACTCCAAGCGGAGTCTCCCTTTTTTCCAAAAATTGGGCCACACACACACCCACCCCTTCAGTGGCAGCACTTGTGCCCCAGTTGTACACTTCACAGCTACATTTGCATCAAGCACATTCAAAAATACGCCATTCTTATCCGTCCCCAGGATGACACCGGGGTAGGTAGCAAAGTCTTTCCTGATCCCAGCTCTGTTCATCTTGGCTTCTTTTAAAAACACAGCAAGCAAGGGTTACTCTAAGCGGAGTCTCCCTTTTTTCCAAAAATTGGGCCACACAGACACCCACCCCATCAGTGGCAGCACTTGGGCCCTAGTTGCAAACAGGATGTTTTGATTTGCATCAAGCACATTCAAAAATACGCCATTCTTATCCGTCCCCAGGATGACACCGGGGTACGTAGATAAAGTCTTTGCTGATCCATGACTTGTTCATCTTGGCTTCTTTTAAAAACAATGTAAGCAAGGGTTACTCCAAGCGGAGTCTCCCTTTTTTTCCAAAAATTGGGCCACACAGACACCCACCCCATCAGTGGCAGCACTTGGGCCCTAGTTGCAAACAGGATGTTTTGATTTGCATCAAGCACATTCAAAAATACGCCATTCTTATCCGTCCCCAGGATGACACCGGGGTAGGTAGCAAAGTCTTTCCTGATCCCAGCTCTGTTCATCTTGGCTTCTTTTAAAAACACAGCAAGCAAGGGTTACTCCAAGCGGAGTCTCCCTTTTTTCCAAAAATTGGGCCCACACACACCCACCCCTTCAGTGGCAGCAGTTGTGCCCCAGTTGTACACTTCACAGCTAGATTTGCATCAAGCACATTCAAAAATACGCCATTCTTATCCGTCCCCAGGATGACACCGGGGTAGGTAGCAAAGTCTTTCCTGATCCCAGCTCTGTTCATCTTGGCTTCTTTTAAAAACACAGCAAGCAAGGGTTACTCCAAGCGGAGTCTCCCTTTTTTCCAAAAATTGGGCCCACACACACCCACCCCTTCAGTGGCAGCAGTTGTGCCCCAGTTGTACACTTCACAGCTAGATTTGCATCAAGCACATTCAAAAATACGCCATTCTTATCCGTCCCCAGGATGACACCGGGGTAGGTAGCAAAGTCTTTCCTGATCCCAGCTCTGTTCATCTTGGCTTCTTTTAAAAACACAGCAAGCAAGGGTTACTCCAAGCGGAGTCTCCCTTTTTTCCAAAAATTGGGCCACACAGACACCCACCCCATCAGTGGCAGCACTTGGGCCCTAGTTGCAAACAGGATGTTTTGATTTGCATCAAGCACATTCAAAAATACGCCATTCTTATCCGTCCCCAGGATGACACCGGGGTAGGTAGCAAAGTCTTTCCTGATCCCAGCTCTGTTCATCTTGGCTTCTTTTAAAAACACAGCAAGCAAGGGTTACTCCAAGCGGAGTCTCCCTTTTTTCCAAAAATTGGGCCACACAGACACCCACCCCATCAGTGGCAGCACTTGGGCCCTAGTTGCAAACAGGATGTTTTGATTTGCATCAAGCACATTCAAAAATACGCCATTCTTATCCGTCCCCAGGATGACACCGGGGTACGTAGATAAAGTCTTTGCTGATCCATGACTTGTTCATCTTGGCTTCTTTTAAAAACAATGTAAGCAAGGGTTACTCCAAGCGGAGTCTCCCTTTTTTTCCAAAAATTGGGCCACACAGACACCCACCCCATCAGTGGCAGCACTTGGGCCCTAGTTGCAAACAGGATGTTTTGATTTGCATCAAGCACATTCAAAAATACGCCATTCTTATCCGTCCCCAGGATGACACCGGGGTAGGTAGCAAAGTCTTTCCTGATCCCAGCTCTGTTCATCTTGGCTTCTTTTAAAAACACAGCAAGCAAGGGTTACTCCAAGCGGAGTCTCCCTTTTTTCCAAAAATTGGGCCCACACACACCCACCCCTTCAGTGGCAGCAGTTGTGCCCCAGTTGTACACTTCACAGCTAGATTTGCATCAAGCACATTCAAAAATACGCCATTCTTATCCGTCCCCAGGATGACACCGGGGTAGGTAGCAAAGTCTTTCCTGATCCCAGCTCTGTTCATCTTGGCTTCTTTTAAAAACACAGCAAGCAAGGGTTACTCCAAGCGGAGTCTCCCTTTTTTCCAAAAATTGGGCCCACACACACCCACCCCTTCAGTGGCAGCAGTTGTGCCCCAGTTGTACACTTCACAGCTAGATTTGCATCAAGCACATTCAAAAATACGCCATTCTTATCCGTCCCCAGGATGACACCGGGGTAGGTAGCAAAGTCTTTCCTGATCCCAGCTCTGTTCATCTTGGCTTCTTTTAAAAACACAGCAAGCAAGGGTTACTCCAAGCGGAGTCTCCCTTTTTTCCAAAAATTGGGCCACACAGACACCCACCCCATCAGTGGCAGCACTTGGGCCCTAGTTGCAAACAGGATGTTTTGATTTGCATCAAGCACATTCAAAAATACGCCATTCTTATCCGTCCCCAGGATGACACCGGGGTACGTAGATAAAGTCTTTGCTGATCCATGACTTGTTCATCTTGGCTTCTTTTAAAAACAATGTAAGCAAGGGTTACTCCAAGCGGAGTCTCCCTTTTTTTCCAAAAATTGGGCCACACAGACACCCACCCCATCAGTGGCAGCACTTGGGCCCTAGTTGCAAACAGGATGTTTTGATTTGCATCAAGCACATTCAAAAATACGCCATTCTTATCCGTCCCCAGGATGACACCGGGGTAGGTAGCAAAGTCTTTCCTGATCCCAGCTCTGTTCATCTTGGCTTCTTTTAAAAACACAGCAAGCAAGGGTTACTCCAAGCGGAGTCTCCCTTTTTTCCAAAAATTGGGCCACACAGACACCCACCCCATCAGTGGCAGCACTTGGGCCCTAGTTGCAAACAGGATGTTTTGATTTGCATCAAGCACATTCAAAAATACGCCATTCTTATCCGTCCCCAGGATGACACCGGGGTACGTAGATAAAGTCTTTGCTGATCCATGACTTGTTCATCTTGGCTTCTTTTAAAAACAATGTAAGCAAGGGTTACTCCAAGCGGAGTCTCCCTTTTTTTCCAAAAATTGGGCCACACAGACACCCACCCCATCAGTGGCAGCACTTGGGCCCTAGTTGCAAACAGGATGTTTTGATTTGCATCAAGCACATTCAAAAATACGCCATTCTTATCCGTCCCCAGGATGACACCGGGGTAGGTAGCAAAGTCTTTCCTGATCCCAGCTCTGTTCATCTTGGCTTCTTTTAAAAACACAGCAAGCAAGGGTTACTCCAAGCGGAGTCTCCCTTTTTTCCAAAAATTGGGCCACACAGACACCCACCCCATCAGTGGCAGCACTTGGGCCCTAGTTGCAAACAGGATGTTTTGATTTGCATCAAGCACATTCCAAATCCACAAGCATTTACTCTCCCCAGGATGACACAGGGGTAGTAAATTCCTTCTGGATCCATGACTTGTTCATTTTGATGAACGTCAGTCTGTCCACATTGTCACTGGACAGACGCGTGCGCTTATCTGTCAGCACACACCCAGCAGCACTGAATACACGTTCAGAGACAACGCTGGCAGCTGGACACGACAAAATCTCCAAGGCGTAACTGGAGAGCTCTGGCCATTTTTCTATGTTTGAAGCCCAAAAGGAGCAAGGCTCCAGTTGCACAGTCATGGCATCGATGTTCATTTGGAGATACTCCTGTATCATCCTCTCCAGCCGTTGAGTATGTGTCAGACTTGTTGTCTCTGGTGGCCTTGCAAAAGAGGGTCTAAAAAAATTATGAAAAGATTCCATAAAACTGCTGTTACCGGCACCAGATACGGTCCTACTGGTACGGGTAGACTGGTGAAGATGACGAGACCGTCCCATGTTTGTCAAGTTACAACTGGGAGATTCCCTCCCTGCACCTGCACGGTTGTTTGGTGGAAAAGCCGAGCTAAGATCGAGTAACAGCTTCTGCTGATACTCCTGCATACGTGCGTCCCTTTCTATGGCTGGAATTATGTCACAAAATTTGGACTTGTACCGGGGATCTAATAGTGTGGCAATCCAGTAGTCATCATCACTTCTAATTTTGACAATACGACTGTCATGTTGGAGGTAGTGCAACAAGAAGGCACTCATGTGTCTTGCGCAGCCATGCGGACCAAGTCCACGCTGTGTTTGTGGCATAGAGGTGCTAACCGTTCTTTCTTCCTCTGACATCTCCCCCCAACCTCTTTCAACTGAAATTTGACCAAGGTCTCCCTCATCCGCTGAGTCTTCCATGTCCATGGACAGTTCGTCCTCCATTTCTTCATGTTCTCCTGCACCTTGCTCAACATTTCGCCTGCTACTATGCGCCCTTGTCGATCCCTGTTCCCCATGGTCCCATGCCTGCTGCGTTGGTGATGATGAACGTCTGGACCTTGGTGATGTTGTTGTCCCTTGCACATATGAATCCTCCTGTAGTTCCTCCCCTTCATGTTGTCCCACCCCCTGACTCCGAATAGTGTTTAGCGTGTGCTCCAGCATGTAAATGACTGGAATCGTCATGCTGATAATGGCATTGTCAGAGCTAAACATATTCGTCGCCATGTCGAAACTGTGCAGAAGGGTGCATAGGTCCTTGATCTGAGACCACTCCATCAGGGTGATCTGCCCCACCTCTGCATCTCGTTGGCCCAGGCTATACGTCATGACGTATTGCACCAGGGCTCTGCGGTGCTGCCGCAGTCGCTGTAACATGTGTAGAGTTGAATTCCAGCGTGTCGCCACATCGCATTTCAGGCGATGAACCGGCAGGCCGAAAGACTTCTGGAGCGATGCAAGTCGCTCAGCTGCGGCGCTTGAACGCCGGAAGTGAGCAGACAGTTTTCGTGCCCTGTTCAGAAGGCCATCTAGGCCGGGATAGTGTGTTAAAAATTGCTGCACGACAAGGTTCAACACGTGAGCCATACAAGGTACGTGTGTCACCTTGCCCAGGCGAAGGGCCGCACCCAGGTTTGCAGCATTGTCGCACACGGCCTTACCAGGCTGCAGGTTGAGTGGAGACAACCATTTATTAAACTCGGACCGCAGAGCTGACCACAACTCCTCAGCTGTGTGACTCTTATTACCAAGACATGTCAAGCTAAAGACCGCCTGATGCCGTTGCGCTCGGCTGCCAGCATAGTAATGAGGCGTGCGTGATTCCTTCTGCGCAGTGAGAACGCTGGTGGCCTGACCAGGCAGGCTTGGGGCGGAGGTGGAGGACCCAGATGAGGTGGAGGATGCAGAAGCTGTGGCGGAACTTGGACAGACAGAGGATTGACACACAAGTCGTGGGGACGGCAAGACTTGTGCAGCAGACCCTTCACCATCTATCACCATAGTTACCCAGTGCCCAGTCAGCGACATGTAACGTCCCTGTCCATGCTTACTGGTCCAAGTATCGGTGGTGAAATGCACCCGTTCACACACAGAGTTTCTCAAGGAAGCGGTGATGTTGTGTGCGACATGCTGGTGTAGCGCGGGCACACCTTTCTTAGAGAAGTAGTGGCGACTAGGCATCTGGTACTGGGGCACAGCGACAGACATAAGGTCTCTAAAATCCTGTGTGTCCACTAGGCGGAAAGGCAGCATTTCGGTAGCCAACAGCTTACAGAGGGATAGAGTCAACCTCTTAGCTTTGTCATGGGTCGGAGGAAGTGGCCTTTTATTTGACCACATCTGAGGGACAGAGATCTGGCTGCTGTGTGTAGACGGTGTTGAGTAGGGTGTCCCTGGAAAAATGCAGGTTTGTGAGGAAAGTGCAGGCGGAGACATGATGTTGCCTTCATCCAACGTTGGTGCTATCGATGTCTGAGAGAGCTGTACACACTCACTTGTTTCCCCTTCCAAACCAACTGACGACCTTACAAGCAAACTGCCTGTTGCGGTTACAGTGGTGGAAGTTTTGCGTGGAAAAACAGGTGTGACAGCTGTCCCCACAGTCCTAGAAGATGAAGAGCGCGCGGATGCACTGGAAGGGGCGGGCGGTGGATGGTTCGCTCCGCTAGCCGGCATTGCAGCACGGTGAGCTTCCCACCGGGACTTATGATATTTATTCATGTGACGATTCATGGAAGAAGTTGTCAAACTGCTGAGGTTTTGACCTCTACTAACAGAATCATGACAAATGTTACATATCACATGAGTTGGGCGATCTTTTTCGATGTGAAAAAAGGCCCAGGCTAGGCAAGGCTTAGAGGCCATGCGACCTGTTGATCCACCCCGAATAATGCTCATAGGCAGAGTGGTGGCTGAGGATGCAGTTGTAGACGTGCTACCAGTGCTCCGACTCTGTCCAGGAAGGCGCAAGGTAACTTCGTCGTCGGTTGCATCCTCCTCCACCGCCTCTGTTGACCTCCTCGAGTGCCTGACTGGGGGTTGACAGTAGGTGGGATCTAGAACGTCATCATCAATTGTTGTGTTTGCACTCCCCTCCCCCTCAGACCGAGCCTCTTCTTGCCCTGACCGAATATTTAAGTTGTCATCCCAATCGGGTATCTGCGTCTCATCTTCATCAGTAGGTTCCTCATTGTCTATAACCACAGGTGTTACAGTTTGTGACAAAGGGTCAACATTATGCTCAGAAACTTGGTCCTCACGGCCTGAATCTGAGTCACAAAGGTTCTGGGCATCACTGCAGACCATTTCCTGTTCTGTACTCACTGTAGCTTGGGAGCAGACCTCTGATTCCCAGGCTATAGTGTGACTGAACAGCTCTGCAGACTCAGCCATCTCAGTTCCACCATACTGTGCAGGGCTGATGGAGACTTCAGAGCTGGGAGAAATCAAGTGTGATTGGGATGACAACTCAGAGGAATGGTGTTTTTTGGATGCGGTACTTGAAGTGGCTGAGAGGGCACTTGTTGGACCACTTGAGATCCATTCAAGCATTTTCCTTTTTTGCCCATCATCTACCTTTGTTCCTCTTGTTCGTGTCCGTAAAAAAGGGAGCACATCGGATTGTCCACAATAAGTAGTAGACATCTTACTTTTGCTAGTAGATGGTCTATCTTCAGCAGATGATAATGGAGCTTTGCCACCTTCCCCACTGACAAAACATTTTTGGCCTTTTCCACCACGCCTCTTCCCCTTTCCACCAGCATCTGTCATTTTGCCACTCATGTTGATTGCGACAAGATTGTGGACTGAAAATGTGGTAGTAAAAATTGAGAGGTGGTGAAGATTGCAGTGGTGGTCTAGCTTTATTAACAGCAGAATAATAAAGAATAAATATCCCTGACAATGTAACTTAGTTATAATTCGTTGGAGTGTGCAACGCAGGCAGACGTGCTGCAAATGTCTTGGCACTAGTGGGACTATAGCAAAGTCCAATAGCCACGTATAGGATGCCACTAGGTACACTGAGTGTTTGCTAGTATAATGGCTTCGTTATAATTAGTTGGAGTGTGCAACGCAGGCAGATGTGCTCTGCAAATGTCTTGGCACTAGTGGGACTATAGCAAAGTCCAATAGCCACGTATAGGATGCCACTAGGTACACTGAGTGTTTGCTAGTATAATGGCTTCGTTATAATTAGTTGGAGTGTGCAACGCAGGCAGATGCGCTCTGCAAATGTCTTGGCACTAGTGGGACTATAGCAAAGTCCAATAGCCACGTATAGGATGCCACTAGGTACACTGTGTGTTTGCTAGTATAATGGCTGAGTTTAAAAAACTTGGAGTGTGCAATGCAGGCAGATGTGCTCTGCTAATGTCTTTGCACTAGTGGGACTATAGCAAAGTCCAATAGCCACGTATAGGATGCCACTAGGTACACTGAGTGTTTGCTAGTAAAATTGCTTAGTTTAAAAAACTTGGAGTGTGCAATGCAGGCAGATGTGCTCTGCAAATGTCTTGTCCCTAGTGGGACTATAGCAAAGTCCAATAGCCACGTATAGGATGCCACTAGGTACACTGAGTGTGTGCTAGTATAATGGCTTCGTTATAATTAGTTGGAGTGTGCAACGCAGGCAGATGCGCTCTGCAAATGTCTTGGCACTAGTGGGACTATAGCAAAGTCCAATAGCCACGTATAGGATGCCACTAGGTACACTGAGTGTTTGCTAGTATAATGGCTTCGTTATAATTAGTTGGAGTGTGCAACGCAGGCAGATGCGCTCTGCAAATGTCTTGGCACTAGTGGGACTATAGCAAAGTCCAATAGCCACGTATAGGATGCCACTAGGTACACTGAGTGTTTGCTAGTATAATGGCTTCGTTATAATTAGTTGGAGTGTGCAACGCAGGCAGATGCGCTCTGCAAATGTCTTGGCACTAGTGGGACTATAGCAAAGTCCAATAGCCACGTATAGGATGCCACTAGGTACACTGAGTGTTTGCTAGTATAATGGCTGAGTTTAAAAAACTTGGAGTGTGCAATGCAGGCAGATGTGCTCTGCTAATGTCTTTGCACTAGTGGGACTATAGCAAAGTCCAATAGCCACGTATAGGATGCCACTAGGTACACTGAGTGTTTGCTAGTAAAATTGCTTAGTTTAAAAAACTTGGAGTGTGCAATGCAGGCAGATGTGCTCTGCAAATGTCTTGGCCCTAGTGGGACTATAGCAAAGTCCAATAGCCACGTATAGGATGCCACTAGGTACACTGAGTGTGTGCTAGTATAATGGCTTCGTTATAATTAGTTGGAGTGTGCAACGCAGGCAGATGCGCTCTGCAAATGTCTTGGCACTAGTGGGACTATAGCAAAGTCCAATAGCCACGTATAGGATGCCACTAGGTACACTGAGTGTTTGCTAGTATAATGGCTTCGTTATAATTAGTTGGAGTGTGCAACGCAGGCAGATGCGCTCTGCAAATGTCTTGGCACTAGTGGGACTATAGCAAAGTCCAATAGCCACGTATAGGATGCCACTAGGTACACTGAGTGTTTGCTAGTATAATGGCTTCGTTATAATTTGTTGTAGTGTGCAACGCAGGCAGATGCGCTCTGCAAATGTCTTGGCACTAGTGGGACTATAGCAAAGTCCAATAGCCACGTATAGGATGGCACTAGGTACACTGAGTGTTTGCTAGTATAATGGCTTCGTTATAATTTGTTGTAGTGTGCAACGCAGGCAGATGCGCTCTGCAAATGTCTTGGCACTAGTGGGACTATAGCAAAGTCCAATAGCCACGTATAGGATGCCACTAGGTACACTGAGTGTTTGCTAGTATAATGGCTTCGTTATAATTTGTTGTAGTGTGCAACGCAGGCAGATGCGCTCTGCAAATGTCTTGGCACTAGTGGGACTATAGCAAAGTCCAATAGCCACGTATAGGATGCCACTAGGTACACTGAGTGTTTGCTAGTATAATGGCTTCGTTATAATTAGTTGGAGTGTGCAACGCAGGCAGATGCGCTCTGCAAATGTCTTGGCACTAGTGGGACTATAGCAAAGTCCAATAGCCACGTATAGGATGCCACTAGGTACACTGAGTGTTTGCTAGTATAATGGCTTCGTTATAATTTGTTGTAGTGTGCAACGCAGGCAGATGCGCTCTGCAAATGTCCTGGCACTAGTGGGACTATAGCAAAGTCCAATAGCCACGTATAGGATGCCACTAGGTACACTGAGTGTTTGCTAGTATAATGGCTGAGTTTAAAAAACTTGGAGTGTGCAATGCAGGCAGATGTGCTCTGCTAATGTCTTTGCACTAGTGGGACTATAGCAAAGTCCAATAGCCACGTATAGGATGCCACTAGGTACACTGAGTGTTTGCTAGTAAAATTGCTTAGTTTAAAAAACTTGGAGTGTGCAATGCAGGCAGATGTGCTCTGCAAATGTCTTGGCCCTAGTGGGACTATAGCAAAGTCCAATAGCCACGTATAGGATGCCACTAGGTACACTGAGTGTGTGCTAGTATAATGGCTTCGTTATAATTAGTTGGAGTGTGCAACGCAGGCAGATGCGCTCTGCAAATGTCTTGGCACTAGTGGGACTATAGCAAAGTCCAATAGCCACGTATAGGATGCCACTAGGTACACTGAGTGTTTGCTAGTATAATGGCTTCGTTATAATTTGTTGTAGTGTGCAACGCAGGCAGATGCGCTCTGCAAATGTCTTGGCACTAGTGGGACTATAGCAAAGTCCAATAGCCACGTATAGGATGCCACTAGGTACACTGAGTGTGTGCTAGTATAATGGCTTCGTTATAATTAGTTGGAGTGTGCAACGCAGGCAGATGCGCTCTGCAAATGTCTTGGCACTAGTGGGACTATAGCAAAGTCCAATAGCCACGTATAGGATGCCACTAGGTACACTGAGTGTTTGCTAGTATAATGGCTTCGTTATAATTAGTTGGAGTGTGCAACGCAGGCAGATGCGCTCTGCAAATGTCTTGGCACTAGTGGGACTATAGCAAAGTCCAATAGCCACGTATAGGATGCCACTAGGTACACTGTGTGTTTGCTAGTATAATGGCTGAGTTTAAAAAACTTGTAGTGTGCAATGCAGGCAGATGTGCTCTGCTAATGTCTTTGCACTAGTGGGACTATAGCAAAGTCCAATAGCCACGTATAGGATGCCACTAGGTACACTGAGTGTTTGCTAGTAAAATTGCTTAGTTTAAAAAACTTGGAGTGTGCAATGCAGGCAGATGTGCTCTGCAAATGTCTTGGCCCTAGTGGGACTATGGCAAAGTCCAATAGCCACGTATAGGATGCCACTAGGTACACTGAGTTTGTGCTAGTATAATGGCTTCGTTATAATTAGTTGGAGTGTGCAACGCAGGCAGATGCGCTCTGCAAATGTCTTGGCACTAGTGGGACTATAGCAAAGTCCAATAGCCACGTATAGGATGCCACTAGGTACACTGAGTGTTTGCTAGTATAATGGCTTCGTTATAATTTGTTGTAGTGTGCAACGCAGGCAGATGCGCTCTGCAAATGTCTTGGCACTAGTGGGACTATAGCAAAGTCCAATAGCCACGTATAGGATGCCACTAGGTACACTGAGTGTTTGCTAGTATAATGGCTTCGTTATTATTAGTTGGAGTGTGCAACGCAGGCAGATGCGCTCTGCAAATGTCTTGGCACTAGTGGGACTATAGCAAAGTCCAATAGCCACGTATAGGATGCCACTAGGTACACTGTGTGTTTGCTAGTATAATGGCTGAGTTTAAAAAACTTGGAGTGTGCAATGCAGGCAGATGTGCTCTGCTAATGTCTTTGCACTAGTGGGACTATAGCAAAGTCCAATAGCCACGTATAGGATGCCACTAGGTACACTGAGTGTTTGCTAGTAAAATTGCTTAGTTTAAAAAACTTGGAGTGTGCAATGCAGGCAGATGTGCTCTGCAAATGTCTTTGCACTAGTGGGACTATAGCAAAGTCCAATAGCCACGTATAGGATGCCACTAGGTACACTGAGTGTGTGCTAGTATAATGGCTTCGTTATAATTAGTTGGAGTGTGCAACGCAGGCAGATGCGCTCTGCAAATGTCTTGGCACTAGTGGGACTATAGCAAAGTCCAATAGCCACGTATAGGATGCCACTAGGTACACTGAGTGTTTGCTAGTATAATGGCTTCGTTATAATTTGTTGTAGTGTGCAACGCAGGCAGATGCGCTCTGCAAATGTCTTGGCACTAGTGGGACTATAGCAAAGTCCAATAGCCACGTATAGGATGCCACTAGGTACACTGAGTGTGTGCTAGTATAATGGCTTCGTTATAATTAGTTGGAGTGTGCAACGCAGGCAGATGCGCTCTGCAAATGTCTTGGCACTAGTGGGACTATAGCAAAGTCCAATAGCCACGTATAGGATGCCACTAGGTACACTGAGTGTTTGCTAGTATAATGGCTTCGTTATAATTAGTTGGAGTGTGCAACGCAGGCAGATGCGCTCTGCAAATGTCTTGGCACTAGTGGGACTATAGCAAAGTCCAATAGCCACGTATAGGATGCCACTAGGTACACTGTGTGTTTGCTAGTATAATGGCTGAGTTTAAAAAACTTGTAGTGTGCAATGCAGGCAGATGTGCTCTGCTAATGTCTTTGCACTAGTGGGACTATAGCAAAGTCCAATAGCCACGTATAGGATGCCACTAGGTACACTGAGTGTTTGCTAGTAAAATTGCTTAGTTTAAAAAACTTGGAGTGTGCAATGCAGGCAGATGTGCTCTGCAAATGTCTTGGCCCTAGTGGGACTATGGCAAAGTCCAATAGCCACGTATAGGATGCCACTAGGTACACTGAGTTTGTGCTAGTATAATGGCTTCGTTATAATTAGTTGGAGTGTGCAACGCAGGCAGATGCGCTCTGCAAATGTCTTGGCACTAGTGGGACTATAGCAAAGTCCAATAGCCACGTATAGGATGCCACTAGGTACACTGAGTGTTTGCTAGTATAATGGCTTCGTTATAATTTGTTGTAGTGTGCAACGCAGGCAGATGCGCTCTGCAAATGTCTTGGCACTAGTGGGACTATAGCAAAGTCCAATAGCCACGTATAGGATGCCACTAGGTACACTGAGTGTTTGCTAGTATAATGGCTTCGTTATTATTAGTTGGAGTGTGCAACGCAGGCAGATGCGCTCTGCAAATGTCTTGGCACTAGTGGGACTATAGCAAAGTCCAATAGCCACGTATAGGATGCCACTAGGTACACTGTGTGTTTGCTAGTATAATGGCTGAGTTTAAAAAACTTGGAGTGTGCAATGCAGGCAGATGTGCTCTGCTAATGTCTTTGCACTAGTGGGACTATAGCAAAGTCCAATAGCCACGTATAGGATGCCACTAGGTACACTGAGTGTTTGCTAGTAAAATTGCTTAGTTTAAAAAACTTGGAGTGTGCAATGCAGGCAGATGTGCTCTGCAAATGTCTTTGCACTAGTGGGACTATAGCAAAGTCCAATAGCCACAGATAGGATGCCACTAGGTACACTGAGTGTTTGCTAGTATAATGGCTTAGTTATAATGAGTTGGAGTGTGCGGAGGACAAGAGGGTACAGTGGCAGGATTGTGGTGCTCTGGGTAGAGGAATGGAAGCCTGCCTTTCTATTCCCTCCTAATGGTGAAATGCAGGGAGGAAATCCCTGACCTGGGCTACACAGACGCTGGCGCTGTTTGCAGGACCTGTCACCTATGGCTCTCTGACCCTGCCGGTACGAGCCCTTAAAAGGACTGCTAGAATGTGCTCTCCCTAAGCTGTCTAACGCTGTGTATGCAGCGCATACAGCTGTATCGGCGATAGGACAAAGGACGGAACTGCGACAGTGATGTCTGACACCAAAGACGCAGAAGGCAGATAATGGCGATCGTGAAGAAAATGTCCGGTTTTATAATGCAGGGACATGTGACATGCAGATCCTATCACACATGCCGTTGCTTCTCTGCCTCAAAGTCCACTTAGGTGTGTGTGTGTCTGTGATTGGCTGACATGCTGGCCAGCCCCACAAGACGCGCGCGCTTAGGGAAGGAAGACAAGAAAAAAAAAAAAAAAAATGGCGATCGCCATTATAGAAACAGCAGTGATCTGAAGGCGCTGTTCACGCACACTATACACTGAAATGTGATAATAGTTTGATTCACAGAGTGACTTACACTATTACAGCAGAAACCAAGCTAAGATTTAGCTGTTTTTTGGCTGCTAGAACCGTTCTCGAACGTTTCTAGAACTATCGAGCTTTTGCAAAAAGCTCGAGTTCTAGTTCGATCTAGAACATGCCCCAAAATCACTCGAGCCTAGAACTGGAGAACCACGAACCACGAACCGCGCTCAACTCTACTAGTTACACTGTTTTCCTCCAGTAGTTCCAGTAAATCACTGAATACTTGGCGGTCCTCCAGAGGCAGAGTATCAATAACGGATGGTTGGTGGTACAGCAATTTGAAGGTGAGTTGTCTACAGAACAGATAGATATCTTTGGTAAGTTCAAATTTATCAAGTACCTGAGTCGATGAAAAAGACAATCCCTTAGACAGTAAACGTATTTCATCAGCAGACAGTGAATAATTGCTCAAATTGATGACTTGTAAGTTACCTGATTGTGAATTTCCAGGCCCATGTTGCTCGATTACCATGGCTGTTTGCTGTTGCGAGTTGTCTTCTTCTATACTGGGGACCACTTTTTGCGTCTCTGACCGCGTCCTCTTTGGTTTGGCGGATTTCCGCCATCCCCTCCTTGTGGGTCTTCTGTGTCGCTGACCCCCAAAGATAAAAAAATCACTGGATGATTCACCAGGTGTAGCAACAACCTGCAAACGTTGACCAACCGTAGCCTGAGGGGCCCTTCGATTTCCATGGTGTGACCACTTGAAGGCCTGTTTACTGTCAAAATCCTTCTTATCCCTGCTGAATTTATGTTTTTTACCCTGGATAACATCCTTTTCAAACTTATCAATGGTATCTTTCAAACATTCCTGAAAAGGGCGCACCTGGGTGTCCTGATCAAAAGATCCAAGCTTACTTTCCAGGGATTTAATCTCTTCCTTCAGTTTAATTAACAGGGTTCTATCATGGTCCAACAACATACCAATAATCACTGATGAACATTTCAAAAGACCAGTCTCCCATACAGGTGTAAATTCTGGGTCTGCTTCCCACGCTTTAGGTCTCCACCTCCTCCATGACTGCTTTTTCACCATTGCTCTGTTTGCCTTAATGGGAATTATTTTAGATGCTTCTTTTTCCATCATTGTGATTCTGGTAAAGATTATGGTGTTGTATATATTTACTTATATGTAAACCTGCTTTATTCCATCTTTTCCATGCCCTATCCTATGGTTGATTGGATTAATATATGTATTTGGGCATTTTTGCATACTGATTTTTACATATTAATGTATTAGCCATTTGTCTTTAGGACTGACACTTATATCTTTGCTGTTTGGTTTATTTTTTTTTTGCATGCTATATGATTATGCTTCATTGGTGTTATTGATTGCAGTACATGGTCTAAAATCTCTGAGGTGGACACTTCTCAGAGGCTTATGCTTTATTATAGTAAACCTCTGATGTTTATTGTACTTCATGTTTTTAGATGTTTTTAAACTATGTTGGTGTTTTTCCTACAATAAACTTTTGAATATTTATTGCCATTATTGTTTTGGTGATCTCCTCATTAGCACACCACCCTTTTCTCCTTTTCATTGTTGCTGCTTTCAGGTGTGCATTTGGAGGATCCCATTTACATTGCCTTAGTGCCCTCTAAAAAAAAAAAAAAAATTTTTTCAAATAGTGTGAGAACTGGAGAACCACGAACCACGAACCGTGCTCAACTCTACAAGTAAGGCAATTTAATTCCCTTCTGTCCTAATTTTGCTATTGAAGAAAAATACTGAAACCAAGACTTGTGTGATATTTTGAGAATAGCAAACCTAGTTTTAGGTTTTAAATAGCTAGTATAGGGACTACAGCTACTGAACTATATGATGAATGTTATAGACACAAGGCCGGTGTCTCATACATAGGGAGTGATAAGATAAGGAAACAAGTTGTGTTATTAGCAATATAAGTCCTATACTGTGCGTGCTTCATTATTTAATAAATGAATTAAAAATAAAGTTTAATTTAATAGTCTTTAGTATAGGAGTTTAGTTGCCTTTGGCAAATTGTGAATTTGATTACCCCTGTGCTGACTTATGAACTAGTCTATTAAGTTAGCAAACCTTTTGGACACACCAAAAAAGAAAACATTTTTAACTCCTAGTTTAGAAGCCATTGCTTGTTCAATTTCAATACAGACACCTGTTTCTGCTCCCTAGATAAAGGGATAATTTTTGAATGGCTTGTGAAAAAGCTATCACTTCTTCTTTAGTAAAGAAAAAAAGCTTTCATTGCTCTTTGAATAAGGGTATTGTTTTGCACCACCTGTGTATACACACCAGCAAGGTAGGCATGTCCAACAAAAAAAGGGATATTTGGGGATTTTTTTTTTTTACAATTTAAGTAGCCTAAGGCTAGGTTCGCACACTGCGTCTTATTGACGCTGCGTTTTTGTGCGTTTTTGGCCGCTAAAAACGCACAAAAACGCACCTGCGTCGACAAAACGCATCAAAACGCATGCGTTTTTGCTGCGATTTGGTGCGTTTTTGGCTGCGTTTTGCTGCGTTTTTGATCTCTGCGTTTTGCTGCGTTTTTCAAATGCATTGCATGGGCGGAAAACGCAGAAAAACGCAGGAAAGAACTGACATGTCCATTTTTTTTTTTAACTCAAAAACGCAGGTAAAAAAATCAGATGTGTGCGGACAGCAAAAATGAAAACTCATAGACTTTGCTGGGGAAGCAAAGTCCTGCAGTTTTGAGGCCAAAAACGCACCCGAAAAATGCGCAAAAACGCCGCGAAAAACGCACTGTGCGCACATAGCCTAAAAAGTTTGTTCCTGCAGTGTTATTAAATGGAACTTGTCAACAGGATTTTTCCTTATACGCTGTGGCCGCCACCAGTAAGCCCTTATATACAGCTGTATATAAGTCCCCAAGCCTCCTCTCTTGTGATTGCCATCCTCCTTCCCTTTTTCATTTGGATGACACATCCTACATCATCCACACGGTGTCTGCCACTGCGTTCCTACACACATGAACGTTTTGTGCCTTGATAACATCTCCGGCCGTTCCCTGGAGTTTCATATATATCCTAGCTTCCTGATCACTCTATATGTCAATCACTGATGCCACTTCCAGTTTCCCGAAGGGAAGTGACGTCATCTGCCAACCATTTGCCAACCACATACGTCATATCCGGTCCCACGAGCGGCTGTGACATCCAATACACTTCCTTGCCGTCCATTTGCCAGCCATGGATGTCACATCCGGCCACATGACCGGATGGGACGTCAAATGCCGAGATATTTAAAGCTATCCAGCTTACATTTATACTAGTGCCCTCCCCTAGTGACGTGATCGCATATTACACTGTACTGGATACTGTATACCCACTGACAACTTCAACAGCTGGTAAGAACATTTATTTATGTATTTTGTATTAAATGTTGTTCCTTTCTTTCCAAACTTAGGCATTATGGCTTGGGACGTGCCTGAGGTCCATTGTATGTTTCCACTGCTGCAGGGGGCTGCCTCCTCTGATACATTTGTTCCTTTCCATCTTTAATAACATCCTATACCCAATATGTGTTACCTGTTTATTATTGTCCCTGACTAGTAGTATGTGCTTCTACATACATCTTCTGTAATCACTAGATAAGTTACTCTGTCCTATATTCTGTTCATATTTATGGATCATGTACACCATTTCATTCGCATGTTATTTGTGAATATATATGTTCACATGTTTATATATTATACATATTTTTCTTTTTTGCATTCTTATAGTGTGGTTATGATGAAGGTCTAATCTTTGACCGAAACGTCACCAATCATTTACACACTGTGGTGAATTAAAGCACTTATTATCACGTACACCCCTGTCTGAGTGCTGGATTTCTTTTATATGATGATGTAGGATGTGCCATCCAGATGGAGCAAGAATAATATCGATTGTAAGAAGAGAGGAGGCACCGGACCAAGAACAGTGATGCCCCTCGGACTGGACCCCCCCACAGGTGAGTATAATAAAATATTTTTTTTATGCTGTACAGATCGGCTTGGGGACCTGCAGACAGCATTCTCGAATGCTGTATTTAAGGGCTTACTGGGGGTGGCAGCACCTTATAAGTAGAGATGAGCGTTGTTCAATTCGAACTGTTCGGCAATCTCAAATTTGACCTGTTTTAGGCGATGTTTGAGTTGTTTGACGAACACGAACAATTAGCTTCAAGTTTGACAGCTCGAGGTTATGTTCGATAACGGTCAAAGCGTAACCAAAAGCGTCACTGGCTTTTCACAGTAATACTATCTTTCAATGTTAATACAGTCAAACCTTGGTTAATGAGAACAATCCGTTCTGAGAGTGTGCTTGTTCCCATAGGAAATCATTGCAATGCAGACAATTCCTTCCACAATTTGTTAAATGTCCCATCCTGGTCCCCTATTGTGCCATTCCACACATGCACAAACACACAAACACGTACAAACACACACAAACACACAAACACACACAAACACACACAAACACACAAGCACGCACACGCACATATTATGCTCACCTTACCTTCCGTTCCTGGGACTTGCAGTTTGCCGGTAAAATATGTGTATCGGGTAACCATTGCGACCAATGCCGGAACTTCCATTGCCAGAGCGCTGACATCAAAGGCAGGAGCCGCTTGCCTCTGATTGGCCAGCACACAGCCTTTGAGTAGCATCTGATAGAGGAAGTTCCTCACTCATCATGATGGTTACCCAATACACGTAGTTCGCCACTACAGGATGTGCGCTCTGGCCAATCAGAGGCAAGCGGCTCCTGCCTTTGTCGTCAGCTCTCTGGCAGCGGATGTTCCGGCATCAGTCTCGATGGTTACCCAATACACATCTTGTACTGGTTAACTACAAGTCCCAGGAGGCCGGCGATGGAACGGAAGGTAAGGTGAGCATAATATGTGTGTGTGCGCGTTCATTTTTGTGCACGTTTGTATGTGTTTGTGTTTTCCTTCCATTGTTTTCAATGGTGTTCGAAGGTGTTCGAAAGTGTTCGACAAACGTTGAATGAATGTTCAACGAACATACCACAAGTTCGACGAACCGAACCGAACTCGAATACTAGGGTGGTGGCTCATCTCTACTTATATGGGAAAATCCTGGTGACAGGTTCCCTTAAAATGGTCTATTAGTTACCACTAGAGTTGAGCGCGGTTCGTGGTTCGTGGTTCTCCAGTTCGCGGCTCGAGTGATTTTGGGGCATGTTCTAGATCGAACTAGAACTCGAGCTTTTTGCAAAAGCTCGGTAGTTCTAGAAACGTTCGAGAACGGTTCTAGCAGCCAAAAAACAGCTAAATCATAGCTTGGTTTCTGCTGTAATAGTGTAAGTCACTCTGTGAATCAAACTATTATCACATTTCAGTGTATAGTGTGCGTGAACAGCGCCTTCAGATCACTGCTGTTTCTATAATGGCGATCGCCATTTTTTTTTTTTTTTTTTCTTGTCTTCCTTCCCTAAGCGCGCGCGTCTTGTGGGGCGGGCCAGCATGTCAGCCAATCCCAGACACACACACAGCTAAGTGGACTTTGAGCCAGAGAAGCAACGGCATGTGTGATAGGATCTGCATGTCACATGTCCCTGCATTATAAAACCGGACATTTTCTTCACGGACGCCATTATCTGCCTTCTGCGTCTTTGGTGTCAGACATCACTGTCGCAGCTCCGTCTTCCTGAGTCCTATAGCCGATACAGCTGTATGCGCTGCATACACAGCGTTAGACAGCTTAGGGAGAGCACTTTATAGCAGTCCTTTTAAGGGCTCCAACCGGCAGGGTCAGAGAGCCATAGGTGACAGGTCCTGCAAACAGCAACAGCGTCTGTGTAGCCCAGGTCAGGGATTTCCTACCTGCATTTCACCATTAGGAGGGAATAGAAAGGCAGGCTTCCATTCCTCTACCCAGAGCACCACAATCCTGCCACTGTACCCTCTTGTCCTCTGCACACTCCAACTGATAACTAAGCCATTATACTAGCAAACACTCAGTGTACCTAGTGGCATCCTATACGTGGCTATTGGACTTTGCTATAGTCCCACTAGTGCAAAGACATTTGCAGAGCGCGTCTGCCTGCATTGCACACTACAACTCATTCTAAACAAGCCATTATACTAGCAAACACTCAGTGTACCTAGTGGCATCCTATACGTGGCTATTGGACTTTGCTATAGTCCCACTAGTGCAAAGACATTTGCAGAGCGCGTCTGCCTGCATTGCACACTACAACTCATTCTAACCAAGCCATTATACTAGCAAACACTCAGTGTACCTAGTGGCATCCTATACGTGGCTATTGGACTTTGCTATAGTCCCACTAGTGCAAAGACATTTGCAGAGCGCGTCTGCCTGCATTGCACACTCCAACTCATTAAAACCAAGCCATTATACTAGCAAACACTCAGTGTACCTAGTGGCATCCTATACGTGGCTATTGGACTTTGCTATAGTCCCACTAGTGCAAAGACATTTGCATAGCGCGTCTGCCGGCATTGCACACTCAAACTCATTTTAACTAAGCCATTATACTAGCAAACACTCAGTGTACCTAGTGGCATCCTATACGTGGCTATTGGACTTTGCTATAGTCCCACTAGTGCAAAGACATTAGCAGAGCACATCTGCCTGCATTGCACACTACAACTCATTCTAACCAAGCCATTATACTAGCAAACACTCAGTGTACCTAGTGGCATCCTATACGTGGCTATTGGACTTTGCTATAGTCCCACTAGTGCAAAGACATTTGCATAGCGCGTCTGCCTGCATTGCACACTCAAACTCATTTTAACTAAGCCATTATACTAGCAAACACTCAGTGTACCTAGTGGCATCCTATACGTGGCTATTGGACTTTGCTATAGTCCCACTAGTGCAAAGACATTAGCAGAGCACATCTGCCTGCATTGCACACTACAACTCATTCTAACCAAGCCATTATACTAGCAAACACTCAGTGTACCTAGTGGCATCCTATACGTGGCTATTGGACTTTGCTATAGTCCCACTAGTGCAAAGACATTTGCAGAGCGCGTCTGCCTGCATTGCACACTCAAACTCATTTTAACTAAGCCATTATACTAGCAAACACTCAGTGTACCTAGTGGCATCCTATACGTGGCTATTGGACTTTGCTATAGTCCCACTAGTGCAAAGACATTAGCAGAGCACATCTGCCTGCATTGCACACTACAACTCATTCTAACCAAGCCATTATACTAGCAAACACTCAGTGTACCTAGTGGCATCCTATACGTGGCTATTGGACTTTGCTATAGTCCCACTAGTGCAAAGACATTTGCAGAGCGCGTCTGCCTGCATTGCACACTCCAACTCATTAAAACCAAGCCATTATACTAGCAAACACTCAGTGTACCTAGTGGCATCCTATACGTGGCTATTGGACTTTGCTATAGTCCCACTAGTGCAAAGACATTTGCATAGCGCGTCTGCCTGCATTGCACACTCAAACTCATTTTAACTAAGCCATTATACTAGCAAACACTCAGTGTACCTAGTGGCATCCTATACGTGGCTATTGGACTTTGCTATAGTCCCACTAGTGCAAAGATATTAGCAGAGCACATCTGCCTGCATTGCACACTCCAACTTTTTTAAACTAAGCAATTTTACTAGCAAACACTCAGTGTACCTAGTGGCATCCTAAACGTGGCTATTGGACTTTGCTATAGTCCCACTAGTGCAAAGACATTTGCAGAGCACGTCTGCCTGCATTGCACACTACAACTCATTGTTACTAAGCCATTATACTAGCAAACACTCAGTGTACCTAGTTGTATCCTAAACGTGGCTATTGTACTTTTGTCTATTCACAGTATTGGAACGATATTTGCAGCACGTCTGCCTGCATTGCACACTCAAACTTTTTTAAACTCAGCCATTTATAGTAGCAAACACTCAGTGTACCTAGTTGTATCCTAAACGTGGCTATTGTACTTTTGTCAATTCACAGTATTGGAACGTTATTTGCAGCACGTCTGCCTGCATTGCACACTCAAACTTTTTTAAACTCAGCCATTTATAGTAGCAAACACTCAGTGTACCTAGTTGTATCCTAAACGTGGCTATTGTACTTTTGTCTATTCACAGTATTGGAACGTTATTTGCAGCACGTCTGCCTGCATTGCACACTCTAACTTTTTTAAACTCAGCCATTATACTAGCAAACACTCACTGTACCTAGTTGTATCCTAAACGTGGCTATTGTACTTTTGTCAATTCACAGTATTGGAACGTTATTTGCAGCACGTCTGCCTGCATTGCACACTCAAACTTTTTTAAACTCAGCCATTATACTAGCAAACACTCACTGTACCTAGTTGTATCCTAAACGTGGCTATTGTACTTTTGTCAATTCACAGTATTGGAACGTTATTTGCAGCACGTCTGCCTGCATTGCACACTCAAACTTTTTTAAACTCAGCCATTTATAGTAGCAAACACTCAGTGTACCTAGTTGTATCCTAAACGTGGCTATTGTACTTTTGTCTATTCACAGTATTGGAACGATATTTGCAGCACGTCTGCCTGCATTGCACACTCTAACTTTTTTAAACTCAGCCATTATACTAGCAAACACTCAGTGTACCTAGTTGTATCCTAAACGTGGCTATTGTACTTTTGTCAATTCACAGTATTGGAACGTTATTTGCAGCACGTCTGCCTGCATTGCACACTCAAACTTTTTTAAACTCAGCCATTTATAGTAGCAAACACTCAGTGTACCTAGTTGTATCCTAAACGTGGCTATTGTACTTTTGTCTATTCACAGTATTGGAACGATATTTGCAGCACGTCTGCCTGCATTGCACACTCTAACTTTTTTAAACTCAGCCATTTATAGTAGCAAACACTCAGTGTACCTAGTTGTATCCTAAACGTGGCTATTGTACTTTTGTCAATTCACAGTATTGGAACGTTATTTGCAGCACGTCTGCCTGCATTGCACACTCAAACTTTTTTAAACTCAGCCATTTATAGTAGCAAACACTCAGTGTACCTAGTTGTATCCTAAACGTGGCTATTGTACTTTTGTCAATTCACAGTATTGGAACGTTATTTGCAGCACGTCTGCCTGCATTGCACACTCAAACTTTTTTAAACTCAGCCATTTATAGTAGCAAACACTCAGTGTACCTAGTTGTATCCTAAACGTGGCTATTGTACTTTTGTCAATTCACAGTATTGGAACGTTATTTGCAGCACGTCTGCCTGCATTGCACACTCAAACTTTTTTAAACTCAGCCATTTATAGTAGCAAACACTCAGTGTACCTAGTTGTATCCTAAACGTGGCTATTGTACTTTTGTCAATTCACAGTATTGGAACATTATTTGCAGCACGTCTGCCTGCATTGCACACTCAAACTTTTTTAAACTCAGCCATTTATAGTAGCAAACACTCAGTGTACCTAGTTGTATCCTAAACGTGGCTATTGTACTTTTGTCTATTCACAGTATTGGAACGATATTTGCAGCACGTCTGCCTGCATTGCACACTCAAACTTTTTTAAACTCAGCCATTTATAGTAGCAAACACTCAGTGTACCTAGTTGTATCCTAAACGTGGCTATTGTACTTTTGTCTATTCACAGTATTGGAACGATATTTGCAGCACGTCTGCCTGCATTGCACACTCTAACTTTTTTAAACTCAGCCATTATACTAGCAAACACTCAGTGTACCTAGTTGTATCCTAAACGTGGCTATTGTACTTTTGTCAATTCACAGTATTGGAACGTTATTTGCAGCACGTCTGCCTGCATTGCACACTCAAACTTTTTTAAACTCAGCCATTTATAGTAGCAAACACTCAGTGTACCTAGTTGTATCCTAAACGTGGCTATTGTACTTTTGTCTATTCACACTACTGCAAATCTATGTGCAGCACCTCTGCATGACAACCTCGTGCTCTGTTTTTAATAAGCTATAATGATAGCACAAAATACTGCCATTTTGTGGCATCATAGAACTGGCTGTTGTATTCCATTAGTGCCCCACTGGTGACAAGCTATTTCTAGCACCTCTACATCACACCCTCATGCACATTTAGCTACGCTAATGTTATAGCAAACTCATGGAATTCATTGCTGCATTTCATAATTCGGAGGGATAGAAAGTCAGGCTTCCTTTAGCTTTTCCTTCTGTTCATAGACAGCATCTCCAAGACAAATTTCCCCTCCACGTCTAAGTGTGGAGAGGCAGCTAGTGCGCATGCGTGTGCCGATGTACCCCAGCTGCAGCATAATTACAGTGTTTCGCCTAGTGAGTATGCTCAGCCTGACTGTGCCATTCCTGACGCTAAGTCTTCATTTCGGGATACAGCGCATGCTCCCACACTAAGTGTGAAAAGCCTCTTTGCACAGGTGCTTGCATTCTGTGCCGGGTCTAAGTCCTGTTTTGTGCCTAGACACCATGCTAAAGCTGATAGTCTTTTTTCAGAGACTGTATTTCATGCTACTGAGCATGCTCAGGCACTTCCTGCATCAGAGACTAGGTCCGGTAATGAACTCTTTGGCCCTGGCCCTGATGTGGGGGTCCCATATAGACCACAGGGCATCAGGTGTCCTCCCAAATGGCTTGCAGAGGCCCACACCTATGACTTGTCACCGCATTATTGATGGTCAGACGATGACTGGTGAGGTGTTTGGGTCATGGCAGCCATGAGGTCATCATTGAAGTTGCGTTTCCAAATAGGACGCTAGTTATGCCACTCATGACGTGTCACTCTGCTTTTGTCTCCAGGAGGTGCATTGTGGTTCACCCTGGTTTGGGGCGGACCCAGGTTATAAAAGGGGCTGGAGCCAACAAGGAGGTGCGCAGTCTTCTATTATGCTCCGAAAGAGCACACCTCCATGTGTTGAACCCATTGCGGCTTTAGGCCAGAGGTAGGCAGGGATAGGGTGGTGGATGCAGGCCACCACCACAGTTGGTAACGCAGAACGGTTAAGACCAGCTCCTGTCCTAACAGTCCTGCTTGTGCAGCCCAGTGGCATTAACAGGCCTGCTGCTGCTGATGCGCCTGCTGTCCACAGGTGTGGCCCCTACGCACACGGTCAGCGTACTCAATGGCCCCTGTGTTGTTAACAGGGAGTTCCTGGGCTGGGTGGGCATGTGGACCCTGTGACGCTAACAGGGCTCACAGTCTCCAGATCCGAATGGCGTCTAACTCGGTTCAGGCTACTATTAGTTTCATAGCCACACAGCTCTGTATCCTCCACCAAACCTTCAAGTTGCCAACCTCTCCTTTTCCAACTGGGAGCACGGTGGACACTGACTGCTGAAGGTGATATATACCTTTCTCTTTCTTTTCTTATTAATTTTTGTTATATAGCGGTCACAGATTATATACCACTTTATCCAAATCTGCCAGTCCCACTGTAACAGATGTTGTTTCTTCAGCAAATGTTACAGTTGTTTAACCACCAAATCCACGGACCCAAATTTTTTTCCCCTTTCCAACACACCTGTTCCCCTTTCCAACAGCATCTGTCCTTTTTCAACTCATTTTGGGATATGACCAAAAGTGCAACTGTGCAGGGACACCGTACTCAACGCCATCTCAGCACAGCAGCCATCCCTCGGTCCCTCCGATGTGGACAAGTAAAAGACCATTTCCTCCTATCCATGACAAAGTGTTGAGATTCACTCTGTGCAGCACTGGTGTTTAGTGGAAAAGTAGATCTAAGATTGCGTACCACATTCTGCAGATACTCCTGTATACGTGCGTCTATTTCTATGGCAGGAATTAGTTCGCCAAATTTTGTCTTGTACCGGGGATCTAACAGTGTGGCAACCCAGTATTCAGGATTACTTCAAATTCATACAATCCGAGGGTCATGTAGGTAGTGCAGCAAGAAGGCGCTCATGTGTCTTGTGCATCCAGGAGGACCAAGTCCTTGGTGTGTTGGTGGCAGAGAGGTGAGAATCGTGCATCCTTCCTCTGCCCTCTACCCACAACCTCGCACAACCGAAATGTGAGCAAGCTCTCACTCATCTGCTGAGTCTTCCATGCCCATCGCCAGTTCGTCCTCCATTTCTTCATGGGCTCCTGCACTTTCATCAACACTTTTTGCTGATACTATGCGCCCTTGTTAATCCCTCTCCCTCACCATGACTGCCGCATAGGTGCCGCTGACCATCTGGACCTCGTAGATCTTGTTATCCCTTCCGCATATGACTCCTCCTGTACTTCCTCCCCTTCCTCTTGTCCCAACACCTGACTCCGAATAATAATTACAGTGTGCTCCATCATGTAGATGACCAGAATTGTCACGCTGAGAATGACATTGCCAGTGCTAAACATCTTCGTCGACATTTCAAAACTGTGTAGCAGGGTGCATAGGTCCTTGATCTGACACCACTCCAGCAGCGTGATCTGCACCACCTCTGGATCAACTTATCCCAGGCTATATGTCTTACCGTATTTCAGCAGGGCTCTGCGGTGCTGCCACACACGCTGCAACATGTGCAGATTCCAATTCCTGCGTGTCGGAACATCGCATTTCCGGCGTTTAACTGCCAGACCCTAAGACTTCCGGAGTGATGAAAGTTGTTGAGCTGCTGTGTGCGCACGATGGAAGTGAGCACATAGCGAGCGTGCCCGCTGCACAAGGACATGTAGGCCGTGATGGTGTTTTAAAAATTGCTGGAGAATTCGGATCAACACGTGAGCCATAAAAGGCACGTGTGTCACATTGCCCTGAGGATGGCCCGCAGCCAGGTTTGCATCATTGCCGCACACGGCTGTTAAGTCACCAACGGAGTCCGCTCCGTCAATTTGTACTCCGGTCGCCAGGTGACAACGTGTTCCTTTCATGAATAGTGCTGATGATGGGAGAGTAGTCGATGCCAGCGGCGCAGGTGGACGCAGGTTATGCTCACCCACTGGGCTGCATTACCTTGACAGATGCAGAATCTCTGGCTGAATGTAGCTGGTGGGTATCTCACAGATGAAATACCATCATTCAGCTACAACCAATGGGAAGACACCACACCCTTTTTTATGCCCATCCTGTCTGCAGACCACTGCCAGACATAGCTATGAACCTCTGGTTAATTTTACCCCCAGTTCAGTTTTATGATTTTGTGTGCTTGTTACCTGACTACTTTTCCTGCTTGCTGTTTATGTACCTTGTTGGCCGATACGCATTTCACCTCTGCTTGTTTTCTGATTAAGTCCTGGCCGTCCCATTCTGTTCCTGTTCCTCAATTAATGTTTTGACCCTGCCTGACTACTATTCTCTGTAATAGCGGTGTGACTCACATTTCCCATACATTTCAAAGTAAAACTTTGACCGCCTGATGGCATTGAGCTCTGCTGCCAGCATAGTAAGGAGGTGTGTGGTAGTCCTTGTGCGCAGTTGCAAGGAAGGGTGGCCTGACCACACAGGGTTTGCGCAAAGGTAGAGGACCCACACGAGGTTGAAGAGGCAGAAGCAGTGTATTAACTTCTACATACAGAACAAGGATTGAAACAACTCGTGGGGACGGCAAGACTTGTACAGCAGACCCTTCTCCATCTCTCACCATAGTTTGCCAGTGCCCAGTCAGTGACATGTAATGACCCTGTCTATGCTTACTGGTCCAAGTATCTGTGTTGAAATGCACCCTGTCGCACACAGATTTTCTCAAGGAAGTGGTGATGTTGTGTGCGACATGCCGGTGTAGCGCGGGCATGCTTTTCTTGGAGAAGCAGTGGTGATTGGGCATCTGGTACTGGGGCACAGCGACAGACATAAGGTCTGTAAAATCCTGTGTGTCCACTACGCGTAAAGGCAGCATTTCGGTAGCCAACAGCTTACAGAGGGATAGAGTCAACCACTTAGCTTTGTCATGGGTCGCAGTAAGTGGCCTTTTATTTGACCACATCTGAGGGACAGAGATCTGGCTGCTGTCTGTAGACGGTGTTGAGTAGGGTGTCCCTGGAAAAATGCAGGTTTGTGAGAAAAGTGCAGGCGGAGACATGATGTTGGCTTCATCTTGCCTTCAGATCTGTTCATCTTGTATCATTTTTAAAAAACACATCAAGCAAGGGTTACTCCAAGCGGAGTCTCCCTTTTTTTCCAAAAATTGGGCCCCACACAGACACCTTATCAGTGGCAGCACTTGTGCCCTAGTTGCAAACAGGATGTTTTGATTTGCATCAAGCACATTCCAAATCCACAAGCATTTACTCTCCCCAGGATGACACAGGGGTAGTAAATTCCTTCTGGATCCATGACTTGTTCATTTTGATGAACGTCAGTCTGTCCACATTGTCACTGGACAGACGCGTGCGCTTATCTGTCAGCACACACCCAGCAGCACTGAAGACACGTTCAGAGACAACGCTGGCAGCTGGACACGACAAAATCTTCGAGGCGTAACTGGAGAGCTCTTGACATTTTTCTAGATTTGAAGCACAAAAGGAGCAAGGCTCCATTTGCAAAGTCATTGCATCGATGTTCATTTGGAGATACTCCTGTATCATCCTCTCCATCCGTTGACTATGTGTCAGACTTGTTGTCTCTGGTGGCCTTGCAAAGGAGGGTCTAAAAAAATTATGAAAAGATTCCATAAAATTGCTGTTACCAGCACCAGATACGGTCCTACTGGTACGGGTAGACTGTTGAAGATGACGAGGCCGTCCCATGTTTGTCAAGTTACAACTGGGAGAATCACTCCCTTCACCTGCACGGTTGTTTGGTGGAAAAGCCGAGCTAAGATCGAGTAACAGCTTCTGCTGATACTCCTGCATACGTGCGTCCCTTTCTATGGGTGGAATTATGTCACAAAATTTGGACTTGTCCCGGGGATCTAATAGTGTGGCAAGCCAGTAGTCATCATCACTTCTAATTTTGACAATACGAGGGTCATGTTGGAGGTAGTGCAACAAGAAGGCACTCATGTGTCTTGCGCAGCCATGCGCACCAAGTCCACGCTGTGTTTGTGGCATAGAGGTGCTAACCGTTCTTTCTTCCTCTGTCATCTCCCCCCAACCTCTTTCAACTGAAATTTGACCAAGGTCCCCCTCATCTGCTGAGTCTTCCATGTCCATGGACAGTTCGTCCTCCATATCTTCATGTCCTCCTGCACCTTCCTCAACATCTCACCTGCTACCATGCGCCCTTGTTGATCCCTGTCCCCCATGGTCCCATGCCTGCCGCGTTGGTGATGATGAACGTCTGGACCTTGGTGATGTTGTTGTGTCTTGCGCATATGAATCCTCCTGTAGTTCCTCCCCTTCCTGTTGTCCCACCCCCTGACTACGAATAGTGTTTAGCGTGTGCTCCAGCATGTAAATGACTGTAATCGTCATGCTGATAATGGCATTGTCAGCGCTAAACATATTCGTCGCCATGTCGAAACTGTGCAGAAGGGTGCATAGGTCCTTGATCTGAGATCACTCCATCAGGGTGATCTGCCCCACTTCTGCATCTCGTTGGCCCAGGCTATACATCATGACGTATTGCACCAGGGCTCGCCGGTGCTGCCACAGTCGCTGTAACATGTGGAGAGTTGAATTCCAGCGTGTCGCCACATCGCATTTCAGGCGATGAACCGGCAGGCCGAAAGACTTCTGGAGCGATGCAAGTCGCTCAGGTGCGGCGGTTGAACGGCGGAAGTGAGCACTGCAGACAGTTTCCGTGCCCTGGTCAGAAGGCCATCTAGGCCGGGATAGTGTGTTAAAAATTGCTGGACAACAAGGTTAAACACGTGAGCCATACAAGGCACGTGTGTCACCTTGCCCAGGCGAAGGGCCGCACCCAGGTTTGCAGCATTGTCGCACACGGCCTTACCAGGCTGCAGGTTGAGTGGAGACAACCATTTATCAAAATCAGTCTCCAGAGCTGCCCACAACTCAGTCGCTGTGTGACTTCTTTTTCAAAGACATGTCAAGCTAAAGACCGCCTGATGCCGTTGCGCTCTGCTACCAGCATAGTAATGAGGGGTGCGTGATTCCTTCTGCGCAGTGAGAACGCTGGTGGCCTGACCAGGCAGGCTTGGGGCGGAGGTGGAGGACCCAGATGAGGTGGAGGATGCAGAAGCAGTGGCGGAACTTGGACAGACAGAGGATTGACACACAAGTCGTGGGGACGGCAAGACTTGTGCAGCAGACCCTTCACCATCTATCACCATAGTTACCCAGTGGCCAGTCAGCGACATGTAACGTCCCTGTCCATGCTTACTGGTCCAAGTATCGGTGGTGAAATGCACCCGTTCACACACAGAGTTTCTCAAGGAAGCGGTGATGTTGTGTGCGACATGCTGGTGTAGCGCGGGCACACCTTTCTTAGAGAAGTAGTGGCGACTAGGCATCTGGTACTGGGGCACAGCGACAGACATAAGGTCTCTAAAATCCTGTGTGTCCACTAGGCGGAAAGGCAGCATTTCTGTAGTCAACAGCTTACAGAGGGATAGAGTCAACCTCTTCGCTTTGTCATGGGTCGCAGGAAGTGGCCTTTTATTTGACCACATCTGAGGGACAGAGATCTGGCTGCTGTGTGTAGACGGTGTTGAGTCGGGTGTCCCTGGAAAAATGCAGCTTTGTGAGGAAAGTGCAGGCGGAGACATGATGTTGCCTTCATCCAAAGTTGGTGCTATCGATGTCTGAGAGAGCTGTACACACTCACTTGTTTCCCCTTCCAAACCAACTGACGACCTACCAAGCAAACTGCCTGTTGCGGTTACAGTGGTGGAAGTTGTGGGTGGAAAAACAGGTGTGACAGCTGTCCCCACAGTCCTAGAAGATGACGAGCGCGCGGATGCACTGGAAGGGGCAGGCGGTGGATGGTTCGCTCCGCTAGGCCGCATTGCAGCACGGTGAGCTTCCCATCGGGCCATATGATATTTATTCATGTGACGATTCATGGAAGAAGTTGTCAAACTGCTGAGGTTTTGACCTCTACTAAGAGAACCATGACAAATTTTACAGATCACATAATTTGGGCGATCTTTTTCTATGTCAAAAAAGGACCTGGCTAGGCAAGGCTTAGAGGCCATGCGACCTGTTGATCCACCCCGAATAATGCTCAGAGGCAGAGTGGTGGCTGAGGATGCAGTTGTAGACGTGCTACCAGTGCTCCGACTGTGTCCAGGAAGGCGCCAGGTTACTTCGACGTCGGTTGCATCCTCCTCCACCGCCTCTGTTGACCTCCTCGAGTGTCTGACTGTGGGTTGACAGTAGGTGTGATCTAGAACTTAATCATCAATTGTTGTGTTTGCACTCCCCTACCCCTCAGACCGAGTTTCTTCTTGCCCTGACCGAATATTTAAGTTGTCATCCCAATCGGGTATCTGCGTCTCATCTTCATCAGTATGTTCCTCATTGCCTATAACCACAGTTGTTGGAAAGGCAGCATTTTGGTAGCCAACAGTTTGCATATGATGAAAGTCAACCTCCAAGCCATTTCATGCCCTTCTAAAAGCATGTAAAACACAGCGAGGGGACTCCAACCACAGTCTCCCTCGTTGCCACTAACTGGGCCACACACACCCCACTTGACTGGCATCGGTTGACCCCCCCTTTTGACAAAGAAAAAGATGCTTTGCATGAAGCACTCTCAAAAATACGCGTGCCTTTCCCGTCCCCTGGCTGACCCAGGGGAAGAAAAGTCCTCTGAGAGCCATGACTTGTTCATCTTGGTTCTTTTAGAGACACAGCGAGGGGACTCCAACCACAGTCTCCCTCGTTGCCACTAACTGGGCCACACACACCCCACTTGACTGGCATCGGTTGAGCCCCCTTTTGAAAAAGAAAAAGATGCTTTGCATGAAGCACTCTCAAAAATACGCGTGCCTTTCCCGTCCCCTGGCTGACCCAGGGGAAGAAAAGTCCTCTGAGAGCCATGACTTGTTCATCTTGGTTCTTTTAGAGACACAGCGAGGGGACTCCAACCACAGTCTCCCTCGTTGCCACTAACTGGGCCACACACACCCCACTTGACTGGCATCGGTTGAGCACCCTTTTGAAAAAGAAAAAGATGCTTTGCATGAAGCACTCTCAAAAATACGCGTGCCTTTCCCGTCCCCTGGCTGACCCAGGGGAAGAAAAGTCCTCTGAGAGCCATGACTTGTTCATCTTGGTTCTTTTAGAGACACAGCGAGGGGACTCCAACCACAGTCTCCCTCGTTGCCACTAACTGGGCCACACACACCCCACTTGACTGGCATCGGTTGAGCACCCTTTTGAAAAAGAAAAAGATGCTTTGCATGAAGCACTCTCAAAAATACGCGTGCCTTTCCCGTCCCCTGGCTGACCCAGGGGAAGAAAAGTCCTCTGAGAGCCATGACTTGTTCATCTTGGTTCTTTTAGAGACACAGCGAGGGGACTCCAACCACAGTCTCCCTCGTTGCCACTAACTGGGCCACACACACCCCACTTGACTGGCATCGGTTGACCCCCCCTTTTGACAAAGAAAAAGATGCTTTGCATGAAGCACTCTCAAAAATACGCGTGCCTTTCCCGTCCCCTGGCTGACCCAGGGGAAGAAAAGTCCTCTGAGAGCCATGACTTGTTCATCTTGGTTCTTTTAGAGACACAGCGAGGGGACTCCAACCACAGTCTCCCTCGTTGCCACTAACTGGGCCACACACACCCCACTTGACTGGCATCGGTTGAGCCCCCTTTTGAAAAAGAAAAAGATGCTTTGCATGAAGCACTCTCAAAAATACGCGTGCCTTTCCCGTCCCCTGGCTGACCCAGGGGAAGAAAAGTCCTCTGAGAGCCATGACTTGTTCATCTTGGTTCTTTTAGAGACACAGCGAGGGGACTCCAACCACAGTCTCCCTCGTTGCCACTAACTGGGCCACACACACCCCACTTGACTGGCATCGGTTGAGCCCCCTTTTGAAAAAGAAAAAGATGCTTTGCATGAAGCACTCTCAAAAATACGCGTGCCTTTCCCGTCCCCTGGCTGACCCAGGGGAAGAAAAGTCCTCTGAGAGCCATGACTTGTTCATCTTGGTTCTTTTAGAGACACAGCGAGGGGACTCCAACCACAGTCTCCCTCGTTGCCACTAACTGGGCCACACACACCCCACTTGACTGGCATCGGTTGAGCCCCCCTTTTGACAAAGAAAAAGATGCTTTGCATGAAGCACTCTCAAAAATACGCGTGCCTTTCCCGTCCCCTGGCTGACCCAGGGGAAGAAAAGTCCTCTGAGAGCCATGACTTGTTCATCTTGGTTCTTTTAGAGACACAGCGAGGGGACTCCAACCACAGTCTCCCTCGTTGCCACTAACTGGGCCACACACACCCCACTTGACTGGCATCGGTTGAGCCCCCTTTTGAAAAAGAAAAAGATGCTTTGCATGAAGCACTCTCAAAAATACGCGTGCCTTTCCCGTCCCCTGGCTGACCCAGGGGAAGAAAAGTCCTCTGAGAGCCATGACTTGTTCATCTTGGTTCTTTTAGAGACACAGCGAGGGGACTCCAACCACAGTCTCCCTCGTTGCCACTAACTGGGCCACACACACCCCACTTGACTGGCATCGGTTGAGCCCCCCTTTTGACAAAGAAAAAGATGCTTTGCATGAAGCACTCTCAAAAATACGCGTGCCTTTCGCCTCCCCTGGCTGACCCAGGGGAAGAAAAGTCCTCTGAGAGCCAGGTCCACATTGTCAGTGGACAGACACGTGTGCTTATCTGCCAGCAGACCCCCAGCAGCACTGAAGACAGGTTCCGAGAGAACGCTGGCTGCAGGACACGACAAGATCCTCAAGGCGTACGTGGCGAGCTCAGGCAATTTATCCAGATTGGAAGCCTAAAATGAGCAGGGCTCAAGTTGCACAATAATGGAATCGATGTTTCTTTGCATATACTCATATATCTGTGTGTCTCCCTCTTTTTCCTTGTCCAGCTGTTTTGTTTTCACATGAGTATATGTCCTTGTCACTTTCCCATGTGTTTGTGTTATGTTGTGAGTTGTTTGTCACCTTTTGGACACCTTTCAGGGTGTTTTCTAGGTGTTTTACTGTGTTTGTGATTGCCTGCCATTGTTTCCTATGGGCTCGAGTTCGGTTCGTCGAACGTTCGACGAGCCGAACTCGAGCCAGACCCCCCGTTCGGCGAACCGCCTCGAGCCGAACCGGGACCGGTTCGCTCATCTCTAGTTACCACTGGTAACCATTTGTTTTTTGTGTAGCAAAATATGTTGGTCACTTGGAATTAGTAAGGTTGTGCTTGCATTAAATCGCTGAGAAGGGGTTAATTATTGTGCAAGGAGTCCTCAGTATAATACACATAATTTCTGAGCAATTTTAGGGTTTTTATAATTGAGAGTCACTAATTTATTGATTGCAAATCAATATTTTAGTGAAAACCAGTTTTAAGTGGCCAAATTCAAAATATTTGCTCCTCTTTGGAGGGGAAGATAGCATTCTGAACAGAACAAATAAATCTGTTTTACTAATATATTCTGGCATAGTCTTTATACTGACAGGAAGTATAGTTTATGAAGACTATGGAATTATTTTTTCCCGCTCAACTTTTTGATTTGGAATAATTTCTTCTTAATGACTTAATACTATTTTGAGTCAACAGTATTATATTCTAAGCTAGATATGTAGCTTAGTCTTACTTTCCAGTTAAAGACGTTTGGCATGCTTCACCATTATGACAACAATTACAGTATGAATTCTAAGCCAACTCAGAAGAAAAAAAAAATGCATTTCAATTTCAAGCACAGTAGGTAGAATTCATTAAAAAATACTGCTGGGGCGGCAATGGACATTACTGGCTAAATGCTTTTATACTCGGAGATGATTTTTATAAAGCTGCTAATTACAAGTTGCATGTTAATAATATCAAGTTCAGGTTGCAGAATTTGAATGGTAAGGAAAGTTTACGCTTTTTTAATATACTCATCCAAAAGCAAATTTAGAATGGTAGAATATTTTTAATTATATACTACAAATATATAAAAAGTAGAATATTTAAAAAAAAAAAAAACACCTTTAAGACTTCTGTGATGTTTTTGGTAAGAAATGTGGCCATGTCTACAATAATTCTGATTCAGGTAAAATATATTTTTGGAATGTGTTAGCCAATATAGACTTTTTTTTTAAAAAGAACTGGGAATTCTCAGTGGTTGATACCTTTTAATAGCTAACTGAAAAGTTGGTAATAAATAGCAAGCTTTTGAGACTACTCAGGTATCTTCAAAAATCAGAACCACATGGGGGGACTTAGTGAATGGCTTGCATAGAGCTGGGACCACCATAACAAATGCTACTATCAGTAACACACTATGCCGCCAGGGACTCAGATCCTGCAGTGCCAGACGTGTTCCCCTTCTTAAGCCAGTACATGTTTGGGCCCATCTGAAGTTTGCTAGAGAGCATTTGGATTATCCAGAAGAGTATTGGGAGAATGTCATATGGTCCGATGAAACCAAAGTAGAACTGTTTGGTAGAAACATAACTCGTCGTGTTTGGAGGAGACAAAATGCTGAGTTGCATCCAAAGAACACCATACCTACTGTGAAGTATGGGGGTGGCAACATCATGCTTTGGGGCTGTTCTGCAAAGGGACCAGGATGACTGATCCGTGTATATGAAAGAATGCATGGGGCCATGAATTGTGAGATTTTGAGTGCAAACCTCATTCCACCTGCAAGGGCATGGAAGATGAAACATGGCTTGGTCTCTCAGCATGATAATGATCCCAAGCATACCGCCAGGGCAATAAAGGAGTGGCTTTGTAAGAAGCATATGAAGGTCCTGGAGTGGTCTAGCCAGTCTCCAGATCTCAACCTCATGGAAAACCTTTGGCGGGAGTTGAAAGTCAGTGTTGCCCAGTAACAGGCAAAAATCATCTCTGCTCTAGAGGAGATCTGCATAGAGGAATGGGCCAACATATCACCAACAGTGTGTGCCAACCTTGTGAAGACTTACAGAGAATATTTGACTTCTGTCATTGCCAACAAAGGATATACAACAAAATATTGAGATGAACTTTTGTTATTGACCATATACCTATTTTCTACCATAATTTAAAAAAAAAATCTTGACAAATCAGAGGTGGTGATTTTCTGGATTTGTTTTCTCATTTTGTCTCTTATAGTTGTGGTCACCTATGATGTCAATTACAAGCCTCTCTCATCTTTTTAAGTGGGAGAACTTGTGTGGCGCCCTGGACAAGCCAGGGGCCACAGGTAACAACACACACACACCACCACCCCTAGCAGTTCACAGCAGACATCTCCAGTGAGACCTTCCTCGGGCTCAGCCAGACACACCAGGTGGGCGGAGTCAGGAGATGGAGATGCCCAATCAGGAGTTTAGCTGGCCTGAGGCAAGAAACAAGCCCAGTCTAGTCCAGGGAGAGGAGGAGAGAGAAGGTCTGCAGGGAGACAGAAGCAGACAGGGGCCTAGGTTTGAGCCTAAGGCCCCCGTGCAGAGTGTGAGGCAGACGGTAGTGGCCGTCTGCGAGAGCCGGGAAGACAGTTGGTGGAACCGTAGGTAGCCGGGGCTGGGCGGTGGCCCACCGGTACTGAATCGGGGAGCCAGCTGAAAACCGGATTGCAGGAGGAGCGTGCTCGGAGGCGAAAGAGAGGACTTTCATTACCAACTTGGGGTCAGGGGAAAAACACCGCAGCCGCCTGTGGGACCCGTCCATCCAGCCGTGTGTTTTACCGAGAACTGTGTCATCATCTCAGGCTGAGTGAGTACCACCGTGCCGTGCGGCACAGCACTGCCCCCGCAACCCTGCACCTCACCAGGCCCCGTAACCCGCCTGCCAGCTCCAAAACCCTCCACGGGCCCCCGGGACCACCAACCCCCTACCCACGGAGGGGAAACAACATCCTAGCTGCTCCACACCATCGCTCCCGGGATCCCCGTCCAAGCAGCGGTGGTGTCACAACCTCACCACAACCGTGGGTGGCGTCACGGACAATCTCCCTTACCTAATCACCTTTTTACTGTGGAGCCTGGGATCACAGATCGGGTCACGCCACCGTGATACCCACAGAAGTGACCCCGTGGCCCGGATCGGATTACCCCTGGTCGCTGGGTGACACATCTGGCATCACGAACAGGATCCTACCGCTCTGCCGTTTGGTAGAGGTGCGCCTTGTTACCGCCGGAGGTGTCCGGCCGAAAATTTTGCAAAGCCGCCGTCTTGGGCGCGAAAAATTTCCCGCTCGAGCGTCTTCCCCGAGAAGGAAAGGCGCGAAAGTGGAGCCCCACCCCCTGAATAAGGAAGTGCTAAAAAGAGACTAAGGGGGACGGGATGGCGTCCGGCCGCATGTGAACCGCGGCTTTGGAAGCAGGGACGCCAGGACTTTGCCAGTGTTTGGTTCCTGGAACACCGCTGCACGAGATGTCCCGTCCGTCCGGCACCGCTGAAACCTCAGTGCCCGTGCCAGCGGCCAACGCCCCGACCGACCCGTTACCTCTGTCACCGGTAGCGGAGCTCGCAGCGTCTGTGAGGGAGGGCCCAGGCCATACCATCGTCACCGCCCTGCCACCGGTCCCTGCTTCCATCCCAGCCACACCGCCGATGACGACGGCTCCGGCAGTCCGCCCGGCCGCAACGGCAGCGAAGCACCCATCCCATTAACTATCTGGGCAGCCTGGTTCTGGACTGGGGTCAAAGGGTGCTGCCCATTTCTTAGGGGCAGCATCAGGGCCAGGTTGTTTGGGTGGGTGACTAAAGGACCCATTCCGTTGCCATTATTAAAAGTGTTTGATTGTTGTTGCAACGTTAAAGTGATATGCATCCTGTGATGGGACATTAAAAAGTAATGCTTGTGTTTTAATGTTTGATATGCTTTTCTACTTTTTGCAGTTAAAAGAAAAATAAAACCGGTGATTGACGGGCAGCCCGCGGACGGTCTGCATTTTGCTAAGGGGGAATGTGGCGCCCTGGACAAGCCAGGGGTCCCAGGTAACAACACACACACACCCCCACCCCCAGCAGTTCACAGCAGACATCTCCAGTGAGACCTTCCTCGGGCTCAGCCAGACACACCAGGTGGGCGGAGTCAGGAGATGAAGACGCCCACCCAGGAGTTTAGCTGGCCTGAGGCAAGAAACAAGCCCAGTCTAGTCCAGGGAGAGGAGGAGAGAGAAGGTCTGCAGGGAGACAGAAGCAGACAGGGGCCTAGGTTTGAGCCTAAGGCCCCCGTGCAGAGAGTGAGGCAGACGGTAGTGGCCGTCTGCGAGAGCCGGGAAGACAGTTTGTGGAACCGTAGGTAGCCAGGGCTGGGCGGTGGCCCACCGGTACTGAATCGGGGAGCCAGCTGGAAACCGGATTGCAGGAGGAGCGTGCTCGGAGGCGAAAGAGAGGACTTTCATTAACAACTTGGGGTTAGGGGAAAAACACCGCAGCCACCTATGGGACCCGTCCATCCTGCCGTGTGTTTTACCGAGAACTGTGTCATCGTCTCAGGCTGAGTGAGTACCACCGTGCCGTGCGGCACAGCACTGCCCCCGCAACCCTGCACCTCACCATTCCCCGTAACCCGCCTGCCAGCTCCAAAACCCTCCACGGGCCCCGGGACCACCAACCCCCTACCCACGGAGGGGAAACAACATCCTAGCTGCTCCATACCATCGCTCCTGGGATCCCGTCCAGAGCAGCGGTGGTGTCACAACCTCACCACAACCGTGGGTGGCGTCACGGATAATCTCCCTTACCTAATCCCCTTTTTACTGTGGAGCCTGGGATCACAGACCGGGTCACGCCACCGTGATACCCACAGAAGTGACCCCGTGGCCCAGATCTGAGTACCCCTGGTCGCTGGGCGACACACTTGCATAATTGGTGGCTGTCTAAATACTTTTTTTCCCCACTGTACAATGAAGTCATTGTGAGCGTGAGTGAGCAAAGTGTGAACAAAAGTAAGTGTGAGTAGAATTGTTTGTATTTAGTTGTTTAATTACTTAACATTTGTTTAGTGCTATCCCCATTAGAAAATGTGCTCCACTATTGCTAATGCGATCCAGTGTACATCTTGTCTCATGTATGCAGTCCTTGAAAAGCCGTTCGAGGGTGCATACTGTTGTTCGAGATGTGAGCAAGTTGCACATTTGGAAGCCCAGATACTGGATCTAAATGAGCAGCTGGCAACTCTGAGATGCATTAGCAATATGGAAAGGAGTGTGCTGCTCACTGAGCAGCAGCTTGCTGGGTCAGATGTGGGGGAGGATCGTAGTAGGGAGCGGCAGGACGGTGAGGTAGGTAGCTGGGTGACAGAAAGGGGGGTAAAGGGAAAAGTGCTAGGAAGGATAGTCTTGAACTGACACACCCCAATAGGTTTGCAAACTTGGCAGATGAGGGGGATGTCATTACAGGGGTAGCATTGCTGCAGCAAGGCATGACCTCTGAATGCCAGAGGAGTGTCTGCTCCAGTAAGGGGGGGAATAGGAGTACAGGGCAGGCAAGACAGGTATTGGTAGTGGGGGACTCAATTATTAGGGGGACAGATAGGGCAATCTGTCACAAAGACAGGGATCGCCGAACAGTGTGTTGTCTTCCTGGCGCTCGAGTTCGGCACATCGCTGATCGGGTTGACATTACTGGGAAGGGCTGGGGAGGACCCAGCGGTCATTGTACACATTGGCACAAATGACAGTTAGAGGTAGGTGGAAGGTCCTTAAAGATGATTTCAGGGAATTAGGTTGTAAGCTTAAAGCATGGACCTCAAAGGTGGTATTTTCGGAAATACTACCTGTGCCACGAGCCACACCAGAGAGGCAAAGGGAGATCAGGGAGGTTAACAGGTGGCTCAGGAATTGGTGTAGGAAAAAGGGTTTTGGGTTCCTGGAGAATTGGGCCGACTTTTCAGTTGGCTACAGATTCTATGCTAGGGATGGGCTGCATCTTAATGGGGAGGGTGCAGCTCTGCTGGGGCAGAAAATGGCTAGAAGGTTGGAGGAGTGTTTAAACTAGGAATGGGGGGCGAGGGTATTCACTTTATAGAAGGGGAATGTAGTGCAGATAGTGACCAGGGCACAAGTAATGAAATTGGGGGTGGTACGGGGGGAAGGGTTAGGACAGTCAATACAGTAAGCAGGAATACAGGTACAGAGTCATACGTAACGTGCATGTACACTAATGCTCGAAGCCTCACAAATAAGGTGGAGGAATTAGAATTAATATTGTTGGAAGAAAATTATGATATAGTGGGGATATCACAGACATGGCTGGATGAGAGCTATGGCTGGGCTGTTAATTTACAGGATTATAGCCTATTCAGGAATGACCGTACAAGTAAACGAGGGGGAGGTGTGTGTCTATATGTAAAATCATCCTTAAAACCCATCCTGCGTGACAACATATGTGAGGGTACTGAGAATGTAGAGTCCCTATGGGTGGAGATAAGGGGTGGGAGAATGAATAATAAAATACTGATAGGGGTGTGTTATAAGACGCCAAATATTATGGAAGAGGTAGAGAATCTCCTCATAAAGCAAATTGATAAAGCAGCGAGTCTCGGAGAGGTAATTATTATGGGGGACTTTAACTATCCTGATATAAATTGGGGAACAGAAACTTGCAGTTCCAGCAAAGGAAATAGATTTTTGATAACAATGAAAGATAATTACCTTTCACTAATGGTACAGGACCCTACAAGAGGGGGAGCACTACTAGACCTTATACTAACCAATAGGCCAGACCGCATATCAAATATACAAGTTGGGGGTTACTTGGAGAATAGTGATCACAAAATAATAAGTTTTCATGTATTCTTTAGTAAGATGTCTAGTAGAGGGGCTACAAGGACACTAAACTTCAGGAAAGCAAATTTTAAACGGTTGAGAGATGATCTAAGTGCAATAAACTGGGATGATGTACTAAGTAATGAAAGTACACAAAGCAAATGGGAGACTTATGAGCATCCTGAATAGGGCTTGTGCAGAAAATATACCCTATGGTAACAAACATGCTAGAAATAGGAGGAAACCCCTATGGCTAAATAGAGCTGTAAGGGAAGCAATAAAAGAAAAACAGAAAGCCTTAAAAGAATTAAAGAGGGTAGGTAGTGATGAGGCATTATATAATTATAGAAAATTAAATAAAATATGTAAAAAGCAAATTAAGTTAGCTAAGTTTGAGACAGAGAGACTCATTGCGAGAGAAAGTAAAAATAATCCTAAAATATTCTTTAACTACATAAACAGTAAAAAACTGAAAAGCGATAGTGTTGGCCCCCTTAAAAATAGTCTTGGTGAAATGGTGGAGGGAGATGAGGGTGAAGCCAACCTGCTGAATGACTTTTTTTCTACGGTTTTTATACAAGAAAATGCCATGGCAGATGACATGACCAGTGATACCATAAATTCACCCTTGAATATTACCTGCTTAACCCAGCAGGAAGTACGCCGCCGCCTCGAAATCACTAAGGTTGACAAATCTCTGGGCCCGGATGGCATACACCCCAGAGTACTACAGGAATTGAGTTCTGTGATAGATAGACCATTATTTTTAATCTTCTCAGATTCCTTAATAACAGGGTCGGTACCGCAGGACTGGCGCATAGCAAATGTGGTGCCAATATTCAAAAAGGGGACAAAAACTGAGCCGGGAAATTATAGGCCGGTAAGTTTAACCTCTACGGTTGGTAAAATCCTTGAGGGTTTCTTGAGAGATGCTATACTGGAGTATCTCAAGAAAAATAACCTTATGACAGAGTATCAACATGTGTTTATGAGGGATCGATCCTGTCAAACTAATTTGATCAGCTTCTATGAAGAGGTAAGTTCAAGCCTGGACCAGGGAAATGCAGTGGATGTTGTGTATATGGACTTTTCAAAAGCTTTTGATACGGTGCCACACAAAAGGTTGTTACATAAAATGAGAATAATGGGGATAGGGGAAAATATGTGTAACTGGGTTAAAAACTGGCTCAGTGATAGGAAACAAAGAGTGGTTATTAATGGAACGTACTCGGACTGGGTCTCAGTTCATAGTGGGGAACCACAGGGGTCAGTATTGGGCCCGCTTCTTTTCAACATATTTATAAATGACCTTGTTGGGGGCATGCGGAGTAGAATTTCAATATTTGCAGATGATACTAAACTCTGCAGGGTAATCAATACAGAGGAGGATAATTTTATATTACAGGGAGATTTATGTAAATTGGAGGATTGGGCTTGGAAGTGGCAATTGAAGTTTAATGTAGATAAATGTAAGGTCATGCACTTGGGTAGAGGAAATAACATTTATGATTATGTACTTAATTGTAGAACACTGGGTAAAACAGACACAGAAAAAGACTTGGGTGTATGGGTGGATGGTAAACTTCACTTTAGTGGACAGTGTCAGGCAGCTGCTGCCAGGGCTAATAAAATAATGGGATGTATTAAAAGAGGTATAAGTGTTCATGAAAAAAATATAGTTCTACCTCTGTACAAGTCACTAGTGCGACCGCACTTAGAATACTGTGTACAATTCTGGTCACCGATATATAAGAAGGACATAGCTGAACTGGAGAGGGTGCAGAGAAGAGCCACCAAGATTATTAGAGGAATGGGTGGGCTGCAATACCAAGACAGGTTATTAAACTTGGGGTTATTTAGTCTGGAAAAACGAAGGCTTAGGGGGGATCTAATCACAATGTATAAATATATGAGGGGACAGTACAGAGACCTTTCCAAAGATCTTTTTACACCTAGGCCTGCGACTGGAACACGGGGGCATCCGCTACGTCTTGAGGAAAGAAGGTTTAATCATAATCACAGACGAGGATTCTTTACTGTACGAGCAGTGAGACTATGGAACTCTCTGCCGCATGATGTTGTAATGAGTGATTCACTACTAACATTTAAGCAGAGCCTGGATGCCTTTCTTGAAAAATTTAATATTACCAGTTATGTATATCAGATTTTATGACAGGGTGTTGATCCAGGGAACTAGTCTGATTGCCGGATGTGGAATCAGGAAGGAAATTTTTTCCCCATTGGAACTTGTTTGCCACATTGGGGTTTTTTTGCCTTCCTCTGGATCAACATGTTAGGCTACGGGTTGAACTAGATGGACTTAGAGTCTCCCTTCAACCTTAAAAGCTATGATACTATGATACTATGATACTATGATACTATGTTACACAAAAAGATGGTGATTATAAAATTATAAATATGAGAATACTTGCAAAATCTGCAAAAACATTAGTGCATGCCCTCATCATCTCCCGCCTCGACTACTGCAACCTCCTGCTCTCTGGCCTCCCTTCCAACACTCTTGCACCCCTCCAATCTATCCTAAACTCTGCAGCCCGCTTAATCCACCTCTCCCCTCGCTACTCCCCAGCCTCGCCACTCTGCCAATCCCTTCACTGGCTTCCCATCGCCCAACGACTCCAGTTCAAAACATTAACCATGACATACAAAGCCATGCACAACCTGTCTCCTCCCTACATCTGTGACCTAGTCTCCCGGTACCTACCTGCACGCAACCTTAGATCCTCACAAGATCTCCTTCTCTGCTCCTCTCTTATCTCCTCTTCCCACAATCGTGTACAAGATTTCTCCCGTGCATCCCCCATACTCTGGAACGCTCTACCTCAGCACATCAGACTCTCCACGACCGTGGAAAGCTTCAAGAGGAACCTCAAGACCCACCTCTTCCAACAAGCCTACAACCTACAATAGCCTTCAGCCCAGTAGACCACTGCGCAACCAGCTCTGTCCTTACCTATTGTACCATCACCCATTCCCTGTAGACTGTGAGCCCTCGCGGGCAGGGTCCTCTCTCCTCCTATACCAGTCTGTCTTGTACTGTTAATGATTGTTGTACGTATACCCTCTTTCACTTGTAAAGCGCCATGGAATAAATGGCGCTATAATAATAAATAATAATAATAATAATAATACTTTGAACACACTTAGGAGTCTCCAAGTGAGAACTAAAATCAGCTTTTAAGGGACTTTCGGAAATGACAGAGCCCCTTTAAACTAAATAATTCTACTGATTCCTAATTTCCCTATCCATACTTGTGTCGCTGGAAAGAGGATAGAGTTGAGGTCAATTATTCCAGTAGTAGCTTGAGTTTTGCAGTGGTCTATTATACTGTACATTAGTTGAGGCATGTGTTATTCCTTGAAGCTTGTCAATAACTTGTGAGTAAAGGGTAATTTACACGCTGCGACATCGCTAGCGATTGCTAGCAATGTCGAGCGCAATAGCACCCGCCCCCGTCGTTCGTGCGATATTTGGTGCTCGCTGCCATAGCGAACATTATCGCTACGGCAGCATCACACGCACATACCTTGTCAGTGACGTTGCTGTGACCGCCAAACAATCCCTCCCTCAAGGGGGAGGTGTGTTCGGCGTCATAGCGACGTCACTGCGGTGTCGCTAAGTGGCCGGCCAATAGAAGCGGAGGGGCGGAGATGAACGGGATGTAACATGCCGCCCACCTCCTTCTTTCCTCATTGCCGGTGGACGCAGGTAGGAGATGTTTGTCGTTCCTGCGGTGTCACACGTAGCGATGTGTGGTGCCGCAGGAACGACGAACAATATCGTACCGGTGGCTGCAGCGATATTAAGGAAAAGAGCGACGTGTGAACGATCACCGTTTTTGAATAATTTTTCGATCTTTGATTGTCACTCCTTGGTGTCACATGCTGCGATGTCACTACCGACGCTGGATGTGAGTCACTAACGACATGACCCCTACGATATATCGGTAGCGATTTCGCAGCGTGTAAAGCACCCTTTAGAGTGTAAAGGTGCATGTACTTCTTGGCCTCCTCCACTTGGTGATAAATTTAGCCCTCCATACTCTACCAGTACATTTTTTTTCCAATTTGCCATCGTCCTTATTTTCTACCTATTCCCTAGTAAATACTCATATAAGGTATTGTATTATATACACAGGTCAACTTTTGGAAGCCAATATTTTTGAAACATAGTAGCAAGAGAATATTCACCAAAATGCACTTTTTTTGTAATTCACTTGAAATGTGGACTAAGCAAAATTGCAGCCGCTAGCTTCCATTTTTCTAAACCATCAAAAATAATAAAAATAATTCCTTTTTTTAGAGTTGCAGATTGCTGTTGTGTCAGTGTTTATACTGTACACATATAAGCAGAAAAGGAGTCATGGCTACTGTCATGAAAAACTTTAAGGTCCCTTATACAAAAAACACATCTAGCACAGAGAGGAGTGTGGCTCTGGCAACTTTATCTGATCGGCTATTGGAATGTGGTATTTATGACCGGGGAGATGTATGTAAATGTAGGGAAAATGTGCACCAAAAGATATATTTTTGTTCTTCTAGGTAAAAAAACTATGAAAAGTATAGCACAAAAGTAGTAGAATAAAGGAATCCAGCAATCAGCAAACCATGAAAAAAAAACAATCCTATTTAAAATACCAATCTTTATTAGTCAATTCACTAAAATAACTGTCAGTGCAGTCACATAAATAGCCACTAAAAGGTGGATGGATAGGCGAGGGGGACAAGTGCGCCAAATATCGATGTTAGAGATATTGGATGGGGGTGGGGGTAGGCTAATACTAGCCCTATGAGTTTCCCCTACCTGCCAGCGGAGTGTAAACACCCTAACACTCGGTGCCCCCGCTCCTCGGCGGCTGTCCCATACTGACCCTCCAATCCACAATACACTACCACCATCACCATAAATTGTGTATGTGTAATGTGCAGGTCAAGTGGTTGTCAGGTAACTACTCTCTATGGTCAAAAAGTATCACACAGGGTAGATTACACCAACTATAAGATTTAGATAAGGTTCAGATGTAATGGCTCCCTTCAGGATAAGAAGTATTCTTATATCCCAAGAAACATGCTAATACACAGACTGAAAGTCATGCAATACCTCAATGCCTGCACATATATATAGAATTATAGTACTTATCCATCCCTTTAGTACTCATCCAACCCAACGCGTTTCTCCCTCAGGGTATCTGGGGGTTCATCAGGAGATGTTCAGATCATAAGTCCACATGACCGGTAACACAGTGGAAATCCGGTTGTTATTGTGACTGGTGGCGTCACACAGGACCGTACAGTCTGGGTCCTATCTCATTGATGGTGTCAGGGATAATGCCTCACCATACCATCTCCTCACCTGCATATACATTTAAAGTCCCTTTGCTTTTGGTATGACCGTCCAGTTGTTCTATGCATCTGAATTTCCTGCTTTGACTTTAATCTCCTCACCTGCATATACATTTAAAGTCCCTTTGCTTTTGGTATGCTAACCTGCTGTTTTCATGTTGTATAATTAGTTAAATCCTGTCTGTATTTTTTTTTTTTTTTTTTTTTTCTCTTCTTTGAGTGCTTCCTACCTGTTTGTAATTCTTTCATGTGCCTCACCCCTGCTGGTCAGCTGATGTTCATCTGGGTCAATGAGACATGTATATAAGTACTGCACTAGGTCTATGACCGTGGTCTGTGTGCGTGCCTCTGGATAAGTGCCTCATAAGTGTCAGAAATATACCAGAAATGAACCAGACATGACCAGAAGGTAAACTTCAGCTCTTTCTAACCAAACTTCCCACTGACACAACTTACTTGTTAAATCATATACTTACCACACTACTCCCACCATGTTCACCTATGCCCTCACAGTCTTTGCCCCTCTCCTCCTCACTCTCCTTCGCTATCCCCACACCCCAGCACCCTCTAAGCAAATATTCATCTCCCCGTCCCTCCTGCCTTCTCATCTGTCCTCATCTGCTGACCTATTCCTGAACCTCAGATCGCTCCTAATATCGCGCAGACCATGCCGTCCACTCTCCTTCTCCCACCTGCTCTCCCTTTCTCTACTCCTTCTCACTGCTGGTGACATAGCCCCCAATCCTGGCCCCCCATGGATGGTACACCCCTCTTTATCACCCACCCACCACTCTCCACATAATAATAACTACCGCAATCTATCCAACATAAAAACTATTCCCCTCTCACCGACTCCGCCGCCCCCTCTCTCAGGAGCGCTCTGGAATGCCCGTTCAGTGTGTAATAAACTGCACATCATTCATGATCTCTTTACCTCCAGCAATCTATCCTTTCTGGGCATCACCGAAACATGGCTGACACCATCCAACTCTGCCTCCCCAGCTGCACTATGCTACGGTGGCCTGCACTTCTCCCACACTCCTCGCCCTGGCAATAGACAAGGTGGAGGAGTGGGCCTCCTTCTTTCTAACAACTGCCGCTTTAATCCAATCCCACCTCTACCCTCCCTCGACCTGCCTTCCTTTGAAGTGCACTCTGTCCGAATCTATTCTCCCTCCAACCTCCAAGTGGCTGTCATATACAGACCCCCGGGCGCCACCACTGCCTTCCTCGACCACTTTTCTGCCTGGCTTCTACACTTTCTCTCTGCTGACATTCCCACCATCATCATGGGTGACTTCAACATCCCCACTGACACTCGCCAACAAGCTGCTTCCAAACTCCTCTCCCTTGCTTCGTCGTTTGGCTTAACTCAGTGGTCCACCTCTGCCACCCACAAAGATGGACACACACTAGACCTTATCTTCACTCGCCTCTGTCCCCTTTCTGACTTCACAACTTCCCCCCTCCCCCTATCTGACCACCATCTTCTGACCTTTTCAGCCCTGTCCTCCTCACCTACCCCCCCTGTCCAGCACCTAGCACATCCCCGCAGAAACCTTGCACACCTCAACATGCACACCCTCGCCGACTCTATCCTCCCACTGTCCTCCATATCGTCCCTCCACGACACAGACAGCGCCACCACTTTCTACAACACCACCCTCACATCAGCTATTGATTCAGTCGCTCCCCTTGTGCATAGCAGAGTGAGACGAATCAATAGACAGCCCTGGCACAACAGCCTCACTAAAAAACTTCGGCAAAGGTCTAGGGCTGCAGAGCGGCGGTGGAAGAAAACGCTCTCCCAGGAAGACTTCACCACATTCAAAAATGCAATTCACACATTTCGCTCAGTCCTCACCTCCGCTAAACACGATTACTTCAGAAACCTCATATCCTCTCTAACACACAACCCCAAACAGTTATTCAACACTTTCAACTCCCTCCTTCGCCCACCACTGCCCCCTCCAACCTCCCTCATTTCTGCAGAAGACTTTGCCACCTATTTCCAAGAAAAAATCGACCTAATAAGGCAAGTCTTCTCTGCTCAGCCACCACAACCCCTTCATGTAGCTGACCACTGCCCCTCTCCCATAAACTTCCTCCCCACCATCACCGAAGGAGAGCTTGCACGTCTTCTCTCAAAAGCGCACCTCACCACCTGCGCACTTGACCCCATGCCATCCCACCTCCTTCCCAACCTCACCACCATCCTTACTCCAGCCTTAACCCACCTCTTCAACCTATCTTTAACGACTGGAACCTTCCCCTCTGCCTTTAAACATGCAACAGTCACACCTATCCTAAAGAAACCTTCCCTCGATCCAACCTCTACTACCAGCTATCGCCCCATATCACTACTCCCACTTGCCTCAAAACTCCTGGAACAGCATGTCCATGCTGAACTTTCCTCCCACCTCTCCTCTAACGCTCTCTTTGACAACCTACAGTCCGGCTTCCGTCCACATCACTCTACCGAAACTGCCCTGACTAAAATCACAAATGACTTGCTTACTGCCAAAGCGAACAAACACTTCTCTATACTCCTACTCCTAGACCTGTCCTCAGCCTTCGATACCGTTGACCACTCCCTCCTATTACAGACCCTCTCTTCCCTTGGTGTCAGAGATCTTGCCCTCTCTTGGATCTCTTCATACCTCTCAAATCGCACTTTCAGTGTCTCCCACTCTCACACAACCTCTTCATCCCACCATCTCTCTGTTGGCGTCCCTCAAGGCTCTGTCCTAGGACCCCTACTTTTCTCTATCTACACATTTGGCCTAGGACAACTCATAAAGTCCCATGGCTTCCAATACCACCTATATGCCGACGACACCCAGATCTACCTCTCTGGCCCAGATGCCACATCTCTGCTGTCCAAAATCCCGAAATGTCTATCTGCTATATCCTCCTTCTTCTCCTCTCGCTTCCTAAAGCTCAATGTGGCCAAAACTGAACTAATCATCTTTCCTCCGTCTCACCTACACTCTCCACCTGATCTATCTATTACAATAAATAACACCACGCTCTCGCCAGTACCCAAAGTTCGTTGCCTCGGAGTGACCTTTGACTCTGCCTTATCCTTCATACCACACATCCAGTCCCTCACCACCTCCTGCCGTCTTCAACTCAAAAATATTTCCAGAATCCGCCCTTTCCTCAATTTGCAATCTACTAAAATGCTAGTACATGCCCTCATAATCTCCCGCCTCGACTACTGTAACATCCTCCTCTGTGGCCTCCCTGCCAACACGCTCGCCCCTCTCCAGTCCATCCTTAACTCTGCTGCCCGACTTATCCACCTCTCTCCTCAATACCACCCCGCTTCTCCCCTCTGCATGTCCCTCCACTGGCTTCCAATCTTCCACCGTATCCAATTCAAACTTCTAACACTGACCTACAAAGCTGTGCATAATCTTTCCCCTCCGTACATCTCCGAACTACTCTCCCACTACACTCCAACACGTCACCTCCGGTCCTCCCAAGATCTCCTCCTCTCCTCCTCTCTCATTCGCTCCTCACGCAACCGACTCCAAGACTTCTCCCGAGCATCCCCAGTCTCCTGGAACTCGCTGCCTCAACACGTCAGACTATCCCCTACCCTTGCAAACTTCAAACGGAACCTGAAAACTCATCTGTTCAGAAATGCCTACAATCTACAATGAACTCGCTGCCGCCCGACCACCGTGCGGAGCTGCCGCCCGACCACCGTGCGGAGCTGCCGCCCGACCACCGTGCGGAGCTGCCGCCCGACCACCGTGCGGAGCCGCCGCCTGACCTACACCCCACCTATTGTCTCCTCCCCATAATCCTATAGAATGTAAGCCCGCAAGGGTAGGGCCCTCTTCCCTCTGTACTAGTCTGTCTACTGTAACTTGTATACGTATTTTGTATGTAACCCCCTTCTCATGTACAGCACCATGGAATTAATGGTGCTCTATAAATAAATAATAATAATAATAATAATACCATAAACCACCTCTACTTAAATCAGCTCAGTCGGCCCCATATCACCCCACCTCCAGGAAGCTTACCGTCCATATGTTTTAAACCTCAGCGCCAATTCGCGTGTGGTTACTTCCGGTGGCAGGTCCGTCTGATGTTACACAGGAAACCAAGGTAACCCACAAGGCCACACTCACTGTACGAGCCAGCGAGCGTGGCCTTGATAGGACCCAGACTGTACGGTCCTGTGTGACACCACCAGTCACAATAACAACCGGATTTCCACTGTGTTACCGGTCATGTGGACTTATGATCTGAACATATCCTGATGAACCCCCAGATACCCTAAGGGAGAAACGCGTTGGGATGGATAAGTACTATAGGGATGGATAAGTACTATAATTCTATATATATGTGCAGGCATTGAGGTATTGCATGACTCTCAGTCTATGTGTATTAGCATGTTTCTTGGGATATAAGAATACTTCTTATCCTGAAGGGAGCCATTATATCTGAACCTTATCTAAATCTTATAGTTGGTGTAATCTACCCTGTGTGAAACTTTTTGACCATAGAGAGTAGTTACCTGACAACCACTTGACCTGCACATTACATGTACACAATTTATGGTGATGGTGGTAGTGTATTGTGGATTGGAGGGTCAGTAAGGGACAGTCGCCGAGGAGCGGGGGCACCGAGTGTTAGGGTGTTTACACTCCGCTGGCAGGTAGGGGAAACTCATAGGGCTAGTATTAGCCTACCCCCACCCCCATCCAATATCTCTAACATCGATATTTGGTGCACTTGTCCCCCTCACCTATCCATCCACCTTTTCGTGGCTATTTATGTGACTGCACTGACAGTTATTTTAGTGAATTGACTAATAAAGATTGGTATTTTAAATAGGAATTTTTTTTTCATGGTTTGCTAAAAAAAAACTATGAACCCAGATTTCAGGTGCCACATTAATGTTAGAAATATGAAAAGGAATCATGGCAAAGTGGCAAACACAAAGCACTGTTTTGCTGGGCGATTGCTGGTATCCCAACAAATGGGTACTGGCCACTAAAAGCATGCCATATGTGTCGTGTTTGATGTCTATGTGAAGGAAAAATTGGGATATAAAATATGACACTAATATCCCTCCCCTGTGTGTCCCAGAGGCAAAGATATGCCAAAAACTAGAATTTATTAATTTTCTGAAGTTCTGAGCACATCCCACAAGACATCCCAATATGAGGTCATAGAGGGGAGGGTTACTAGAGGTCATAAGTCAGCTACCACATTTTTGCTTGGTTTAGGTCTGGAGGACACAGACAAGCTGTGGTGCTGCCCATTTCATTTGGAGATCATCTCTCCATAAACCTGGAAGTCATATCTGTGGCATGAGTTTAGTAAGTTTCAAGTTTAACACTTTTATTTTCATGTAATTGTCTGTATAGTATTTGTATTGTTTCCCTTTTGTAACATCTTGTATATTTTTATAAACACTGCCTATTCTTTTGGATTAAATATATAAAATTGAATAGCTTCTTTCCTCTTGCTCTATAAACAAACCCCGAACCCAAAGAGTCCTATGCTCTCTGAAACAGGTCTCCAATCTTCCTGTAAAGGTTGGTGGTAGCGGATTATTTTTGCTCAGTGATATTGTGGTGCTATCAGCAAGGGTCGCGAGGTATTTATAGTACAGACCAAAAGTTTGGACACACCTTCTCATTCAAAGAGTTTTCTTTATTTTCAGGACTCTGAAAAACTCATTTACTTATTTTCTGGCAATTATGAAACTGACCTGATGATAAGCGGGCGCTAGAGAGCAGTTGATCAGGACAAATTGGTAACAGCAGTGGGATCTTGTCTGACGCCCCCGGCTGTTCATGACAGCTACTTCAAAAACAGTAGTCTTAGAATTATTCCTGATTGAGAGTAGCAAAAGTTTTGTTTGCTTGTTTGTTAAAAAAAGAAGCTATGGCGTTTTAACAACTGTTCTAAAAAGTATTCCTTTTTTTGGGTGCACCAATAGGTTTGCTGTTTAGAAAAAAAAGGAAGAAATGGCTTTTTTAACAAGCCATAGAAATTCCTTATTTGGGCTCAGCAATAGGTTGGATGTTTGGGAAATGATGAAGCAATGATCCAAAAAGTGCCCAAAATCGTTGATTGTTGACACGTCGTTCATTTCCCAAATATTGTTGCTCTTTCTGGACGCAGGTTGTTCGTCATTCCTGAGGCCACACACATCGCTACGTGTGACACCCCGGGAATGACAAACAACAGCGCTCCTGCGTCCTCCGGCAACGAGGTGGGCGTGTCGTTAATGCGGCTGCTCTCCGCCCCTCCGCTTCTATTAGCGGGCCGCTATGTGATGTCGCTGTGATGCCGCATGAACCTCCCCCTTAAAAAAGAGGTTGTTCGCCAGCCAGTGCGACGTCGTTAGGAAGGTAAGTTGGTGTGACATGTACCGGCAATATTGTTCGCCACGGGCAGCGATTTGCCCGTGACGCACAAATGACGGGGGCGGGTGCGATTGCTAGCAACATCGCTAGCGATGTCGCTGCATGTAAAGTGGCCTTTAGAGGGTACAGATCCCTGCAGTTGTACAGTATAGCTATAGAACACAATAGACAAGCAGAATATTTGCATGCGTATCTACTAGCAGCGTATAAATATGATTAACAAGGCAGTGAAAAATCTGGCTTTGTAGGGTCAATATTTGCAGCCTCATTATTAACAGTACAATATTGCCCAGAAAAACATTGGACAGGCAGGAGAGTGGCACTGGCTGTGGCAGCATCTAGATATATAGAATATGAAGACAGAAGCGTGTCAGAAGATGTCCAGATTTCTAGTGCCAACACTGTCAGCCCAGCAGCAGCAGTATCACAGTGTCTATATTATATGGTAGTAGGTAGTTGATGCGCTAGCGGCTGCAGAATGATGTATAACACAATGAACAGGCAAATAGATGCTATTGCCAATCTGAATAATTGAAATCAGTCATAGGGGAATTCTGGTAAATGTAAGGTTTTGCAGACTTGTGAAAGTCTATCTGGTCCACTTAAGGGCCCATCACACGCAGCGATATCGCTAGCAATATCGCTAGCGAGCGTACCCTCCCCCGTCGTTTGTGCGTCACGGGCAAATCGCTGCCCGTGGTGCACAGTATTGTTAGGAGCCGTCACATGGACTTACCTGCCTAGCGACATCGCTGTGGCCGGCGAACCGCCTCCTTTCTAAGGGGGGAAGTTCATGCGGCGTCACAGCGGCGTAACTAAGCGGCCGCCCAATTTAAGCGGAGGGGCGGAGATGAGCGGCCGTAACATCCCGCCCACCTCCTTCCTTCCTCATTGCCGGCGGCCGCAGGAAAGCTGGAGTTTGTCGTTCCCGGGTTGTCACACGTAGCGATGTGTGCTGCCACGGGAACAATGAACAACCTGCGTTCTCAACAATCAACGATTTTTTGAAAATGAACGACATGTCAACGATGGACGATTTGGTGAGTATTTTCCATCGTTAACAGTCGCTCGTTGGTGTCACACGCAACGACATCGCTAACGATGCCAGATGTGCGTCACGGAATCCGTGACCCCGGCGATATATTGTTAGATACGTCGTTGTGTGTAACGGGGCCTTTAGGCATAACAAAACATCTTATATATTGATTAAGACGGATCGTGAAACATCACAGGGGATCGCGCATGCGCAATATCGCTAATACATGGGAAGCCAGAACGAAGCACAGACAATCCTGTGCATGGTCACATTAGTGCACAGCACCTGTATAGTGGAGTCTTAAAACAAAAAAAAGGGTATATGCCAGATTAGAAGATGAAGAAGTCACATAAAAGAATGCAATTAATATAAGAAGAAAAGAAGAGTCATCAATAGTAAGAAAAATAATAAGAAAATTGATTTTATAACACAGTAAAGACCATATATAAGAACACCTCCGAGCAACGCAGTATCGCTCACAAATCGTGAGTCGTGTACTCGTCGCTCAGTTTTAAAAATTTGTTTAATTAAAATGGCGCCGGTTGTTCATTATACCCGGGGTAGCACACATTGCTCCGTGTGACACCCCGGGAACGATGAACACAGCTTACCTGCGTCCCGCGGCTTCCGGCGGCTAAGCGGAAGGAAGGAGGTGGGCGGGATGTTTACGTCCCGCTCATCTCCACCCCTCCGCTTCTATTGGCCGACGGCTGTTTGACGTCGCTGTGCCGCCGAGCATCTCTCCCCCTTTGGGAAGAGGAGAGGTCACTCAGCGCCACAGCGAAGTCGCTCAGCAGGTAAGTACGTGTGACGGGGGTTTCACGACTTTGTGCAACACGGGCAGCGATTTGCCCGTGATGCACAAATGACGGGGGCGGGTCCGATCGATCGTGAAATCGCACAATCGGTCGTCTCGTGTAAAGCAGGCATTGAGTCCTTATTGACTTAGTTAGGGTTCAGTGTCAAGTCTGGGTACGGAACTGAACATTCAACGAAAGTTCAGCCGAACCCGGTGAACTTTAACATCATCAGGTCCACTCATCCCTAGCCACTTTTGCTACTATGAGTGTTTTATAAGTGCCTTAGCTGCTGCAATCTGAGCCAACACTTATTGAGGCCAATGCAGCAGTTTGTCAGCTCTACCACACAGCTGACACTTGCTGCATTTTTACCCAAGGGTAGATGCTGTTTACTTATTCTTTAGCACTTTAAAAAGTAGTTGCTTAGGAATAAGGCTGCCAATGCACTCCGTAAACAGACACATTATTAGCACCAACCATTTGTAGTTTATTTTTTAGTAAAATTATTATTACTGCTTATTTTATGTAATATAGTAAGTTTTGCATAGCCTTTTGCAATTTACATGAGCATTTATTCTCATCTTACCTCACACTTAAAGATGCAGAATGGCATGATGCCGTAATTTTATACTTAATCTGACTTGCTTTTTATAAGCGCCTGGCGATGAAGCCAGTGAATGTAAACTCTTTTATATCTACAGCATTACTGTCCATAAGTCTCTATTGTTTTAGAAGTTTATTCTTATAAATACAATTGGCGCTTCCACCCTATAATAAAAGATCCACACAATGCCTGTTGTTTTCTTTACTGCATTTTAAAAGACTAATTCATTTTATTTGAAACCCCCCTGGGGATAGTTGAGTCATTTACTTTTTTTTCACAGCAACCTCTAGTAAACATTCAAAGACCAAACCAATATTGCACAGATAATGATGTGGCGGGTCTCTGACTTACCGCATATGGCTATGGCCTGTAGCCAAGGGCTTTAGCTGCTCATCAGAGAGAGACAATAATTTGTCAGTCTGTTCCTGGTGCTCTTGATATGCTCTCAAATTCATACTGTTACACATCATAAAAATATGTCTGGAGAAATCTTGTAAACAGGAGAGTGGAGTCGAAGAAAAGTTTTATAAGACTTCTGTGAATGAAGCAATAAATGCAACTTAGAACTTTGCCCACAGCAAGTCTTAAAATGGATACGATTGTGTATTAAAGGGGAAGCAAAGCATTTTTTCATTATAAAATATAATTAAATAAATAATGCAAATAAAGAAGTGAAAAGCTTAAAAGGATTGTTTGAGATAAAAAAAAAAATATGTAAAAAATAGTAGGTTGGTTAAAAAAAAATATTTTTATCTCATACATCATACAAGTTTGAGACAAATATCCTGAAATTGGTGGTTTAATGCAAATTCGAACATTTTGAGAATTAATTTACTGGTGACAGACAAATCTCACTTTTTTTTTCTAGAAAAGGAGATCCAGCGCAGTCCAATCAATAAAACTCCACTTGATCTCCTTTTCTAATCTTATTACCTTGTGGTCAGACCATTCCATGCGTAGGACATTTTCATTACCAGCCTTCAACTGATATGTGAGCTGGATTCTCTCTTTGTCTCACTTTTTTTCTGCTTCATAGTCCCCCCCCCCCATACTATCCTGCAGCTATGACATATAGCGGATTATCTTACCATGTACAGTTTTGGTCAGTCCTGTGCCTTCTCAGATCAGAGGTTCCCAGCAGAGCACAGTTTGTACAATTATTTTCCATCTCTAAAGTCACAAAGTAAGACTCTCTCCTGTAGAATGTAAGCTGCTATGGTCAACAGGGTCCTCTATCTCCTGTAGAGTTTAAGCTCTTATCGTTCGAGGGGTTCTACCTCTTTCTCTCCAATAGAGTATAAGTTCTTCTGGTCAACGGGGTCCTCTTTCTCTCCTTTATAGTGTAAATTCTTATTGTCAGCAGTATCCTGTGTTTCTGTCCTGTAGAGTGTAAGCTCTTATGGTCAGTGGGGTCCTCTCTCTCTCTTCTGGAGAGTGTAGGCTCTTATGGTCAGAAGGATTCTCTTTCTCTCCTGTATTGTGTAAGATTATATATTAAGTAGAGTCTTCGCTCTCACCTGTAGAGTGTAAGTGTGGCGCCCCTGAGGGTCCAGTCACCAGTCCACAAAGTTACCAGACAGCGGCGGATACCGCTTATCACAGACGGCCAGAAATGATGCCTAATCATTAGCATACCTACAGCTATTCCTGACTTATGAAGCCTAAAGGCCCTGTCACACTAAGCAACATCACTAGCAACATCGCTGCTAACGAACAACTTTTGTGACGTGGCAGCGATGTTGCTAGTGATGTCGCTGTGTGTGACATCCAGCAACAACCTGGCCCATGTTGTGAGGTCGTTGGTTGTTGCTGAATGTCCTGGGCCATTTTTTAGTTGTTGCTGTCCCGCTGTGCAGCACAGATCACTGTGTGTGACAGCGAGACAGCAACAACTAAATGTGCAGGCAGCAGGAGCCGGCTTCTGCGGAGGCTGGTAACCACAGTAAACATCGGGTAACCAAGAAGCCCTGTCCTTGGTTACCCGATATTTACCTTCGTTACCAGCCTCCGCCGCTCTCACTGTCAGTGCCGGCTCCTGCTCTGTGCACATGTAGCTGCAGGACACATCGGGTTAATTAACCCGATGTGTGCTGTAGCTAGGAGAGCAGGGAGCCAGTGCTAAGCATTCTGCGCTGCTCCCTGCTCTGTGCACATTTAGCTGCAGTACACATCGGGTAATTAACCCAATGTGTGCTGTAACTAGGAGAGCAGGGAGCCAGCGCTAAGCTGTGTGCGCTGCTCCCTGCTCTCTGCACGTGTAGCTCCGTGTGCTGGTAACCAAGGTAAATATCGGGTTGGTTACCCGATATTTACCTTAGTTACCAAGCGCAGCATCTTCCACGCGGCGCTGCTGGCTGGGGGCTGGGACACTGGTTGCTGGTGAGCTCACCAGCAACTCGTGTAGCGACGCTCCAGCGATCCCTGCCAGGTCAGGTTGCTGGTGGGATCGCTGGAGCGTCGCAGTGTGACATCTCACCAGCAACCTCCTAGCAACTTACCAGCGATCCCTATCGTTGTTGGGATCGCTGGTAAGTTGCTTAGTGTGACTGGACCTTTAGTCAGCTATCCTGTGCATTGTTAATTTCATGTGCTAGTTACTGACGAAGGTCAAATATTGACCGAAACGTTAACTGCACTGAATATGAAAGAACAATAAAAAACGTTTTTCAATTTATCTGGGAGTGCCTCGTGCTTATTAAACCACAAAGATACTGCACTTCAGGCAGAGGTGTGGTACCCCATTCCTTGGTAAGGAGGGACACAGGCCGTTGTTCACACACCTCTTTGGGGCAGGGTTAGGGCAAGATTGCTCCTAAGGGAGATCACAGCCCCTGAGCCTGTCTATAGGTGGAGCGTAGGTGGAAAAAATTAGAACAATGTAGAACAAGGAAGTACATGGAACGGAGGAGAGAGAACGATGGAAGGGAGAGAGAGGTCTTGAGGACTGGAGCTGGTGGAGCTCATCGCAGGACAAGAAGGAAGCAAGAGAGGAAGAAGGGGTCACAGAGCCACGGGCAGTGAGAGATCCACCCGGGGGGGGCTCACATCCACATCCGACGTACAGTTGTGGACGGACTAGGCCACAAGGGGGAACCGATCCCTAGAATAGTGGAGAACAACCAGGCTCAGCTAGTAAACCAGAGACTGAGGTGTGTTTATGTGCCGAAGCCGCAGCCACACCCGAATCTGCTGAAAGGTGACCACAGAGGGCTAGGGGATAGAGCAGAAGTGTGGCGCCCTGGACCAGCCAGGGATCACAGAGAACAACACCAACACACCCCACACTCCCGGTCAGGCACACCAAAGTCAGACACAAAACCCTTGTTGCCTCCCTCCAGGGGCTGATGTTCACACCAGGGGGGTGGGCCAGGTGGTTGGCCCCGCCCACCAAGGAGTTCACAGTCCTGGAGGCGGGAAAAGTAGACAGATTAGTTTTGGAGGTGAAAGTGAGAGGAAGGAAAGTGGTAGTGGAGCAACTACCTGACAGCGTCCGGGTGTGTGGCCCGGGCGGTACAGCAAGGTTGGCAGACGGTGGTGACCGTCTGCAGGAGTGGCCACAATTGGAGTTTACCGTAAAGACTGTGGACAGGCGGTGGCCCGGTGGTACCGGACCGGTACGCAAATAGAAGCCAGCACCATCTGGCAGGGGCTTACGGATCCCGGCAAGGCTAGGAGTCACCGTGAATTTGCCAAATTCATTAGTGAAGGGAACCTCCTGGGTTTCCCAGCAGCCAAGTCCCGACAGAAGGCAACAGTCCAACTGAGAGAGGGAAACACAGTCACCGCCAAGGCTAAAGTTCCCAGGGCCAGAGCCTGCGGGCAAAAGGGGCTCCTCCAGCCCATATCCAAGGTGGGGAGCGGGTTACCGGTGGGAACCCATTGGAACCGTTTACAGTACGTAGGTGCAGGGAAAGGCAGTCACCACCAACCTGCCGGGAGAAACAACACCGCAGCCGTCTGTGGGACCCGTCCATCCAGCTGTGTGTTTTACCGAGAACTGTGTCCTCATCATTCGCTGAGTAAGTACCACCATGCCATGTGGCACAGCGCTGCCCCCGCGACCCTGCACCTCACCAGGCCCTGTAACCCGCCTGTCCTCCATTCCTACCCCATCACCGGGCCCCGGGACAACCAACCCCCTACCCACAGAGGGGAGAACTAACAACAAAGCTGCTCCCTGTCACCGCTCCCGGGATCCCCATCCAGAGCAGCGGTGGTGTCACCAATATCACCACAACCGTGGGTGGCGTCACGGACAATAATCAAATCCCCAATCAAAATCCCTTTTCACTCACGGGCGAGGAACGCCACTCGAGTCCCCAGGATCCGTCCCACAGCTCGAGCCACCACCGAGCAGCAGCAGCAGCCAGACCAGAGCAGTGGGAGAGCGCAGCGTCCCCTCCTCCGCCCACGACAGAAGAGCCTCCCAAGCAAGGCCCGCGGACACTGGCTCAGTGTACTGTGTGTGAGGCGCAGGGAAGGAGGGCGAATCGAGCGCAGGAAGATGACCAGGAAAGGGACTGCAGAATGGGACACTGGTTTTGTGCCTCCAAATTACCTCAGGATTGGCTGGATCCCATTACCACAGGACTAAGCGCTCCGGGGCAGTGTTTGACCGGCCGTCCGTGATAATCTGGAACTACCAACTGTGAGAAAACAGCTAATGACTGCATTCTGCTGTATCCTGGATTCATTGCCTGCGCCAACAAGCCTCGCGCTATTCAAAAACTTCATCTCACCTCACCTGTGGGGAGCTGTACCATACATTGCCGAATACCACAGGGGACGTCATGACTTATTCCCCTATAAATATCCCCCATTTAAATGACACCGCCAAGGTCACGGAGTCGGGCCCTGCTGGCATGACCTCCCCCAACAGAACCGGCCCGGTTCCAAATGCCCCACGGCCCTGGTGGGTGTGTCATAAGTGCTTATAATCAGCAGGGTCCTCTATATTACTTGTAGAGTGTAAAGCGGGCTTTACATGCTACGATATCATTAATGAATTATCGTCGGGGTCACGGTGTTTGTGACGCACATGTGGCGTCATTAACGATATCGTAGTGTGTGACACATATGTGCCACCTTAAACGATCGCAAAAGCGGTCAAAATAGTTTGCCGCTGAGAGGTCGTCCTGAAATAAAAAATCTTTTTTTTTTATTACCGATGTTGTTCGTTGTTCCAAAGGCACCACACATTGCTGTGTGTGACACCGCAGGAACGACAAACATCTCCTTACCTGCCTCTACCGGCAATGCGGAAGGAAGGAGGTGAGCGGGATGTTACGTCCCGCTCATCTACGCCATTCCGCTTCTATTGGCCGCCTGCCATGTGACGTCGCTGTGATGCCGCATGAACCGCTCCCTTAGAAAGGAGGCGGTTCGCCGGCCAGAGCGATGTCGCAGGGCAGGTAAGTGCGTGTGACTCTGCCGTTGCGATAATGTTTGCTACGCCAGCGATCACAACATATCGCGCATACGACGGGGACGGGTGTTATCGTGCTCGACATCGCTAGCAATTGCTAGCGATGTCGCAGCGTGTAAAGCCCGCTTAAGCTATTATGGTCAGCAGAGTTCTCACTCTCTTTCTTTCTCTCTCTCCTGTAGAGTGTAAGCTATTATTGTCAGTGGGGTCCTCTCTCTCTCGCTCTCTCTTTCTCTCTCTCCTGTAGAGTGTAAGCTCTTATGGTCAGCGAGGTGCTCTCTAGTAGGAATGTGTATAGATGTCAGTCAGGGTAGATGGTGAGAAAAGACATGTCATGAATTTTAAGGTCTAAGTAGCAGTAGCTCATCACTGAGAGGACTAGCAGAGCTGCAGCAGATAAACAATTTTCATCGAAACTACAGTAAGAAGGCCAGTAAGTGACACACCACTGGAATCATCGTGAAATGGGGTGGCAAAAACCCTACTTCACTACATCGATAAAGTTGTGTAAATAACATAATTGCTGCACTCATTCATTTTCAGCAATATAGTGAATATCTATGCTAAAGATATTGCAACACTAGTCAACAGCAAAATTGTTTCAAACATGAAACAGTTGGACTTAACTAATTTTTAGGGTGCTGAAAATGATGCTTAAATTTTGAAATTGGCTCTAGTTTTTATGATACAGGGGTGGGTCGATGTTTCTCACAGCCGTTGATACAACGCTAGGCAAGAAATACATCATCAGCCTTGCGACATCAGTTTTGCACCATGCAACTGACCAATGGATTTCTTCATCAATATTGCATCATCTCCAAATGATTAATGAATTGAGTCATCAGTATTTCATCATCTCTAAGTGACCAATGGTAGATGCCAAAGAAAGAAAGATTATGCAATACTAATTAAACTTGCATCACACAACTCTATAAAAGGATCATGTTCTCCCTCTATCAGTCACACAGCATTTTCAGTGGTCGACTGATATCATCATTCAGCTATTCAGTGATGCCTCGCATTAAGAAAGCAGATAATTTGCACTGTATCTGTGGTAAGGTGACTTCTGAGTCACAAAAGCGAAACATGACTCATATAGTTAAGAAAACCTACAACCTGTATTTTGGTTGCAAAATAGTAGATAAGGACAAGGATCAGGAATGGATCAATGCCTCTGTGGTGACTTAAAGGTGGTTGCCCTCGTGCTTGGTCTCCAGGTTGGTTACACTAAGTACTGTTGTTTCCTAAGTGAATGGGAGAGTCAAGCAAGACAAGAACACTACAAGAACAGAGACTGGCCCCTCAGAAATGCACTGTAGCTAAGGACTAAAAATGTTCTTCATCCAGCACTTGTCGAACCACAGAAAATTCGGTTACCTCTATTGTTTATCAAGTTGGGTCTCATGAAGAACTTTGTGAAGGCAATGGACAAAAATGCAGAAGCATACAAGTATCTCGTTTGTAAATTTCCAAGGTTGAGTGAAGCAAAGATAAAGGAAGGAGTCTCCATTGGTCTTCTGATTCGAGTGCTTCTGCAAGATGAGGAGTTTCACCATTTACTGCGTGTTAAGGAAAAGGCTGTATGGGTAGCATTCCAGTTAGTGGTAACATTTTTTTTGGAAACACCAAGTCAGACAGCTATAAAAAGCTGGTGGAAAATCTTCTTCAGGCATATCATAATCTTGGTTTCAACATGTCATTAAAGATTCATCTCTTGCATTCGCATCTAGGCTTCTTTGCACCAAACTGTGGAGCATTGAGTGACAAGCACGGTGAGCAATTTCACCAGGAAATTACGACTATGGAAACTAGATATCAGGGTAATTGGAATCTTTCGATGCTTGCAGACTACTGTTGGACAATCACCAGAGATATAATCCAATGCTTGAATACAAGAGACAAGTAAAAAGGAGCTGAGTATCCAGTGACTAAGGACATATTTTGTACTGTGCAATAACATATATTAATAGTTAAAATTATAATTGTTCAAAGTGCTTAGACATGTGAATTAATTATATAGTAGATTTAAATACATTTGAATTTCTTCTGAATACATCTAATAAAATTTGTTTGACAATACATGTGCAGTTTTATATTTGTAGAAGAAATAACTACTAGAGATGGGTGAACCCGAACTGTAATGTTTGGGGTCCGTACCAAACACATGGTGTTCATGCACACGACCCCGAACACAAGCTTTCTGGGATGTTCGTGTTACAGTTCGTGTTACAGTTTGGGTCCAGGGGCTGTTAAAAAAAAAAGCACGTTATTAAAAAAACATTATGATCATACTTACAGGTCCCGTGACGCATCCTGCAGACTCTGCCTCCCAGCACCTCTGCTTTCGTGTCCGTCCGATCATTGCTGTTCCCCCCGGTAAGCACCTCTGGCTAAAAGGACCTGCCGTGACTATGACGTCATACCCATGTGACCAGACACGTGTGAATGTTGTATTACCTCATTGGCTACAGACTGGTCAGATGAGTATGATGTTATCAAAGGTCCTGGTGCACCGTGATGCTGTGGCGCCCCTGACCTGGTCAGGTACCACTGAGTACTGCACCCATGCTGGGGGCAGTACAACACAGGTAATCCAGAAGGCTGACCGAGGTGTGATTATACAGGTGCATAGTAATCAGGTCTCCCACATCTACCTTTTGATAGGGACCACTGGGGAATCCAGGAGGGGGCGTGGCCTCCATTTCCACTGAAGGGGTGTGGTAGAGAGCATGGTTGCTAGGTGGCATAGGCAGGCACAGTGGGGAGGGAGTAGTGAGCCAGTTAGTGAGTGCAGCTCAGGGAGAGCAGACACAGGAAGCAGACCCTGGATCCTGGAACAATCTGACAACGCACGTGCAGTGACTACCGATGGGGGAGATGGGTCACCTGGTAGTTGCACCCGAAATCCACCCAAAGCTAAAGACAGCAAAGGGGTGGCTGAGTACGGGGACTGCCAGGGAGGTACCAGGCCCGCACGGGTTGCAGGTTCCCAGAGCAGGGGCCCAATCACTTGGCCCGCTCAATCTGCAGGTGGGGGTACTTCATGCCCTCACCACCACACCAGAGTCCGGAGCCACATAGCAAAGAGAGGGCCCATAGTTCACAGGAGGCAAGCATCCGGAGTGACCCTGGTCCAGGCTTAAAGCAAACGGGCCAAAACGAAGGGAGAATAGGCAGCAGCAACTTCCCTGGGCAACCCCAGCAGGACTACAAGTCGGGGTCACCACAAAAATGTCAGGGCTAGGAAGGCGAGTCGGTAGTCACCATCAAAAGTCAGCCTGATGGAGTGCCTGGTTTCCTCTGGTTCATCCCAGCTACGCCCGGGTACTCACCCTGCCATCAATTGTGAGTAAAAACCCTGAAAGACTGTCTGGACTGTGCCTGAGTCATCCTGCTACTTTTGGTTCCACACACACTCCAACCGGAGCCTGGGGCCTGCCTCACTCTTGGGAGGCCACGACACCTAGCTGCACACAACACCAGCCCAAGGCATCCCTTAACCTGCAGCGGCGGTCCCCTGACCGCAATACCGAGAGTGGCTTCACGAAAATTCGAAGAAGATAACTTACCTCTGACCAGACCATCCCATGTGGAAACCCTGAAGGTAATGCTACACAACACCTGTGGGGCTTCACAGTGTCATCGCATCACGACGCACAATCTCCCGACAGCAGTGGGTCAGCTGCATGTATTTCAACAGCTGAGGCGCTGCTGCCGGGAGAGTGAGGTGATGCAATGCGAGACGCAAGTGCAATTATCCCCTCACTGTCAGCCTCCGCTTCTTGGCTCTGTCCAGAGTGGTGCAGCAGACCTGACATGGCTCTCTGTGCTTCTTACTGTGTATAGACTGTGTCTGTGCACAGTAATGAAGCTGACTTTTCTGTCTGTGTGGATTATGTCGGTCTAAGGATTTTTTTTATAATAAATATGGAGTCTCTAAATGTTTTTTGTTTTATTTCTAATAAAAAACAAATTCTCCGTGTTGTGTTTTTTTTAACTGTTTCCTAGAAATTCATGGTGGTCATTTCTAATTTGGCGTGACACCATGAATTTCGGGCTTAGTACCATATGAGAATACAAAGCTAGTGTTAACCCCTTTATTACCCAGCAAACCACCGCCATCACGGCCGCTGGATGAGCCGGGTAAAGCACCTGGAAATGGTGCTAAGAAACAATGCACCATTTCCAGGGGTGGCTGCGGGCTGCAGAGAATCCCAGCCCCCAGCTGTCTGGCTTTACCTGACTGGCAATCAAAATACGGCGAGAGCCCACACATTTTTTTTTAAATTATTTTTTTAAATAAAAAAAAATTAATGGGCTTCCCTGTATTTTGATTGCCAGCCAAAGTAACGCCAGGCAGAAGGGGGTGGCAACCCCGTAGCCATCTGCTTTATCTGCGCTGAGAATCAAAAATACTGCGGAGCGCTACGTAATTTTTTTTAATGATTTATTTATTTTTACAGTACTGTGATGTCAGGCAATTAAACTACAGGGAAGCCCATTTTTTTTTAGTTATTTAAATAAATAATGAAAAAAAATGCATTTTTTATACTGCTAGCTAAGGGTACAGCTAGCTAAGGGTAGCCAGGTACAGCAGGCAGGTACCGCCCCCAACCCCCTGCTGCCTATTTGTACCCGGCTGGGAGCCAAAAAATATAGGGAACCCCTTTTTTAATTATTTCATGAATTTCATGAAATAATAAAAAAACATGGGCTTCGCCCCATTTTTGTGTCCAGCCTGGTATAACTAGGCAGCTGGGGATTGGAATCTCAGCGCAGGTTGGCCCAAGCTTTCTAGGCCCTCTCCGCTGTGAATTGCAATCCACAGCTGACCGAGAAAATAGCACGTTCATAGAAGCGCCATCTTCTGGCACTGTACCCAACTCTTCCAGCGGCCCTGGTGCTGGGAGTCATGCTGGGTAATAAGGAGTTAATACTAGCTTTGTTTTACCAGCTAGTATTAAGCCAGAGATTCTTAATGTCAGCCAAGTTTGACCCTGCCATTAAGAATCTCCAATAAAGGGTTAAGAAAAAGACACCACACAGAGAAAAAATACTTTATTAGAAATAAATACACAGACACACTTAGTGACTCCTTTTTTTTACTCCCTCTCACCCCTCCACGATCCTGGTCTTCTGTCTTCTTTCTTCTTCAACCCATGCAGCTCTGATATCTCAGACAGCATAGGGGAGGAAGAATTCTTTTGCTCCCCTGTGCTATGCAATCTCTCAATGAGTGAGCAGAAGCTGCAGGTTGGTAAGCGGTGATGTCACCGCTGCTACAGTTGCCATAGTAACCTGACGGGCGGGTTACTATAGCAAACGGTGATCTCTGATCACCTGATTCTCAGCGCCGTAATTCACCGGCTGTGGCAGTCAATCCCTGCATGTGGACTGACTCTGTAAAAAGCGCCGACATGCAGGGATGGGGAGCATAGCATGTGCCTGAGCATCTCGCCGGTACATGGCACTCACCGAGTATACTGAGTACTGAGATGCTTGGGCAAGCACTGCATACTAGCGTGATGCACTGACAGGACCTAGCATGATGTCATAGCCATGTGGCCAGTCTGTAGCCAATGAGATAATACACACATTACTGGTCACATGCTATAACGTCACGGAAGGTCCTTTGGTTACCGGGCGGCACAGCAATGGTCGTACTCGGAAGCAGAAGCGGCGGGAGACAGAGTCTGCATGATGCGTCGCAGGACCTGAAAGTATAATGACAATGTTTATTATTATCTGTATTCTTTATTTTACAGCCCACCCGCCCCATCACATAATTGTAAAGTCCAAGTTCGGGGTTTGGATGCAAGGTAACATTTTCTCAGAACTGGAATGCGAACTTTAAAAAACGTTCGGGCAAGTCTCACGAACACGAACATCGGGGGGTTCGCCCATCCCTAATAACTACATGTTATAATTATTTATTAATTTACATAAATGTAAAATGCAAACTTTTCAATTTCATTGAAACGAGAGCCAAATAACAGTTTTCCTTGTCATATTTAAATTCGGCACATCAAAATCATTAAGAAATGGATAATTTGATTTCTGAACCACACAACTTTTGAAATTTTGTTGCACAGTGTAATCAGACACCATCATGTAATACTGCTGAGGCAGCCCTGTTAGGTAGGTTTTATTTAGTTATTTTAAAGCATTGCATATATGTTTCTATTTTTTTTTCCTGAAAACTGAAGACTAGTGATGGGTAAACCAAAATTGTAATGTTCAGGACTGCATCTGATACCTAGTATCCATGCACCAACCCCATACACCATACAAAGAGTTCTCAGGGAACTCTGTTACTGTTCAGACCTGGCTTCCTGGATAATAAAAAAAAAACAAGAAAGAAAATAGGGAAAAAAGCGGGAGCGTTATATTTACCGAGTCCCCCGTGCAGTTTTAACACTACTTCCAGGTCCGATAATTAACTCTCAAGCATATTCATTGCTTCCCCCACTCACCGGCAGCCCCGCTATGTGATTGGTTGCAGTCAGACTGCACCCCCACCCTGTGTGACTGTGTCTGTGATAGCTTGGAATCACGCCCCTGTCTGCCTCTTGATAATAGTGAAAAAATAAATAAAAAATTGGCGTAAGGTCTCATATATTGGGAAAACCAGTGCAGACGGGAACCAGTCTGCTACAGGCTGCAGCCGTGTGCTTATCTTGACTATGTATAAAAAATAAGTGGGACACTATGC